>NC_043753.1:18595126-19197996 GCF_902148845.1 Salarias fasciatus | reverse complement strand
TGAGTGTGGAATGATGATTCTTTCACCTTTAAGGAGTACTCCATCCACCTCTGTGATCTCATTGCGGTGATTACAATATTCACTGACGAGTGTGGGACATTTCTTGCGCATCTCCGGCCAGCCTGACTGAATTATGCGCTTAAGGGCTGTGAGTTGTTCGCTTTGGGCTGTTGCTGTCTTGATATCCTCCAATTTCTCTGCACTGACTGGTGCTGCTCTCACAATGCTGTGCACTTGAGTTTCCATTGTCTCTGCTAGTGAGCTGTCACTGTCGTGCATTGGTTTTCTTGACAGTGTGTCAGCTACTGGAATCTCCTTTCCCACTTTGTGAACGAGCGTACTGCTGTACTTTTGTAATGCGCGCAACATCCGCTGTAGACGTGGTGGTGCAAGAGCAAACTGTTTGCGTAGTATGCTTTCAAGCGGCTTATGGTCCGATTCTACAGTGACGTGACGTCTGTAGATGTAGTCGTAGAATCGTTTGCAGCCATAGAGAACAGCAAACAGTTCTTTCTCTATTTGAGCATAGTTCTGTTCTGTGGTGTTGAGCAGTTTTGAAGCGTATGCGACTGGCTTCCCGTTTTGCATGATCGTTGCACTGAGTCTGTTTTTGGATGCGTCGACTTGTAGCGTTACCTCTTTTTGTGGGTCAAAATAGGCAAGCACTGGTCCGGGTTCGGCTGTGAGTGTTTCTTTGATTTTCTGAAACACCTCTTCGTGTGCTTGGTCCCATTCGAACTGTGCATCCTGTCGTAGCAGTTGTCTGAGAGGCGCGCTCATTTCAGCCAGGTTTGGGGCGAATCTGGCAAGATAATTTACCATTTCGAGGATTGTCTCCAGCTCTGCTGCATTTTCAGGTGTTTTCATGTTCCTGACGGCTTCAACTTATCTCTGATCTGGTTTCAGTCCTTTTGCTGTGAGTTTGTGTCCGAAGAAGCTCACCTCCGTGACACAAATGCGACATTTTTCTGGATTCAGTTTTAGATCTCTCTCTCTTGTGCGGTTGAACATGGCTCGTAGGTTGTGGTCGTGCTCTTCTTTTGTTTTTCCAAACACTATGATGTCGTCCATGATGCCTGCTACACCATCCAGACCTTCATAGGTTTCGTCAATCCTCCTCTGAAACTCATCCTGGGCAGACACAATCCCAAAAGTGAGTCTTAGGAACCGGTACCTGCCAAAGATGGTCTTAAAGGTGGTTAGGTAGGATGACTCTTCACTCAACTTGATGGCCCAATAGCCTGACCGTGCATCGAGAATGCTGAAGAACTTAGCTCCAGGTAGCTTGTGGGTCACATCTTCGAGTGTAGGGAGAGGGTAATATGGTCGCATGATGGTTTTGTTGAGTTGTTACAACCCAGGCTCTGTGGGAGGTTACGGGGAGTGGTTTGTTGTGCTCTGCTGCTGCTCCCGCCTCTCCCCTCTGCACAGGTGTTCCAGATTACGGTGATTGCTCCATGGACCAGCATAAAAGCCAGAGCGTGCACGCGCTCGGGGTGGTCGTTGTCTCTGTGGGTCGTCATGGCTGCCTCGCTCCTCCGCCTCTCCACATGACAACATCCTCGGGTCCTGCTCCCGTGCGCCGGCTGCGGGCTCTGGACTTCCTGATGACCTCCTCCTGCGGCGCTCCGTTCCCGCTTGTTGGCCGCAGGCTCCTGTTGGCCTGATGGCGTCCACCGTTCACCTTTTGGTTATGTTAGCGGATCTTTTGTTTGCTTTACTTTATTAAACTTTCCTTTTATGCACGCTACCCAGTCTCTGTCTCCCTCGTTTGTTGCGGTTTTGAGCCAGCCGTAACATGAGTGGACGTGGATCCAAGCGTAGTTTTTGTGTCTTGGGTTTCTCACAAATCACGATTTCATTGACCCATTTGGTGGGCTCTGTGAATTTGTGTATGATCCCGTCTCTTTCCATCTTTGCTAGCTCTGCTTTCAGGCGGTCTCTGAGGGAGAATGGCACTCTTCTTGGTGGGCACACGACAGGTGTGACGTTTGGGTCAACTTTGAAACTGCATTCATCCTGAAATACCCCAATGACTTTGAAAACAGAGTACTCATTTAGAATGTCTGTAGCTTGGGTAGGCTGCTCTCCACTGCTCGCATCAATGACTGCATACACCACTTTGATGAGGCCCAGGACTTTACATGCTTTGAAACCTAGTATTGGTGGTCCGTTGCAGTCAACAATGTGAACAATTTGTTTAGTTGTTTTGTCCCTGTATCTACTTGTTAGTTCGCATTGACCTTTTACTTTCAGTGGATGTCCCCCATATCCAAACAGCCTGTCTTTATCTTTATTTAGTGGCGTCTTGAGCTTTATGAAAATATTTGTTGGTCTGATGTTTGCCTGTGCCCTGGTGTCTAACTTGAAAGTTAGCTTTGTCTTGCTTGGCCCCAGCTGTATTTCAGTAAATGCACTGTCTTCATTATCTTCTGCAGATATGCTGTCTATGAACAGCTCAGGGTATGAATCATCAGCCTCTTGGACAGTGTGTACATCTCTGTGTCTTTTATTCTGCGTGCTTGGCTTCGATCTGCAGGCCTTTGCAAAATGATTAAACTTCTTGCATTTTAGACACTGTTTTCCTTTTGTCGGGCACTCTGTTCACTTATCGTGATTTCCTCCGCACGCTGTGCAAACTTGTCACTTGTTTTGTGCATGGGAGCGGCTGGTATTGCGCTTTTGCGGCATACTGCATGTACTTCATGGTTGTCGTTAGCCGTGGCTTTTAGCTATGATTTGGCTAGCTCATGGGAGCGGGCTATGTCAATGGCTTTTTCTAGCATTAGCTTTGGCCCTTGGCTTAGCAGCTTTTCTCTGACATGAGGGGAGTTGGTTGCAAAAACTATGCGATCCCTAACCATCTCATCACTTTTGTCATCATAGCCACAGTCTTTAACAAGGAGTTTTAGTTCTGTGACAAAATGTTCAAATGACTCACTGCTGCCTTGTGTCTTCTCGTGGAACTTGTATCTGGCGAAAATGGGGTTAGCCTTTGGGGTAAGATATGTTGAGAAGCCGTTGTAATACGTTTCCAGCTTTTTAGCTTGGTCTCCTGTGAGATTCCACATATTACTTATGTCTCTTCCTTTGTCCCCAATCCACAACAAAAGAAACTGCATTTTTGTTCCTCTGACCTGTCTTTGAGTGGTGGAGTTCCACATGTTGGTTGAACCGCGGGGTTTGCTTGAGTACCAGTCCATTCTTGGAGCAGGTACGCCATAAGCATCCATTTTCCTCTCCTCGTTCTTTCTTCTTCAGAAAAAAAAATAGGTCCATGGCATGTAGGTCACTCTGACACCATGCTGTGCCTGGCTAACTATTTAAAAAAAAAAAAAAATCACACCGTGTGTCTTTAGCTCTTTTTTATTTCCAGCCGTCACGAAAAATATAATGTTTGTTTTCTAACATCAAGCTAGGTCTGCTGTAAGTGCCGGTACTATATATACGGTAACACTTTACTTGAAGCCCCCCTGTATAACACATTATAAGTACATTTATAAAACATTGTAATGCCATTATAGCACGTGTAGCTATAGGTATAAACACTCATAAATGATCACAATGCCAGGACCTAACCCTAACCCTGTGCTGTATAGTGAGCTATAAAGCAATGTGATCATTTATGAGTGTTTATAACTACTTTTAATGTGTTATACAGGGGAACTTCAAGTAAAGTGTTACCTATAATTTCAATCAGATTAGCTTCAAACTTAATAAAAACCATAACAAATAAACTGCAATTGCAAATACAGTGGCAAATATACATTTGAAATTCATAATGTTGCTCACCAGACATTTAAAAGATATAAAGCAGTGTTATGCGAACTGTCTAACACCTTTCAAAGGAAACATTACAAACAGAATTATGACAAGAGTTACAAACTAACTTAGATCAGGCTTTAAATACAAAACACCTAAAGTAAGACACATTGTGTTAGCTAAGGTTTAATGTTCTCAGAAAATTTCTTGACTGAAAATAACTGAGTCAATCATATTATAATCTCTCTTCATTAGTACTAGAAAGTACGCTGTAAAATCAAGGAGGCATGATTGACAGGTGCTTTATCTGTAACTGTAAACTCTGTAATTTCAAAGGCTTCTATCACCCATTCTTTGATACAAACTGCTGCCAACTGGCCGTGTACTGTTTGGGTCCAGTATAGTAATCAAAGGTACATTTTAATCCTGTTTCCCTGAAAGATTTGGTTCTGCAGAGTCATTGCTGACATGGAGTCAAACCCCAGTGACCCAGAGTGGTCATCATCCAGTTCATCCACACTTAAATTGGTTATCAGACTAACCATTGCTTCACATTTTCATATTCCAAGACACCTGATGAGCTGGCGATTCCTTGCAAACATGTGATTTGAGTTCCACCTTACTAAAGCTGACAGTCGCTCTTTTAGAGACTTATTTGTGAAAGGGACATGAATGTTAAGATTCTGAAAGTTGAATTTGCATATCACTTGGTGGGGGTCTGTTCATTACAAGACATTTTTTGAAGAGTCTTGTGAACCTCACACACGTTCATGTCATCATGCCTTTTGCTTCCAAGAACTTTTGGAAATTGCTTTTATTCAGCAGGAGGCCCAGATTCACGGGACCCCAGTTGATGGACTGTCCAGCAAGTCCAAGGTTTCTCCGATATGGCAGAATGAGTCGAGAAAAGAATTGGCTGCTGCATAATTACACTGTGAGGCATTGCCTATGAATGATGAGATGGAGGAATAGCACACAAAGAAATCAAGTTTGTAGTGAAGTGTTGCATAGTGAAGATTCAGTGCACCAAGGACTTTGGGCTGCGCAGCACCTTTCTGAAAGAGGCTCAATCAAGAGCTCAATCAGTGCATCATGCAACACCCGCCGCACTGTGAAACACTCCTTTGACCAGGACAGGACATGAAGCGTCGTTTGATATTTGACATTGCATCAACTACCTGCTTTGACACAGACACGTCACACTGGACTATGCATGATTCTGACCCCATACCTCTTCTGCAGCAGATCAACTTCAATTTGCTTTTCATCAGACAAAGTACTTCTTGACAGTGTGGCAATGCAACCCACCCCATTCTGCGCAATGAACTTTACAGTCTCAAATCCCAAACCAGCAAGCCCTCCACTCACAACATAAACACAGTTTGGCTGAAAGAGCTGTTGGGTTGCGTTAGTGCAAAGGGATATCAGAACACTGGGCAGTCAAATGTTCCATTGTCTTAAAACCACCTGCCGCACTGTATTTGCTGTGAAATAGGATTCATGATCTGTGTTGTTCTGAGGATTGAACATGCCTGATGAATGGTACAGCTCCTTCTTCAGCGGTACACTTGGTGTATCAAAGCCCAACTGACTGCAGCCAACTGATGATATCCTTGTTTTGTGCAAGTACATTAGCTTTCTGAAGAACACTTAGGTACATCAAGCTTGTGTACATGAATGTGATCACACTTTGATGCAAAATGGTCTCTGCTAGAGGTGCAATGTGACTGCTACACACAAAATCATGTATTTCTCAGAACCACCACTGTCCTGCACCTCCTGCCAAGAAGGATCGAATGGTGGCAGGAAAATGAATGCACTGACTGTCATCAAAATGTGGAGTTCCTGACTGAAATGTGTCTGTGAAGACACTTTCCAGCCTGATCTGTTGGCTGGAAGAGCCAAACCTTCGTCAGGACAGAAGCTGAGTTCGAGGTGATGATACACAACTTCCTGTGCTGTTTTGCACTCAGACAACACTCTCTGCATGATAGACCATGCTAGTATATAGTAAGATACACATGAGTCTCTTTCAGAATGGGAGTGTCTTTGTGCTGTAGCACCACTCCTTCTGAATTAGTATCTTTTCATAGCGACAACTGGGTAACATGAAGCAACGTGGTCTCCCACTCTCAGATCATGAACATCTTTACCCACAGCTGTTACCACACCACTGAAAATCCAAAGCCAATAGCTTAGTGATTTGTGATTGTGTGTTTGTTCCAGTACATTGTCTTTGCCAAAACTCCAATGTGTGCAGCTCACTGGGAAATAATCTGCTGAATGCATGCACACACTGCCTAGCTGAATTTCAACTGGACTTGCCTTGAATCATGTCTTTGAATTGCATCAGCATGCTATCGCTGACAAGTGAGTCATTTTGTAGGGATCCGAAGTCTGTAGAGCAAAGTTCTGCTGAACAATAGAGAGTTTTCCTCGTCACAATGGCACTGTCCTTCATTGAGGTCCTAGTGATAGTTGTTTGCTGAAGCCTGCCCTCTATTGATCCTGATGTCTTGTTGTTTACATGTGTTGATTACACGGGCCAGGTTTCAATGTCTTCAGTGGTCACAGAAGCAAGGTCGACCAGCTGAAAGGAAATACTTGGCATCTCAGCTGCACAAGCCCTCAACATACCATAAAGCACGAAACCTGAGTTAACGTGGTCCGCAGTCTTCCCTGTAGATCTGTAAGTATGACATGAACAGTACAAAGATGCTTGCTCTCTTTCAGTCCTAAGACTGTCGGCGAAATATGTCGCAGCAAGTCACCAAACGATCCAGCACCTGCTCACATGACAGGTGGCTGAGTCCTCTACACCCCAAATGAAAAGGATATTTTTCAGTATCCACATTATTTCTGAGTGACTAAGCCACAAACTCTCGAATTTGGTCTGCTTTTCCCGTTCTTGTTTCTGTCTCCACAGAGATTGACTCTGGGGATACATAAGGCCTGAGTCTTCTAGCAATGCCAAGATTATCCTCACACACAATTGCTTCATTTTGCAAGTATGCAAGTGTTGCTCCTCAGCTATTTCACTTGTTTCATCGTGGAATAACAATGACTGAGGAACATTGGAGGAGCCTCGCAAAAACGAAAATCTCCACCCTTTGAGTTCCACCAATACATCCCCCCGTAGGGTCGAAAAGCAACCACACCATCCAGGTAATCTGGGCCCTGCTGGGTGGCTTTTCATGTATATGACCATTTCCTCCTGCAGAGGGCCTGATATGGTAATGCTCCCGATACCCGAGGGGAATCCTTGCTTAGCTGTCATGTATCCCATTGCCTAGCACAGCAGTCATTTGAGAAAACTAGTCCAGTAGCACAGGGTGAATATAAATCATGGAAATGTTTGAGGAAGTTTCACCAGGGACTCGAATCACAGTCACAGCTTCCTTGAATTCACTCCAATAGCACACACAGTCAAGCTGGTTGCAATAACGGCCCGTACTGAAATCCTGCCAGAGCAAGAATAGAGTAAATCTCTTTCTCTCTTTAAATCAATTTGCACCGCTGATTTATCACATCAACATGAATTTTGATTCCTCTAGTAGAAACGGACTCTCTGTACACCTGTATGTCCCAGAGTGCATGTGTCGCAGCAGCAGACTGTATTTTGAAAGAGACTTCTTTATCTTTGTGCTCAAGAATCACCCTCAACTTTTGGCAGTTGGAGTTGAGTGTGAGCACGCTCTCAAATCGAACACTGAGATGAGCTGGGAAACAGGAATCTTGAGCTTCATGTTCGTCATCACTGAGCAAACACCACTCAACATAAAATGCACCAGGCATGATGGGAACATGGTTGACTTATGCTCCCAAGATATGTTCCTTCTCTGCAGAGATAGTGCACACAAAGTCTTATTGTGTTTTATTTGATGTATGAGCAGATGTGGTTCAACAGCAGAAAACTCCTGACCTTTTCTCAAGGCTTCAAAGTTCAGCTTCCTCTTGGTGTTGTCAAAACTGATAAACTGGAGAGCGTGAGCAATGCCTCACAACCCTTGTAAAGCTGGTGCCAGTTAACATTAACTCCCAGTTCAAACAGTTTTTGCCACTGTTGAGAGGGTTGTGTTGCAATTCGTCATTTGAATCGCAGAAGACAGAACTGCAGTGTCCGCTCCAAGAGTCTCACAGAATGTTTCTATAAGAGCTCTACGAGTCACATCTCTACAAAGACCATTTACCCCTCGATGGTTTTGTCTCTGATAACTGCTTTTAATGCTTTTTCAAACAAAACTGGGTCTCTTGTGTTCTTCGCCCAGTATCTGCCTGAAGTAAAATCACCATCTGAATACTTTCCTCCAGTTACAGTTGAAAAGAGTTCACACTTCATGTTGTTGGCTTCCAAGACATTGATACCTCTTTTCGATATCATCCATTACTGGATCCATCATGTGGCTGTGATATGCTGCTTGGAACATCTAAGACATGAAGGAAGACGTTTTGATCTGAAAACATGCTTTTCAGCCTCTTATGAAGGTCGTCTACAGCCTCTGCATCCCCTGAAAGAGTGGCATGACACAGGGCTGTTGAAAGCAGCAATACACGCTTTTCCAGAAAAGACTGAAGAATATCCACAATCCTTTTCACATCTACATTGCCAACTACAAGCATTTTACCTCCTAATACTTTACTCTGGTGAATACTGCGGTAGTGCAACACTTTCACAGCATCCTCCAGGGATAAAAGTACCTGAGCAGTGAGCGGCGGCAACCTCACCAACAGAGTGGCCCAGTGTTGCATCGGGTTTGACGCCCCAGTGCTTCAGGAGAGTTTCAATGCCAACCTGCATGGCAAAAAGAAGAGGCTGCGCCACATCTGGCTTCCTGAAATCCTGTTTTCAGGTCACCAGCCAGTGCTTCACTGATACCAGTGATATTGTATCTCTGGAAGACAGTCTCTATTTCTCTGACCTTTTCTCTGAAAACAGCAAACTTCCTCATAAGGTGCCTGCACATCCCCCTGTAGGCAACCCCACTTCCACAGAACACAAAGACAACCTGAATGCTAAATGTTGTTGATTCAACCTTTGTTTTCAGTGTAGAGCTCAGATTGTGTTCTAACTCGGACAGAGCGGAGGATGGGAAGATTTTCCTATATTTGTGTTTGTAATGACTTCTTCCACAGGCTGAGGTGTAGCACAGTGCCTGTGTGTCAACTCTTTGATCACTCCTAAGTCTTTCTTGAGTGTCCATCATGGTAAGGATTAGTGATCTTTCTGTGGCTGCAGATAATACAAAAACATTTGGACAATGTATTTTTGTCTGCGTGGTAAGCGTGGTGTGATTACACTCTCTTAAAATCACATGTGCATTTGTACCACCAAACCCAAAGCTGTTGATCCCTGCCATCCTTCCCTGTAACCCATTTGTCTCCCACCTTTGAACTTCAACTGGAATATTTAGATGTAGAGATTTAATATCTATACTTGTGCTGTTTTCTGAGGAGAAAACTGAGGGAACAATAGTCTCATGCTTCATCATTAGAAGTACCTTAATGAGTCCGGCCACTCCAGCTGCAGATTCCGTGTGTCCGATGTTGCCCTTTACAGACCCAATCAGGAGTGTCTCTGAATCAGAAGGTCTGTTTTTGGCGATGGCATTTGAAATGCTTCTCATCTCTGTCGGGTCCCCAACTGGAGTTCCTGTCCCGTGCGCTTCAATGTACTGACATTAGCAATGTCAGAGTCGTGAGTAGATTTGTCTCAGCAGCTCCTCTTGTTGATCCATGGATGGTTTGGTGATCGGCTGTGGCACAGTGTCCATCCTGGTTGACCGCTGTTTTGGTAATGATTCCCCATATTTTGTTGCCATGCTTCTTTAGGCCTATATGTAAAGAAGCAGACTTCTCAGCATTTCGCCATATAATTCATTAATCACAGAAAAATGTATAGTATCAAACTTACTTTTTTCAGAAGTTTTAGAAGCACAACTCCACAGCCCTCTCCTCGGCCATAGCCATCTGCCGTGCGAGAGAAAGTCTTGCTGGTCCCGTCCAGCTGAGATCATCTTCGTCCTTGCTGAGAGCAACAAAACTCTTGGCTCGATTATGCAATTAACTCCTCCACACAGAGCCATGTCACAGTCACCTATTTGAAGGAATGAAAAAATTCAATGTGAAATATTTAAATATGCTTGAAATTTTTTGGCAAACAGGACTGATTACCTTGTTTTATAGCCTGACAGGCTACATGAAGAGCGACCAACGATGAAGAACAAGCACTGTCGATGGCAAAAGAAGGGCCGGTGAGATTGAAGGTGAAGGAAATTCTGTTGGCAGCAATACTCATTGCTGACCCGGTGCTGCTGTAGTGGGTTATTGTGCTCGGACTGTTACTTCTGAGCATCTCGTAATCTCTGTTCATGAGACCTGCAAGGAGCACAATCACAATTAAAGCGTAGCAGGCAACAGTACGATGAACTCAGGAACGAGATTAGAAATGAAACATAAGCTGATTGTGAAGTGGATACCGATGTAAACGCCGGTTCTGCTCCCGCTGATGGTTTCCATAGCGATTCCCGCATCCTCCAATGCTCTGTATGAACACTGCAGAAGGAGTTTCTGCTGAGGGTCCATGTAGTCAGCCTCCACCTCAGAAACACCAAAAAACTTGCAGTCAAACTCATCAAACCTGTGAAAATGAAAACAGTGCATTCGTCATTGCTTAAATCTTTCAAGAGAAGAAATTTGTTCTCAATCTTCCTGTACTGATCTAATACTTACCCCTCTATAAGAGCTGCTCGGGTTGTCTGTGTCTTTCCCGGTTTGTTCTCATCAGCATCGAACCAAAAAGCGGTGTCAAACCTCTCAGCTGGAATATCGACTGCACAGTTCTTTCCTTCCAGCAGAAGCTTCCAGAAACTGTCCAACCCCTCACCTAATTCAAAATGGACCACAAGAACTGTTGTTCATCGTCATTTTAGACAACACAAAAAAACATGGTGTATCCTTGCAACAACATCAGAATTAAGCCATACCTCCTGGAAAATTGCATCCGATCCCAATGACTGCGATGTCCTCCTCTGCCTCCTCCATGATTCTTCTGAAGTGATTTTTTTTTCCCCCTGGAAGTTTCGCTTCAAATCCAAATCAAAGCGTAAAGCCTCTCCATGATGAAGTATAACGCTCTTTGCTGGTTCCATCTGGTGCTGCTGTATCTTCACAGCTCTTTATAAAGGGTGAGCCAGCTCAGAAAACAGAAGAGGACATTGAGAAGGCTTGTTTCATGCAGCTGGCCTCAACAAAAGGCACTAATTACAGGATCAAGTTATTCAAAGGCAGCTGTGGAAAGACCTGCTTACAAGAAGCACATTCAAAGGTATCGCTTTCAATGATTTTTTTTTTCAAGATAAAAAAACCTTTGCTTTAGCTACTACTAATCTACGAAGACATCTTCTTTTGATCACAAAAACATATCTGATATATTCATTTTGAATCTTTTCTTGACACCGACCATAATAACCTTCCTTTTGTTTTGTTGTGAATATTGTAGGTATGTGAATATATTGTAGTCCTATAAATACACTGATCCTTGCTTGTAATGCTTGATAAAATGCTTGCAGTCGTTGCATATTTTCTGACATATAACCTAATTGCTGAGGGCGAGATTTATGTTTAACGAGTGTTTAACAAAGAGCTGTTAGAAACCAAATGTAGGTCATCTTAAAAATTGAGCTCATCATCACGACTTTTTATGGTTTAAGAGATCACATCACCAATATAAACACAACCTCAAGCTTTACTTTATAACTGTCCTGATTTGGTTTGATAAAGCAGAGAAGAATGTGTTGTTTATAGCTGTGACTGGCTTGATACAAAACACAGAATCTCACTGAGCTGTATTTACCATATCATGAAATTTCCTCACATGCCTCTAAAATTTAGAAAAGTTTTAAAGAATAAAGAATATTGGAAAGGTCGAAGAAACAACAAAACCAAATGAATATCTCTTTGTCGATCACTACACAAACTCATAAGAGCGATCTTTATTTTTGCTTCAGGAAGGCCTAACGCAAAGGGTCTAAAGGTCTAAAGCAGTGAACAGAAGCACCGAGCCACTCCTTTTTAAACACTTACAGTATATACACTCCTACCCGTCATCAGTCACAGGTCATTCAGGACGAATGGATCTCCCGCTGACTTCAAAGAAATAAGACACACCTTTGGGCACTTGAATAAATAAGAACAAAAAAATGCATCGTATGTATGGTAAAGCAAGAAAGATACAACAAATAGAGACAGAAATCTAATATGAGGAGTTCAACAATTACACAGGGGTGTCACCTGCACCTTGCTACAGCAAAAGAGCACATTCTAGATTGAGGTACTTTAAGGTCCTATGGTGTTCACTAGTCTATGCAGATGAGAGAGACTGATCATATCAACTCTGATGTATGAAAACACTCTGAAGGTCATTTGCTGTGAGAGTCGTCCATGATAAAGCATGTCTGTTGACTTAAGCGAACAATCATTTGTAGAATCAAACTTTTATTGTCATCTGATTAAATTAAAATTGCTTAAAATCGCTGTGAACCGACCGCCATCTCTAGAGGAAAGAAAGGTGAACTGAAAAATGGAGGAAACATGGTCATTTCTCTGTTATCTGCACATCGACAACAGAGCCGATACAAACAAAAAAAAAAAGAATTAAATACAGGGCCTCCAAAAGGCCTGAGCTCATTCGCACAGCGTCATATTTACATGATTAAAGAGTGTAACAGGTCTACTGAGGTATCTAGTGGTCCAGGGATTTGCCCTCCAGCACCATCTGGATCTCTTTGGCATCAAGAGTTTCATATGTTAGCAGGGCGTCGGCCAGCTTCTTGTGCTCCTTGCTGTAGGTCTTCAGGATGTTTTTAGCGCGGTCGTATGAGTCCTGGATAAAAAAAACAAGAAAAATATCAAAATAAATAAACTATACTTCAGTTAACAGTGAATTGAGAGCACTGAATTTGTCGGCGTTGGGCGTTCACCTTTAACAAAGCCCTGACTTCCTGTTCGATGGCTGCTTGTGTCTCGGGGCTCTGCTTGGAGACGTCTCCGTAGGTCATGACTCCGAGCTGCGAGAGAAAAACAAATTACATCCATGAGATGCGCAGAAGCTTGAAGTGGAATCCTTCAAGCTATAGAATCAATGACTTTATTTCATGGTGTATAATCACCACAGTATGTCGTGGTAACGCTAAAGAATGTAGTTTTGAGGCTGTTTTATCACTGTGTCTGTAGCTTATCAAAAATCTGATTTACTTTCATTTTAGTTGGAGACACTCACCATTTATTAAGATGGAGACTGATGAGAACTAATATGTAAAATTCATCACTCTAAACTGATTAGATTACTTTTTTTTTTTTTTACCTTATCACTCATGCCGAACCTGGTCACCATCATTTTGGCTATTTTGGTGGCGCCATCAAAGTCACTGGAAGCTCCTGAAATTCACCAAACAAACACAAACCGTGTTAGTGCTGGCCAACAAACAACCCAGACGTTTAAGATGCTGTGATTAACTCGTGTAGTAAATGATTTTAATAAATTATATTGCTTCTGTTCACAAACATACATTATGTGCCGATGTTCAAGATAAAAACCAACATTATCATGCATGTCTGGTTTGTAAAGCCAATCAAAGTCGTGCTACTATAATAGATTACGGCACTTAGCACTACCTTTACTCGTATATGGTATGCTGGCCTCACAAATCTTATGACTAAAGCAGCTTTGTTGTTTCCTGCACCTGTGGTAATGTAGTCATCCCAAAGATGAGCTCCTCTGCTACTCGACCGCCCATGCTGACGTCCATCTGAGCCAGGAGCTGAGCTCGTGTCTCACTCCAGCGGTCGTTCTCGGGGAGCATGGACACCTGGAGGACCGAAGGAACAGAAGAATGTGTTACAAGTAAATAAACTTATGGATAAATGACATTCTGTAAAGTAAATTTCTAGGAGCTCACATGTCCAAGAGTTGGTCCTCTGGGCATGATCGTGGCCTTATGATGGGCATTGCATCTTTCGTGTAATAGGCAACGATGGCATGACCAGACTCATGGTACGCAGTAAATTGTCTTGTTCTTTTTGTCGATTTCTACACTCCGTCTCTCGGGGCCTGTCATGAACATGATACACAAAGAAGAAATGGTTTCCAATCACAGGTCTCATCCCGTTTTGTGCACAGATCAGTAATATAATGACAGACGTGCTGTGGAGCAGATCAAAGCATTGTGTGTATTCACCCATGAGGATCTTGTCCTTCGCGAACTCGAGGTCCTTCATTGTCACCATCTCTTTCCCGTCCACAGCTGCCTTCAGGGCGGCCTGGTTGACCAGGTTCTCCAGCTCCGCGCCAGAGAATCCCACCGTGCCCCGGGCAATGATCTCTGCCTCAACGGCTGTGAATCAATACACAATGTCTTCAAAGCACCGATCACAGACAAGTGTGTCCTTCACAGCAACAGCCAACAAAGACACTCTCTGGGGAGGAACCTGGGTTGCTTATCTAACATTTGATCAGTGCGTGAAAGGGTAAAAAAAAATTAACAAATTCCAAAGTCTGAACTATTCTTTCTAATATTAAAGAGTATTTCACAGTCAAACCTACCAGGATCCACTTTGATCTTGGAGAGATACCAGTTGAGGATTTCTGTGCGTCCTTTCACATCGGGGCGAGGCACCGTCACCTGCATGTCAAACCTTCCAGGCCTGACCAGCGCACTGAACAGCAACAACGATCCAGCAGTTATTAGGACTAAAATTTTATTTTCTTTATTGTATTAAACAAAACAAAACTACAAATCTGACTTTACAATGAAAATCTGATTTAATGACAGCCTTACATCTTATATACTTAAGTTGCATTTTCTTAAAAATTCTGAATTGTAAACGTACTTATCCAAAGCTTCAGCAAAGTTGGTAGCACCAATAACGATGACGCCCTCATTTGGTTTAAATCTGCAAAACAGCAAAGCAATTGATCAGTATCGTTGATCATCCTTTGGAGCCTTTTTTTCTTCACAAACTTTACTTGAGAGCAAACTGACCCATCCATTTCAGCCAGCAGCTGGTTGATGGTTTGTCTGGAGTAAGGATGCATCGGAGACTCAATCCTTTTCCCGCCCACGCTGTCCAGCTCGTCAATGAAGATGACACAGGGAGCATTAGCTTTTGCCTCCTCTGCAAGCCACAAAAAAAGGAAAAAAAAAAAATCATAATTTTTCTGGACATATCTTCAATAGTTGCACTCTTTTTCTCAAATGAGGCGAGCTTACTGAATAAGTTCCTGATTCTGCTCGCACCGACGCCCACAAACATCTCATCAAACTCGGATCCGGAGGCGTAGTAGAAAGGAACGTCGGCCTCCCCGGCAACAGCTCGAGCCAGGAGAGTCTTTCCAGTGCCGGGCGGACCAACAAGAAGGATCCCTGAGAGGACAGAGGACAAGGAGATCAATCAAACACCACTTTTAATTAACTATGTGTTGTTGTGAACCATAAAAAACAAAGGATGATACCTTTCGGCAGCTTTCCACCCAAAACGGTAAATTTCTGTGGATTCTTCAGAAACTCAACAACATCTTGTAGCTCATTCTTTGCCTCCTCTACTCCTTTGACGTGCTCAAACGTCACATTTTTCATCTGAATGGGGTCCACTGAAGAGTCCAGACCAGATGTTGTGCGGAACCTCACTGTGAAATCAGTGAAATTACAGGTTGAGGGTTTGTTTTTCCAAAGTCTCATAATATCATACAATAGAATGGCTGGTTATAGCAAAGATTAACACTTATTTTGTTTTTTAAATATTTTCTATAAGTATTCATACAGCTGTATGCAACAGAATAATCAAACGCTACATGCACACTACACTGGGCTTTATAAATTACAAGATAAATCCATGTGCACAAGGTGATTCGTAATTCTTCTGCTGAAAATAAACTCCAATGAAACACATTTCACTTTATACCATTGGAGACAGTGACGGCCTTCAATGAGTCGCAGTGTGCATGTAGTGTTTTGCTTTGATTCGCAAGCATAAGAAAGAATGAAAACTGAAACAAACCAGCGTCAGAAAAGGAGCCTTTACCCGAGAGAAAAGGGGTTCTTGACAAACCATAAATGCCGACAAGAAGAAGGACCAGCAGGATCAGCCTGGTTCTCCTAAGTGAGTCTGTTAAAGGCAGAGATCAGTATTATTACTCTACAATCCAGCTGCACTGCTACACACAAGCAATCTGCTGCTACGGTCACAATGAACGCAAAGGAATCTCTTGACTAGATAAAGGTTTCTCTTGCCTTGTGTTTTCTGAGTGAAGGCTTGAGACCTCATGAATCCCTCAGTGAAGCCTGTCTTGAAAGCCTCTTGCTGGTTTTCTGGAAGGTTCTTTTGTTTCATCACCTGGTCCAGTGACTGTGCATCTTGTCCCTTTTCCCTCATAAGCAGCCCCTGTGCGGAAAACAGACAACATGGATGTGGATTGCCGACATGGATTTTGTTCAACAACAATTTTCAGGGACTAATCACGGAAGAAAATCAAGGTTTCGCTGTATTTGTATGAATGGCGGGACATATAAAATCTTTTCATCATACAGATAATTCTGACTGAAAATGAGCCATACTGAGCATACCTTCATGAAAGTCGGAGTGTAGGCATCAGATTCAGTATAACCATCGTAACCAGACTCTGTTCGTCTGGTCTTTGATCTCAGCGTCTTAAAACCTCGACTCTGGACCCAAACTACAAAAACATACACATGAGAAATCACGAATCAATCAAATCCACCACTGTATCTGTTTCACGGTGAGTGAATTCAGTTCCTTACCAGGCAAAAAGTGTAGATTTGAGCAAACTTCTCTCAGGGGACTGTGATATTGTCTGTGGAATAATGGTGGAGCGAAACCTCCAGCACGCCTGTGTGAAAACCCTGCGGGACAAATTTTAAACACATCAGGCATTTCAGGCAAAAGAAGGACGTTAAAGGACGGATTGTGGAAAAAGTGAACCCTATGCTGCTCACCGTGCTTGTTTTGAAAGAAGCTGTTCGTTGAAATGTGACTGGTCTTCCATATCGAAGGGATACTGGGAGGCTCCTCTGGTCCCGGTGAGGGCAGCAACCTGCTGACCAGCTCATCCAGCTGACTCACTCCGACCTCCGACAGGCCCAGCTCCCTCAGACTCACACTGGGCTGTGGAAACACAAGCAACAATCACTCATCTTCACTTTTGGATAGCATTCATTAATGCAATCATCCAAGACAGATGTGATCAGACTGAATTGTGGCTTGGAGTTTCATAAACATGCATCTTTGCTTTCCATCTCACCTCCTTTAGAAACGAGTTGTGTTCTGGAGTGAAGTCTTTGTGAAGGGTCTGTATTGAAGCTGTGGCTGAGTTCTTCAGAGAGTGGAGAGCATTGATGAGCTGACTGAGAGGCACAATCATCTGAGAGACACACAAAGGTGGAGGGTGAGGAAGAGTCACTGAGCACACCGATTTATTTACCCTCTCATTCCCATGACACGATGTTGAAAGATCAGGCATGCACAACACCTATTAATCTACTTCACTGTGAGTTACCGTTGAAAAAGGTGATGATTTTTAATCATTTCAATGCTTTCATCACAACTGATATCAAACAGATAAGCTGTAATCTCTATAATCAATTTGTATTAAGTCTCAGAGCACAAACAACAATAATACTGTGTATGACAGATGTCTAAATAGTGCTATTATACTACTAAGCTTTTAGAGAAAAATTGTGTGATCAAGTATGATCCATGAATCAAAGAGAAAATAAATGTTTCTACACTGTCAAGTTTCAACACAAACAGGGGATTTTGGTACCCGTCATTATGCTTGTTGTCATTAATTATCATTACAGACTGTAATCCTTGTCTCTGCCTGCACTGGCTGTAGTGTTGTGGCTACAGAACTATCATAAGACATACATTTTACACAACACATACAAACCTAACTAAAACAGTCAATGAGAATATTGGAAAATCATATCTGGTCTTGATTCAGAGAGATTCAATTGGATCAACACCTATTGCGGTGTTTTGAATTGCAAAAGTAGGTTTATTATCTGTTATCATCCAGTGGGGGTAAAGAAGGCCTTACTGTGATTACAATTTAAAACCACAATGACATTTATTTTGAGGTACTTTCATCAAATGGATGCATCTCTCACAAACAGGTTGCATGAGATTTGCAGGGTGTTAAGTGTTCCTGACTGCAGGTCACTGCTGACTGTTATGTCAGTGTTATTCACAGCACTCAAACACGATGGCCTACAGCGGAGGTTATGTAACCTCGACTCTCTCAAGACTGACTTTGCAACGTCTTATTCCCTTGCTTGATTACCAAGTCAGATCAAATGTCAAACCTCCTGTGCGCCACTCGTACCTCACTTTTACAACGTGGTGTTGGGACACACACTGGTTTTGAGTAGCTTCGCGTTAGCGTGTTGATGCTAACGTTAGCCAGGATATATATCTGTGTCACTGACCGACAGGCAAGAACTCCAAAACGCAAAGCGAGACAAATTCCTTTATCACACTCTTTTCCAACAACAACAAATCTGAACACTTAGTTCAGGAGGAAAACACAGATCACCTTAAGAAAACAAAACAAAACGTCCATTAGCCAAAACACCACAATGCTACCTCGCAGGCTTACCTGCTGGGGCTGAAACGACGTCGACAGGGAGAACATTTTACCGAGAGATACGACTCAAGTTGAGGATCTGAAGAGGTTTGAGGACAGACCCTTTGTATATAGTCAGTGAACGACTCCTCCTGAGAGCAGTGTCCTTTTGTTTTCCCTGTTACACAACTTCAGGGAGCTTAGCTAACGACTAATGGACTCTCCGGCTTCTGAGGTCACATGAACTACAAACTGACGTAAGGAAAAACTACTTCCGGGTACAACTTCTTCTTCGAATTCGACAGACTGGAAATACTACTGGCGAACTGCTGCCATCTACTGGTCATGTAAAGTCCATACGGAGTCATCTCCAGCTTTGTGGATCTGAGAAGCACAGTCTCTTCGTATTTTTTCTCTTTATCCATGTTATCCAGCAGCTCCAAAGTCAAAATACAGTTTCATCCTTTAACTATTTACTATAAGTACCGGTTTTTATTTTTTCAATACCTCCCGCATGTTTTTTTTCAATTATTGTCATTTACACCTTCTTATTCCATCTAAAAATAAAACTTCTAGATTAAAAAGGGAAATGTTTCTTCATTTGAGTGGAATCCATTAGATTCAGCACGAAAGTCAAATCTCTCTAGTTGGGAAAATACAGTTGTCGAGATATACTATACCCTGCAACTTCTTTTTAGCTCTCACTGGTAGAATAAATATTTGAATATGTTTTTGGGGGAAATACTTCTGACTTAACATTGATGATAAATAGAATAGAATAATAGAAAAGCTTTAATAATCTCTGGAGGAAATGGTTGCAACATTGCGCCACACAGAAAGAACACAGAATAGCATAGAAGTTAAAATATCATTATGACAGGATCATTATTTTCCCAGTCTGCCAGCTTTTTTGAAAACATCTATCTGAGTCCATTGGTTTTCGAGATACTGGTGTGAAAAATTTTAGATGTATTATAGAAGTGTATTTATGTTGGTTCATTTAGATTGATATCGAGTAGTTTTCATTTTAAGACTTGGCAACGAAATGGTGCACCTTGGACAAAAAGCTTTTTTCTTCATTTTTACCCCAACTATAAATGCATACATGCACAGTTCTTGTTAATTCTCAGTCACCAACTAAGCCCCACAAGCCTTCATTGTGGAATTCCTCAAGGGAAATGGACAGGAACTGTCAAGGGAAAGTATGTGAATACTATTTTAATAGACTTCAGCCTAGATTTGAACCACAACTGTGAGGCAATGAACTTAAGTGCCATGCAATTCAGGGCACAATGATCTTCTTTTTTTTTTTTTTTTTTTTTAATAAAAGTCTACCTATGGAAAGTAACGCAATTATTCATAATCAAACTTCGAGAAACATTTCACAACTTTTATAGTGTTTTAAAAGTAAACAAAACAAAACATGATGACATTGCTTTATTAGTATTTTGTTGAGTTTCATCATGGTAAAGATTTTATTCAGTGAAAGAGGGGAACAAAATCACAGAATGTGAGATGGATGGAGAAGCTGACTGTAGAATCACAGCCTTGATAACCAAGTGAAAATGACCACATGAACTTTAAATAACTCAATTCAATATTGAATAAAGGTGGATCTGAAAAAAAAAAGAAGCGAAACCTGAAATTACTGACTGGTTATCATTATTCACCGAAGCTTATAACTTGAGTTTCAAATAATAAATGGATGGAAAAACTGGTCCAATTCAAACGACAGGGCGGAATTAAGAGTCTGTTATGCTGCGGATCTTTTTAACTTCAGTGTGTTTCCACCCGGACACATTACCGGGGGCACAGAAAGTAATGCTAATGGCGCGAAGACTAATAACAAAGGCATCGTAAATCCGAAAGACTTCTGAAATACTGCAAAACGCGAAGCTATTTAACTCTGCGATCTTATACAGAAACGTATTCGTGGTATTATGGATACTAATGTCGTTAAGACTTTTTTAAGGGAAATGTGTGGTTGAATATTAGCTTCACCGTGTTAACAGGCTCTCTGTGCACAGTCAGTGACAGCAGTGCTAGAGGTAAGTGACTCTGTTTTTATCAACATAAAGCACGATTAGAAGCTATTAGGAATCATGTTTTTGTGTGTGCTTAATGTTACTTAATCTCTTAGAGCCACTTTGGTGATTTCAGTATCGAAGCGTATAGTCTCAACATGTCCTGGTGCCCTGAGATACATGTCTGTTCTTTCATGCAGATAAAAGTTCACTATGTCTAAAGAAGATAAAGGCTTCATTGTGAAGTTTGTGGAGGGTAAAGAACCCAAACCAGAATGTGCTGTCAAGGCTTATGAGGTATTCTTCACTGCATTGGCCCACTCTTGTTGTTGCTTGTGTTGTTGTTCACGTCTGTCTTTCTTCCTGTTTATCGATTGATTTTGTCTTATTCACGCAGGCTATTTTGGAGCTGCAGTCTGAAAAGTATTTGAAAACCGTTACAGAGGATGATGTTTTACAAATGGAACAGAAAGACAAGTCCCTGTTTGTGTTCAGCAGCTTCACCACACCGGCCTTTCTCCACTGCCAGAAGGTCTGTTTCAGTCTTCACATATTGAAACCACCGACTCAAGAAAAAGTTCCCATTTTTGAGATAGATCCAATTAAAATTTCAAAATGAGACACATAGTCAGCTGTCATCAGTAGATGAAAAGTTGCAGAGAATATTGTTATTGTGGCATACCAGTAAGACTTAAAAAAGACTAGGGCTTGACGACAGAATTCCTTAAAATTATTATTTTGCTTTTCACTGAAGTAACTGGCAGAAATTCTCCATTCAAAATAAGCAAATAGGCTGGCCAGCAGGCAGAATGAAATAAAAAGCAGTTAATGGATACGCTCACACATCTGGTAGAAACGGGTGAAATATGATCTGTCTACCTTGTGATTTGTCATCCAGCTTGGCTGCAGAGTTGTCAGTCCATTGGTGGTGTTGTACTGCCTGCAGCAGCAACGCTGTGTCCCCAAAGCGGAGAAGCCTGTCTACAACATGGCCATGGCAGACGTCACTATTTCCTGTACCAGTCTGGACAAAGCGACACGGGTTTGTTTCCTTCATCCTACTCTTTACAGAATATCACTCTTACCTTTCAAGCAATTACTTCCATGAAATTCTGAGCTGCCAGTGCCAATGTTAAGCATGACATCTCTTTTTAAACATTCTCTATTGCTTGTCAATCACATGGTTTGATCCCAGAAAGATGAGTTAACCTATAATATCCACAACATCATTTATTTATTTTGTTTGTGTGAAGGAAACTCAAATGTGAATTGTGTTCACAGCTGGTGTGTGTATGCAGGTATATGGCGTGTCTAAAGGAGCAGCAGAATAGACACATTGATGAATTATGATAGTTTAGAGAAATAAGTGAACGGCAAACTTTTTATAAAACTTGTTGTGTCTCTCCTTCAATAGAAAGACGTGATGGATCTGGTGCAACTCATGGGTGGAAGGGTCTATCTTGATCTCAATGTGTCTGTCACACACTTGATCGCTGGAGAGGTCGGCAGTAAGAAATACTTAGTTGCAGCCAGCCTGGGTAAGCCCATCCTGCTGCCCACATGGGTCAAATCCTGCTGGGAAAGATCACAGGAAGGGTATGTTTTTGTTTTATTAATGTTGTTCAGTGTCAGACAGGCTTACTTAGTACTTCATGTCAAATTACTTGAAATTCCAGATGCTATTCTGAAGCTAAACAGTCGAAAGTAGGAATATACTTTTATTGCTAATGGAAATAATGGCTTTGAAGAATAAAACATCTATCTCTCTGTGTCTTCAGTCTTTTCAGGTACACAGACCTCCCCCAGGATGACTATTTGTGCCCTGTGCTGCGTGGCTGTACGGTCTGTGTTACAGGACTCTCCAGCACAGAACGAAAAGAAGTACAGCGGCTGTGTGAGCAGCATGGAGCAAACTACACCGGCCAACTCAAAATGAACGAGTGCACACATCTCATTGTGAACGAGCCAGCTGGTGAGTCACCACCGGTTTAGTGACACTGGGTGGTCTCTTCGTTAAATACTTCTGACATACAGTCGTCAAAGAAGTGAAATTTTACATTCTTAAAGTTTGTCTTCATTCATTTATACTGAGTACAAGTATTTGACTCATTTGCAGGTCAGAAGTACGAATGCGCTCGAAAATGGAATGTGTATTGTGTGTCCCTTCACTGGCTGTTTGACAGCATTGAGAAGGGCTTCTGTCAAGATGAGAGCAGGTACACAGTGAAGCACAGCACGTCGAAAAACAAACAACCAAACACTTCGACCCCGACTGCCACCAACAAGGAGGGTGAGCCATGTTCTTGAAAATGTTTGGTCAAATCTTTGATTCTACTTGTGACTTTTATACTGATCAGAAAACATTTTGAAACCTATTTATTCAGAGATTTTTAAATAATTTAAAAGCCTTGTAGTGATAATTCAAGAATCATCTTTTTTTTTTTTTTCAGACGTCTCTTCTTTGTTGGGCTTGAGCCACATATCTGTCAACACGAGCAGAACAATAAACGATACAGTCATCACAAATGGCACCATGAGTCGACTGGATACTCCTGATCCTCTGGACAGTGTGGACCTCTCAGTGTGTCCGTCCGATGATATATTAGATGGCTGTAAGGTAAATAGAATGTAATAATAAACACGTTAACTTTGTATTATTCACAATTTTCTATTCATGTAACCATTTACAGATGATCTGTAAGATGTAGATCTGTTGTTTTAATTCATTTGTTCTAAATCTTGTAGTTGTACTTGTGCGGCCTGCCGGGCAAGAAACTGGAGAAGCTGCGGCGCCTTGTCAACGCTGCAGGAGGGCTGCGCTTCAACCAGGCCAGTGAGGAGCTCACACATGTGGTCATGGGAGAAGTGGACCAGGACCTGAAGAATTTTCTCTCCAAAGCAACTCACAGGTTTGAACCGCAAGTTAAAAATTCTCTGTGTAATGCATGCAGCTATTAGTGTTTAAATAGTATAGATTTTGTCTGTTTCATCACAAATATGATTGATGTTGTAAAAATGGATGCTCTGATGACCTAAAGTACAAACATAATACTAAAAACCTTTTGAATATGTCTTCAAACAACTTTGCAGGCCCCATGTGGTAACAGTGCAGTGGCTGCTCGACTGCTTCTCTAAAGGCACTCTGCTCCCAGAGGCAGGTTACCTCCACCCTGACTGTCTGCCTCCTGCTCCAGCCGCCGTGTCTGTGCCGGCTTACCACACTCACCACTCCCCGCCCTCAGATGGCCCACCTTCAGCCAGCCCCAGCACTCCGGGGCAAAAGAAAGCAGAAGACGATCTGCTGTCGCAGTATATGGACGATGACCCCACAGTGAGTAAGTATCCATGATTGTCCAGGATCTTTTAAAAGGAGTGATGGTTGTATTTCATCTTGTGCCTTTCAGATTTAGGTCGCTTTTGCAAATTGCACTTATTGTCTGTCTCCTCTTATCTTCCAGTTGACGTGGCTCAAGGAGCAGATAGAACTAGTAGAATGTCCATCAGTGCCGCAGCAGAGCCTCAGCCGACCCCCACCCAGGGCCCGGAGCCAGAGTCAGCCCTGCAGGAAGCCAGCGAGGCCGGACTGTTTTTCGGAAAGAGGTTCCTCCTTGTGGGTTTTGGAAACGAGGCTGAGGCGCAGCTCTCTCTGCTGGTGACGGAACACAGAGGCAGAGCGCTCGTCGGCCGGACCCGGGTTGTAGCAGACTACGCTGTGGTGCCTCTGCTGGGCTGCTCAGTGGAGGCCACAGTCGACGAGGTGGTCACCGACACCTGGCTGGTAAGGTCACAGACAGGCCTTTTCAAATTAGCAGTGGAGAGGCAGTCTGCATCCATATCAGGCTGTACTGATTCACACATGATGATTTTTTTGGGTGAGAATTTTCCTTTAATCCATTTAATTTTTGTGTCTCTTATTGCTTTCAGGCCATGTGTGTGGAGAAAGAGAGCATTCTGCCACTGTCGACCAACCCTCTGTTCACCCCTGTTCCAGCGATGGAGGGGTATCTTCCGCTGAAGGGCTGCGTTCTCTCCGTCAGCCAGTTTACCGGAGCAGAGAGGGAGTCTCTGGTGGAGCTGGCCAAACACCTCGGAGCCAAGTACAACTGTTTTTTTCTTTTTTTAATTTTGGCTGCTTGATATTTACAATCAATGCTGCATTTCTGTTTAATGTTTATTGTTTCTGAAGTGATGTGAAGGTTTGATTTGTTCCATAAGTCAAGATTTACAAGGGGGTCATTTCATTAACCCAAGCAATTTAAACATGGCATTTGGATTAATGTGCCTCTGACTTGTGCAGATTCTCTCGGCCCTTTCACCCTCTGCTGCTCGTCATTAAGTGCCCTTCTCTTCTGTCCCTGCTGCAGTGTCCAGGACTACTTTGTTCGTCTTGCCAACCAGAAGAAAGGCATGCTCGCCAGCACCCACCTGGTGCTACAGAGTCCTGAGGGCACCAAGTTCCAGGCCGCCAAGAAGTGGGGGCTTCCTGCTGTCACCATGCACTGGATACTGGAGTCTGCTCGAACGGGCAAGAAGGCAGTGGAGGACAGGTTCCTCGTGGATTTGCCGCACTCTCCAGGTTAGAAACGTGTCTCTGGTCGAGCGGTTGCGGATTATTGATGTGTTTTTCAAAGACTTAATGATAAAACAAAAAAATATATCAATTTTATAAACTTCATTTGGGTAAAAACCACTGTAGTGTAGTTTAATTATTGGTGTATTTATTCCAGACAAGGTTAAATGTATTTTTCTCGTCTACAGAGAGAGATGAAGAGAGTTTTGTCGGTGGTTCCCAGAAGCCGGCCACACCTCCACCAGCGCGTTCGTCTCCTGAGATCCCTCTGCTGGGTTTTCAGAGCAGTGCGGGGGTCACCCCGCTGGATTTGGGTCGATTTCAGAGCAAACTGTTCCGCTCTGTATTGGACAAGATGAATCATAAAGAAGACGCCAGTGCCCCCAAACAAAACCAGGAGAGTGGCAAAAAGAAAGCTCAGAAAGAGGCCGTCCTGCAGACGGACACGCCCTCTCGCTTCCTCAGCAGAGACCAGCTCTTCAGACCCTCCTTTAATGTCAAGGTTAGAGCAGAGTCAGTACTATCCATCGGAGTCATAGCCATATACATATATACACGCTGTTATGTGTTTTTATTTATTTCAGGATGCATTAGAAGTTCTGGAAACCCCAGGCGGGGCATCAAAGCCAAAAGAGCCAGCTGAGACTCCGCTCACCGAACTGATCAACAGAAAGATGAAAGTGGCTCTGGCCAGCAGCGCCCGCAGCGGCATCTCTGAGGCAGAGGCAGTGTCTGCCAGTCCCCAGTTCGCAAAGTCCGCCGAAATGGAGGTAAAAAAATATTGACATGCACAGATTTGTCAGAACTGTTTGGTTACAAAGATTCAGAAGAGGCAAAACACACACTCTCTCTCTCTGGAGACAAAATATTGAATAAACTGCAACCGAAGTTACAAACAAATGTATTTGTGTTTTTGTTTTCAAGGCTCCGGAGAAAGAAGTTGGTCCCCTCGCTGGTGTTGTCGTCTGTGTGGGGAAAAAACTGAGCAAACTGCAGAGTGAGCTTAATGGCATTGCTGCTTCACTCGGAGCCGACTTCAGGTATTCAGCACTGAGCAGTAAATAGTGGCTCCTTTAAAGTAAACATCCTTCAAAGTGTCTTTAGTTCCTGCTCTGTGTTGCTTTTTCTCAGCCCTGACTCAAAGATTCTTTTCCCTCATGCTGTTTTCTTACATCCTATTGGAAAAAGGGCAGAAAAATGTGAATGTTTCCTTTTTTTCTCCCATTTTGACTTATTGAATATGGTCAGAAATACACACAAACAAGCCTTTGCTCTTGTTCTCAGGTGGGCTTGCGACGACACGGTGACACACTACATCTACCAGGGCCGTGTGGGCGACAGCACACGGGAATACAAAGGAGTGAAGGAGAGAGGGCTGCATGTGGTCTCCCAGTACTGGCTGCATGCTGTACGTTTCCCACAGTGCAAATCAAAGACTCGCATGTAGTCAAGCTGTTAATCCAGCAGCTGATCACAGAACTCATCTTATATGATTGTTGCTGAAATTCTAGTTGTGCTTCTGCAAATAGGAATGATTAGTCTGTTTAAACCTTTCTGTTTCAGTGGATGTTGACTGGCACAAGTCAGTGGCGCGCTATAAATATGAAAGTTTTCACTTCTTTCCAGCTGCTTTGTTATAATACGATGTGGTAAAGAAAGATGTTGATTCTGCTCAATCTTTCGAAGTCAGCATGACGTGCTCTCGAAGAAATAGGCAAATATTTTGTTTCCATTACTCCAACATCCTTTTAAGTAAATGCCGTCTTTAAGAAGATACATAGATTAAAATCGAGATGGACTTTAATTTGGGATCTCATTTTGCTTTTCAGTATTCTCCTGGAACATTTCACCCAGGGGAAATAATTATCATCCCATCAACAGACACAGAATAGGAAATGAGAAATGGCTTTGATATGTAAATTTGAGAGACAAATTGCCATTTCAGTAATGTTTCCCCTCCCTAATCGCTGTCGCTTCATTTATGTTTAAGCCCTGATAAGTTTCTCTGTGCGGTAACAAGCTGTTCCATTGTCTGGCGAACGCAGTGTGCCGAGGAGCAGAGACACGTGCCGGAGTCTCTGTATCCTTTCACCTACAACCCCAAGATGAGCCTGAACCTCAGCCAGGTGCCCACAAACTCTCAGAGGTCGCCGCCTTTGACGCGAACACAAGTCCGAGACCTCTCTCAGGCCAGGACCGACCAGGTGGGACTGAAGCTCAGATTCATTCAGACTGAGAGATACCATTATTTTCTGTACCGGTGTAGAATAGATAATAAATCAATGTTATTAATGTCCTTTCATCCTGTCCTAGTCTGCGCAAAATGCCACAGAAACTACAAGCTCACGCCGTGTGAGCGATGGAAGTGCCGATCAAGAAGAGGCGAAAGATGCTGCAGAAGCAACCAGTGAGTCCATCTGACACCCGACATTCTGAGCTTTTAATTCATGTAGAGACCAACGTGCTCCATGTCTTTGGATTCCAGTTACTTCTGAGACTGTGGAAATGAGGGAGAACCTGCAAAGACAGCTGCAGGAGATCATGTCCGCCACCAAACTGACGACGGGGAGGCGGTCCTCGGTCAGACTCCGGAGGACGGGGTCAGGAGGAGCAGAGTCCAGTCCTCAAACACCCAACGGGAGCCGAGTGGGACGCAGTGGTAACAGACGAACTCTGGAAGCTCTGAGGTACAAAATATGTTCTTTCTTTGCTACAAGTAGGAACAGTCTTCAATGTCTCTAACAGACTGATAATCTGTATATTTTGTATTCTTTTAGGAACTCTTCTCAACAGTTTCTGGGCTTCACGTTGTTGTTCTGTGTTATCCTTATCTCCAGGGTGTCCAGAGAAGCAGCTCTGGATGTGAACACAGAGCCGTCTCAGAGTGAGCAGATAGTTTGGGACGACCCCACTGCCCGGGAGGAGCGGGCCAGGCTGGCAGATAACCTCCAGTGGCCCGGAAGCCCCTCACAGCACTCGGAGCCCTTCATCCCTCCACCCCCTCCCACTGCAGAAAACAGATCTCCCGCCACGCACTCCATGACCGACTCGGAGCTGGTGGAGATGGGTATGAACACGATACGACGCTGCCGTAGCTTCAGCTAGCGAGCACTTACGCTCAGCTGAGTCATGTTCTGATTTATTTGGATCCTGTTCTCTCTCTCTCTCTCAGCTGCTTGCGAAGTCATTGAGCAGCACCTGGGTCACAAGGTCATGACTCCTCCTCCAGAGCGACCAGACGACGGCACCCCGACGCCACGAGCTCCCAGCATTGCCTTCCCGCTTGCTAACCCGCCGGTAGCGCCTGATCCGCAGGTAGCTGTTCATGTTCATGATGGCCGCAATAAAGTCTGTCCATTTATCAGTTCCAAAGCAGCATAGATGTCTTATTTCATCTCTTTGAAGCAAGCTACTTGTGCAAACGTTTCTCTCAGGCAGAGAGGAAGGAAGAAAAGCAGCCACCCAGATTCCAGCTGTCCTCCCTCAGCCCTCAGGAGCGCATCGACTACAGCTGCCTCATAGAGGAACTGGGTGAGTCTCCCATCTAATTAATGATCTAACGGCGTCTCAACACACTGCAGCACAAAAGACGAAACATCAGAGTGTGGAAGTCAGAGGAGAGAATCCCTGATGGCTGGAACTGAGGATGTGCCTCCAGGATCTGTGAAAAGATTTCCTCCAGCAGAATGTTTCCTCTGACAACCTTCAAAGTTTGTTGTCAACACTTGAGGTTGACTCTGCTCCTGACATCCTCTATTATCATCATCATCATCATCATAATTATTATTATTATTATTATCATTATTATTAATGAATGATTTACTAATTGTGAAACCGTCACTAATCATGCAGCTTCTCCACGAAAAGCGTGTTTATTTTTAATTTTCCATGTCATTTCATGATGAGGTTTGTCTCTCGCCACCTCCTCTAATCATTCCTGTGTTTTACTCTTCTGGCCCTGCAGGCGGCGTAGTCCTGGACAAGCAGTCCTTTGACCCCAGCTGCACACACATCATCGTGGGGACGCCGCTCCGTAACGAGAAGTACCTGGCAGCGATGGCGGCAGGCAAATGGATCCTGCACCGCTCGTACCTGGAGGCCTGCCGCTCTGTGGGCCGTTTCGTGCAGGTCAGAATCTGAAGCGCGCCGTGTTTCCAAACTTCCAGGGCTTTAGGCAAGTTCTGATTAGAAAGCAGGTCACCATTTTATCAACAATAAAATCTAAAACAAGATGATTAAAGATCTCCATTTTCCCACGCTTAAACAGGTCTGTCATGATTGTCATTTAAAATTAAACTTTATTTCCTCTTGAATTGATAATATGCTCGTCACTCATTTTCCTCCAGGAGGATGAGTACGAGTGGGGCAGTAGCTCCATCCTGGACGCTCTGCCCTCCATCACCCCGCAGCAGAGGAGGCTGGCCTTAGCTGCCATGCGCTGGAGAAAAGCTCTGCAGGGACGTTCTGAACACGAGGTACACACTCTCACACACACACAGTTAACACCACTGTCATTAAGTGTGACACGTTTATTCTCTCTAAACAAGCATTTGTATTTTCCCAGGGAGCCTTCAGTGGATGGATTGTCATGCTGAACATCGACCAGAACAGAGAATCGGGCTTCAGGCGGTTGCTGCAGTCTGGCGGCGCCAAGGTAGTTTTGTGTGTGCGATTCTCTTTTATGAGCCACTTCCAGCATTATCTTCCTTTTACAAACTGCAGGAGCCGTTTTGAAACCAAATAAACTGAAACACATTAAGAGGAAATATCACAGCAAGTAATGGAAAGTGAAAAGTAGCAGCCACGCAGCGAGACACCGATACCCCATCGTGATTTTATTTATACCAGGAGGCTGGTGTTTATTCCGCTCTAAACGCTGTAAATCTGTATTCATTAACTGTGACTGCTTCGCAGGTCCTGCCCAGCCTCTCCCCGCCGCTGTACAAAGAGGCCACGCATCTCTTTGCAGACTTCAACCGTCTCAAACCGGGAGACTTCAGAGTCGACCTGTCAGACGCTGCCTCGCAGGGAGTCACATGCTTGAAGCCTGAGTACATCGCGGATTATCTCATGCAGGTCAGCAGAAATATTCATGCAAATGTGTATTTAGAAGTAAATGATTGTATTGATTGAATCAGATTTTGAAGCTGCTAAAAATCCGTCCTGTGCACCATTTCTTCAAGGAGCCAACCCCGCCTATCGAGCTGTACTACCTGACTGAAGCCCCCCATGAAGACGCTCCGAGCACGCCGTCAAGGAAGCGTAAAGCCGGACCAGACTCCTCCAGGCTGAAGAAGAGCCGTCTGAACTGAACATCGCCGTCCCTGATTTTCATCTGTCTCGAGATGGTTGTGAATATAATCAATGTGGCGCTGTTTTTTTTTCCCACTGGTGCCTGCACGCTCAGGCGGTCCTGGTGATGGATGACTCAATTGGAAAGACCCAGAAAATGTTGAGTCACGTTTTGTTATTGACCGCAGTGTTGATCGACGGGCTGTAGAGGGCAGTGTACTGTTGGTATTTCCTGAGCCAGTGTGCAAGAAGGACTTCGAGCAACTCATATGTCTTGAAAGTGCCTTTTTAACATTGCTGATATTTATTAAATATTTCACCTAATTAAAAAAAACAACTAGTTTTAATGAGTGTCTTTGAAAATGAATGAGATTAAAAGCGGATGTGTTGAGGATGTTCTGCTCTGAACATTTCTTGTGTTCCTGAAGTCAGTGCCTGGTAAAATCCGCTCATCCTGATGAATTAAGCACGCTGCTAACCACCTAATGACTATTTGCCACTTACGTCTGTAGACGTCCTCATCCAGTCAACAGCAGGTTCTGTTTACGTTGGCGACGGAGGCTTTTTGCTGAGGACTGTTTGCCGTTTCATACCCGGATGCCAGCTGAGGTCGGAGGCCTGCGCGCCTCCCCATATGGACAGATAAGTGGTTTAGCCTCCTAATAGATGGGCCAGCTGACAGCCTCACCACCAACTCAGTGCTGAGCAGTTGTTTTGGGATTAGAGGAGGAAGAGCTGCTGTCCTCAGTACAGAGTGGAGGAGAGCATGACTCAGACTGCAGGGGTCTCCGGCAGAAGGGTCACTCTGGGTCATCTGGAAAGGATGACTCCTGACGACCAACACGTCAAGTCGGTTCTTGATTTAAAGGATTCATACTGTTTAGACTCACTGATGGCCACTAAATTAAGCAGAGGCAGATGTGAGCTGTTTTTCTAATATTGAAATGCTCAAAAGGTAATTTATTATTTATCATTTAAAGGTAATTTATATATTAAGGCACTTTTCTCACTTACAGAGAGAAAGAAACAACAAATTCATATAATACAGTCTGTCATCATTTTCACTGAGCTCCAGAACTAAAGCTTTCATAAGATATTCATATTATCTTCCCTCCTCACACTCAGTCTGACAACTTTATAAGACCATCAGCCTCCTCCACGTGACAGCACTCACATCAACCTGCCAGATGGTTTTCTCTTATTCACCCTAACACAGATGCTAGTCACAAATAATTATGATAAAACAGTATAGATAACAGTGAAATCTAACTTTGAAAGGGTGCAAATTTTATCCACAAAATAGTTAATGCAATGTTTGTATTAACTTAGATGGAAGAATGAAAAACTGACTAAACTACCCAAAAAAATAATACTGGTAATGTAATCTAAACATGAATGGTGTGTGAGGAAAATTTGAAGTATTTATTTATTTATTTATTTATTTATTTATTTATTTATTTATTTATTCATGTTTTTCACTGTTAAAGCAAACTGCTCTAAAGAGAAAGATGTTAACAGGATGTTAATAAACTCACAGAAAGGCTCCCAACTGATTCAGACCAGGAGTATTCTTGCTGTGAGGGGAGACTTCAAACCACTTCACCAGAGGGACATGAACAACTTTAAATCATGTTGATAAAGGGGAAACCGGAAGTTATGTGCACCTTTATAAGGAGAAATAATGTATTTTGCTGTTGCATTTGATTGTGCTGCATCCTGCTCGTTCCTCTGTAAACTGCAGCCCCGTGTTTCTGGATGTGCTTCTGCAGCACTCAGTGCAGGTGTCCAGACTGTTTCCAGTCAACAGGTGTTTCTCGGAGGTGGGCTTCGGCTCGAGCCCCTCTCTGCTGACCGCCCGGCGCGTGCTGGACTGGGCTTTCTGCGTCGGTCGCCCCTCTTCCTGTCAGGTAACTTTCGGTTTTTGTTTTTTCCTGTGCTCGCTGTGTTTCAGGGAGGAAACTCTGCAGCAGCCCTCATTAAAATTCCCCGTCCGTATCCAGTCGCCACGGAGCGCGCGTGTAGTGGGAGGCTCCGCTGCGCGTCCTGCGCGCCTCTTTAATTGCGCATCAGACATTAAAATCCCAGCTCACCGGCAGCCCGCTGCCCCGAGGCGGACACTCCGCGCCCCGTCCCGCCGTTTTTACTGACGCTCCGTACGGAGAAAGGGGTCCGGGGGTCCGGGGGTCCGGCGAAGGGTGGCGCCCTGCGCGTGTAGTCCAGAGCCCGGACGCACCGCGCGGCTTCCGAGGGACCGGGAGGAAGAGGAGGAGGAGGAGGAGGAGGAGGAAGAGGAGCAGCGACACGGTCCGCGCCTGCAGTCCTCCACCGGGGGCTCCACTGGCTTCACCGTGATTTTGACATTTCTCCCAGGAGGACTGGCAACATGTGCGCGTGAAGTGTGACACGGCGGCTTCGCTTCGCGGCGGCTTCGCTCTCGGATACGACGAGTACCCGACGTTACGGCGCACCGTGTGTAATAGGTGAGTCCGGTCCATCACTTTGTATCTGCACTTGGGATCAGACAGCTCCCCCGCTGCTCTGCGCCTCCGGGGTGTCTCATCGATCGCTCCCGGAATGCCTCCGCTCATCGATTATGTGCGTTTTGGGGAGGTTTCCAGCAGCTTGGTCAGACGTGAAGGTGTTTTTTTTTTTTTTTTTTTTTTTTTTAGGGGGGGCATCACATCAGTGTCAGTGCAGCAGAACATGTCACTGCAACACATCCTAAATCACACCAGCTCTCGGTCTAAATGCATTACATCATGACAGCAGACACTGATACCAAGCCAGAGAAATACACAAGTTCAGATGTTGTTGATCAGCCTTCACGTTGCATGATCAATGGATAGAGAAGGTGAGGTTTAGTTTTCATGGACAGTACTTTTTGTGGCATTCATATTGATCTACAATGTCTCCAGATCCTTCAGAATCAAATATTGTGGTGAATTAAGAAGGTGTTCCCTGTTTTGGATGGTATTCAGATCCATTGGACTGGATTGCTGGTGGCTGTTTTCTTGTCAAAGATAAAGTTATTGAAGAGAAGCTGAACCATCAATCTCTGCCTTCAAGAGGTTTATTTCTGTGGCAACATGGCAGCAAACAAAGAGCACAAAAGGCCAAAGTCTCTTAAAATGTTGCAACATGAGGAACAAATGGCATCACCCAAAAAGCCCCATGTCAGTGAGGAGCCCCGGCTTTGTTCCTGGAAACAGTGGCTCCGTTTTGAGCCCAGTTTTAAAGTGTGGACTAATTGAACCTGCGGGCCACTCTGCCCATTGTAAGAGGAATGTTTGGATGCCTGCTCTCCACAGAAACCCCCCACTCTTTTGTTCTGGGGGGAACAATCCTCCAGTGCCATGTGTGCCGTGGCGGGGGGAGGGAGCGGGGTCAGCGGGGGCAATGACATCTGTAGCTGACGGCTTCCTGGGGGCAAGCCGACACGCCGTGATACCATGAATGAGCATTAGGGAACATGGGAGTAAAGTGCTTAACACTAATGAGGACATTTATTTTTTGTGCACGATGCTCGGGGACTGCTTGTGCATCCAGGGAGATGAATCATGCAACGGCGCTGTTCTCTCATAATTTACTTAATGTCACTTAACTGAAACATGAAGATGATTTGTGTCAGGTGCTGCTGATTAAAAACGCTCGTTTGCAACATGCCTTTATTGAAGCATAATCATCCCGTTTGTGTTTCTGATTTGACAGGTGTTGAATAGGATCCCAGATGCAGTTTAGTTTATGGTCAGATGAAGATTCAGATCCCAATTTTGGGGGGTTATTGATCCGTTTTTATCATTTATCAGTCAACAGAATATAGGAAAAGACATGTTGTTCTGTATTTTGGTGCAGCTTCACTTATAAGCAATATACAGATAATGTCGTTTTCCAATTAAAATTGAACATTATTTCCTGAAACATCCCCTTGATTTGGTCTTTACAAGTCATCATGTTAAAAAAACAAACAAAAACAAATTTGGTTTAAAAATATAATCAAAACTAACCAAACAAAACCCAGAAAATACCGAAGCAGCAGCGAAATGGCCAGATAGTAGCTGGTGCACATCCTTCCCTCCTGCAGACGCCCCCGTGATGCCAACAATACTCCAAAGAGCGCAGACCATTTGGTCTCTGATGATTCGGCTTTTCGGCTCTCTGAGTAGAAGATTCGTGATCTGGATGCAGCTTGTTGCTCTGGAGATTTTGGAAAAGAATCTGCTGAAGAGTCCAACAGAAAACTACAACCGTAACCGTCCTTTGTGGCACATCAAGCAGTTTTCTTTGAGCCCAAATAACCTGATGCCTTCGCCATTATCATTGTTAAATCCTGTCATGTTTTCTGATGTGTGTATCAGTCATTTCAACACTTTCCTTTTTGGCGGGATATCTTCTGAAACCCTTCGCAGGAATTTTGAGCGACCGGTAGCTAAACAATCTCCACAGCTGCTCTCTTATCACCAGTGACAGGAAAAGTTTACTCTTGGACCGAAAACACCCGGAAAATCTCAGCCATCCCATCCAGGGCTGCAAGCCTCTGTCCTACGGACTTATCGGGGAAATTCCAGGAAGAGGGAAAATCTGGTTTGTGACTCTTGCGGCAGAAAGTCCCAGCCGGTGGGAAAGTGTTGAGGTGAACGTGGGTACGGCCGCCTGAATGGGTTTTGTTCATGTAATTGAAGGTCCCTCATGACTGGTAGAGAATGGTACACCGCGAGGTGGAATGCAGCCCCCACTGGCCCCTCACGCTCCGCAATATGTGCTCAGGATGGACTTCGCACCTTCCTCCGGCCTGACTAAACAGCGAGCGGCCAGAACAGGATTTCATCTAAAGCGAAAGGAGGAAAGCCAGCTTGTGGCTGCGTTTCTTTCCCTGAGTTTTCTAAATACCAGGCAGTATTAACCAAGGCCCTCAGCTGCTTTCCAAATTACTTTATTTAAGCAAAAAGGGGGGGTCTCATATGCAGGAACTACAGGGGGAGTGCCTTTCCGAAAAGCAAGTGAAAGCCGCTCCATTCAACGTGGAAGAAAAATAATTTTCCCCCATTCAGCCACTTATGATCCTATCAGCTAGAAAAACGTTCCCATAGGAGCAGGAGCTACGAAGAACTGCCCGATCTCGGAAGAATGGAAGATAACGCCTCGCCTTTTCAAGGTGTTGACATTTGAAAGCCATTTGGCTGTATACAGTAACATGGGAACGGGCTCTGTTTGGGCACTGGGGGGTATCGGACTGAATAATATACGACGCGGCGCCTCTGGTAAACACACGACGAGAGCTCTCGGCGGCGGCGGTCCGCTCACTTGCAACAGGCCAAGCGGAGGCCGCAGGAAAGCCAAAAAGAGGAGAGGGCGTTGGTAATGATTAACTTAGCATTATCGTGATTAAAGGGGGCCATGGGCACAGGGGAGATAAGGATATGGGGACGCTCGGAACACGAGGTGTTTACAAGGGGAATTCCTGGCATTCCTCAGCTGCAGCCATGCCACTCCGATCTGCACCTCCACCCTCTGATGGTTACCCTCCGTGCCAAAAGGGACCTGAGGAGCAAAAAGGGCCCATTAGCTTCCACCCAGTAGTGAGTAGACGCGTTATGTAATAAGATTTTTGAGTTTTTTTCTATCAGCCGTACGCAGTCATTTTAGGAATATGATCAGATCTAAAAGAAGCACAAATATATGATTATGTATGTCCTTTAATCCTTTAATATAAAAATGAAAATCGTCAGTTTTCCACACAATCTGCAGCAGAATCACCAGAGAGACGTGGCTCGATCAGTATCTCTTGATTATGTTGAACGTCCCCAATCACAGCAGAACTGCTATTTTTAGTCACGCTAGCAGCCAGGCCTCGGGGATGACATGGCCGGTCTGTTGATCAGCCCAGCACGAGGTCCGCTTTCAACTACATTAAAACGTAGAATGAAGAACATTACTTCAGATGCATCTGATCTTTATTCTAGCATCATGAACAAAAACTTTTTTTTTTCACTTATTTACTGAAACATTTTAAATTCTCCTTAGAAGTGATGAAGATCACTTAATGGAATGACTGTCGAGAACAACGCCTCACAGCTCTACTTTAGATAATCGGGACATTATTATCTTTTTCGTATACTACATGCGCAAATGCAAAAACAATACCGTGGTGCCTTTTGTATGAGAGAGTCACAAGGATTGGCTTAACTCTATTCTTTAACCTCACAGCTGATTGCAAAGACCCGGAGCTTCACAGCGATCCGCCGCACCACGGCTTGTCTTAATGCATTCTGTGTGATGTGAGTGTTTTGTACTGTTAACATCTGCAAGAAAACTTTAATCCAACTGTAATGAATATGTATGTTCTAAACAGGCCTCAGAGAAAAAAAAACTAAACAATGTGTATTAATAATACCTGAAAAGTGAAAGATGGAGAAGAAAAAATGGAGTTTTCCTCTGTGAGCCGCCTCAAAACTCGGAGAGTTTGTGGTTTAGGATCAATCAGCACATTTTTAATGCTGCGCGGGTGACTGGGTCTAATAGGATTATAAGACGGCCTGGAGGGAGGAGCGGGAGGACCAGGAGTCCGCGGGGTGACGCACGTTACCCCAGCAAACACGGCCGGGGGGGGTCATGTGACGGAGTGGAGTGGGCCGATGCCGATGATTACAGGGTCTGGGGGTGGGCTCACCTATGGGGATTACTCAGAGCCTCTAATGGATGGCGGGTTGTGACCCCGGCTAACAAGGAGGCAAATCAGCAGCCTCTCACCCAGAAAAGTGCTTTTCCATCAAGTTTTACAATAGGGACACGAAGACGAAAGACACGCTGTGCTCTGTAGTTTCCTTGGCAACTTCTTCAATCGGGCAACTTGCAGCCTCAGAGCCGAGCATCTTGCAACACAGAGAGCATAAAGATCCTTTTAATTCATAATTTGTGGAGCGTTCATTTTTTAGTATTTAATCAGCTGAAATCAAACCGTGTCCCCCGTCTGATGGAGGCTGCAGATTAAAGTGGCGCCATATGCTCGGGAATGAGGAGTCCCCACCCTCCGCCACACTGGAGCTTATTATTGGGCTTCTGTGTCACTGTCAGCTGCTAATTGTCACAGTGAATTGAGGTGACCAGAGGGAACAGCTCCCGTATCTCACTGTAAATGCTTGGTCATCTTTATTTTATCCTTCCTGCTCTCTTAATTGAATTATTTCCCCTCTCTCAAACACACAATCTCATACTGTGCATTTGTAATCACCAGCCAAAGCCAGCATTTCATTTCAGCAGTTACTCCACAGTTTTTTCAGTCTGTTTGTGTCCAAGTAAAGAGAGCCAAGAAAGGAAATCAGGAACTCTTAAATATAATAAAACACTGTTTTCTCTCTGGGCTCTGCCGCATATGGCTTGTTTCATGGCTGCTGGAGAGTCAGATTGATGGGCTGAGGAGCGCCGCACCTGATGTTCCTCATGCACAGTGGAAGCCAAGTCCTCAGCCGGGTCAGCCGAGGTAAAGGCAAGTATAGAGGAGGCAGAGAAAGCACCTTGCGCCAAAACCCTCTTCATAAATTCTCAGTGCAGCCCTGAGCTGACATGGCAGCCAGGACACAAACCATCATGAACATACTGCGTGTTTCTGATGTCTTCCTTGTCAAAAGTGTCGTGGGAGCTGGCATTTCATCGTAATCACATTAAACACCTCTGGGAGAACTCCTCAAACATGAGCCCATCAGCGTTTGTCACCCCCATCTTGTATTTCCTCCTCTGTCTTGCTCTCCAGACCCCATGGGGGCTGAGGAGCTGTCTGGTAAACGACACAGCGTTCACTTTGGACAGGATGGACGGATCTCTGCTGCATGGTGTTCGTGGTTCGTCACCCAGTCCAGCGTTTAGCCTGCTTCCATCCTTTTTGACCTCAGATCGGCTGCGGGCCCTGCAATCCTGAACAGGATGTGGAAGCAGGAAGGATGAATGGAATGGGTTTCCAGCCTCCTGAGTAGATTTTGATGCAAAAAAATTTTACTTTCAAATGACGCAGCAGTCTGTGAACGTTTGCATGTTTGTTTGGGCTACTGCCGGCGGTGGCGGCAGTGGGCATGTTTGTTTGTGGCCACCGCATCGCCATGGAGACTGCGGCTTTGTCCTGCACGTAGGGACATCGCTGCCTGAGTGAAATAAAATCAACATCATCAGCTTCATCACAGCAGCGAATCTGATCGGTCGGCTAAGTGGACGGATTTCTGACTTGGAGACAAACATGAAGACACTTGGGAAACGTTCCCGCTCCAGAGTACCCTTCATCTCATCCATATTCAAAAATGGCTGATGTTTCTGGCCCGGGTCGCCGCAGATGCGAGAGATTCACATTCGCACCCAGATTATCTCATAGTGGCAACTGCCGCCAGCACGAGCCAAATGACACTGCTGCTGCTGGAACGACTCCTCAGCTCCGCTCTGCTCCCTCTCCGAACCGGGAAGTGTCTCACTGGAGAGGCGAGGTGACTCGACGATTTTGCTTCGTCAGAAGTACATTTGAACACACTCCATTCACAGTTTTGCTAATTATTATTTATGAAACATAAAACCAGTGAATTCATAGAAAGGGAGAAAAGTTTTCAGGTGTGCATCGTGCCTGTTTTGCAGTTTGACTTTAGGCATTTCACCAGTGGAAAACACTAGAATGATCCAGTGCTTCTCTCAGCTCTGTCTTCTGAGGCACAGAGGTGCTCCTGCAGAAATTGTCACCACTGCAACTCTTAAAATAATGTCAGCGAGGTTTGACCACCTCCTCTGTTTTCCCCCGGGCGCTCGCTTCGTTCCTCACTGTAACACTAATAATAGATCCTGCAGCTCGTCCCTGCTATATTGTCCCACGTCTTGCATCACAGGGAGGAGAGAGGACGAGTGATGGAGCAGAAGACGCCGGCAAATTCTCTCCCCGCTGCCCGCCGTCTTCATTTTGGGGACAAGCATTTGACTTTTGACTTCAGTAGCTGTTAACACGCCGCTGTAGAGCCATTGACATTCATTTCATCTGGCACAGCTTTGTTGTTATTGTTGTTGTTGTTGTTGTACCTGATCAGTTTAGTCTGTCCTCAGCTCCGTTCTGTGGTCCTATCTCTTGCTTGCTGTTATTTGACGTTAGGATTAGGATGATAGTTTTGCTGGTGTTGCTGTTATATGTTTTTGTTTTTGCCATAGACGTTGCATTAAGTGGGTCTACATAACACTTTTTAACCGAAAATACAAAAAGCCAGACAGGAAATTCTTTCTTTGTGTTAATTTGATTTCCAATTAAGACCATCCGTTAAAAAATGCTTTACATTATGGGCTGAAAACTGCTTCGAAATGCAAAATAGCAGAATTTTAAACATGCAGTTCAAAATATGATTAATCATGATTAACTACAAACTTTAAATGAACAAAATGCTAAAATTGTTTTCATGTTTGCAGTATGAAATTTCCTTCAGATTTCATACAGCTATAATAAATACATTATAAATGGCAACGGACATGAAGTTACTGGCCTTTATAGTTAAAGATGCTCATGAAGACATGAGCATGTGTTGATTTTATGCATCTATCGGATCATAAACACCTTGTTGAAGAGCACCATCATTAAAAATTCAAATGAGGATCGGTGTTTACTCCTTAAGTTGCCTCCAAGTGGCTCTTCTTCATAATCATTTGTCTTTAATTTGTCACTCACTTGTTATTCGTCTTCTAGTGGGTAGAAACCAGCGAGATTTATGATAATCCCACAGGCTTCTGTGATGAAATAGGGCCATGGCGTTCTGCGTGTTGTTATTCTGTCACCCGCTGGATGTTAAAACTCCGGGGTGTGGATCATCTGCGGGTTTATCACTTCATCACACCGTCTGAAGCTCAGAAAACAAGTCACGCACAGGCCCAGCTCTTCTTCTCAGCTCCCCATCTCCAACCCAGCGTGGCCTGGAACCAGCGCTTCATCCATAACATTAAACAGTGCTGACTCTGAGCGCACGGCGGTGTGGATCTCATCCAGACCGTGCTGAGTCGGGCTTGCTCCTCTGCTGTTTACCTATTCATTAATTCAGCCATGAGTGATGGCATGGGTGCACCAACGCTCCTCATCTTCTGGTAATTAAACGTCTGTTGGTGAGACATTTTTCTCCTGGAGAGCCTTTGAAACACACACATACACACACACACACACATGTGCCGGTGGGCGTCTAAGGCTAGCTTTGGTAATTAGCGTGCTGAGTGGCTGCGCTGATTGCTTCATTATTTCTTCGATAGGCATCTGCGAGAGGCGTTTGATGGATGTTGCGTGTTGGAGAGTGTCCCATGCTAAAGCCGCTTACTCTATATTATGTGAATCAAGCTCTTTAAAAGTTGAGACTGCTTCTCACATTATCAGAACGGGGGTTGCGGTCCCGTTCCGTAAGGAGCTTACACCCTGATCTTGATCCCCTTGCATCAGGCCCGGTGTCACACCAAACCTCAGCGCAAACCAGCCGCCCTCGACGTAAACACACCCGTGATGTTCCAGCTTGTTGCGGGCTTGTAAAACAGAATCCTCCTCGGTTTTTCCACAGAAAAAATGTTCAAAGCTGATTCAGAATAATTGGCTTGTTTTGTTCGCAGCGGTTTTGCCTGATGCTGTGAGCAGGACAGCAATTATCAAGCCAGTTTCACAAGGATTTTTTTTTTTCTTTTTTTTGTTAGCAGTGACATTACTGGCTGTGTGTGTCTGTAATTGGAGGTTTCAGCCACAGACAACAAGACAAAGTCTTCAAGACTGAGGGGTTTGGAAGTCTGGTAGATATTTCTGAAGTCTGTAAGTTCATTATTGAAGCAACTGGTTGGTTCTTTGTCGGCAGCTACATTTTATATGGATGTTTTTTTTTTCTTTTGATGGAGATCAGGTTGTTCTGTTCTTATCAACTCTGAAGAATATCATCCAGTTCAGTCCCATTGTGTGTGTGTGTGTGTGTGTGTGTGTGTGTGTGTGTGTGTGTGTGTGTGTGTGTGTGTGTGTCTCCTGCATCAGTGAGAATTTTCATAACACTTTACCTGGTGGAGGAGTTGAGACGTTAGGACACAGCCATAAAAAAAAATCCCATGTGTTGCTTCTTTGAGCAGATCATAAAGAGGTTTACGCCACATGCAGAATCCCTTTTTTCAGTTAAAATGAAAAAATATTGACAATTTTTAGGTTCTAAAAGAAAGCAATGTGCTGTTTGTGCTCTGTTTGTCTCTTTAAAGTGAAACAATTTGGATTTTGTCTTGATAACCAAGAAAAACAAGCTATTTTGAGATGACAAATCTGCACTGCAGCCTAGGATTTTCTTTTTTTCCATTATTCAAATAATTTCTCTATTTATTTTTAACTGTGCAGCTTTTCATTTGTTATATAAAAGGTTATTTTTTCCCATTTGTTTCCTCCATGCTTCATTTCAGTCCGCAGACAGAAAAGATCCTTCACATTAATGCTCACGCCGCTGGGTGCCGTCTGCTCGGCGAGGCTGATCCAAATAATATATCAGAACTCGGCTCGTCCGTCGCTCCCCGATGCGACCGGACTCCCGCTGGACCGGCCTCGGTGGGCTCTCCCCTCAAAATGTCAGCCCTGTCGGGTCCCCACGGCAGGTGAACGCTCTAAAGAAGGCTCGCCCTCATCTGGGCTGTGACTTCAGGATTTAAAACTCTGGAGCTGGATCGGCTTCGCGGCATCCTCTTTACGTGTTTCTGTGTTGGCATGTTGACACACATACAGTTTAGTGTTGTTCTAATTGGCTTGTTAGGCCTGAACAACTGGGCCGCTCATGCATAAATAAATTCACCAGTTTTAGGCCAATTTCCCGTGTTGTTTTTTTCGTAATGTGCATCTGTCAGTTCGAATAACATGGAGAAGGCCTAATTGAAGTGATGTGTGCGATCCTGTGTGTGTGTGTGTGTGTGTGTGTGTGTGTGTGTGTGTGTGTGTGTGTGTGTGTGTGTGTGTGTGTCTCTCGGCATACAGAGAGCCAGACACACTTTGGACAAGCAGCTCTTGGACTTAATCCGTCTCACTAATGGTGGGGGTTGCAGTGGGGGAGAACAGGAGGAGGAGAGAGGAGAACAATACAACATCTCTCTCCCCGCTCCTCCTGCTCTTCGGGCTGCCGACACGTGGTCGACGCCCGGCGGGAAATCTCAGGACCTTGGATGTTCTGTACGGACGCCGCTCGTCCCGGCCGGCTCTGGAAGGCCTCTGCTGCGCCGCTGAAGGAAACGAGGTACAATACACCCTCTCTAACCACCGCCCCCCCACTACCACCGCACCTCCAAAAAACATCCTCCGCCGCGGCCTGTTGTTCCTTCCATTGTCACCAGAAAAGAGGCTGCGTCAGGAGGTAAAATTAGGGACGTGTGTGTCGACTCAGGAATGTCCGGGAGTTTTTTGCGCGGAGTGATTTACTGTTACTGTGGAAACTGTGTTTGCAGCACATTAATGGAGACAGGAAGTAGAGAGGGACAGTAGAAACAATATGGTTTTCCTCCTCTGAGATGTACGTTCCGGCTTCCAGCTCTGGCTTTGCTGTGTCTACCTCATGGACATTCCTGAACGTGACAAAGAGCGCGTTTCCTGTCCTGCTCCGGACATAGCTCTTGTGCGGTTCATAGATTTTCAGATAATCTGTCAACAGGAAAGCGTGAATTCCACGGCTCATTTTCAGATATTTGGCCGCTGACATCGTCAGATTTCAAATTATTGTCATTACGAGGAATTTATTGCAGCGATGTTCTGGATAACAAAGACTTCGGAAGTGACCGATTTCCCTTTCATGATTCCATCAGTTCCTTTACATCCGTTTGGTTTGGTTGTTTGTTGGATTATGAACCCAAACCAAAGCTTTTCTCTTTCTTAATTCAAAATCAGTTGCTAGAATTTTTTTTTTTTTTTTGGTTTGTAATTGTATTTGCAGTTATTTTGTTTTGGGTTTTTTTTTTTTTTTTTTTTTTTTTTTTTTACAAACAAGTGGTTATTCTCAAACTATCCAGTGGCCGTGTGTGAGATGCCAACCTCTAATTAACGAACCAGCATTTCATCAGTGAGCTCGGTCACTTGTGTCTCATCAAATTTCAAACTCTCTGAGATGAGTCAGCAGCGGGTCTGAGGCATGTTCAGACCTTTGCTGAATCATCACGTCACCATACGGGATTCACAAAACATGTTTTAGTGTAAGAATTGGTTCATAAATTAGTGAAACATCTTCATTTGCTCAATTAATGTTTTTTTTTTTTTACATAATTGAGACAAATTTACAAGCTAAACATTCCAAAACTGTCACACATTTTAAAACTATCTGGTTAATAGCTGATCTACAATACTGACTATTTAATTTGATATTTTCTTTTAAGGTTTCCCATTACCTTCCGATCGGATGCATCTTCTCATTTCTTGTGGTTGGCAGATGAATAGCGTTGTGACACACTGCCTAAAAGCTGTTTTTTTCCTGTCCCTTCCCCGTGTGTTGAAATAAACACTCTGTCCCGCCCTGTTTTTACAGCTTATGGTAATTTAAAAGGATTAAGCCTGTTTACGGCTTCTATTATGATGGTAACCTTGAGCTTTGTATTCTACAAATGCCCCCAAGACTAAACCTTTCTGGTTTGTCATCTTACACAAGTGTATTTTCAATGGCTCACCCTCAAGACAAATGCAGTTTCTTTCATGTTCATGCACGGTGTGTTTTTAGTTGACATCTATAATTCAGACACGTAACTTGAGTGCAGACTGTGTCCTTCTTTCATCTGTAAACTCACTTTCATCATTAATCCCCACGACTGAGGTTGTCTGCAGAGGGAGCGCTGGTTACTTGAGGCCGGTGGAGAAAGTCTGCTCTTCCTCAGAAACAGCTTCGCGGAACAAACCTCTGGTCCGAAACTCTTTGGCGAATCGTCCATCTTGGTGTCGCGTTGCAGCAGTTGTGCTGCTGTCGGTGGGCCAGAAGTTTGTGCCAAGTCCTGTGCCGTGTGTTGTGATAAAGTTGCTTCTGACGCCCTTTAGCGATTTACCTGCTCGGTGTAAGAGGGTGAGACGCATTCAGGGTTACCGCATTGCCTGCTGGGAAACCGGAGGATATATGGCGGCTGCCAGCACCCTTGGCGTTGCGGTGCGACTGCCGTGTCGTGCTAGTTTTGTGCGATGGTGATGGTGTTTATCTCAATTTAAAATCTCAGGAGGAGCATCGGCTTTTATTGAATATCTAGAGCTAAAAATACCTCCTGCCTCCCCAATTAGAGCAGAGAACAGACTGAACCGTCAGGCATGACTGGGTGGGATGTCCCATGGAGACTGCACCCATTTGCTTGATAAAAACAGGGGTGGTTTTTCTGAAATTGGAAAAACAAAAAGGAAATGTGTGCTCCCAAATCAGTACCTGGCAAAAAATTAGTTGCAGCTTCGTTCTTATTTTAGTGGCAGTCTCTCTCTTCTCTTTCCTAAGTGACCCCCCCCTCCTTTTATGTGCCTCCTTTTTCCTAAGGCTGCATCTAGTTGGACTCACGTTGAGCGTTTTGATGAAGCGTCGGCTCTCCAGCTGACACATTCTGCTCGTGCCGGCGGATACTCTCAAATCATGGCGACTTGGCCCCGGAGGGCGGTTTGTCCACCGGCAGGTCTGCCTTGGCCTCCTCTGACAGACGTTGAGGTGTGACAGGTGTTCAGCCCGCTGCAGATGGACTGTCAGATGGACCGCCGCCACGTCACCGGCATTACAGGGAATCTCACCTACACAGCTCACTAACACGGACAGATTTGCACCACCAATCAAAAGTTTCCCAGCGCCGCGTCGGCTTGACCGATCCGTCACTGGAAAAGTAAATACTTTTAAATCATGTGAACTTCTCGGCTTAAGACTCTTGCAGGACTAAACCACGAAGGCCAGGAGAAACAGGTGTGACCTGAACAGTAACTCCCATCCAGTTATTGTCAGTGGAGCCTTCCAGACAGTTTCAGAGGCTGTCAGGTGTACAAAATAAGCACGTTTGATCCTGATCTATTGTTAACTGATGTTGGCAGCATTCGGTTTGCTTTGCAGCTGTCATGATCAGTATGTATCCAGAGCTTTGTTTTCCTGGCAGAACTGCGTAATTGTGCATTCATGAACTGAGAACAGTGAATTTTCTGACTTCTGAGTGGGAGAGGAAACTCAAACCTCTGTCAGAGCCTTTGAGAGCTTTGACAGCTTTGAGATGCAGATTTGACTTTATTCAACAAGGCGGCATTTCTAGATTTTCAATGAAAGATGTGTTTCTTAAAGTGCAATAGTCGTGTTGTTTTCACTGCAGTGAGGATTACTACACAAATTGAGTGGGGCTTTGCATAGAATAGTTAAGGTACTTTTTTTTGCATGTGACATAATCCAGAGTAGAGGAGGGGCGGCGTTGTGGACTGCTCCATTATTCTCGCAGAGCGAGCAGACGTCAGAGCAGCAGCGCCTCTAATCTTTCCACAAATTGACAAATGGCAAGTGCTGTTTTTCAGAGAATTAGGCTAAAAATCATCGCCCTATTCAGAGTCGCAGTGTGGACAGACGAGAGGCTGAGTGCAAGGTGTCCAAAGCTAACACACACCCTGTGTGTTTAATAGTCCACTTTAATGAACGCTTGAAAAAAGAAAGTTCAAGCATGTGTGAAAAGCTGTAAAAGTCAAACATAATAACTTAAAAGGTGAAACAACCCCCCAAAGATCTTCCAGAAACTAAATAGTTTTCATGCAGATGCAATCCCATTCTTCTATTAAATGTGGCCTGTGCATTAACAGCTTTGGAGGCTAAATATTGCATCTTTGCACTAACATCCATCAGAAGAACCTCCCCTATGACTTGATCACACATCACACGCTAGTTTTCAGTAAACAAGTCATTTACATCTGTCAGCATTTGTTTTTTCCTGTTTTAAAAAAAAACAATTCAGTCGATTTCCGTTATTTTGACTTCCAAACTGTGAGCATATGCACATTTAAGACTTGCACCGAAACACGCCCACAGCATTAATAAGTCATAATGGAAGCTGAGATTTGTTGTTGATGTTGCTTAGAAGTCTTTTAAAATATTCCTCATCCATTTTTTTTGAGGAAAGGAAAGAAAAAAAATCGCTTTTCAGCTTTGAAATGCCCTCCTCGCTTCAAGGGACTTCGAGTGCTAAGGCCGAGTCTGAAGTGGAGATAAGAGCGGGGAATGAGGAAGATACTTATTCACTTGAAAGCAGGACAGAACATTAAAGATGTGCAAAGCAAGGAGAGACGGGAGATGAAGGAGAAGAAAGCGATCGCAGCTCAAGGCTTTGCTCCAACATCCAACCTCGTGTCGGAGCTGTGGCTGCAGATCTCTTGGCAGACCGCTAACCGTCTCTCCGTTTGACATCCCCTCTGCCTCAGACGCTTAGACAGCCGCACACTTACGCGATTTCAGTCCTCGTCCCCGGTCTGCCAAGGATCTCAGCTGGAGATCAGATAAGTGTAAAGTCATGATCAAATAGACTCTTAAACTGGTTGTTTTCGGAGCAGCTCTCAAAATCAAATTGTTTGAATCCGGTCTGCAAACATTGTTTTTTCTTCTTTTTTTTTAATCCGCCTTTTCCAAAAGTGTCAACAGAAGTATTTCTGCCCCGCAGAGACAGAAATCTGCCATTGATTCAGTCAAATGCTTCATTTTCCTCATAATTTCTGAATCTTTGCCCGCCATGGCGAGCCTGTTACCGGTTACTGTCGATTATTATCAATGCAGCGAAGCAGGAGAGGCACGGTTTACATATCAGTCTGTCTCCTGACCTTAGAGATCCGGCTGCATTGTGAGGGGTGACGGTCCAGAGAGCTCTGGCAGCGAGACGGAGGCCGAAGATGAGTGTTTGATCCAATCTTTTCCTCAAGTGTTTTTAGATCTGATGGAAAAAGGGCAGAGTGTTGTGTTTTCCAGGCGAGGCAGCTTCGCCCCGGCTGATTTCGATCAGTTATTCTCAAAGCGACGGATCAGACATCTTGTTTTCCCATCGCTCATCCTGCCTTTTGGCCCGCGCTGTGTCACGTTTCATCTTCCCCGAGTTGAACAAAAGAGTGAGTGGCATTTTGCCTGACATAGCATCTCATTTCACTTCATTAGTGCAGAGCTGCGAAAAGGAAGGGAAACATGGAGGTGAATCAAACAACTCTTGTAAAGCTGTGGGAAACAAAGCGGCAGCGAGGGAGCTTTGAAACTGTTTTATTTTGATGCCTTTTATGTGTTTTTTTTTTTTTTTTTTTCATGACTGTGAATTAGACCAGTCTCGTAATCTTTTGTGCGATCAAATATTTATATCGGAGGTGGACTGAAAACGCTGCATTATCATCATTTTTATGATTCTCAACATGGACGTCTGGTCCGGTCTCTGCTCAGGCTGATATTTCTGATACAGAATAACTCTGGAAAGTGTAATTATGCATTCAGCGTGTGTGGCGAATTCAGCTGTCGTCTTCTGCCCTTTTCACCTGCTGTGCTCAGTTTTTATTACTCAGTTACTGGTTTTGACAGGCGTGGCTGTGATGTGACACGCTGTAGTTTCACGTCCCTCTTCATCATCAGCGATCTGCTCCCAGGAGCAGTCAGTCACTCCGTCAGGGGTCGCATGAGGACAAAGAAAAAAGAAGTAAGGAAGGAGGAAAAAAAAAAGCGAGAGAGGAAGACTGATGGAGAGGAGGATATTTATGACTCAGACAGTGGCGATGGTGAGCTGCATCTCAATGTCTGATCCTTTGCTGCCTGGCTCAATAACTCTCCGGGGAGCAGGAATAAGCTTTTGCAGAGATTTGCAGGTATCACAGGTCCGCAGGTCTCCAGGTGAGACTGTCTGCACACTAAAAATAACAAAAACACCAAATATCACTCGAAGCGGAGGTTATTATTTTAGAGTAAACTGAGTGCTGTGTTAGATGTTGTTTAACACTTCATTATTCTCCTCCTATTTCAGCCTCCTAGCTGTGTTGTCCCCAGTTATAGTTACATTTCACATTTCTTCAAAATGGACGAGGCTTTTCCCAGCTCACATACTGCAACAACTTCTCTGTTTCTGAACATCCAGTCCAAGCAACAAGTTGCAAAACTTTTCCTCGCCTCTCTGGTGTCCGTCACATTTGACTTCCTCCCTAATCAAACCTGTCCGCTGACAGCGCTCCTCTCTCAATCTTTCCAAGTGCCTGATTTCCAGGCGGCAGTGTCGTCTTTCCGGTGATATAACCGGTCTGTCACAGGTTTCCTCCCCTGGGCTCCGTTACCTGTCTCACTCTCTGCTCCGGACCCGACCTCGGGTTTTTGTTACACCGCCGATCTGAAGCTGTCAGACAGTCTGGCCTCCCCTCAGTTTTAATGACTTCCCTGTGTGATACACTCCGTCCAAGTCTAAGTCTGACTACTTCCCTCATGCATACAGAAATGAAATCACAGTCACAGAAACGACACTTTAACTCTAGACTTCGCTCTCAGCATCTGTTCCTGAGTCAGGCATGGATCAGGCTTGACATGGATGCATTTCCCGGGATTTGATACAGATTTGTTGAGCAGAGGAAGCTCCCCCTGTAAAACTTTCTGCTTGTAAATGGACTCCGTGCTACAAATCATCAGGAATTCTAGCTGGCCGTCGTTTATCTCTTCGTCGGTGTCTCACATGTGTTAACACACCCACAGATAGGCCTCTGGCCACGATTCCACTGATGAATTGCTTTAGTCATTGGTCCTGGCTGTGTGTGTGTGTTAGTGTGTGTGTGTGTGTGTGTGTGTGTGTGTGTGTGTGTGCTGAGTAATGAAGAGGCCGCTGATGTTGTTCCACTCCTCCTCAGTTGCCCCGGAGCACAGGTGCTCTGCTCCATCTGAGTGGGAGTTCTTCACTGAACGACTTTCAAACTCATTCATTCTGCCGAAGCCGCCGCCGCCGCCGCAGCAGCTCGCCTCATTGTGGAATACAAAGATGAAATTCTGCGTTCTGGCACGCACGCCGATGACGCACCGGAGAGAGAAACAAAAAGCAATCCCACTGTTATCTATAATGTCACCATTACTAATGGATGAAGTTGCTTTCTGCTTATGTGCTCCACATTAATGATTATTATTCAGTGCATTTTCTTCACTCCTACACAGTCCTGACATATACAGTATGTAAACCTGAGAAATATAGAAAAAAATGTGGATCCGGCAGCACTGAATCGATCTGTTTGAGCACAATGCTGAAATCTGAGACACACGAGTGCAATGCTGTGGGTATTTCTCCTGCTTGACTTATTCATTTCATTTAGATTGCATTATTTTGTCACGGAATCTCATTGAAAATTGACCAGTTCCTCAGTCTGCGTCTCTGTTCACTGATGTAACGTTTCACTCACCATGACACAGTTTTTATTATCGCCACATAGAAAAAAATACGCCAGATCTATCCAAAAGACAATAAAAAAGACACAGTAGTAGATTGTTTGGAATAAATAAAATGAAATCGTTCATAAAAACAACAAAGTAATAGTATTCTTCTTGGTAATATCCAGACACTAATGTCATTATGCAGTTTTAACTGTTAATGTAATGATGTCTAGTTATCTTTTTGAACACCGTGCTGCTATTCTGATGTTTTTTTAATGGCGGAAGCGTCGAGGGGAGCCGGCTGATGAGTGATTGCACTGATTGAGTCCTTGCATAACGGCTCATCAGCTCTCCTGACACGGCACCCGCCAGGGTTGCCGTCCAGGTCGGTGCGGCCAAGAGCACTCGTGCACGTACGGCTTCCTCCAGGAATGGAAAGATTAGAAAGGGGCTAGAGAGATACCTGGAAACCCGACTCCAAGCGCCTGCTGTTTGCATTTAATTTCAGCCTGTTGTTGCATCCAATCAATACTTGTAATCATCCAGTTGTTGGGTGTATCCTGGCTGGAGGATTAGGCTATCAGAGCGCCGCAGGAGAGCCACTGTTTTCTCTGTTTTTACCTTCCAGCTGAGGTAATGTGGTTTTATCATAGATTTGTTCATATTCGCCGTAATCAGCAATCAGCTTGAGCCATGAGGCTCGGTCACACAGGCTGCCAAAATGGCATAAACACCCCCAGATGTGAAGCCTCACTTCTGAGTCACAGCTGCAATCCGCAGCAGGTAGGAGCACCGTCGACGCGACTCGCAGGAAACACAGCGACTAAGCAAAAAAAGCTGCGGCCGCCGATTTCCATAAAAGGGTAGAACAAACATCAAAGGGAAAGCGAACGCCCTCCGTCCGGGTTCGTCCCCTGGGCCGGTGTTGGAAGGGCAGGGCTGCTGAGGGAAGTCGGGCTTCACACGACTTGAAAAAGAAGCTAAACTGTCTGAGATCAGCCAATGCCGGCGCTTTGATGTGATAAATTCAACACTGATGTAACCCGATTTTTACACGGCACAGCAGAGGCGGGCGTGCGGGGATCCTACTGGAAGGCAGTGCTGAAAGAACGCGTGTGAAAAGGGGGGGGGGCTGCTTAGTTGGAGGTCGTTCTGAAGCTTCGGTTTCACCGTTCACCTTTCTTTCATTCTGTTTCGCCATCCTTGGGCAGAAGTCGCGTGAAAACTGTCCGCAGCTCGTAACAGAGAGATAAACCTGGAGCGCGCCGCAGCGTCAGGAGTCGATGGAGGAAAGCATCCGTCTGAGCGGCGATGATTGGACGTCCAGTTATCAGTTGACTGTGAGAGCCACGCTGTTGTTCACACCACGGTCGCCGTCGACTCCCACACTTCTCCTCCTCCCTCCTCCCTCTTTCTTGTTATGGAAAAGCTCTCAGGCGGCGGCTCCAGCGGGCGGGCAGCCAGCCCGCCGTCACGGCCCCTATACATAACCGCAGAATGGAGGGAAGTCCAAAATTAAAAGCATTGTTATCCCTGCGGCTGGTGGCCGCACGGCGCAGGAGCGACAGGCTCATTTCATTGTGCCGTCTCGGGTGACCTTGGCCTCGGCCTGTGGTCTGTGCCCCCCCCCCCCCTTCAGCGGGGACGGCGGCTGTCAGCAGGGCTGCAACACAAAGCGTGCAGCGAGTCCTGGAGCCAGGCGGGATCGTTACCACTCCTGGATTTATCACTCTCCTGTCAGGCCTGGGAGTGTCTCAATACCCACCTGTTTTTTTTGTTTTTCCCCCCCCCCCCAATTCTGATTGAGCCCCAAAATGTCCTTGTGAATGAATTTGAATATAATGTACTATTAGGGTTGCCATGGCGATGGCTGTCGTCTGCGTGCATGTCAGTTGCCATGCAACTTTTTTTTTATTTTTCCCTCTCGAGTTTAAAGCCAGGCGTCTGTGTGAAAAGTAGTAAGCTGCCAGTGTGTGCGCCAGAAGGAAAATAAAATAATTTCACCTGTGCTTCATTCTGTTAGTGTGTATTTGGTGTATTTTCTTATTTGTCTGTTTTCCAGATTTTTCTTTGCGGTATGAAGAAACACTGATTTTCTTCTGCATGGCTGCTGCCGCTGCAGACAGTGTTTTCCGGCTGTGGGAGGATGTGCATACGTAGATGTCCTCCAGCTTATACTCTGACTCGCTTATTGCATGAACACATGTTGCTGGTGAATTTTTAATGAGGGATTATTTTCAGTGTGGTGAGATACTGTCTGTTTTTCAGCAGCCTGCTATAATCTGTCCCCCGAAACTAAGCCATTTCCCTTCCCTTATCAGGCTGGGAAGAATCTGAGTGGCACAAAAACATGAACTACAATCTGCAACCTTGAAAAATTCACACTTAAAACTTAGAATTCCCTAAAAAAAAAAAAAAAAAAAAAAAACCCTTCCAGGTTTAATTGTGTGATTGCGTTTATTTCACTTCAGAGCATCAGACTCTCCTGTTGGTTTGAAACTCTCAAGCAGAATTCAGTTTGGGGTCAATGCACGGCAACCAAACCGTCACAGTTTAGCTCTGCAGCGTCTGACGGAGCGTCTCAATGTCTGATTGATTTGCTGTTGTGCCGTTCTCGTCTCTCTGTGACTGGTGGACTGAAACTGAATTGCCCTTTGGGAATAAATGAAGTTGTCTGAATTGAATTGATCGGGACAAAACCAAAACCCACGAAAAGCTATGAAAACTTCAAGCGCTCAAGGTCCGCTTGATCCTTGGTGAAAAATCGCCACAGTCTCCTCTCACTGTCCTGGAATAAATATACGGCTGATAACTGAATATGTTGAATTCAAACAAAGTGTTTCATCTGTTCTGCTGGATGAACGACATTGGCGCTGACATTGTGACATGGTCACACTCGGCTGGGTTTCGGAAAAGATGCTCTGAAATAGAGCGTAGCTTCATTTGACAAGTGATTTTACTCTGATGTCAACAGCGACCTTCTGGGCGAGAGTCTCTGTAAATCTGTCCAACCAACCTCAGGATGGGGAATTTGTCTCAGAGCCACCTGTCAGCTTCAGATGCATGATTTTTTTGGACCCTGGGAGAAAACAGAGGTACCTGGGGGATAACCCACATAAACACGAATAGAATAAACAATTAAAACTCATTCAAGCCGCGTTCTGCATTAATCATCAGAAACTTTTAATGGAGGCCTGGATATGTTCTTTTAGGTTTCAGATCAATATATCCGAGATGGGATCGATGTTTTGGTTTTTGAGTGAGTGTTAAGCTTTGTAGCGACCAAACTGTCAGTAGCAGTCGATGAAACCGCTTCCTCCTCCTCCTCCTGTGTTTGGTTGTGGCAGTGCCACGACCCCGACTGTCACCCTGTATTATCTCTTACCTGCAAGACTCCGCAGAGCACACACACCTATAATTCAGCTCCTCAGCAGGAGGCCCGAAGAGCTGAGCACTGTTTCCACCAAAAAAAAAAGAAAAAAAAACTCTCCTCGACTCTGTGATAGCAAGCGGACATGAAACACTCCCTCTGTCACTGTCTGTTCCACCGCCTCCCCTCCCCGTTCTCATAACCTCACCCCCCCCCCCCCACCCCCCCCCCCCACCCCCCCCCCCCCCCCCCCCCACCCAGTGCCCTGCAAATTAACCAGCGTGTCTATGAGCCTGCGCCGGCCGGCAGCACTGATGAGGCATAATCACCGTGGAAAGGTTCAGCTGCTCCCTTCACACCCCGCCATTGAGCTCATTAGTCCGGGGACGTGACGCAAAGAAAGGGAACGATTAAAGCTCAGCAGAGGAGTAAAGATACATGTACTGTCGCTCCATCACGGCGGTTGAAGCTGATTTCTAATTTCTCGGCGTGTTTCGTCCTGAAAAACTAAATCTCCTGCTGTTACGACTGTAAACTCGCAGTTTCTCTCACACGACGATGCAGCCGAGCCGAGACCTCTCTAATGCAGCCGTAATGCTGGGAGTTGAGAGCAGGCGGAGCGGCCAGTGTCTCACTTGTCATTTTGCAAACACTCGGAGGAAGAGCGGAATTGTGCGAGTGAAGTGAGAGTCTGTCTTATCAGCCTGTTCACTGTTTTGTTTTCATTGCATTTTTCTCTCTATTCATTGTAATCTTTACTTCTCTTTCATAATAGGAAGTTGTGTCAGGAGAAGAAAGAGTTCTGTTGCTTTTATTTTTCCAATTTGCATTTGATAGAGGCAGCGCTGCTATTTCATGCTTCTTGATTTCCCTTTGTCGAGAAGCTAAAACGCCAGAGAGCTTTTTGAATTCCTGTCATTTTTGTGCCGTTCAACCTCGGTACTTTGATTCACTCTCAGTGCTCCCTCAACAACGCCAAACATCTTGATTTGTGAAAGTTGCACTTTAATAAACATATAATTGGAATGTATTCTTTTGAGAGCAACGACTTGATTGGCGACATTCAGGCAAACTCAAAGCGGTGCTGAGTAGCTGTGTTTGATATGATCAGCGACTATCCAGTAGGCAAACCTGCACAGAAATCATAATTTCCCAAGAACTGGCTTTTCCTTGAGCTTATCTCCGCTAACACAGATTGAAAGATTGAAAATTTCAATTTTGTGTGCAATGACTTTGACAGCGCCACCTTTATGAAGCAATGTTCTAAAAATGAATATAATGTTGGGTGGTTCTTTGAGAGAAATTACTTTTTTAAATTATTCTATGCAAACAACAGTGACATATTTACTTTATGTGCCGTTATGTTGTGTAGATTTTATCAACTGTAAGCATTTTGTACCATTTATTTTCAGTAATGCTGAATAAAGCTTTCCTGAATTCTTCTATCTTGAACTTGAATTCAGGATATTGTTGCAGCCTTTTAAATCGCAGAATGGTCAGTTCTTGCAGTGAGCTCCACCGCTGTAGATACTTACTAAGCAATAGAAGGTTGCCTGAAAATAACCAGGGTGAGTCAGATGTAGTGTGTTGCCTCCTGCAGTGCAGCTCCCTTCAGGAGGAATTGAATCTTATAAAAGGATCAGAACCTATTGCTTTTGTTCCTATCATCTTGAAACCATATCCCAAATCCCTTTTTTTTTTGTTCTTCCTCTATTCAAATCCAATTTCACATGTCACATTCACAGCAGATTATTCATGCAGCAAGGCTTGTTTGTGTGTATGTGTGTAAAATCATGAATGGTTCTTTAGAAGCACTTCTCTTCGTTTTCTGCGGATGGTAATGGTGAATGTTGTGGGCATTGCATCCTCCAGGGAGAAGGACACGCGTGGCTGTAGCCCTGAACCAGATGTGCATGTGTGTGTGCGTGTGTGTGTGTGTCGGTCCTTTCATACGGCAGAAGGGCATCAGTGAGTCACGCTGCTGAAGAGCACCCATGGCTGCCGGTCTCGGTGACACAACACGCCGGGGCCGCCTCAGAACAAGGCTCACTGGTCAATGTTTAATGCGCCGTAATTGGTTTTACCGACCAGCACCGCCTGCAGGACGCCAAAGCTGATTTGAAGCCAACCAGCTGAGACTGACCACCGCTGCATACCCGGCCCGGGCTTCTGTTTGTGCAACGTTGGTGATGTGTAATTCATATTGTCTGCCGCGAGAGCTTCGGCCGCCGTGGGGCAGTCATTACAAAGATTGCCCTGTCAAGGTTAAGCTGGGCAATCTTCCCCGCTAATCTTTCATGCTTTTTGCTCGTCTCTTCCACCAAAACCTGCCTGGACGTAATCGCAGTGTGTCCATGAGGTGAGTGGGATTTTGATGTCAGAGCACAGAGTTTCATCTGACCTGTCGCCTCTTCTTTTAGAGAACCATGACCACTGTGGAGGAGGAGCCGGACCACATGATACCATGAAGACAAGCCTGCAGGTCCTGCGCTGCCAGCTGCTGAGTGAGTAGACCCTCACAACAACATTTCCTCTCACTGCATTATACTTATTCAAATGGTCAAGATTTATTTTGAATATATTTTTTATAGCACAGACTGTGGTCAAGACCCAAGAGTGTCTCACAAAGAGAAAGAAACACATGAGATTACATTAAAATCATAGAAGCAACACAAGACATCAGAAAACAAAAGAGCAATTTAAAAGACAATAAAAACAGGAGAATGAGTAGTTAAGAAATTTAAAATTAAACCAATAAAAATGTCTTTAGAATAGAGTATTTTGCAGTTCTCTGATATTGGTCACGTTGCTCTCAACAAGCAATTATCAAAATAATTAAAATGTATTGTTTATTTGAACACCTGTGCAGACAATAATGTTTTAAGTCCTGATTTAAAAGAAGAGAGTGTGTCAGCGGTCCTCGGGTGTTCAGGAAGTTTCATCCACCGGTGAAGAGAGGAGGAACTAAAAGCTGCTTCACCTTGTTTCTTGTGACTGTGAAACACTCAGTAATCCTCTTCCTGAGGACATCAGAGGTCTGCGCGTTTCATCGCCTACAAGTGAATCTGAGATGTATTTAGGCTCAAGGCCGTTGAAAGCTTTATAGACCAGAAGTCTGACTGCACAACAGTTCAATGTTTTCAAGACATTTCACAGTATCTTCGGGGAACCTTGGTTTATAGACATCAGATAGTGTCTAAATTTCGCTGGATCCTTTCGGCTGTTGTCATAGTTTGAGCCTGATCTATTCTAAATTCACGGGATAAGATCTGGGCACTGGGAGTTGATGTACAAAGCTGTGGTCGGCTCGCGGTGCAGAATGTCACATGAATATGGATGCAGGGGGTCAGGCCGAAACCCCCCGGGCTCCGGGACAGTTAGCTAAACACGCTGATGATATCTGGCATTCACCCCAAAGCTGCACCTCGGGGCAGAGGATTCAGAGGATGTCTCTGACAAATTTGCCTCAATCCCACATCAGTGATAAACCTGGACGGGGCTGCTGTGGGACGAGAGCCGAGGCGAAGCCACTTTAACCCAAGGTGGGGAGGCGGGTCAATGCGATGGAGTAGATTTGCACAGAGTTTATTTTCTGGAGTTTACTTTTTTTCTGCAAGTGAATTCTCTTTGAGAATATAATATTCACTTTGCCAATGTCTGACTTTGGCGCTTCCATTCGGGTTTCCTAATGCAGAGCTGAGAGACACACCTGAGACCTCCGTCTCTGTGCAGAGGAGATATTTTCTCATTTCTCTCTGTGGATGAGCCATCTGCAGGAGACAGTCGTTCCCGAACGTGTTCTGGCTGCGAGCGAGAGGAGACAGGCTGCAGACAGGGGAGAGCGAGGACGGATGTTTCCGTATCACAAGACGTGTCAGAGCAGGAAGTCAATCTGCTTTCCTCCGGTCAGCCTCGTTTCAGCGTCGACTGTCTGCTGTACTTTCTGTCTTCAAACTCCGTCAGCGCGCTTCACCGCAGACATTTTCTGCAGGGAGAATACGTCCGAGAGCAAACCGAAAAGAGACTCGGTTTGCTAAAGAAAAGTCTGTCACGTCGTCTGTGTTTTAAAGTCAGCTAAGCAAACAATAACTTGAAAGAGGAGTCAGTGTGAAACGTCTGATGGACCCAAATCGAACTGAGAACGGCATTAAAACAGCACATCACGTGTTGAATCTGAAAAATCTCTCTGAAATCGAGAAGTTTTAGCTCATCCTCATTCTGATCTCTGCATATGTTGGGACAATGCAGCTCAAGAATGAAGAGTTTCATCGATCAGAACATCGAAAGTCAGACAAGAATATGGATGCATATACTAAAGTTTCTCGTGCTCCAACTCTCCAATACAAAAATTATATCCCAGTTTTGGTTTTTTTTTCAATTAAAATGAAAAAAAAAAGCTTCTATATGCTATCAAATCCACATTGAATCACTGTCTGTGGTAAGATAGAGCACAAGCATCTTGAAAACAAAACCTGCGGAGCTCAATTCTGCCGTGTGTTTACAATTATAAAACGGACCTGAACGGAGCGAGTCTTTCATTAGTTCTGCTCAGCAGCTCCAGAATAGGCTCCCAATTACCTGCACTGAGGCAACTGGAATGCAGCTTCATTAGCAGCTGGTCAATAAGAAAATTGTCTCTAAAAAGAGAGTCCCTAAGAGGTTAAGACAAGAAAAAGAAAATCGTGCGACAATTCAGGAGGAATGTTCCTAAAAGCTGCAAAGATTGAAGGAGATCTCTGTATTGGGTTGACGAAGACATCAGAGGCCGACTGGCGGTGAATCACGACGTCACCATGCAAAGCAGAACCCATGCACACGCACTGAGTCTCCTCTGAGTGTTTAACATATTTACATATTGAAGAGCGCTCTGTTTTTGAAGTCCTGCTTGGATCAGCAGGGCGAGGTTAAGCCACATTCTGCCCTCATTACTCCAGCATGGCTCCGTCGTGAAAGAGTCCATCCATCTTCTGGACGCACCTCATCGAACCGCCGGTCGTTTGGAGTGGGAGCCGATCCCAGCTGCTGCCAGCGGACGGTGCTGTCTGGACCTGTCCATCACATCGATAACACAAAGACGGGAGAATCTCATACACACTCCCAATCACAGCTACAGTATTGATGTGGCATGATAAACCATCTTCATACCATGTTATCACTTTTCCAGAATTCAGGTTTTATGTTTTAATAACATGTAGCCAGCTTTGGGATCGTCACTCCTGGAGATACTTTCAGCTGCAGACCTGCAGCTCAGTGCTTCCCTGGAGTCCAGACAACTTCCTGTTTAATGTTTCTCCTTCCTGTCAGATACGCTGCTGCTGTCACAGTCACTCCAGCTAAATCACGATCCCAGTAAACAGCACATAGCCTCTTTGTTGTTCTTGTTTTTGCCCCCTCCGCCGGCCTGATTGTCAGATAAACACGTCTCCATTCAAAGCTGCTGTAACCTGACAAACAACTTACAGAGCGTTCAAACAGGAAGCCATTATCCTGTTACCACTCTTATCTCCGGGCTCACATCTGTGGAGCGCTGGCTGCTCCGCCTCCTCCATTCTCCGCCCACCCCGGCCTCCTCCGGGGCGGATCCATGGTCCACAGGATGTACGCTATCTGTCTGCTTCCCCACTTGGGACAGACGCTCTACCCAGAACGGCAAACGGACGCACCCAAACCAAAGGAATCTGACTGTTTAGATTATGTTTATTTATACCTTATTTATAGTACTGGGACACGTAAAGATGTGTCCTCACAGTAACCTCGCGCAGATAAGTTAAAAAGACATCTGTTTTCCTTAACAAACCATTTTGTCTTGTGATTTCAGACACTTTCGGCGCCGTACTTTGATGTTGCTTTAATCGGTTGAGTCACAACGACTGCAGGAACAAAAGCAAGGATGTCATCTCCCGTCAGGTGCACTTTGTGTGTCTGTGTGGAGCAACACACAATGAGAGATGTCTCGCTGACACAAAGGAGGGCTGCATATGAGTCATTTTTAACATTTCAAACTGAGACGTTTCAGACTCTCTGAATAGGAACGTTGAGGAGGTGTTAAAGGAGGAGGTGGATTGTCGCAGGAGTGTTTCAGATGGTCTGGATGTTTTCCCCCGTACATCCACAGTAGTTTAAAGATGCATGTTCTCAAAGAACCGAAGCCGTTTGGAGTGGTACCCCAGCGGCCCTGATGTTGGAGGTAATTGTTAAAGAAGTGCGGCGGGTCCGCCGGAGTCGGCCGGGGCAGATAGCTCCCTGTCCAGGCGTGATAATCCAATCTTACCAGCAGTTAGTCAGGCAGCTCTCCAGTACGCCTGCTGATAAAGGGTTCTGTCCGCCCGCAGCTGATGGATCTGATCTGTTTCTGCAGCTTTCTCTGACAGCACGTCAAAGCTGTGAATAAAGGCTTGAACTACCTTCAGCTAAAACTCTCCATTCACGTTGTATGATTGCTTTGATTCGGGTTTTTCAGGTTTTATTCCTCCAAAGTAAGATATGAATTCATTTTGTATTAAAGGAGCGCAGCAGCCTGTGTGTTTCTGTGCGTGCGTGCGTGTGTGTGTGTGTGTGCCGGTATGATGTGATGGAGGCTCATTGGTATTCTGATGAGCGCTGCTGATAAAGTCTTTTCCATTTGCCCCAGAGGATTTTGGGGGAATCCCACCGAGGTTTGCATGCTGCCGTGGACTGGTTGAGATTAGCAGAAATGAGAGTGATTGGTGGAGGACCGTCTGGGGGGGAGGGAGAGGCGGACATCTTTAATTATCAGCTACGGTTCAGTCAGCGTCATTCAGCACCGTGGCCTCTAAACCAGCAGTTATGAATGTTTCCCATTAGAGAATTACACATTATGGACATACGATGATTCCCTCTAGCTCATTAAATATACATCGCAGGCATTTCTATAATCATTTCATTCATTGAGACCATAAACAAAGGGTCTGCACCCAAGAGGATTTTAATAATCAGGCTTTGTCAGAGTCCTCAACACTTCATATTTACATTTTTTAAAAACTCAAACACTCAGCTGTTCTGTGGAGAAACAGTTTGTGCAGCTGTGAGCGTTTCATCTAATTTGTCTTAAATACTGAGGATTTGGGTTGTAACTGAATTGATAGAACAGGTCGATTTCCTCTCCCGAAAACAACTCACACCAATCAGCCATCACATTGCCTTCCCTGGACAGCAGGGACGATTCGCAGCTCCCATCATGCATCAATCAGCCGCGGCCGCCCGTGTCCCTGACCAAAGAGTCGCTTTTTCCAGAAGCTCTGATTCAGTCGTTCAGCCTTCAGAATCAGCCGCTTGTCACTGAAGTCCTTCTGCTTTCTTCCTACTTTTAACAGACTAAATTTGAGGAACTTGAAAGTAAACATGTATTTACAGTTTTTGAGTTTTTCTCTTCAGTGAATCAGAACAGTCCAATCTCTTCTACATCTTCCCTATTTTGAATTTTATTAGTTCATTACTAATAGTTCTCTTTTTTCCTTATTGTTATCATATCGACTAGAAGTTACCATATAAATACAGACATTCTTTTGCAACTTGAAAATCAATTTTATTGCTCTAAATCATCAGCTGTCAAAGTGTCTGGAAAACATTTCCTTTAGTGGTTTTTTTTGAAACTCTGCACAAATTCAAGAATTTCTTCCCATCGGGTCACCATCCACATAAAACCTGAAGCTTATATAAAACATGGACTATTGATTAAAACTGAGAAAAAAACAGTTGAAACCAAAGTACCGGCAGAAATGTATCAGAGTGTGTGCAGAGAAAAAATGTTTGAAGAGCATTCTGTTTCTGTTCTCCAGTTTGTGTTTGTCATTCATACTTGTGACCTTGGCCGGATCCCTGCCGGCTGCAGACAGCGCTCTCTCTCCGTTGTTCCCCATTGTGTCGCTGAGCGTGACGGAGCAGGAGCGCTTCAGAAGTACGGCCTGACGAACTGTCACGGGCCACGCTGATGGATGATTGTGCAGCTCCTATTTTCGGCCTCCTGCGGAGCCTCCGGTTCTTGGCGGTGCCGCTGCCCGCTGACGGTGCGGCGCCACCCGAACGCGCCTCATCGGCGGATTGGAGCCGCATCGCCCTCCGCCGCACGTAGCACGAGGTGACCCCTGAAACACAAAAAAGATAAATTCTCCCAGTCCCCTTGCACACATGCACACATTCTCAGGATTGATCGCGTCGCCTGGGAAGTGCATAAGCACCGATAGCATGCATACCACACACTAAGTGCTCCGGTTTGATTGATTAGCCCGCAGGTTTCATGATGCGGCGCTTTGTTCCACCGGAGTGGAGTCTCAGCTTATGAGTCAATCCCAAACGTAATGCGCAATTCCATCAGCGGGATTGACAGTTGTGTTGTTTTCCCAACTCACCGGTGTAACTTCAGGTTGGGCCGCCGCCGCTCTGGCCTCTGACATTGAGTCTAATGGTGAATGATCGGTGGGACAAAGCCTGCTTTGGATCAGCGCGCAGGTTCCTGCTTTGCAGCATGATTTATTGATGTTGCTGATGGCATCAATGGAGGACTTGAACGAATGTCACCAGCCCCCCCTGTGCATTCAAAAGAGCCCTAATTCAGCAGCTTTTTCTTGCATAAATTGCCTTCCATATACATCCTGGGCTGGGATAATGCGAAACAGGTTGACGCCATTAGTCAGACAAATGGAGGCATGACGGTAATCTCACCTGGGCATTGTTTGTCTCCATCATATTAGCTATTTTTGGACGGTCAGCTGTGTGATATAGATAGACCAGTCAACAGGTTGCAGTGAGTGATAACGGTGTTGTCTCCCTTATAAAGCTCGCAGTGGAAGGACAACGAGGAAGCATCCCAATGTCACGATTTGTTTCTTTTCAAAAAGCCGTTGTTGCCGCCTCCTCCCCCTCTCACTGCATCATCACTGCAAACACTATCACTGCTGTTTGTTTTTATGAGAAAACGCCACGTGAGGAAAAAGGCAAACATACAGACTGGTGAAAAGGATGCTGAGCGCACAAGACCAATGTTTTGAAATATGCTTCATACATTCACCTCTCCTGCCCACATCATTTTCCTGTAAACCTCCTTTTAGGTCTTTGGCCTAATGTGTCTCGCCCAGACTTGGATGAAACACCCACACACAGCCGTCCTCTGAACACCGCGCTCCTTTGTGCACACACTGTTCAACCTCAGTATTCTTACCCTTCACATCCAATTTTCTCGCATTCTTCCCGGTGCTTCTCCTCGCTAATGGATGTTCATGAAGCTCAGGTTACTTCTCAGGTCTTTTCAATCATTTCTCTTGTTAATTCAGTCCCCGGGCCCCGTTTCTTGTCTTGGGGGGAGGCCGGGCCGGGCCCTGCGTCCGCGTTCACACTGCTTACGCGCTCACTCCATCAGCCAGACACACACACGCGTGACAGATTACTTCCATTTACCTCAGCGTGAAGCACACACAGACGCACGTGTATCTACTGCCCGGGCAAACAGCTGCAGAAAATAATGCAGACTGTACCGGTCAGAAGAGGCGTTCTCTCTTTACAAACACAGCAAATGCTATCGCAGCAGAGTCGATCAACAACATAACATATAGCTACATTTCCAGTGTTTCCTTACTTGCGCTTATAGCCTCTTTAAAAAGAGAAAAAATAATGAACAAATCACTTCTTCGCCGTCTCCTGTTTGTTTTTCTACTAAATCTGCTCGTTACGGCCAAACCGAGGCTCACGGCGCTGCTGCTGCTGATCGTCCATTTCCACGCCTGCATTCTTCAATTACACTGCAGAAAATCCCAAAACAACACATCGCCGTGCTTGAATACACAGAGATGGACGAGAGTAACAGAAGGTGTAAGTTAGTAGTAATTTCTAAGTTTTACTCATACTCGCTCTGAAAAACTCGTATTCTGCCACAGATGAACACCTTCACGTCACGCAGGGTTTCTGATCACGCGTGCAAATCAAGCTTGCCCACTCTTTAATATGCCACTGTTTGCGACGGGACTGTGGGTGATGTTTTATTTATTAGCAGCACGGTGTCAGGTGGCCAGATGGTGATGGACAGGTTTTTATTACAGACTGAAAGCATGACTTAAGCCAGACAATATCATAATGAATTTAATCCTCTTTAATATCCTTCATTATACATTTCAATTTAATTTGTAGCATTAAAAAAAAATCTACATTCACTTGTTATTTTAAAGATAAATGCAACAACAACTGAGGTCTGTTTATATTTTTGTGTACTGATATTATATATTCAGATAATCCTTCTTCTCTTCATGTTTTTGAATCATTCCTGGATAATATATGTGTCTCGCCCTCCTTTTGTGTCCACGGCTCCCATTATCCAAGATCAACAAAGGCCTAAACCCCTCTGACGGGTGGGATGTTTAACTCTCCTGCCTGAAGGATCATCGCAGGACACACCGAGCGGCCATAAATCAGCGGTGGCCGTGTGTGTGTTGTCTGCAGATACGAGTCTGGACTCGGCTCTGTGGATTACAGACGTGACAGACTTGGTTAATGGAAGACGGGGCCTGGATCTTCTGTCCTGGAAGTCCGAGTGATTGAGTATGGCGGAATATGATTAATGATTAAGAGCTTAAATAGTCACTGCTTTGGTGCCGTTCTCTCTGAGAGCAAAGAGGTGAAACGAAGAAATCCCATCAGTTTTCTTACATTTGTCTCTTTCTGTACTTCCTCCTCTCACCTCTGCTTTCTTTCTTTCTTTCTCCTCTGCCCCTTCCAGAAATGAAAACTTGGTTTCCATAGCTACTGAAGGAGTGTAGTTAAATGATGGCCATAGCATCTAGGTCACACTGGCGGGATCGGCCTCTGTGTTTTCTGAATCTTGTGTGCGGGGAGGTTATAAATGCCACCATAATACAGTATTAACGACAGCCTCTAATTCTCTCCCTGAAAGCTCTGCGTGCGCTTTCTTCTTCACTGACTGTTCACCTCTGCCCGGCTGTTGATTTGTTTTCCTTTGTGTCTTTAATATCTGTCATTTTTATTTTTGCCACCACTCTATTATTTATCTTAGGCACAAGCAAGTTACCCATCCATAAGTGCGTCTTCAAGGATGCTGCTTCTTGTTGATAGATGGTTTTCCTGATAATATTGCTAAAAAACCAACATTATGCTGCTTCTCTGTAAGCCGACCAGAGGTGGGGTACTTCCCAACCTCGCCCCTCCCGCCGTGGGAGCATCACTAATGCCTCACGTTCGCTTTGTTTAACGGTGTCAATGAAAGATGGAGAGGAGGGAGCGAATGGAAAATTAATTAATAAGCCCTCTTGTGTTCTCCCATCTATGACTTTCTTGGCGTCGAGATAACATAATAGGACCAATCGTCCCCTGAGGCACCTGTTAATGGCCTGTCACTATACAGCTCCTCCAAGTATCGAGGAAAAGAAACGGAGACCGTCAGGCTCTCTGTGACGGTTTTAGCATGCTAAGTAGGCAATTAGATGTCTGAGAGTGTCATGTGTCTGCCGCGTTCAGGACATGCGGCATATATCATTTAATCTCACAATTTTTCTCGGTTTACAAAATGCATTGAGAATTGATTATTTGCTGGAGACAATTGGTTCACAGATCCTTCTGACGTGATCTCTTGATAGATATAACAGCAAACTGATTGAACCTGTTTCTGTAAGAAAATTGCATTAGCTTTGCACAGTGTTATCTGGAGAAAATAATTAATTTCTTACTGTTGTGTTACATGAGCATTTTTAAAGCAGTTCTGAACGCCAACACGGTTACCATCAGTCCGTTTGAACATCGTCTCGGTTCCAGCTGCCCCTCCGTCCATGCCCGCTTACACACGGTGCAGCTTTCCCGGTGAATAACGCAGTTAATAGAGCAATCTGGTTAAAGCAAGTGAGTGACAAACAGAGTGAGTCAGTAGATTAAAGGCTCAAAGGAGACAAGGCGGCGCGACTTCAGCTGCCGAGCCACACTCTCATCTCAGCACAGAGTCCTCGTGAAAGTTCACATCATTTTGAACTTAGACAGGTAACTTGTCCAGGGCATAACCTGGGAGTACCTCTAGAAGTCAGAAGAATAAAAGAAACCTAAACTGCTGGTTAAAAAAAGACTCATTAACTCTTCCAAATAAGTTATCTTCATATCACACAGTTACAAATCTTGGGTTATGTTTCTTGGAAAGTAATTAGGTTGTAATTGGCATGAGTGCCGAGAAAGCGCCGCTATCTCTCATGCTAAATCCTCAAAGCACGACTAAAAGCTTTCAATGTTTAAAAAAAAGAATAAAAAAAAGCAGAGAATTCTTCGACAATCTGCCGTTAAAGATGAAGCAGTGTGACTCAAACGTGCAACTCTCAACCAATCGTTTAATGAAAAAACAATTTTCTGATTGTGTTTCATCAGATAAAGATTTCTCTCGACATGTTGCGCGGCAGTGCTTGGAGAACGATTACATCGACGGCTTTAATAACTGCACAATTTTCTCAGAGATTTTTCAGTCGACGGTGTTTACCAGCGATCACGATTTGTTCATTTCACTCCTACCTGGGAACAAGTTGTGCAGAACGACTCATTTTTCGGACATTATTCTTCCTGAAATCATAATTATAGCAGAATACATTTAAATTTTCATGAGCACCCAGCCACTTGAGGCAGACAGAAGGCTTTGTCAGCGAACAATCAGCATGGAAAAGGGCACTGGCACCAATTTCAGGCCGGCACTGGAGGGTCAGCATTTTTAAGAGGCGACACAGTGGCTTTTAATGGCGTTTTTCTCAGGTTTCAATTGTCGTTTTTCACCATATTACTTATTTTCTTTAAACGTATCAGATAGCTTTAATATTGCACACTGTTTTTGGCTCATATATTGAGTGAAGGGTTAAATTATTGAACAGGTTTCCCTCTGCCTCACTGTGATAATAAGCTCTTCTGATTTCTCTGCAGGTGTTCTAGCAATCCTAGGACTGGTGTCGTCAGCACAGGAGCTGTACCTCCACCAGACGTCCCGGGACTCCGTCTCCATGGCAACCAGCCCAAGCAGTCTCCCGCCTCCCCCAAAACCCCCCTCCCAGGACTGGCATCAGGAAGGCTCCAGCAGCGGGGAGTGGTCGTCCAGAGACGCTCAGCCATCGAACGCCATCCTGCCCACCGTCGGCCTCGCCGGTGGAGATTCTCCCGCCCGTGACGGAGACGCCGTCGCCCCGAACACTGTGAGCGCTGACAGCCACGCCGGTCAGCCGCCGGAGGAAAGCTCTGACAGGGTCAAAGATGGCTTCCCGCACAAATCCGCCACGGTACCTCAACTCCAGTCTGCTGCCACAGCGGCTCCAAGCCTGGATCCGACGTCCGAGTCCGGATCAGACCGAGGGGACACGCCTGAAGCACGCCACATGGAGTCTGAGACGCCGAGTGGGCGACCCACTGACCTCCCCTCCCTCTCCACCGCCTTAGTGGGCGTGGACGCTGCGCGAGGTCTGAAACTCAGGGAGCGTGTGGTCAGACCGCTGGAGCCGGCCGCACACCACACCATCAGCCTGCGGGAGGTGCACACGGCAAACGAGCCCCCCACCGACGAGCTGCTGGTGGAGCCACAGGGCGTGTTCGCCGCTCCTGTCGGGAGCCCGCCGGAGAATCTGACCAGCGCCGCACCCACCGCCGCCCTGTCCTCTGAGCCCGGCCTCCGATCGGTGAACCTGACAGCCACCGCATCTCCGAACGCCACCGAGGGAGGTGTGACTGCACGGGGTAACAGCACGGACGCCCCCCCGGCGGGACACTGGCCGGGGAATGTAACGTCGCCGCAGGGCGGGCTGCTCTCCAACAGCAGCTCGGTCCGGGAGGAGCGGGGAAACAGCTCGGAGCCCCTCTCCACCGCCAGCGGGAACTACCTGAACAGGCAGGTCCCCGCCACCACCCAAGACCCCTGGGCCCCCGGCAACAGCTCGGGCCCCACCGTGGAACCCCCGCCGTCCCGCATGACCATCTGCCTGAGCAGCGTGGACATCGTGTGGATCGTGCTGGCCATCAGCGTGCCGGTGTCCTCGTGCTGTAAGTACCGGTAACAGAAATGGTGCCAGATGAGAACTGCCATAATACAACAGGCAGAACGTATACGTCTCATGAGCTACATTACTGATGATTGCTGCAGTCTTTGATCTCCTAAATTTCCCAGAATGCCCCCTGACACCATCCTGAAAGCCTTCCGGGCTACTGTTGCTGAATTAATTCAGAGAAAGATCAGTTTTCGTGGACGAGTAGATACTGCACCCAAAGCAAAATATACTTTTGCCCTGCTGAAGACGGGAAAGGAATAAAAAAAAAAAATCACCTTTAATAATACATTTTTAATGCGTGCTTCATTCCTGGAAACCTGCCTGCATCATTTCTGAGTGAGAAACTGACAGCTGAGCTCAAAATTACTACATGACTCCCAACTGAAGGCAATTTCCAACAGTATTTCAGGGTGGATTTTTTTTTTTTTTGTCCCTTTCTGCTCCAGTTTCTATTAGCATTGGCATGTTGTCCTGAAACATGACAGCCTCTACCTGTGCGGCTTGTGTGGGTTCTTTGAGAGGCTTTCTGAAGCCTGAACTCCCCCAGTTTTCAGTACTGAGCCTCGTTTTCTCCTCCGTCTGCTGCAGCTGTGCTGTTGACTGTGTGTTGCATGAGGAGGAAGAAGAAAAGTTCGAGCCAGGAGAACAACCTCAGCTACTGGAACAACGCCATCACCATGGACTACTTCAGCCGGCACGCCGTGGAGCTGCCCAGAGAGATACACACTCTGGAGAGCGAGGTACGGGCCGCTGACACACACACACACACACACACACCGTGACTGTGACTCCATTACTGTAAAACGACGGGGAGGGAGCGGGGGTTTACTTGATGTTTCACTATCGGTCGCCAGAGGAGCTGATCTCTGCCGTCAGCAAACCGCCGGGCCTGCGGAAGAACACTCAGACATGACGCCGCATTACTGCGATTTACAGGGACGCAATTTGGAACAAGCCAAATAAGAGTTTCCCCTCAGAGGATCTCCTAAAGCAGCGGCTGCGAGACGGGTTTTCACCGGGAACATTTCCTGGTGTTAATATTCAGAGGACAGCAGCGTCCAAATGTGGTAATCCGTGATACTGTGGGGAGTCATTATTCTCACTGACGAGTTCATTTGGCACCATTACTCAGTTTAGTTACAACTTCATTTTAATCAGGTTCTGAAGGAAGTTAAAACAGAATAAAATAACATACAAGCAAAGCCTAATATAAAACAAAATATATTGCTTTCCTATTAGAATTATACTGTCAGTAAACACCATACATATAAACTGAATTCTTTCACAAAACCACTAAAGTCCTTGCTTTTGCTATACTAATACAATTATTTTTCAAATCCTAAATCCTACAAAACGATCTTCAGTATGTTGTGCAGGTCTGCAGGTGCATAATGATGAAGTGTTTCAAAAATTAATAAAACTACAGGCAGCCAGTGAAGAGCAGCTACAGCTGGAATAATATTATCTCTCATTACAGATTTTATAAGTCGGATTCAGCACCTTCTATCCCACTGATATCCAGCTCAGGGTAGCAGAACTCTGCAGTGTCATGAAGATAGCTTGACTGGAAAGTCTTTCTGCTGAAAGGTGAAATGTCTTCAAGGGCCTCCAGAAAGTCCGGCTGCGTTTTGTGATCCTTGTAGAAACAGAAACATCTTAGCTTGGATACAGTTCTGCGTCTGACACTGTCGACACTTTGCACAATGAGTAGCAGTTTTTATCAGCCTTCTCAACCTTGATTAATGGAACTTTCACGCTCCAGGTTAACTCACTAAAACAATGTGTCCACATTTCTGAAAACGACTGAGCCTTTTCCTACTTGTTTTTTTTTTTTTTTTAATGGAGCAGACTACTGTCTCCTGCTACATCTGGTCTGTTCAAGGGGATTTTTAATGGATCTAATGGAAAAGGGCAGAAAGCCTTTACACCTACTGAAGACCAGAGAACAGTTCATTGCTGATTAGAAAACACTTAAAACGCGCCGTGTTAATCATTGTAAAATCCCTCTCTGTGAGTATGATTCCAAGAGGAAACACGCATTCAATGGAAAAACAACTTTGAGACAAAAATGAGTAAATATAGAATAATAATACAAGATTTACCTGTGATATTTTTGTAAATATTTTTTTGTTGTAATACCACACTCAAGCTCAAACATGAGCATAAATTGAGAATAAATGATTCTGCAATACCTCAGTTCTCCAGAAGGCTGCAGGCTGCACTTTGGGAATCAGTGGAATAAAGCATTAGAGCATAGATGGGAGAACACACACACACACACACACACACACACACACACACACACACACACACACACACACACACACACACTCACACACTCACACACACACACACACACACACACACACACACACTCACACACTCACACACTCACACACACACACACTCACAGAAGTCACAAACAAAAACAATGCAAGCTCAGGGACACCATGCAAACTCCACATGAGAACATCTTAGGCTATGATTAAACATCACTCTTCTTGCTTTGAAGTGACCATGCTAATCAGACACCACTGCACCACCTGCACCCACACACACCCGGGATCACAAAACGTGAGATTCTGCCACACTTGAAAACAAATACTCAAGAAATACAGGCCTGCAAAGCTCCTTCAGTCCCTTCTAAACTGTTATACTTGAGTTACGAGGTCTTAACCGAGTTCCCTCTGATGTATTTTCATACCTGCAGAGATTGTTTGTTACATGCATTGTACAATTTTTTTGGGTGATTATGTCTTTCTTTGTTGTTTGTCTGTTTTTGCATTTCACTGAGTTGTCATTGTTGATGTTGCATTTTACTCTGAACAAATTCAGTCATTTGAATAATAAATTCAGTCATTCAAAGCAAAGTTTGTCCTTGGATAGCCTCATAAAAAGCTTTTAATTCTCGGGCTGTTTTAGAAACACTGGTAAAAATATTTTCAATCAACATATTTCACTAATTTGCAGTTTTTTATTAAGCTTCTTACATGTTCACGTTAAAGTATATAAATCAAGCGACCATTGTGTTCATCATTTGAAAACTTTTGACATTTCTTCTCTAAAATAATTTGTGTTGGAGAAAGCTTTCTAAACCTTGTTGTCATCTTTAGGTAATATTATTTTGTAAATTCTCTGTAAAACCTTGATGTAAAACAACTTTCAAAAACTTTCCAGCCTCAGCTGAGACTCCATGACGGCTTAAGACTGTCAAAAATATCCTGAGACAATAAATTCAGGTCTGTCGTGTGTATATGTAAAAACGTATTAATCACATCTTGCCCTCATGGAGACATTCAGACTGATGCTCTGCTTCATTTGAAGGGTTTCATGTGTAAAGACTCAGTTTTTCGGTGCATGACAGTGCCATCTGTTGGAAGTGGTGGCGTATCAACAGTGATGCTCCAGCTGCAGAACCCCCTCTGCTCTGCTCTCTGACGTCTGGTTTTGAGTTTCACTGCACGCTGCTGTTTGCATGTTTCCTTTGCTCATCATTAACTGTTGCATGTCTTCTGCATGTTCTTCCCCTGCTCCGGGGTGTCAGCAGAGGGAAGCTGAGGTTGGAACATGTATAGGATGCCCTTGGTGATCCCCAGGTGTTTTGCTTTTTTTTTTTTTCACGTTTTCACCTGCATCCATAGAGCAGAAGCCTAACGGAGTAACATTTAGACGCCTCCTGTAGGTCTGTAGGACGAGCCGGAATGAGGGCGTTGCTGTGATTTGTTTGGATCTGGCTGATAAAATGGCCTCTCTCGTGCCGTTAAATCATTTTGTTTCTCGCGCCTGCCCCCCTCCTCCTCCGGCACCATCTCATTACTGCTGACTCACCATCAACACCCATTACTACGTCTCCCCCACCCCTCCCCCACCCGCTCTTGGATTAAATCCCTGCACTAACTTCTTCTGAGTCGCCTCCTGCCTTTCTCTGTCTGCTACACCTTCTCTCTAAAAGCCCCGGGAATCATCACACCTATACTTTCCTCTCCTGATCCCGCTCTAAACTGTCTGACTCTAGTGTGTTAGAAACATGGCCTGCAGTGTGTCCCCCTCATACGGAGCCCCACGGCATAAATCATGCATTGCATCTGTTGTTCAACACTTTTGCACCCGTGCTGATCTTGTTTTTTTTCTTTTTCGCTTTCTGTGCTTTGCTTTGCACAGGAGCACGACACCTGTCTGCCCCCGAACGGAGACTACAGCGGCAGCAGCGTGGTCCTGGTCAACCCGTTCTGCCAGGAGACCCTCTTCATCAACAGAGACAAAGCTTCTGCCATCTAGAGACAGCAAACAAACAAACAAACAAACAAACAAAAACTGCTGGATTCTGCTCCCCAACCCCTTTTCTCCTGTTGTTGTCTATTTTATATATATGTGGTAAATATTCAGAGACTTTGACTTTCTACGGTATATTACAAACACAAAGAGCAACGTGAAAGAAGAGCGACGTAAACACTATTTACTATGGGGATGCACCTGCATATTTTTCTGATGTACATTTTCTACAGAAAAAAAGGCTTAATTGTGATAAAAAAAAAACTTTTTATTGTCTTTATAAAATACAGAGTATATGTGGAATTGTTTCATCACAGTGGCTTGATGGTGATTGCACTCTGGATGTCGCCACGTAAAATCTGCTTTTAGAGAGAGAGAATGTGGATATGAAGAAATAAAAGCTGTTCTTTGTAATTTTCGTTTTCTTTTTAATCAATCCCCAAATACTTATAGCCTGTTGAACTTGAACATATTTTGGGGGGGAAACTAACAACCTTAGATATCACACTGCATGTGAAATCAGGGCCCAGGTTTGTCAACCTTTATCGAGATGGAGAAAATAGTTCTCCAAAAAGCTAAATTAAGGTTAAAGTTACGGCTTAAAGCCGGAGGACGATGAAACCCCCGCCACTGTCACAGACCTTGAACCACATGGTAAACCCCCCCCCAAATCATCCAAACAGCCACACACGCTTTGTCCCACACTCTGTTTGTGAATCAATACAAAACTAGAAACCCTGTTCGAGCTGAATAAACAGCCTTTTCATTGGTGTGTATCTTATGTTAGAGGAGTTCATGTCAACAATGCCCCCACTTCAAAATCTTTGGATTATTCACATTGGATAAATTGTTTATTAATCATAATTAGTTTCTTGATGAATTGATAAGTATGGGCCCAGATTTTATCGATCTTATTTGAGGGTTTTTTTCTCCCAACATCCAGTAAGTTTTATTTTCAAAGGATCAGAATTAAACGGGCTTCCCCCCTCATGTGTCACCAGCTGCTCTGAAGAGGGACCACGTTGATGTCTTAAATTCTTCTGCTGGCCATTTATAGGTCTGTGAGTCTGTGCGTGTGTGTGTGCGTGTGTGTGAGTACACATACGTGTGTGTACAAATGAGCCGATAAATGCCGCCTCTTGAACCAAATATTGCAGTTCCTTTTAAAGTCAAACAAGACTTTGTACCACATTCAGCTCAGTACACGTTTTCTGTGCGTGAGTGCGTGTGTGTGTGTGTGTGTGTGTGTGTGTGTGTTTTGTGTTCGGTTCCAGTCACGTCCCAATGTGAGAAGGAGCCTCTTACTAATTCACCCGACCTCGGCCCTGTGTCTCCCTGCGTCAGTAACGTGTGTGTCCGTTACTGCAAGCCGTGCTTGTTGAAGTGTTGAATGATTGTCAGGTAGCGTTAGAGGCCATCGAAACTCTTGACGAATAAAAACACTGAGACAAATAACCGTACGCTGGACATACCTACTGTGAGCACATACAGAGGCAGGTGAAAATCAGAAGATATGTTTTAATATTTGTTTTTTGTTTTGTTTTTTTTAATCACTGAAGCTGTGGTCCTTCTGTCATCTGTTTTACTTTGCGTCGCTGCAGTTTTATTGAATAATCAATTGCTGCCTGCCTCTGTCGTCCTTGAAGATTTCCTGCATTGTGCGATGTTGTTCAGAAATCACAGAGTGATGCTGAATAACAGTAAAACATATTGATATTTGCTGCATTGGATGCTCACAGCCGGGCTTGTTGTTTTGCACGCTCAAAAAAAAAAGTGGATATTTTACAATACGTTCAGTGGCACGGTGGGGCAGTGTTAAACCTTAAGTATTTTTTGTACTGTAGTATATACACTGTACTTTTTACTGCTGAGCAATAAAACAAAGAAAAAAACATGAACTTCTGTGTTTGCCTGCTTCCTTCCTCAGAAACCAGATGGATTTTGGACACAAAGTCCCGCACGGTAATGTGAAACACCACTCTGAGTGAGCTGGATATCATAAGTCGCCCACTGGTTCACTTTATGACAAAGCAGTCTAAACGGTCTGGCTGAGCACAGCACTTCCATTGATTCCGTCAGCTGGAATTTTCTCTTTGTGGCTCAGTGCAACCTCTGGTCAAGTGACCTCTGGCTCTGAATCTGATGTCAATAATCTGTTTACAAGCCTGATTTCTGCTAAGAGGAGGTTCGATTTAATCTGAGAGGTATTCACAGATTTCTGGGCATGTTTGAATCTGCTAAAACATGGAATTTTAAAATCTTTATAAAGAAATAATGTTTTTTTTGTTGTTGTCTGCAAAACAAACTATTTATTATAGATGTCAGGACAGAAAAAAATGTAACTGAGATTATTACATGTTATTTAAAAACAATTATTCCTTTATTTTTAGCTGTCACGGGTTCTATTATCCATTGAGAGTACAATAGTAATTACGATCATAACATCAGATGAAGGAAACTAAGTAAGTAGAACAATGTAAGAAATGATCATGTTAGAATAAAAGTGAATATGTAACTGAGAAAAAAATAAATGCAACAAATACATACACACAAGTAAACTAATAATAATTTAAAAAAATGTATGATATTAAAACCAATCACATATGCACTCCACCTGAAAGTGGAGCACTATAATGCAGCATTATGAGTCCAGTCTGTTATGAAGGCCTCCAGACATCTTCAAATTTATCTTTTCAAGTTTTAAGAGGAACATTATCTCTTTCAACCATTTTGTATGCAATAGTAGCACAGGTAAGACAGTTTCAGTGTTTTATTTTAATATTATTTTGTCCTTCCTTTTTTATGGTTGAACCAATTTACATTTTGTTATTATTATTTTTCCTCTCATATTTCCCTCAGAACATTCACTGTTTTCTTATGTTACCTCATTTAATTTATATTAAAGCAAGGTGTTTTGATCATAAGTATGTCTACAATAAAACACTAAACAATTTACAATTAATGTCAAGACAGAAAATAAACAATATAACATTTTACATGTTTGAAGTTGGTTGCTACTGAATAACATAGTAGTGAAATTTTACGGTGACTCAGAACAGAAGATGCATCAACGGAAAAGCCACGATAAGAAAGCAAAAAAAAAAAATCCCCTTTGTAATAATAATAATAATAATAATAATAATAATAATAATAATAATAATAATAGCACAGTTTCATTCCTGGACTGTTAGTGTTAAAGCAATGAATATAAATATAAATAATATAAAGATACAAAAATTGTGAAATGAAAATACACTAAAACATATCATAAGAGTGTTCAACAGCATGGGCTAATATTTTAATAACAAAAAAAACATAAAATAATTAAAAAGCGGTCATACGGAAGCCGGATTGAGTTTTACCTCCTGGTTTCTGCTTCCGGGTCACCGCCGCACTACATCCGGGCCACTGTACAGATTGCAGCCCGTGCATGGCATGGTTGACAGGGCAGCTCGCGATCCAGGCAGGGAACCAGGGCGGACAGTACTTCTATTCAGCCGACAGCAGCAGCGTCGCGGTTCGAGCGGAGAGCGTCTCCGTCCCCGGTGCTCGTCTCAGCCGCTGTCCCTCCTCCCCGAGAGCCGAGCTCCGCGCTTGTCATTGCTCGGTCGGCCTCGGAGCTGACGGCGCTTCACGTTAGCTCTGCGAAAATGGCGGATATGCCGACGGAGAAAAGCCTGGACGACTTCTTCGCCAAGCGGGATAAAAAGAAGAAGAAAGAGAAGGGGAAGGGCAAAGAGACGGCCGCCGCGGGGCCCACGACGGCCGCCGTGAAGAAGATCAAGAGGGAGAAGGAAAAATCCACCAAAAACGAGAATCAGGACGCGAATCAGGTCGTTAAGGTAAAGCAGCGCCGCTCCAACTTTTCACCTCATTATCCTAATCGGACCCCGGGGTCGTGCCCGATTCGGTGTCCTCGTCAGGCGTCGCCTCCTCACACACACACACACACACACACTCACACACCGGCTCAGGGAGGGTTTCTGTCGGCGTTAAGGGGAATCGTGAGTGTCGGTGTTGACGTGGAGCGACAAACGCCGGGTGTTAGCTAGCATATGGTTCCAGCGGCACATTCTGACGGCTGGCTCAGTTCGGCAGTGACACGTGTTTTCACCGCATTATCTCCGGTGGGGGTGGGGTCGGTCGGTTCTCCACTTGATCTCAGATTTTCGTCTGATATTGTCTTTGTACGTCTTGGATGTGTCGTTTTGGGAGAGTGTTAGCTTAAAATCGCGTCTTGGATTTGTTTGAACGTTTTGTGAAATGAGTTGATGTGTGCTAATTTGTGTTTTCTCATTTTTTTTAAGGAAACTCAATCCTGATGCTTTATTAATAAGCCTATTTGGTAACTAGCCTCAGACTTGCCGTGTTATAGTCATGATTAAGTGCATTTCATACTGGTGTTAGTAGGATTGTATTGCTTCTGTGTGGTGTCTGCATGTTCTCCCTGGGGATGGGTTTCCTCCCACATTCCAAAAATATTAATTCCAAGTTAAATTCAGACTTTATTTGTGTGTCTGTGTTTGTCATGTGCTGAATGGGCAGCAGGTCCAGGGCGTAGCCCACCTTCACACTCTTCCAGATGGATTGGCTGCAGCGCCATGTGACCCTCAGTTGGATCATGAGGCAGAAGCTTCACGGACACCGAGCTGTCAGTTTTATCCTTACAAGGCCTAAGCTGGAAAACAGATGTCACAATAAACACATCCTAGTGTTGAAATAGCCTCAATATCATGGGGAGAAAAAAAGCTGTGAGACCCTTTCTTGTCCAGGGTGTGGCTGTTTCTCTAAAGTTGCTGGAGGAACTGGCAGCAGTGAGACACCGGTGCTTGATGAGCTTATGCAGTGATGTTTCTTCTGCCTAGGAGGACGAGGAATGGAAGGAGTTTGAGCAGAAGGAAGTGGACTACAGTGGGCTTCGCCTTCAGGCCTTACAGATAAGGTGAGATGAACCTCTGTGGACTTTTTTTTTCTTTTACCTTTCCAGCCGTGGTGCTTTTATATCATCTGACAGCAAGAAAATATTTTAATAATTAGCTTCATTTGAGGTGAAAATCTGACATATCGGCAGTTCTTATGGAAGCATAATTGTACAGAGGTAAAACAAATTAGAAGACCACACAGGTCTGTAAGCTTTAACCACAGAACACAGGCTGCTAACCTTTTGTTTCTCAGCTGAATAATCCTAAAGGTCAGACACGATGTAGCCAATTATCTGAGCTGCCGTCAAAACGCCTCCTGTTCTGTCTGGAGGCAACGCGCCTTCACCGCTTTCCCTGTCCTCTGATCCCAGCGACGAGAAGGAGGAAGAGGAATACGAGAAAGAGGAGGTCGGCGAGGACGGGGAGATCATCCTGGTGAGTTCAGACAAAGTGTCTGGTCCCTGGAACAAGTCTGGTGGAGCTCCTCCTCCTCCTTCCGCCGCCGCCGCCGCGCCTCCTCCTGAAGGTGAGTTAAGCTTTGGTTCCTCACGTCCCTTGTCTTTACAATAGATTTGTTTCAAAGTTCAGTTCAGAAGTGTTTGACTTGGGATGGCTGAGCAGAGGAAATGTTGCAGAGGGACGCATTAGCAGGCTGCAGGTGGAGGAGTTGTCAGACAGATCGGGGCAGGGCTCTTCTGCTGGCATCAGTTCGGAGTTTGGTGTTTAGCGGAGCCGTCCGACCGCATTCATGAATCGTATTAAGCTGCTGTTGATCACAAACTGGTTGAGTGATCAGTCGTAATTTAATTCTCCCTGCAGAGGATCCAGAGGCGGCCGAGTCCAAGCCAGCCGGTGTGTATCGCCCCCCAGGAGCTCGCCTGGGCAACACCAGAAGCCGCCCCACCCAGGGCCCCCCCGAGATCTACAGCGACGCACAGTTCCCCTCCCTGCTGTCCACCGCCAAGCACGTGGAGACACGCAAGTAAGTGTGTATGGAGAAGCGGCGGGCAGCCCCCCCCTGCGGCTCCTCCCCCCCGTCTCTGACCACACGTTTGCCTTTTAGGGACCGAGAAATGGAGAAGACCTTCGAGGTGGTGAAACACAAGACCCGCGGCCGGGAGGAGAGCGGCGGAGCCTCTATGCAGCACCTGCAGCTGGACAACCAGTACGCCATCCTGGGGGACAAGTAGACCCGCCCCCCCTCTCCGCCCCCCCGGCCCCTCCAGCACGGTCCTGCCCAGCCCCAACCCCCCCCCCCCCCAAACCCAGCGGACCTCCAGCTGTGTGGACCGCAGTCCTGACAGAAGCTCATGCTGCCACCATCGCCACACCGGTCACTCACACAAACACACACACCCGAGTACACACTCAGTCACACACTGCAGTGGCCCCTCCCTTCAAACACGTCACACTCTCGATACATTTTCGGTCGGCAAAAACTGATGGGCTGCACCCGAGGGGGCCGACGGACGAGGAAACCATTTTGAAATTGAGAAAAAAAAAAAAGCCAAACATGCGGCGGCGAGAGGCGGCACACTCGTCCTCTGTGGATCGCACTCAGAGCAGCGGTCGTGCGACGCAGCCTCTCCGGACTTCAGTGCGCTCTGACCACCGCCACAGAGGATGGACAGGAGACTTCAGGCAGGATGATTTTACAAACTTCTGTGAAAATGTCTATTTTTCTGCGAGATCATTATAACCCAGTCGCACACGGTCGTGTTGGGGTGTGTGTGCGGCGTCGCGGTCGGGGCTTCAGGAGCAGGGATTCTACCTCAACAGCACGGCGGGTGGTGGCCATGTGGACGGAGCTTCGTCTTCTTCTTCTTCTGCCCGCTGCGGCGGTGAAGGGAGGGGCAAACATCCAGCCGCCCCACAAACAGGCTGGCATCACGCTGTTTGGTTGAGAAACTTGAAGCTGTCTTTTTTTTTTTTTTTTTTTTTTCTTTATCTCTTCATTCTCGACGGTGACTCAAGAAGCGATAAGTTGTGGTCCTCATTTAGAACTTCTCTATAAAGTGGCCTTACTGATGGAGGGAAACCGCTTCGTCATGTGAAGTGAACGCTGCTTGTTGTCTCTCGGGCTGCGGCCCGCCTCTGGATCTCACCACAACAAAAAGAAAAGAAAACAGGAAAAACAACCTCTTGCGTTGAAGAATGTAGTGCTGTTGTAGTTTGCCTGATGATCACAGCTACTAACTGTCTCTCATATCCACCGTTTTGATTTCGCCGCCGTCACGTTTTCGAGCTGAATTCCAACCCGAGGCGAACGCTTTGCTGTGGTTTGACACGAGAGAACGACGGGGAACCGCTTTAAAGGTACAATATGTTTGTTCTCGAGGTAGAAAATGAAGGATATTTATCATCCAGCTGGTCTTCACGGCTCCGTCTGGTTCGGAGAGTCGCCCCGGACTCAGGACAGCAGCAGGAGGAGGAGGAGAGAACCCGAACCTGGGCGCCGCAGCAGTGACCGCTCTCATCTTACATATTGTACCTTTAAAATTTTGTTGAAGTTGTTCGCTCTATTTTTGAGTTGACAACTTTTATTCTTCATAGTAAAGTGATATAAATTAGACTCCGTGCTTTAGGATTTCTTCTTCCTTTATGTTTCTTTTGCGAGGCTTTTCCTTGCTTTTCCCGTCTGAAGCCTCGCTGCTCGCCTGTAAGCGTACTTCCACCAGAACAACAGAGTACCTTCTGACCGGACCACGTTCAACACGCCCAGATCAACCCAGAGGGGCTTTTAATGCAAACAAAGATGTTTAAAGAAAACATAAAGAACTGGATGTATGTTCTATGTGTGTGTTTCTCGTTAAACTATGTCGAGAGAGAGAGAAAGAGAGATGATCCCTGCCAGTGGGTTATTACGAGAAAAGTCCAGCGCACAAAAAAAAAAAAATTGATAAAATAAAGGTGTTGGTTGTGAATTTAGTGGAATATTTGGATTCCTGGACTGTTTCCTGAAAAAGCTGTTGTGCGTTTGTCCCCCGCAGTGACCCGCTTCACTCCTGTCGTCTCGTTCTGTCAGACGAGCTGATTCTCTTCCTCCCTCCATGTGTTGCTTCCACACGGAGGGCGAACCGTCAGAATCTCCAGCTCTTTTTAAAAAAAAATAAATAAATGAAATAATCAGATTTCAGATGACCTTATACCAAGCATATTAACAAATAAAAAGCTTTTCTCACACAAGACTCTTTCATGTTTGTTTTATTGAGTGCGGCCGCGGTCGGTGAACGGACGAACGCCAGCAGGGCGGCGCTTTCTTCGCGTTTCCAGCTGCTGAGCTCTTCCTGGTCTTTTCATTTTACCCCCTTCTAAAGAGATCAGAATCATATCACTGCCAGTCCAGCTGATTTCTGTAGTGTGTGTGTGTGTGTTACCTGTTGCACTGTCTTGGTTGGCTCAGGCGGTGGAGGGAAGCCGAGGCCGTGATGCAGGATGTTCCAGTCACCGTCCTGAGAACACACCAAAAAAAAAAAAAAATAAATAAATGTAAAGTCAGAGTGAAAAAGCATTTTGAAGTTTTTGGAATTAAATTTATTAAAAATCTTTTCTTTTACTCACTTCATCCCCTTCATGTTGAAGCGGAGCCGCGTCTCCTGTACGCCACTGAAAAGAAGACAAATAACTCTTAATTTAAAAAATCTCCAACCCTAAAAACTTAATTTAAACAAATTTGTATTGTGTCAAATCAGGACTCGTTTATTCTTTTAAGGTCATTGACATTAGAGTTCAAACAAAATGACCAAATGTAAAAAAAAAAAAAAAAAAAAAAAAGAACCATAAAGGCTCATTCTTTAACAGAATAATAAGACAACACATCCGTTTCCCTGAATTCTCTGAACCTGGACAGATTTGTTGAGGCTGTCTTACCAGGGCGGCAGAAGTCAGCACCAGCAGGCAGAGCAGAGCGAGTCCTCTCATCCTGAGTTTGCTCATCTGGCTCAGTCTGGTCCACAGTTCAGCCTTTTGAGCCTCAGTTTGATCTCAAAGTTCAACATTTGTTTGTAAAATGTCAAATTGCAGTCGCTGTGGATTTGAGGTTCATCCTGCTCACATTTTGCTTTTGAATTCAGAATCCAGTCAAACACCAGTTATGTTTTCATTGTTTATTCGACCGCATCACTAATAATTGTGCAGAAGATGTTTTAAATGTGATCAACTGTTCCAATATAGATGGATATTTGTAGTTTTTTCTGCATTATGACTGGAATTGCATCACATTTCATGGCTGGAACTTCTCTTAAAATCCGTCCAACTCTTTTTGACCGATTGGACCGTGTGGCGTTTCTCTCTGCCTGCACATATTATTGCATCGATCAAATCTGTTGCTTTAAAACTTTGAGCATCATAAAAAAAAAACCCCACACTGTGAGGAGATGAAACACATTTGAATAATCTTTAATAGAAATGTTTAGAAAGAGGAACAGCTGGTGTGGTGGATCTTCCGTCAGTCACCTTTCACATTGTTGCATTATCCTGAAAAACAAGAAGAAGATAAATAAATGTAAATGTTCAGAGGAAACACGATGAAACAATCACTTCCTGGACTGGAGAGCGACCTGGGTGTACTCCTCATCTGGCAGAGGAGGAAAGAACCCGACGCCGGCGTCGTCGTCCGTGTCCCAGGCCAGCTCCGGGAAGAGCTCCATCTGCAGCGGTGCCTTCTGGGAAATGAGCAACAAGCGACACCGAGGAAAGTCTGTTTTAGAATCCAGCCGTTTGTCCAACCAAATGAGGAAAGGCCAGTGTGTTTTTATTATTATTAGAAGATATTTGAACTCCACTCACTGTAACGTCTGTATTGTTTGCATCAGCCTGAAAGGAAGGAAGAATATTGGACTTTTAAAAGTTTTCCCAGCAAGTGTTGTAAAAGATAATTTGTATAAGGTTGATTTTGCACATAGAGATGTAAATGAAACTGGAAGATGGTAAATATGATTGAAAACCTTTTCCTGCAGTGTAACTGAACTGAATAACCATTTTGTTGACGCAGACACTGAAGCTCAGGTCAGAACAAGTCAAACATAAGTTCACATAATATTTACTCACCTGTGTTTCGTTGTCTGTCTGGTTGTTGAACCCCATGGGAACGTCACACAACTCCATGATCTGACATGGAAAAGACTTTGACTGAGAGGATGAAGAACTAAAACTAAAGAATGTCATGAATAACATTCGATTCTTCTAAACATACTGTATTAATCCTTTGTGAGTAAATAGAATATGTATAGAAAACCCTCTTCACAAGCAGATTAAATATTACTTGATTTTCTGTTTTAGATCCAAAACCAATAATTCATTTGAGCAGCTTGATATTAGTTTGGTTTTAAAGGCCGGAAACTCACTCGATGGTTCGCGAACATGCAGTTTGGCAGAGAAGCTGCCAGAGCAGTTCCACACAGACACAGCAGCACGAGCGCCCTCATCTCCACAGACTGAGTGATTCCTGCCGGCCCACGAGGCAGGTAGAGGCAGGAGGAGGAGCTCTGTGCTTCAAAGTCCAGCTCGCCCACCACCCTCACTTAATTTAAAAAAATGTCATGAAGAAAGTGTTGTTTTGATGTTCTCACTTATTCCAAGCTTTCCCAGTTCATGTTGTTTTATCTTATTGCTCTCTTGGATTTGAACTAAACCACAGTTCTTAATTTAATCCTCCTCCTGAATGTGTTGGACGACAGTCGAGTCTCTGACTTCTTCCATTGTGGATCGGGTCTAAATGTCTGGCGACTGACCGGGTTTTAGTCTGTGAGTCATCAAGAAGACCAAGAAGGCCTTCTGCATGTCTGTGGACTGTGGGAGGACACACACACACACACAGAAAGGTGACATTTAATGGAGGTGGGGGTGAAAGGTCACAGCTGGTCAGGCCAATCAGGAAGAAGTTGTTCTTGTAATGACACTCCTGTCCAGCAGGTGGTGGTAAACCTGAATCGCCGTGTGTCATATTTGGTGAAGCTGCTGAGTGAATGGACATTTAAACAGTACAGTGTGCCGGTCCGCCCACAGTAGAATCTCCGCCGCTTTGCGGTGAAGAAGGGGAGACCGAGTCCCCCCCTGCCTGTTCAGGTACGCGACCACCGTGGTGTTGTCCGACCGGACGAGTACGTGGCTGTCCTTCAGCCTGGCTTGAAAATGGAGCAGGACTTTCTGCACCGCAGTCATTTCCAGCACATTGATGTGAATGGGAGTGGAATCCCAAGCACCACCCACCGCGTGGTGGTCTAGGGTGCCTCCCCATCCCGCGAGACACGCATCCGTGAACACCTCGACGCGATGCAACACGCAGCCCAGGGGGCCTCCTTGCGTCAGGAGAGCTGGATCCATCCAATAGATGAGATCCTGGCATGCGTGGGGCGGGATTGGGAGCCTTCTGCGACCGTGCCACGCCCCTACGCAGCGGCGGCGTGCGAACCACCGTCGCAGCCTGCTCATGTGCAGGAGGCCCAACCGAACCACTGGGTGGGCAGCAGCCATCAAACCCAGGACAGTCCTGATCAATCGGACCCTGACCAGGGTTGTGGTCATTGCAGACCTCAGGGCTGAGAGAAGGGAGGTTCGTCTCTCCTCAGAGAGGCGGGCCGTCATGGAGAGCGTGTCCAGCTCCAAACCCAGATAAGCCATGCTCTGAGCCAGGGTGAGTGCGCTCTTGTGTCGGTTCACCGTGAACCCCAGGAGCTCGATGTGGTGCAGGATCTGAGTCGTGTGCAGCACAGCCTCCTGATGAGAGGACGCCAGTATGAGCCAGTCGTCGATGTAGGTGAGGATCCTCAAACCGCGACAATGGAGGGGCTCCAGCGCTGCTTCGACACACTTGGTGAAGGTGCGAGGAGCGAGAGACTAGCCGAAAGGGAGCCGGGTTTATTTAAAACACCTGCCTCCCACGGTGAACCTGAGGAAAGGCCTGTGCCTCCTCAGAATGGGGATGTGAAAGTAGGCATCCGTCAGGTTGACCGACATCATCCAGTCCCCGGGCTGGATGCTCTCCAGGAGGTGTTTGACCGTCAGCATGCGGAACCTCCTGGTGGGTATGTGAGTGTTGAGGACCCGCAGGTCCAAAATGGGTCTCACTCCACCGGACTTCTTGGGAACCAAGAAGTAGGGGGAATAGAAGCCCGAGTGCACCTCCTCCGTGCTCAGCTCCGTGACTGCACCCCGGCGGAGGAGCGAGGCTACTTCCACTTCGAGAGCGGCCGCCCCCGCAGGGCATGCGAGCCGCGTATGAAGGACGCCACTGAAGAGAGGTGGGCGACAGGCGAACTGCAGGGCATAACCATTTCTCAGTGTCCTGGACAGCCAGGGAGAAAGCGGTCCCAACATGGCACGCCACGTGTGAAACCGGAGCGTGAGTGGCTGCACTATGGCCAGAGGGGACGGCCCACCCGTCCTCCCGGCCTCGTGAGACGGGGGGCCACCGACGAAAGGGCCGTGGACCGGCTCTTTGTTGGAGACAACCCGGGCAGAGGCCGCGAGACCCCAGAGTTTCCCGGGTCGCTGGCCGTGGTGCTGAAGCCGGGGCCGGGACGCTCAATAATGGGACGCCGCGCAGCGGTAACCCAGAGCGTTACGGCTCCTCCGCTCCTTTGGAGCAGGCGGAGGACCGCTTTCTCTCCTTCAAGGCCGCCATCTTGTTAGCGCTAGCGTCTGCCAAAAGAGTCGGGGATCTCTGCACTTTGTCGGTCCACCCATCCTGCATGGTGTTCAGCAAGGATGGTGGACTCCTACATCTCTGGCCTAAGCCGGCCTTTCATCCCAAGGTGATCACTTTGGAGTTCCGGTCGGGAGTGATCGGGGTCAGGACGCTCACCTCCATGCCTGGCTCGTCTGGGGACTACCCGCGACTGGGGTTGTGCCCGGTCAGGGCTCTGCATCTTTATGTGCAGTGTACAGCTGGCTTTCGCACCATGGACCAGCTGTTTGTGAGGTATGGCGCCCGGGGGCGTGGATCCCCGCTGACCTCTCAGCGTCTCGCCCACTGGGTGGGGGGGGCGCTATTGCAGCTGCCTACGAGGCACAGAATCTCTCGCCACCGGCATTGATTCGTGCTCATTCCACACGACGTGTGGCTGCCTCTGCGGCCCTGTGCAGGGGTGTCACAGTGGGTGACATCTTCCAGGCCGCCTCCTGGGCCTCTGCGTCCACCTTTATGTGTTCATATCTGTTGGATATGTGCACAGACTCTGTGGCCATGTCGGTTTTTAGCGCGAACAGGGGTTCGGTCGCTTGACCGTTTCGGTCCTCTGGCCTGTCTCCGCGTCCCTGGGGGGGGCTGCGGTCCGGGGCTTTCCTGCCTGTCGCTCGGCTTTTGCCGTGGCCGGCGTGTGGGTGTCACTGTGGCGATGCTTGTTCACGTCGCGGGCTGCGCTTGGCGCATGGATGCCCGCTTCGTTTTTCGGGAGTTCTGCGATCGTTCTGGACATACGGTTTGTTACTTCCGTCCTACGCACCAATCCTGTCAGCATGCCAGCTGGGAGTACATTCATCCCTACGGCCTTCGCCTTTGGCGAGTACCCGATAGCGAAGCCCGTACTTTTCTGCTGAAAATTTAAATTTATTATTCCTGAACCACAAAATAGACTTCTTTGGTTGTACAAATTCACTAGTTACAGTCTTATATGAGCTATAACCCTTGACCCTAGGACCTCTGACCTATTTGCAAGTAAAAACCCCTGAACTCAGGACAAAAAAAGAATTAACACAGAAAATTAAAACACTGCATCAGTAATGTAGTGAAACGCAACTGGAAAAGAAAAAGAAAAAAAAAAGACCTACCCAAAGTTAAAAAATAGATCTCAGCCATTGCAGATGTTATCAAACTGAATTTCAGTCAGTGAGAGCAACATGGAAAGCTAGAATTAAAAGACCCCACATTAAGTTAACACAAATGCTACGGTGCTGTGATTCTGCAGAAACGGCCGTCGGGAACGCACGCCGGCGGCGAGTCGAATCGAGAGCCGAGCGTCTGAACGCCATCGATGTTTTGAGAGACACGCAGAGAGCGTCCCAGCAGGCGGGACACTGGCTCAGTTTCAAACCCCCCAAAAAAGGAGATTAAATTCATCTGAATAATCTTTAATAGAAATGTTTAGAAAGAGGAACAGCTGGTGTGGTGGATCTTCCGTCAGTCACCTTTCACATTGTTGCATTATCCTTAAAAAACAAGAAGAAGATAAATAAATGTAAATGTTCAGAGGAAACACAATGAAACGATCACACCCTGGACTGGAGAGCGACCTGGGTGTACTCCTTACCTGGCAGACGAGGAGAGAACCCGACGCCGGCGTCGTCGTCCGTCTCCCAGGCCTTCCGAGGCCCAGGGAGGAGCTCCATCTGCAGCGGTGCCTTCTGGGAAATGAGCAACAAGCGACACCGAGGAAAGTCTGTTTTAGAATCCAGCCGTTTGTCCAACCAAATGAAGAAAGGCCAGTGTGTTTTTATTATTATTAGGAGATATTTGAACTCCACTCACTGTAACGTCTGTATTGTTTGCATCAGCCTGAAAGGAAGGAAGAATATTGGACTTGTAAAAGTTTTCCCAGCAAGTGTTGTAAAAGAAAAATTGCATCAGGTTAATTTTGCATATAGAGATGTAAATGAAACTGGAAGATGGTAAATATGATTGAAAACCTGTGTAGTGTAACTGAACTGAATAACCATTTTGTTGTACGCAGACACTGAAGCTCATGTCAGAACGTGTCAAACATCAAGTTCACATAATATTTACTCACCTGTGTTTCGTTGTTTGTCTGGTTGTTGAACCCCATGGGAACGTCGCACAGCTCCCTGACCTGACATGGAAAGATTTTGACTGAGAGGATGAAGAACTAAAACTAAAGAATGTCACCAATAACATTCGATTTTTCTAAACATACTTTTTCTGAGTTAATCCAAATGTATAGAAAACCCTCTTCACAAGCAGATTAAATATTACTTGATTTTCTGTTTTAGATTCAAAACCAATAATTAATTTGAGCAGCTTTATATTAGTTTGGTTTTAAAGGCCGGAAACTCACTTTATAGTTCTCTCCAGTAATGAACATGCAGTTTGGCATAGGAGCTGGCAAAGGAGTTGCCAGAGCAGTTCCACACAGACACAGCAGCACGAGCACCCTCATCTCCACAGACCGAGTGATTCCTGCCAGCCCGCCAGGCAGGCAGAGGCAGGAGGAGGAGCTCTGTGCTTCAAAGTCCAGCTCGCCCACCACCTTCACATAATTTAAAAAAATGTCATGAATAATGTGTTGTTTTGATGTTCTCACTTATTCCAAGCTTTCCCAGCTCATGTTGTTATATCTTATTGCTCTCTTGGATTTGAACTAAACCACAGTTCTTAATTTAATCCCTCCTGAATGTGTCGGATGACAGTGGAGTCTCTGACTTGTTCCATCGTTGCTCGGTTCTAAAAATTTTTTTTTTTTTTTTTTTTTGAGGCGACTGACCAGGTTTTAGTCTGCAAATCATTAAGAAGACATGGAGGAGACCAGAGGCCTTCTGTATGTCTGTGGACTGAGGGAAGAAACACACAAAACACACACACACAGAAGATGCAAACCAGTTTGATGGAGGTGGGGGTGAAAGGTCACAGCTGGTCAAACCAATCAGGAAGACGTTCTTGTAATAACACTCTTGTCCAACAGGTGGCAGTGAACCTGGATCACCGTGTGTCATATTTGGTAAAGATGTTGAATTAACATTTACCCAGTAGTGCGCGTGTGCGTGTGTGTGTGTGTGTGTGTGTGTGTGTGTGTGTGTCAGAGAGATGCAACGAAGCAGTAAAGACACGACGCTGTGAATCAGCTTCTTAAATGAAAAGTAAAATTTATTATTCCTGAACCACAAAATAGACTTCTTTGGTTGTACAAATTCACTAGTTACAGTCTTGTATGAGCTATAACCCTTGACCCTAGGACCTCTGACCCCTCTCCCTCTGACCTATTTGCAAGTAAAAGCCCCCGAACTCAGGACAAAAAAAGAATTAACACAGAAAATTAAAACACTGCATCTGTAATGTAGTGAAACCCAACTGGAAAAGAAAAAAAAAAAAAAAAAAAAAAAGACCTACCAAAAGTTAAAAAATAGATATCAGCCGTTGCAGATGTTATCAAACTGAATTTCAGTCAGTGAGAGCAACATGGAAAGCTAGAATTAGAAGACCCTACATTAAATTAACACAAATGCTACGGTGCTGTGATTCTGAAGAAACGGCCGTCGGGAACGCACGCCGGCCGGCGAGTCGAATCGAGAGCCGAGCGTCTGAACGCCATCGACGTGTTGAGAGGGAGGAGCCCCGACAGGCTCCTCCCACACGCAGAGAGCGCCCCAGCAGGCGGGACACTGGCTCAGTTTCAAACCCCCCCAAAAAATTTGTCTCCTTTCAGTTATTTGTACATTATTCACACAACAATAAATGATTTTTTTTTCCTTATTTTTCAGTGGCATCAGATTTAAATTAACCATAGACAAAAATAAAAACACCTGCTACCTTCAAGGTCACGGCGGCCGAGCTCCTCGGGGCGAAGGATGAAAACTGGATGCTTCACATTTGACCGATTAGAAAAATACAATATAAAGCCGGGCGGGGTGTAAAGTACCGTTCATCCAGAAATGATAAAAACGCTTCGTGGAGTTCCTGCTGGACGCTCCCGTCTCCAGTGTAGTGGGGTTTTCTACCGGGGAATGTAACGCAATTCATCAACTGAGATTTTTTTTTTTTTAAAAGTCTGCCGAGACGAAAAGAGACTGTTGCTTTATTTAAAAACCAACATGCAAACAAGTAGGCTTCGTTCACAAGGCAACTAGATACATGTGCCTAAAAAAAAAACAACAAAGCGTACGTAAAATAATGTGATATGCAACTCCAAGTTAAAAGCTTCGACTCATAACTGGATCGATGGAAATTTAGTCACAACAGGCCTGACTTTTCGATGGAAACGAGTCTGTCGTTAGATAATAAAAGCAATAAATTAAGATATAGGTTGTTAAAAAGCTGATCCGTGGCAGTGCAAAAAGAAAAAGAAAGAAAAAAAAAAAAGATATGTACTCTTTTTAACGACGGCCGCAGCTCGTGTCTGTGAAGGTAGCAGGATGTTCTCTCCGCAGGTATTTACACTCCTGAGCGCCCCGAGCCAGAAGAAACATCAACCATGTAGTTTAACTGTGACCCATTTCTTTTATATTCCAGTATGGTTTTTTTTTTTTTTGTTAACAGCAAAATCACAGAAGGCGCAGAAAAGTTTAGAAAACAAAACAAAACAAAAAAAAAACCCAAGAACAAACAAAACAGAAAAAAAAAAAAAAAACTAAATTTAAAACCGATCCGACTCTACTGGCGAAATGAAAGCTGAAATTTAAAAGGATGGTTTGTAAGTAGCGATCCTAACTAACCGGATTCACAGTCTCTGCAGTGGTTATACTGTGTATGGGCCATGTTTAGTGTTAGTGGAGCACTGGAGGTGCTCGTCAACCAGTGTGTGTGTGTGTGCGTCCCGTGCTGGCTCCTCCTCTCTCGGTGCGGGGTTACGTGGGCACGGCGGTCTCCAGGCTGCGGCGGCCCTGCCTCAGCTTGCGCTTGTTGCTGTACATGGCCATCTCCTCCAGGGCGGAGGTGGCGGGCAGCGGGGCGGCCGCCTCCACCTCGGCGCTCGCAGCGGACCCTACGGGGTAGGGAGGGAGGGAGGGGAGAGAGAGAGAGAGAGAGAGAGAGAGAGAGAGAGAGAGAGAGAGAGAGAGAGAGAGGCCAAAGTCAGACGGCGAGACGACGCTGCTGTAAGGCTGGAGAGAGAGAATCCAGACCCCTTCAACCTGCGACCCCTGACCCCCGACCCCAGCAGCAGTTTCACAAAACGTGCACAAAAACACACCGGCGTGTTTTTTTTTTCTTTTTTTTTTTTTTCTGTGTAGACCTGTGAGACACACACACACACACACACATCCACGCCTCCTTCAGTCTGATGTTAATCAACAGCTGCCGTCTCTGTGGCGAGATGCAGCCACACACACACTCCCGCCGTCGCCTCGGGGCCCGCCGCCACCCACACGGTTAAGAGGTTAGGGAGTAAACTAACGGGCACACACACACGCACACACACACATGCACGCAGGAGCCTACCGAGCGGAGCTGCCTATCCCAAGTAGTCGCCTGAATCAAAGGGGACACGAGAGGATGAGGAGATCTGCACGCTGCTCTGTTTTCGCGCCGTGAAGCGCTCCGGGCTCACGCCTACCTTGGTTGCCGGGGCCGTCGTGGACGAACTGCAGGTCGTCGGCTGCATCAGGGGACTGGAGGGGGGGGAGAAAAGAGGAGAGGGGGTGAGCGACGGAGCGGCGCTGTGCGGGCTCAGAGACCTGTATCCCCGGGGGAAGCCTTCACCGCAACAACAGAGAACGTGCCGGTCCCTTTAGCAAGGCAGCACTGAAGCTCCCGGTCCATCAGAGCCACAAGCCAGAGGGCGTCTACCCGCTAACCCCCGCTCCCCCCCCAGAGAGAAACTGGCATGTTACGGGAGAAGGGGGTTAAAGTCATCCGTTCCGGCGTGGGCACATCCACCAAGAGACAGCGAACAGCACAGCACCAGAGTCACCGGCAGAAAACACAGCAGCACGTTCCAGTGGGGGGGGGGGGGTCACCGGGTCGGGGTCGGGTTAGGGGAGCTGCTTTATCCACACGCTCATTCAGAAGAGGACATTTAGTCATTACAGGCTTTTATTTGATCTGATGTCTGAATGGATCCGGTCTCATCACACCAAACTGCGGTATTTAATATTTAAATTCAAACCGAGTTTACTGGGTTCCGTTAAGGTGTGTGAACACATGAATTTAACAGATTCTGAGAAACAATGAACACATTTATATCGCAGGTACACCAAAGAAAAAAAAAAAAAAAAAGGGTTGAAACAAAGTGCTGTCACTGTGCGACATGAGAAACCAGCAGAGACCCGACGGACAGGAGAGGACACCGGCACAGACCAGAGACTCCGGAGAGGCCCGTCTGGATCTGCTCGGCGTTATTTAGTCAGCTGAGAGACAGGAAGGGTCCACGCGCTCCGTTACTCCTCTACGTTTTGTGAGTGGCGGGTGTTAGGCGGAGGGAGGCTGGCCGACGGGGCGTGTCGTTACTCGGAGTCTCTTTCCTGACCGTGCGAGGGAGAGTTAGTGAGCCACACCGCCGACAGTGCAGAGCAGGAAGTGACCGCCGATGCCTCCCGATCAACACAGACTACAGGGGAGAGGCAGCAGGGAAAGCCGGGGGAGAGGAGGGGAGGAGTGGAGGAGGAGGAGGCCGGGGCCCCCGGGAGCTCAGCATGCAGCCAATACCTGGATGTCGTATACGGGTTTGGAAGAAGGAATGGCGGCAAACTGTCGGTAGTCAAACTTCTTTGATGACAGGGACTAGAAGGATAGCAAACAGGAATGAGCAGAGGCCGAGGGAGCGAGGCCGAGGACAGAGTGTGGGACAGGGGACAGGGAGGAGGACAAAACCACGGCAGAGGGACAGAAATGAGAAGGAAAAAGGAAAAGGAAAGGGAATGGAGGAGGCAGAAAATCTGATGAATGAAGGAGCTTAACAGCCAGATGTGGCGAATGATGGAGGAGCAGCGTGTTCGCTCGGCTCTGATTGGAGCAACATGCTGGGTCCATGTTTTCAAAGTAATGTACCTTCTCTCCGATTCCAGACTGCAAACGAGGAAACCTTTGCAATTCCTTGGTCAAATAAGACACCCAAGTTGCTGATTCTTTAAAATATTCGATCATTTTAACTCCGCAAGCCTTTATTTTTGGTTTTCTTTTTCACCTTAATACACACAGTTACAAAGAAGGGGAAAGAAATTCTGAAAAATTCAATTGAAAATGAAAGAAGAGAAAACAGGTAGAGCTCTTACCAGCCTGCCAGGTGAGGTTACTCCTCGAGGACTGAGCTCTGGAAAACACACAAAACATCACGGGAGCGTGAGAGAAGCAGCATCACGACAAACACTGATGATTAAAATGAGTCCCAAAGACGTTCTACTTATATGTCACTCGTTATAAATGTTCATATCTCTTAAATCCCTCTGATCTTTGTGTCTCTTACCTTCCATGGGGGTGGGGGAGGGCGTGGGGGCCGGCGAGGGCGACTCCGTCAGCTGGTCGAGCGTCCCGCGTTTCTTCCCGTCGCGGGACTTGGCGATGACCATCTGAGCCTTCAGCGCGTCCTGCTCCAGAGACTTCATCCTGGAGGAGGCAGAGCTGCGATCAGAGCCGCGGTCTGAGGGAAAACTCGACTCGGATCTCGTCTCAACCAAACAGCGAGACACGCGCTCCACCGCCGGTGGGCGTCCGCCACACACACTACCAGTTTTGGGTGCTCCTTGTCCTGGTTTGCTGCGACAAAAAAAAAATACTGATTGACTTCATTGCACTCCAGGAAAAGGACGACCTACTGCTAGTAGGTTTACCCTTTACTCACAGATAGCTTGCAAACTGACTGCGGGTCATGTGTTAGTACGAGAAAGAAAAAATGAACTGGATGAAAGAGAACAGCAATGCACAAATAAAAGAGCAGCAGGGTGGGGAGGGGGAGGGGGGGGCAAGACGGAGATAAAGAGAAGCAAGAACCAGAGGAAGGAAGCCGGAGATGGAAACGGCAAAGACGTGCAGAAGCAAGACGGCACGAGAAAGGCAGCGGAAGCACTGTCAGAGTCGCTGCCAGTGCTTGCTCGGACCTTTCCAAACTGGGCCTCGAGCGAGAAAATACCCCAACAACCAAAGCAGCCCAGCACACCCGCTCACGATGCCGTGCGGCTGGGGCCGAGGAGCAGACCTGAGCTGGGAGGCGGCAGAGGAGGCGGCGGTGGAGGGGGCGGGGCCAGGGCCGGGGGGCGGCGGGGCCGAGCCCTCTGATGCCCTCACTCGGGCCTGGTAGAGCCTCTTAGCCAGGTCCTGCTCATACTGCCTAACATCCTCCTCCAGGCCGTACGGCCTGCGGCGGCCCGCACGGCCACGCCGGGGTCAGAGCGAGGAGGAGGAGGAGGAGGAGGAGGAGGAGGAGGAGGAGGAGGAGGAGGAGGAGGAGGAGGAGGAGGGGTGGAAAGTTCACCAGGACGCAGGAGGAAGATGGAAAGTAGGAAGGAAGGCACACAGACAGAAAAAAGGGAGGAAAAACCAAAGAATGGAAGGTAAAACACCGACACATTGAGGGAGGCCAGGAGTCATAAATAGTACAGTAGGACAGTATTTGAAGACACGACAGCAGCGAGAGAGAGAGACCGAAACACACACCTACCACACAGGAAAGACCATTTTCCTTCTCTATTTCGTTTATTTCTATGACCCCAAATGTACAAGGTCCAAATATCAACAAAAAAAAAAGAAAAAAACCCAAAAACAACCACAGGTTGCGGCCTTGTTGTGAGGGAGTGTTTGTATTTACCGTGCTGCCCTCCACATGGCTCTCTTCTCAGCCTCCAGCGCTCGTTTCTCTGCAGGAGACAGGTCCTTGTCGGGGGCCACGGCCAGCTCGGGGCTCTGCATGCGGAGCCTCTCCTGATGTCTGCGCTCTGCTTTGGCCGTGCGGATGGGAGCGGCCGACTCCCCGGGGTAAACCGGGATCAGGCTGACCAGACGAGAGGCAAAGGGAGCCATGAGCCCGACGGCATGCGGGGCTTTAGCGGTGTGAGGGTTTGCGCGGTGTTTACCCCGTCATGGAGTTGGGCCTCTGCTCCAGCCTGAAGCTGTCCTCCAGGGAATTCCTCTGAGAGTCTCCTTTACCGTCCACTGAGGACGGACTGCAAAAGAAATAACAAGATGTGTTCAATTTGTGATGTGTGCCTACCAAAAGAAAAAAAAAAAAAAAAACTCTGGAGAACGTATCTTCTTACCCCGAGCTGCCGCAGTAGCTGGGCGGCGTCACGCTGTAGTTCGGGGGTGTGGAGCAGTGCTGGGACGGCGAGGTCACCGGCTCCACCTTATACTCCACTCCGTCCAGCAGCACCTTACCGGTGGCCTTCATCTGAGCCACCTGCTTGGCCAAATCCTCCTCCTCGTCCTCCTCGTCTTCATCTAGCAGGTACTCCCGCGCCCGCTGCTCAAACTTCCTCGCTGTGGAGGGAAAGCATGAGACATACGGTGGAAGATTAGCTTCGTCGGATGTTGTAGTGGGCCGGAGGAGACGGTGGGAACAAACCTTCTTCCTCTCTCATCTTCTTGAGGTCGTCTTCTCCGACCAGGGACACTCGAGGTTTGGGCTTGTCCGGGGTCTGCTGCTTCACGTCAATCTCAAAGTACTTCTGTCGGTCCCTGAACGATCGCTGCTCTGGGCTGTTCTTCCCACCGGGAGAGGGAGTCTGCGAGAGAAGAAATGAAGCATGGGTTACGTTTAAAGTCTGAGCAGACAGATGGCTGCTCACGCTCAGAATGCAGCGAGTCTGGAAAGGATCGGACGAAGGACGCCAGAGGAAAATAGAATCAAGCCTTTAAATTTAGAACCCAACACCATGAAGCTGATTTCACGGCTGCATCGCTGAGAGAAGCGCGGTGGTCTCCCAGCCGCTGGGAGGCCACACACCACCACCACCGATCTAGCCAAGCACACCTCGGCCGCGGCAGACGGCGGGACGGCTGCAGCTGTGGCGGGAGGCGCTGGTACCTGCGTGTCCAGGGTGGGCCTGGAGTGGCGAGGCACCGCCGCCAGGTTCATATACTCCCGGCGGTCGGGCGACAAGAGAGGGAGCCGGGGGGAGAGCGGGCTGCTCGTCCTCTTCCCGGCTCCCTGCAGACCATCGGGGTCATCGAACACGTCGTTGACCAACTCAGGCTGAAAAGGCCACATAATTCATCACGAGACTTACACTTGACCTTGGTAAACGTTTCCTCTTAATGATTCCTCTACTACTTAAAATTTGTTAAGATCCCTTCAAAACTGAACAGCATTAAAACGAACATGCATTTGTAGGATGAGCAGCAGAGATGAGTATGGCAGCTCCAGACATAAAAATTCAAACACATTCAAAAAGACATACAAGAAAATTGAGTCAAATTGGGACAAATATTATGAATTTCTGAAAGTTCACAGATTCACTGACCTCTGGAGACGGCTGCTTTGGGAGAAAATTGTTCTTGACGCCGTACAGGTCCTGTCAGCAGAAAAAGACGTGAGTGTTAAAGACGTCAGGAACTCAGACACCGAGGGAAAACACAGACGAGCAGCCAGGAGAAGAGAGAGGGACTGAGAGTTAGTACGCCGGCCACACACGGATGGATGGTCGAATGAATCAAGAGACAACGGCAGCATGACAGGTGATGGCGGTGGAGCACGGAAAACCAACGATGAACGCATTCCACACGTCACAGCACGTCACGGGACGCCCCCACCTCCCCCCGACAAGGCGCCGGCTTCGCCGCACAGGGGGAACGCCTGCTCCGGTCAGAAGGAGGTGAGGGGGCGGGGCGGGGCGGGGCGGGGCGAGACCAACCAGTCAGCACAGCATGCGTTTGGTGGTGATTGTGACCCGGCGGCGGCGCCCGGGCAGCACGGCCTACCTGCGGCGGCTCCAGCACGGCCAGAGAGCGAGGCACGGCGGCAAACGCCTTGTATGCCTGCTTGACATTCATGGGGAATTCGTCGGGCGAGGTGGGGGAGGGGGCGCGAGGCTGCAGCGAGGGGGCGGGGAGGGTGGGGGGGGGGGGGGGGGGGGGTAACGAAGAGGGGTTCATGTGGTAAAAGAAGGCGGAGGAAGGAAGAGAAGAAGAGGAGGAGGGGACGACAGACAGACAGACAGACAGACAGAGACATGGGGGAGAGGGCAGACTATGAACAAAACCAGCAGAGTTGAAGAACGCTGAGGAGGAGGTCAGGTGAGCGGCATGGCAGCTGGTTTCACGTGACGGAGGAGGGAAGTATGCCGAGACAGACAGGTAGGGCTGAGCCAGATTTTTATGCATGAGCACATTTTTTGAAAACAACCTAAAGGATTTATAACTACTGACTGATTTAATGATGCTAACAGACAAAAGAATGGATGGTTGTGTGGTTCGGATGACGACCTCCTGCAGGTGTGCCTGCTGGGGTCACGGAGAGGCTAAAGGCGGTCCTGTCTTTGGTTCCAGCTTCTTTGGGAAAAAGATGTGCGTCTGAATGATGTGTGAGTGCTGCGAGACGGCGGTGCGCGGCCTGCAGCTCGGAGCCGGAGCTGGACAGAGAGCAGCCCTACGTGGTGGTGAGGGGTCTTACAGAGGTCTGGGAGTTGAAGGGGGAGGGGCCATGCTGGAAGGGGTTGGGACTGCGGCCTTCGGGCGTGCCGGGGGAGTTGCTCGGCCGCGCACGCCCGACCGGCTGGATGGCACCGGGTCGTGTCTGCAGGAAGGAGAGAAAAACATTTAGAGAAAAAAAAAAAAAAAATCAAGAGAAGCCAAACGTGAAAGTGAATGAGAACTGAACATGAATGGAGTCGATGGTCAAACTACACTGAACAACACTCACTGATGACGAGCTGCTGTCCTTGGCAGTGGGGGTGGAGCTGTAATGAATGTTGGCCTGCAAAGGAATTTCAAATGAATCGATGACCGTGACGACAAAATGCATCTTCAGCAAACCTCCTGCTTGAAATCCGAGCAACAGCCACCACGTTCTACCCACTGGAGCTTCTTCTGGATGATGCCACATCACATCAACGCTAGCAGGGTGCTAATCTGGTCGCCAGATGTTTTATTACTCTTAAGACCAAGTGTCTCTTCTGCTTTTATCTGATGAGAATAAAAATGAAGCCACGGCTCATCAGTAGAGGCACCGGTCAATCTGCTTCTCCACTGAATGCACGAGGCAAAGCGTCAGTAGCTCAGCTGGCTGCGGAGAAGCTCTCGCATGCTTTTCAGAGCGGCAACTCCACTACTTGTAGTGTTTGTAAACCAGGTGGAGAGCTCAAAGCAGCATATGCTTCAAGAAACTCAAAAATAAATCCAGGCCAGAGCAGAGAGGGTCACGAGCCCCACTTACGAAGCGAGTCTCCCTGCCTGAACCCAGAGAGCTGTTGGAAGAGTGGTGGCTGGGCTAAGGGTGGGAGGAGAGGTCAAGAGGGTCAATTACCTCCCCTAACAGAGCGAGAGGTGATTCATGGAAAAAGGAGAACATAAAGTAAAAGATGGAGTGACAACAGAGTGATGAAGGCCGGAGGAGTGCTGCTCACCGGCTGGATGGTGGGAGAGTAAGGTGCTTCCCTGATGGGGCTGTCCGTTCGCGGGAAATCAGAGGAAGGCGCCTGGAAAAACAGAAGTCCACTCTTTAGTTTCAATGCTAAGAAGACAAACTGAAGCGGTTAGTTAGTGGATTTATCACGCAGTAACTTCAGCAAACAATAAGCTCCTGCTGGTAAACATGCCGTTTTCTGCGCTTCCATGTTCCTCACTGACCTTTGACCTTGGTCACAACTGTTGGGTCGGACATTCCAGTCGACCCTGACTCTGCACTGACGAGGTGCCGCAAGCTCTGAGCTCACAGCGAAAACATGCGGCAGCTCGGCTCGGCCTGAAGCACAGAACTCAGCTGAACGCCGTGCGTGTGCACAAAGAGTGGATTCAACATGAACAAAATCCCAAACCCCAGGACTGGAGTGAGAACCAGCTGAACCCTGAGAGCCCTGCAGGAGCAGACCGCTGCGACAGAACAACACAATCGTGATTCTAAAGACATCGAGGCAGATGGACGGGGCTGGAACAGGTGACAGGAATTCCTTCTTCTTGCATCACGGAGTGCAGCAGAGGGATTCCTGACATTGTTCGACTGTTTTACACTTTGTGAGAAAAAAAGGTGTTAGTTTTGGTTTTTTTTTCCCAACAAAGAAAGACACATATTATGGCATGTGACCAAAAAAAAAAATCCCTTTAGCTGTTAGGTAAACCCTCTATAAATGCTGGAAGCTGTGATCTCTTACAAAGGGCACTAGTGAATAAAACGGCATGCTTCCTCCTCCTCCACACCACACGCAGGCAGGCAGGCGGCTTGCCTTGCTGAACAACCACGGCTGCAGTTGGCCCTGCCTGCCGTAGCCCACCGGGGGCCCCGACAGGCCCGTCCCTTTACGATTGGCCACCAAGAAAGGGTTCTCGCTGAAGCAGATGGGCTGAGAATCCACCAGGCTCTCCTCCTCTTCCTCGGGCAGGAACGTCGACGCCGAACTGACGGTGGTGGAGGACCCGGTGCTCTCGGCGGCGGAGGTCCCGTTAGGGGAGAACTGGGATCCACGCAGATAATCCAGCTCTGTGTTAAGACTGACTGAGGGCTCGGGGTCTGCGTGGTAGAGGGGGGCCGCGGGCTGACTCAACCCGAAGCCAGGGGGCTCTAAAGGGGCTCCGTACTGGGCCTGCAGGGGGGCCTCCATCAGAGTAACACAGGACTGAGCAGGAGGAGAGGAAAGAGGGACGACACACAGTGAAGAGACGGGAAAGACACGCAGGACAAGTGAACGTCACCTAACGGGCTTGCACTAATACAGCTACTGCACATAAAGACGATGCTTTCAAAGTTTATGCAGAAAGTCCGTAAACTGTAATTTTTTTAGTTTGAAAGTTTTTTAGTTTGGAATCTGAACTATACCAAATAATTAAAAAAAAAAATCCAAATCTAACAGTAAGGGGAACCGAAAATAGATTTCTGAAGGGAGACATGTTTGTATTTATTGGGGTTCAGCAGAATCAGCACAATCTTCAGAGGTAAAATACTTAAAGTAATTTAGTGTCTAAGAAGAGATAAGAGGGGAAATTCCTGTGAGTTTCTCTAAATAGACGCTGACACTGAATCCTCGTGAAGCTAAAGAGAGTCGCTTGCATCACTAAATCTTTCCCGAAGCCTTTAAGATAACTTTCTGGGACTGCGGCGGACCCGCCGGGTTCTGCTTTAAATAAACTGTTTATCAGAGCCGTGAGACACTCGGGCTCCAACACACCTCCAGCTGCGCCTCACAGAAATCAGAGCAGCAGGAAATATGCAGCAGTTCATGGATGACACTAATGTGTGAACCTGAGACAGGGAACACTTTTAGAATACCTGGGGAGCGTTAAATCACCTTTTAGAAAAAAAAAAAAAAAAATCTTCAGGTCAACCCTGAATTCCAACAATGCCGACCTCAATCTGACGTGACCTTGACACATGCAGTCATAATGAGAGCAGCCGTTCTGAGAATGCAGCCGGGACTCAGACTAAAAGGGTCTGCGGTGGGACGAGGGTCAGCGGGCTGGAATGTGCGAGCCAGTGCCCTTTAGACTGCGAGGGGACAGCTGGAGTTTCTGCGTGTCAGAGGCGAGAGACGGGCCGCCGTCGACACGCCGAGCTGCTGACGCTTTTCGAAGCAAAGAAACCGGGAAGTCCGAGGCTTCCACTTACTGAAAACAGATCGCTAAACAAGAAGCAGAGGAGGAGCTGCCTCCAGGAAGCTCTCTCAGTGAAATCACAGCTATTGTTAATGTGGAATTCCAATTTGTTTTCATTTGCATACTTTTCCAGGTATTTCCTGTCTGAGGTTCACCTGATATTCAGACCTGTTGTACATGATTATTTCATATGTGAATCATAATTTCAGTCTTGTCTGCAAGCCATATTAATTCCTTTCCAACATGCTTTTATTTATTTTGTTTTACTTTTTAAAGTACTTCAGAACCTAAAATCAAAATGTTTAATTACATATACACACTCTAGAATCAGAAGCTCGATTTCCAATAGATAACAGACGTGATTTTAAATAAGTAAGCCTGAGTTTGTTAAGCAGTGTGAGAGGAGAGGATCACGTGTGTCGGGGCCACAAACTCATTCTGTAACGCACAGCGAAGGGAACAGCTGCACAGGATATGTGGGCTAAACGCTGCTGATCCCGCAGGACACAGATCCACAAGTGTTTTGTGGAGTGTGTTTGGAGCTTAGAGAAGATGTTAAAAATAATACAAAGTACGTTAAACTCCAAGGATCTACAGGATCTAAGTTATGATCAAAGTCTAAAAAGAAATGCAAAGAAAAGACAAAACCCAGAGACACAAGTGAAGACAAATGAAAGAAAAAGACAGAGGGGAGAAGCTGCAGCCCATTGTGGGATTATATACTCACTGCCGGAGGGGAACAAGTCGGCACAGAGTCCACTCAAACGTACTCCACTCAGGACTTTGCGAACTCAAACTGAAACACTTGTCCGCTCCTCTTGGACAAGTCCCTCCCGCTCAGACACACCCTCCCCATCACACCGAGAGCCAGATGCAGGTTTAAAATATCCCAGAGGGGAGGCCGGCTGATAGTGGGCAGCTGTCCCCTTCCCCCACGCCTGGCCCTCCTCCTGCTTCCTCTCATTTCCAACGATCCTTCGTCAGCCTCTCTTCTGTAACTCCAGTTTAATCTTCACGCAGGGTCTTCGTGGGATTTTTTTAAAATCCAACTCATATCAGAGTACAACTGATATACTGATGAGCCTTGGCGACGCCACCAGCACTGGTAACTCTGCGGTTATCCTCATAAATGGAACTTAAATGTTCCCGAAGGGGCAAATGGTCGTCTTAGGGTCAGTTTCTAACAAGAGCTCTATTCCGGGCGTTGAGGGCCACACACAGACTGCCAAAAGTTTACAACCACCCAGAAGTCAAATACTGTTCCTCGAATGAGGAATATTTAGTTCATTCACTCATAGCGTGCACGATGTCTCCTTCAGCCGTGTGATGAGAGGACAAAGACTCACCCTGTTGACCTTCTGCAGGCTGGTGGTGGGCAGTGCAGCCAGCGTCTTGTAGTCCAGTTTCAGAGGTCCAGTGCCGATGCTCTGATGGGAAATACAGACACCGACGTTAAACTTCAGGACCACGACCAGCCTGGCTTTAATTAGTCTTTACTAGCTGTTTTTTTTTTTTTTTTTAATTCACAGAACAACTGCTCAGGCAGGATTTTCCTCTTGTTGACGGTTCATTAGGTGGGTGCACTGGTCAGTAATCATTCCAGTCAGGAAACAACTCCAGCTCAGGATCATTATTTAATATTGATTAAAAATTCAGCGATTAGAATTCTTTTGAAGGGTCTGGATTTTCAAGACTGGAAAGATAGCTGTGTGATGAAAGCATTAAAGATAGAGAGAGAAAGTTAGGACAGATTATTAGTTATCGATAAGTGGGGGGAGTTTATTCAGGAAGATTGTTCAATGCGCTTTCCCCAACACGATCATTTGATTGTGAACATTTGGTTTTGTTTTCAATTAAGTTAAAGTAGCATTTCGTTTCTTTATTGCTCGCACAGTATCTGGACTGTCCTGCAGGTGACGTCTGTTTACGGTCTTATTATATGAACCTGTGTGACCAGGTTCGAGGAGGAATCTATTTGGGAATGTTTTCAGTAGCAAGGTGAAATCCCGTGGCAGCAGTTCTGACGTGTCTGTGGCTAAACTGCAGCTCTGCAGCAGGCGTGAAGCTGATCCGAGGAGCTGGCGACCAGGAGTGTCTCACCTCCGTCTCCTCTTCTAGCAGGCGAGTTGCCTCCTCACGCTCCAAGCGCATACGCTCCTTCACCGAGAGAGGGAGAGGAGGAGCAGAGGACAGCGAGGAGGAGACCCACCCACACACAGGCACACGGTAATGCGATGATGGGGGTGGAATGGAAAGGCGGACGGTTTCCCGGAGGGAAGGAAGGAGTGTTATGGAGGGGACGTGATGTGGGGAAATAAAGAGTGGTGAGGAAGAAAGAAGATGGGATGGTTGGATGATTTTATATCACACCAAGCACACCGAGAGGACAGAAGAGGGAAACAGAACGGGAAAGAAAAGGATAGAATCCACACACATTAGAAAGTATTCTACTCATGAGCTATGAGAGTAGAAACTGCATGCAAGGCGGGACATTGCAGCAATAGTTCTTTGAAACACAATACCCAAAAAGAGGAGAAGTTTCTTTCAGTAACACACAAGCATGAGCGTCTCAACTCTTGTGTAACGATTTATTTAACCCATCTGCTGGTCTGACAGAAACTGCTTTACTTTAACTCTTCCCCCAACAGGAGTGGATTCACTGTCCCACTTACCACTTTCTCCATCTCTTCTCGCTCCCACTGTGAGGTCTCCCTCACCATCTCCGACTCCTGCAGAGGAGACAGATTTAGGAACATGAAAACATCCACTGCCCGTCCTGGAAGCGCGGCGGTTTGAGCCGAGAGGGGTGTTTGTGGAAAAAACAGCCCATCGATCGAAATGCGTGCAGAGGAACAACAGTGTTCGGTAAACCAGCAGACCCGCTGACATTCCTTTAGAGCGGGCACTCTCCCAAAAGCTAATCGGGACAAAATAAACAACTGTGTTGGCGCATTCTGGGCGCCGCGGTGGAAGGATGAGTACATGATGAGCGCGGCCAGAATGGTGTTATGTACCGACCAGCACAGAGACTTTTTGCAGCATCTGACTCCAATGTTGGCTTAAATTTAGTAATGTTTGGTTTAGTTGATAGAACTAGTTAACTTTGCACCCAAAAGGAACTATGAAGTCAATAAACACTGATTTTGGCACAGCTAAAATGGGGACAACAGTGGAGATATCTTAAAATCTGCGGCCAGCAGGGATACAGAGAACCGTTGTCTTGGCTGTGAGACGACAGGCAGTAAGAAACAATCCAACTGTTGTCTCACAATGTGACCGCTGATGCCAATAGGTTTTTATTTGAAACATGTTTGAAAGTATTATGACAGTAAATCTTGTCCTGTACCTTCTGCATGATGTCCATCTCCTCTGGGCTCAGGTCTCGGTCTATGGAAGAGATGCTCTCCATGCTGTTTTTGCGCACAATGCTGCCAGCAAACGGGTTGGCGATGATGCCAGGAGACGCCTGGGAATAAATATACAGCCCTGATTAAAATTCGATTCCTTTTCAAAAAGTAGATCTTTGACAACGCGAAGCCAAAACCTCTATCGATTATCTGTGTATGGAAATGTGTCTCACCTCTACAGCAGCCACTTTGCGAGGGTCAAATCCGTCACACACCAGCATGACCAGAGAGTCGCCGACGGCCCGGAGCACCCTCACGGCCTCCGTGTGCGTCATGCCCAGCAGGCTGTGGTTGTTCACCTCCAGAATGCGCATGCCGACCTGCAGCCGTCCGTCTCTCGCCGCCGCGCCGCTCGAACTCACCTGAAGACGTCAGTCAAAACTGAGCGAGTCGTGCGTTCTCAGGTTGATCGCTTTGTGCATTAGAGGCAGTTTAAAAAACCTTAGAGATGAAGATGCCCTCGTCTGTCGGGTCAAAGGGGTTTCCGGCGTGACCTTTGGCCCCTCCACGAATGCTGATGCCGAGCTTTTCTCCCGGCTGCTTCTGGATCATGATTTCTTGCATCCCCGGCGGGGACGGGTCCCTCCGAACCAGCATGCGGATCTCCTGCTTGTTGGCCAGCAGGGCGCGCACGGCCTCCTGGTGCGTGGCATGTCGCAGGTCGATGGCGTTCACCTCCAGGATCCGGTCGCCAACACGGAGGCCGCTCTGACACGCCAGGCCGTGAGGAATCACCTGGAGGGACGGAGCATGTTCAGTGAGACGCGGCACGTTCTGGAGACACAAATAATAAAATCTGATAATGGTCTATCAAGGCTCTACTTTTGATATGAACACGCCGGGTTCATTGATGCCAAACGGGTGGCTGGCGTGGTCGCTGCCTCCCACGATGCTCAGGCCGAGCGGACCGCCTGACTTCATCAGAGTCACCTCCTGTTGGAATCAGAGGCAGCAGGTTTAGACTGCAGACTGTAGAAAAAGGACTGTAGCTCAAATGTAAATCAGACAGAAGTCAAAAGTTGCATTGGTGTAAATATAAGAGGATTTCTCTCTGGGAAACAGGTTAGGTTATCTCATTGGTGGGTTAATATTCATATTAATACTAACCCGAGTTCTGCAAAACAGCAAAGGGGTTCCACAAACAAGAGGAATTTGCCAGATCTGATCCACAGACACCTGAATGAGGCTGGTCAAAGGTCTATTTCACACCATGAGCTCTATGATCATACCGATGGGACAGCAAGTCAGCTACAGATGCTGCATTTCAAAGTGTTTAACTTCTGCAGCGCGGAGAGAAGGGGGAGTCTGTTTAATAATCATCTTATATTCAGACCAATGCAGTACTTAGAGACCACCAGTATCACTAGCAGGATGTACAGTACACTACATCTCCTCACAGTTCTACATCACTAAGGATGGACTGATGGGAACCGATTATAGGGGACTATAGCGTCAGCATTACTGAAATCAGACCAAGCCTTCATACCATGCACCATCTTCTCTGGAACTGGACAGCATTAAGGGGAGGTGGGGGCCACATAAACAAACATTAACGCTCACTGCTTCATCAAGGTTTCTACAGCTTGGCCTGCTAGAAACAGAAGTCAGCTTAGTCTCCGGCCTCACCTCGATGGGGTACTCATCCTCCAGCCGGTGGTTCCCGTGCAGCGAGAGCCCGTCTTCGTCCTGGTCCGGGGAGTCGGACGGCTCTGGGGGCGGCGGGGAGTGGGCTCGTGCCCGAGACTGACCGGGAGAGCCCCCCGGGGCATTCGGGTCTCGCTCTACCAGGAGGGCGATGGTGGGGGAGGTGCCGGTAAGGAGCGCTACTGCCTGGTCATGTCTGGCCTCTGTCATGTCTACACCATTGATCTGGATCGACAGTAAAACCAACCACGGAGGGTGTGAGCCCACCAGGAAGCCCCTAGTGGTTATTCACCACTGGCACAATGCGAATATTTCAGAACAAATGCATGCTGGGAAAGGGCATGCTGCCAACAGATTTTTGCTTCTCATCACCCAAAACTGCTGTACTGAACATCTAAAACACTCAGACTATTGATCATGATTGTCCTTCTGAATGTTCCAGAGTGAGTATTGTTATTTGAAGAAGACACCAACAGAGTAACAAGAGCTTGTCGAGCAAAGGAGAAAGCAGTGGCAGCAGCAGGAAATTTAAGCAGACAGAGGTTCCTTCAGGGAGAAAAGCTGCAGGCAAGCAAAACTAATTTAGTCCAACTTCCTGAATTGATCGTATGAATTATCTTGTAATGTATTCAGTGCAGCACTTTCCGACCTTCGCTTACCTTCGCATACTTAAAACAAGCAGAAGTGTGTAGCTTCTGCAGAACGTTTGGTCTTAAGTCAGCAAAGGCAAACGAGGAAGTGGACGTCTGCAGGACACCGTTTCATGATTATTTAGATTAGTTTGCATTTGATTTGAGGGATTGAATACAGGGGGGAGTTGCTTTCAGACATGCATTCTCAAAAACTGGACTCCACGAGGACAAGCAGACGTCAGCACTGACCCGACAGTACCAGCTCTTACCGGAGGCTGATCGCTCTGCCGCCACCGCTGCTGCAGTGGCTCGCAACGCGTCCACCGCAGCGGCGGGGTGGCAGGCTCAGCCGCTCCACCGCCCCCCCCACACCGTACCCACCACCACAGGCAAGAAGATGCAAGAAATGCTTTAGTGAGCATGCACAAGGAGAGAGGGCGAGAGAGAAAAGCAACACTGCCGAGGAAAACCAGAGAAAACCCAGGAAGGAGGCTCAGAGGATCATTCAGGAAGAGTTTGTGACATTCAAGAGATCTGCAGTGAAGAAACAGAGCGGCTGCAGGATAAATGCTTTAAGACTTTCAATCATCATCCATCTGACCACAGAGATACAAATGTTTAAAGGGTTGGATGAGGGTGACTGTATAAAAACAAAACTAATGTGCAGGAGCAGAAAGAAGCTGAGCTTTAGCTATGAGAAGCAGACAGCGAATGTGGGCCATGCAGGGAAGCTAAAGCTTACATTATTCACCAAAAAGGTCTACAGAGACTGCATCAAATCAGACCGCATGTCGGTGCCAGAGTTAGTGTTATGCCTGAGAAATGCATGGATATGTTGTGGGAGTGAAACTCCACTGAAACGAGTTAGTCTGGTCTTTCTGACATGGCAGAACTCGACCTGAGTGATGAAAGCAGTGACGTGGGGTGGGAACGAACACCGAAACTGAAATACTGGCAGGTGTGTTTGTAATCCCTGGATAGCGAGGGACGGGCAGTACTCACAGAGATCACCCTGTCACCCACACGCAGCGTGCTGTCTCTGTGCGCCGCTCCTCCGTCCGCGATACGAGAGATGTAGATGCCCTGAAAACGCACAGAGGAAACACGCTCGCATGGAAACGGGCTTTTCTGGAAAGCTGTGGGTAACGCATTTTAACTAACACTACTTTTATGATTTTATACAAAGACACAGGGAAGTTGAAAAAGCTGAAGCACACTGTAAGAGTCGAAAACCGAAAGCAGAAATAATGTAACGAATAAGAAAAAAAGCATTTTTTAAAACCACTAAATGTTTATAATGTTACAAAACAAAAGCAGTGTTTCTCATCAATCATTATATCTGCCAGAGATGTTTTTTTCACACCTTGCAAAACAAAATGTCTTTTCCCTGGTGCACTGTGCACCAAATTAGAGGTCTGGTGCAACAGACTGCAACCCTGGGATGAATCAGTGTCGCCAGCTGTGAGCCTGGTTAGTAAGGGAGTAACTCCTCAGGCAGCGTGTGATAATCCACAGAGAGCATCTGAGCCGAAAGCAAGACTTCTGTTTCTGTCATTAGTGCTCACAGGATTTTATTGCAGCGCTGAAAAGTCACAAAATTTTGACGTAAAAGTGAATACACAGCTCCTGACACACACCGGAACCACTGATCATTAGTGTACATTAACCTCCAAAGCGCCTGCAGCTCATTAAAGATCGCGGCTCCTGAGACTTACTGTACCTGTTTGCTCAGGCAAATTGCACAACGTGTCGAAGCAAAGCAGCCCCAGCTGGGACGCCAGTCTGTTTCCCACCGACACAACGTGTAAACACACGCAGGAGCACAGTCCACCGCACCTCAGCTCCACTGGCAAGAAAGCGAGCCACTGCATCAGTTTCAAAACGCTTTTGAAAGAGAGGCGAGACTTACAGCGGCACCTGCCTAAAGCATGACTTTATGAGTCCTTTCCTCTCTCTGGGCTCCTCGTGCTGCGCGGCAGTTAACGCTTTGGCCCAAATACTGCGCTCGCCCTGACCAGTTAGAGCGCGCAGATCAAGTGTCAAGGCTGGCTATTCATATCTCCGTCTCCCCGGCGATGACTGTAAACGTGGCGGACAGAGTAGACGGTGCTAAAAGACCGATCTGTGAGACTGTCAGGCCGTCACTGCAAACATATTGTGGCTTCACCTCCCAGCTTCTGAGACCCCGCCTGTTAATTCCTTCTTTAGTGAGGCCACGAGTTCACTGTGTGCGTGTCTTCCTTCTCACCGTGTCGCCGGTCCGGTACGGGGTGGAGCCTTTGCCCCCGGCGATGCTGAAGCCCAGGCCCTTGTCGTTGCGGATGAGGCAGGTGGAGAAGCGCTGCCGGGGCCCGCTGGGACTGCCCTCCATGTTGAAGGCGATGCCGCTGCTCCGTCTCTCCCGCGGGAAGTAGTCGTCCTCGGGCCTCAGCGGCGTGGTGGTGATGGCGTTCTCCGGCTCCACCATGCGCTCCCGCAGCACGGTCATCGAGACGGAGGCGCCGGAGCTCCGGAGAGCCTCCACCGCCGTGTGGTGCTCGGCTTCGTGGAGATCGACCCCGTTTACCTTCAGCAGACAGACGACAGATTGGTTTCTCAGGTTGTGTCACGTGTCACGGTTTTATCGTTACAAATTCTACAGATGTTCACCTCGAGCAGTTTGTCTCCTACTTTAACCCCTGCTCTGGCGGCTGGACCCTCTTCAGAAACTCTAGAAATGAAGATCCCCTAAACACATCCAAAAAGAACAATTAATTCCTCAAATCTATGAGTTTTCTTTAACCTCTACTCAGTCGAGGCAGCCCCCTCACCTCGTCATCTCCTTTGTAAGGCGTGGATCCCTTCCCTCCAGCAATGCTGATGCCCAGGCCGCCTGTTTGTCGGAGGATGCTCAGGGTGTGCTGCAAGTTGAGGAGGGCGTCGTCAGCGATGCCAAGAGTGAAAACTCATCGCAGGGCACGTCGAGAGAGAGGCCAACGCACAACGGCATTGATTTGTCTTCAAATTTAATATTTCCCCAATCTGCAGATGGCTTGGTGGTCTCGGTTGTGGGTGACCTCTCTCTCTCTGGCCAGAAGGTGGCATCAGTCAGCGCTGCATCCTGCCATTAGATGAAGCGACTCTGCCTTGTGAGCAGCCTGATGTCAGTTTGAGTGACCGCTGGATGATTTTTGTGCCAGGAAGAATAAATTTCACGGTGAAAATCATCAAGCAGCAAACTCTGACCTGACATCAGACAGACACAGAACAACAAGAAAGTCTGATTTCCTCTTTTGACTCGACAGTTGTCCCTTATTAAACATGTGCTGTGTGTAAAAAGTGAAGTAAAACACCAACATGTTGTAATACTCTTCTTTTTTTTTTCTGTACACTGGCAAGCCATGCAAAAAGAGGGAGGATGGAGACAAATGAGATGCAGATGGAAGGGAGAGGGGCCACGTCAAAGATACGACCACATGCTGGGACGTGATGCGAGGACGACTCCTGGTTAAGAGCTGCGAACGTTTACAACTCTCTTCATTCATGTTTTCACGAGACGGCATTTTCAATTAAAAGGGACCTATTACACTTTTCTGTAGTTTCTGATAACCAACAGACTTCAAGTCACAACTACAGTTGGATGTATTTCATAGTACGACGTTCTTATCAAAGTGTTTCTTTCATAATTTTAAATGTGACTGCTTATTTTTTTCTTTCCCAACATTTTTCCAAGGTGTAGGTTTTCATGTATAGCCCCTACATTTCTGCTGCTGCTGTGAAAGAGAGATTTGCAAGACACCGGAAACGAACTTTCAAAAAAAGTTCAGCAAATGGGAACCTTGAAGAGACAGAGGTGAACCCAGTGCATACATGTGTTTTCCTTCAAAATCCAAATAAGATCTTGTGGTTCCAGAGTATGAACAAAACCTTGAGAAAGCAGAAAAATCAGCATAATAAGTCCCTTTTAAATAATATATTGCCTGAAAAGAGAGAAAACCTTGTCTTCACTTAAACTATGGAGTAAAAAGTGCATCATTAGAAACCATTTCAGACATTTCCTCATGCAAAAAACACGAAAAAGAAATCTACAAGAGATAATGAAAAAAGATTCAAACATTTCACACTATTACAATGTAACTATCGCATGGTAAAATCTAATTCATCCGTAGCTTCTTTTGCTCGCCAGCGGCGTTTCAAAGCATCTCTGCAGACCTGTAGGCTGTAGGGAAACCTGGAGGGAGCTGATGGGGGGGGGGGGGGGGGGGGGCTTTGCCTCGTCACAGTGCATCGGCCCATTCATTCCGGGGCAACAACAGCGTGGCCGGCGGGACAAAAGGAGCAAAGCAGCAGAAGCCAAGGAGAGACAGGAGAGGTGAAGCGTGCCAGAACCTGATGCTGGACATCGGAGCGTCCACAAAACTCACGTGAAGGAAATTTAAATAGTAATTCTTTTTTTTATCATGATTTCTACTCATAAAAAGCCAACCTGAGGTTTTTCTGTTGCTGCTCGGTATTGCCTGCCCACACATCGAAAACCACCGCTTTGGAGGGAAAGGTCGGCTCCGTCCGCATAAAACCACTGTGTGCATCCAGGAGACATTTACATAAAAAGGTAAAGCTGTCCTACAAACATTTGGTCCCTCGTACAAACAGCGCGCTGCGTTTGTTTTGTTTCGGGTCATTCTGTATATGCAAAGTCGCTTCCCGCGCAGCGTGCAGAGGGGACTGTGTGTACAACGACACGGACACCGACTCACACCAGGTGCAGCTTCTTAGTGTTGACAGAGCAGTGTTTAACCAATGGATGAACAAACAACGTGACTAAACATGACGGTTCTGTGCAACAGTCTCCTCTGCAGGACAGATCAGAGCAAACATGAGGGGGCTCAGGTCTGACCTTGAAACACATTCCAATGTCAGAATACGATCAAAACAATTATCCAGCTAATATTTCACAACACTATCTCTGCCTCATTTTGTCTGTTTTATATATATTCGTGAGGGAGGGAAAAAATTCATCTGTTTCCCAGTGATTAAAATTCACAAGCAGATCAGACAAAACACACGATTTGATTTTAATTTAAATTAGTCCTACCACCTTAATGCTGTCCAAAACTGATGTTTTTTTACCCATAGATGCACACAGACATGAATTAACTTTATTACTATTAAATTGCCAAGTGTTAAATGTCCAGTCAACTCTCAACTAAACAATTTAAACTGACTTGAAGCTGCACTTCAGTCCTTCATCCAGGTTCTGCCACACTTCTCCTCTTGTAATGAGTGATAAGGGGTTCCCTTGTGATTGGTTTGAATTAAAGCTTGATTCCTTTTCTTTTTTTTGGAGGGAGGGGGGGATTCTCCACCTCTGAGTAAAGGTGGATGGATGGATGGGTGAGTGAGGAACGGAGAGACAGACTGGACGGGAAACAGTAGGTACAGACCTCTTCCTCCTCAATTCGAGCAGGTTCAATCAGCAGATTATTGACTTGATCAAATGACACCCCCTGTTAGGACAGGAACCAGCAAGAGGCATGCGGATTAGTCAGGCCAAAAATAAAAATATGCTCTCAACACACATACACAAACGCACACACACACACGCACACACACACTTCACCTTTGAAACCCACTGTCTGACTTCAGGTTGTGGGACTTTAATAGTCCACTGGGATGGACAACCGTGAAGCAGAAGTCACACTCACTCCCCAGCCACCACAAGCAAATACAGGCAGAGGTGGAAAGACAAGACCAAGGAGCTGAGCTACAGCGTAGAGAGAGCAGACACAAGAAGGCAGAAGCTCCCAGACCACAACAAGCCCAGCCTCCACGCCAGCGGCAGCGCCTCTCCTCCACAAGCAAAAACCGCTTCAGTTATTGACCTACTGAGGTATAGTCTATAAAACAGATCTTAAAGACGACACAAAAATCCTCTACAGGAAGTTCTACCAAAGAAGTGATGCTACTATCAATACGAATTAAATTTACTGACTGTGTTTTAGTCTCTCTACAACCATTTACACGTCCCATAAAGTTATGGTGAGACTCGTTGATCTTACACTCCCAGCTCTGCCTGTAGATGTTCTGATTGGTCTGAGTTCAACCACACAAACAACCGCACATCCATAATACACACAGACACACACACACACACACACACACAAAACACATTTGGAAAGATGATTGCTGTGTTAAAAAAAAAGGTCATCTACAGTGAGAAATGGCAAATCAACTGATTTCATTGTGTTTCTTCAAATTATTTTAAAAGTTTGATTTCCTTAAGCAGAATGCAGTCATACTTCCAAGCGCGCACGCACGCACGCACGCACACGCACACACACACGCACACACACAACGTTATCAAAGCAGAACGTGAGAATGACATTGTTTAAATTAATCAGGAGCTGCTTGATAATAGTGAGAAGCTTAGTGCTGCACTGGGTCAGTGTTGTGCAAGAAAAGCTGAAGTAATCAAAATAAGCATCTCGGGTAGGATCCCTGCAGGACTTCTTCTGATCTTATGAAAGGGATTTTATATTTCTGTGAGCCCATACACTCCTGGCATTGAAAAATGAACTGAACTCAGAAAACAAATCATCTGGATCAGATTTAAAGTACAAGATGCAATACGTTTAAAGGTAAAATTATTGTTTTAAATAAGCAGGACGAGACAAAACATTCATTCTCATATCACTGTTTTTTGCACCACTATAGCTAAAAAAAAAAATCTAGTGTTCAGTCAGGTTTTCCCCAGAAGATGGTGTGGAGCGGTTCACACAGTTCCTGAATGGCTGGTGTGTTGACAGTTGAGAGCATTCATTTCCATCACAAGCCGAGGACTTTCCTGTACGTTTAGTGCAGCAGAAGCCAGATGACTTGAATCAGGGAAGGGGGGGTTTGAAAGAGCTCAGAGGCCAACACTCAATGACCATCACTACTCGCACACAACAGAGGATCAAACATCTGCCTGTCGATCATAAGCTCAACATGAAATGATTTTTCAATGACAGGATGTAAGGGAAGAACTGTCACTATTAAAGTGAGCACACTAAATACATAATATCATTTCACACCACGTGAATGTGTAGTGAGCGGTGGAACAAATAGTCTGTCCTCAGGGCAGTAATGGCTGCTCCTTGTTAAATAATGGACGTATACAAATAGAAAAGATAGATAGGTGGAAGCAGTTTCAATTACAGAGTGAACATAAGACTGCTGGTGTCTCATTTTTTGTAGGGATATAGAGAAGAGAAACCAAGTGAGCCAAGTGTTTTAGCCATCAACTCAAGAGCTTGAAGAAACATCGTCCTGCTGACTGGCATAACAGCGAGCGCTTTCATTTCCACAATGAGCCTACATGCAGTGCAGCATTCATCCTAAATGCTCGCAGCTCACTCCAAGCTTCCAAACCCAATGCAAACTCCGGGATGGGAAGAATGCTCGATGCAAAAATTTGTTTATAAAAAGGCACGGGCAAGGCAAATATATAGAAAAAACCAACAGGACTGATCTGGTGCATCAACTTTACTGCATCTTGTTTGTCTTTCTTTGATGCATAAACGAATGCAGGTGATGACATCAGATGACACAGATCCTAACTAACACCCCTGCATTTCATGCCACCCGTGCCGGGTATCTTCCCTTTACCTTGACTTGACTGGAGTTGACCTGATGCCTGCTGTCCTCCAGCTCTTCTATCCTGTGATGGTGCTGCGGGGTGCCGGCGTCCACCTCCTCCTCGTCCTCCTCGTCCTGCTCGTCCTCGGCGGCCTGGGTCGGGGAGCCGAGGCCGTCGGGGCTGAAGCCCTGCAGCAGCGCGGCCACGGCCTCGGGCTTGGGCAGCTTGGTGATTTTGAAGTGCTTCTTGTAGTGTGGCGTGTCCTTCCGGATGAGCCGCTGTTTCTCGGCAGGGAAAGCTAGCCTCTCGTCTTCCTCCTCACTCCTCTCGCCGTCCTCGCCGTCCTCCTCGTCGTCCTCATCGCCGCCTCGGATAATAGGGTCTTCTGCAAAGTGCACCGTGGGCTAAAGACAATATCGCCCTTGTTAATTACTTTTATTTTCTAGGTCAGTGTCAGGTTTATCAGCATAAATCATCTTTAAGCAGCTCAAATTTATGTCCATCCTTCACGTTTCGCATGTGTACCTCGATGTATTCCACCTCCATCTCATCCAGGTCTTCTTCGTCCTGAGGGACATGTCCGTCCACAAGGTCTTCCTTCTGCGAAGCCGCGGTCACGTTGTGCCGGTCCTCATGGGAAGTGGCCGACAGCGTGCTGTTGGACACCTGCGAGTCATGGCTCTGGTTGGAGAGGTCGCTGAGTCGTTTCTCCTGAAAGCAACCGAGTTATTTTGAGTAAAACCGAATCTTTGGCACCAGTAAAACAAATCAAGTGACGTAAACACACATCTGCCAGAATCCTTGTCAGATAAACAGCTATTCAGTATGATTTGTGTACCTGAGGGTCAAAAGGCTCTTCCTCTCCATCAGGTCGGGATGAGTAGGCTTCATTCCTTCTTTCTTCGATCACTTTCTTCATCACCTTCAGCTCACTGGGGTGTGGTGTGGCTCTGCGCTGAAGGCCCTAAGGACGAGAATTAAAAACAACAAACCTTAGAGTCCAGTTACTAGAGATGTTTGAGTCAAAGTTATAATCACAAATAAAAAAAAAAAGGCACTGCGTGAGTTTGTTTCCTCACTCTGCGCTCTGCTGCAGCCTCATCATCCTCCTCCTCAGCCTTGGTCTCCTCCTGGAACTGAATGACTGACACCCGATTGAGGTTGCTGTCTGTCCAGCTGTCGTCCACACTGTTCTGCAGCAGATTCTCTGTGTGGAGAGAAGGGCACAGCAGAGCAAGCAAGATGTAAAAATCAGTAAAACTCTTATTGAGATCGAAAAGAAGAAAATAAAATAGGAGGATCATGAGAGGTCCTAATAATGTATCTCACAATTTGGAAACCTAAAAAAAAGCAACAGATTGTGTGACTCATGGGAAACTTTCATTGTATTCACTCTCAACAGATATTTTCCTGATATTGCAGGAATACTGCGACAATGTTGCATCAACTGGCAACAAAATCTGAGTCAGATTCCATCTGGAGTCTTCATGTATGCCCCACTATTAAAACATTATTCTCATCAGACTTACATGACATACAGCAGGCTAAAGTGTGACATTTTGACACATGGAACTGCGTCAATGCGAGAACATCTACACTGGGTTGGTTTTGGCTCAGTTGGTAGAGGAGGTTGTCTCTCAGTTGGAACGGTGCTGGTTCGATCCCCCATCTATGCATACGTGGAAGTGTGCTTAAGCCCCTAACTGTTCCCAGTGAATGAAATCCTTGACTGCTGCCTCTATCGACGCGTCACTGAATATACTGTTCAATCAGTAGAAGTCAAATCCATTTTAACATTTTATGTAGCCCACAGTTGCATTAAAAACACAACATAAACAACTTTCCACAATATTAGTCGTTTATTCTGTGGATATTTCTTCCAAAAGTTTTGGTGTTTGTGACAGTGTGTTATTTTATATTCCAGGAAAATTGTGTGACAAAAACTACAAGTAGATGAAAATACTGTCTGCTTAAAAATAACGTCTGGTGCAACGTGTCAAATAACATCAAGAACTTTTAGTGTCAGAAAACTGTTTAGTGAGACAACAATTGCTAAACTGTGATAAACTAAAAGAAGTGAAATAGTATTGCATGTGTGAATGTTATTGTGCTTGTGGAAAAGCACAGTAGGATTTAAATCTAGATAAAAACATGAGTATCTTCTTGGTGCTTTTACTCACCTAGGCTTGGTGAAGGCTGCTGTGGCAGTAAATAGCAGGTTAACACTTTCTCTCCCGTCCGCTCGTCGTCTTCTGTCTGGAACTTCAGCATGGGCTGCGACTGGTTCTCGGCGAGCCACATGGCCTTCAGATTGAGGTTTGTCAGGGCGAAAGGCAAGTTTTGTAATCTGGAAGAAGAGGGCAGCCATGAGATGAAAGATGAAAGCAAAAACTCCTCAAAAACTCAGGTAAGTTTGTTTGGACAATGACGCCCAAAACATCATGTCCATCACATAACCTCTTCAAATCTGACACGGATGTGAGACCTTGGCAGGGCGGCTGCGTCTCATTAAGAGCTCGGGGTGTCGGGTCAGGGTACCTGTTTCCAGCTACATCCAGCACATGCAGCTCGGTTGCATCTGCGAGCTCAGCGGGCAGTTTGCCCAGGCGGTTGTCTCGGAGCGAGAGCACGTTGAGGCTGGCACAGCCGCCCAGCTCTTTGGGAACGCTGCCCAGCCGGTTGCGGTCTACATTCAGGTTGGTCAGCTTCTTCAGCTTGCCCAGCGAGCGAGGAAGTGACTTTCAGGAAAAAGAGGTCGGCAAATGTCATTAAGTGGAACCAATTAACAAACCCGACTCTTGTTAACAAGACTTTAATTGCCATTTTAGGTCGCGCAGGCTTCGAGTGGGTAGTTCATTTCTTCTCTTTACCTGTAAAAGATTCTCGGTCAGGACGAGTTCTGTGAGGTTTTCACATTCCCCTATTGAATCAGTCAGATGGGTGAGTCTGTTTTGGTCCACCTTCAGGATAGACAGCTGTTTGAGAGAACCTGCAAACGAACAACAGCAACGTGAAAACACTAATATCACAAAATATGACAAGTAATTTCACTGACTTCCTCTTCAAGTCACCATATATGCATGTGTTTTTGTATGTCACTTCACTGTTTTCACTTTACTTGGATTACATGCAGAAGAAAATGTGAGATCGCTGAAATGAAGAAGGTCAAAGCTTCTGTTACACTGCGCCACTATTCACTGGCGTTATTCATCCAGTAGGGGGCGATGCTGTTCTTGTTTAAGAGAAACCATCTGAGCTAGAGGGGGTGGCTGCTCTTGTGTTTACTTAATCAATACCACAATATGATAAGATAGCAAACTTTCACCAGCTGCATTTACAGTAACTCCCTCCTGAATCTGACTGAATTCTTCCCATATGAGGGACGAGTTGGCTGCATTAACATGAAGAGCACAGGAAGAGTGATCAGACTGATGTGGGGGTTCCGTATGGACCGATCCATCCCATTCATCAGCCACTTCATCAATCCCACAATGCCTTGCACTGTGACGCTGGGTGTTTGTGACAGGGACTATAATCCCGCACCGGCTTTACCCAGAAGCCCATCTGTATTAAAGATAGATTTGCCAGCTGGACTAATGAAGCTCGTTTTCTTTCTTTGCAAACTGAAACACCAAGAGAAGAGTCACCCTGGTCACAGTTCAATCAGGACATACGAGCACGGAGTACTCTGCTGCACGATTTGGTGGTGTTGTCTTGTGCATCAGCCAGTTGTGTTTTGCCACTGCCGTGTTTGTTTTCCAGAGCACCGTGCACAGTCTCTCACAAGTTGGTGTTACATAAAAGAGCAGCACACAAAGCTCCAAATGTGGGAAGAAATCCGACATGCCGTGTGTTTGGACTCTGATCAGATTATGAAAAAAACAAACTCTGTTATCCGACTGGAGGAACTGGAGGGAAGAATTTATTTAATACATCCATTACAGTCTGTTGTGTCCATGACTTTTTTCGGGCAGTTCTTCTTACCTATGCTGTCTGGAACCACCTCCAGCAGGTTCTGTGTGAGCAGCAGGTCCGTAAGAGCGAGGAGGCCGCTCAGCTCCGAGGGGAGCTCCTCCAGACGGTTCTCCGACACGTCCAAACACACCAGTCTCCGGAGATTTCCCAGCTCCTGCGCACACACACACACACACACACACACACACACACAAACACACACACACAACGCAGTGAAGTCACAACTGACAGAGACATGCGGTCACTTGTTGCAACTAAATGACTTTCCTGTAACCTTACAGAGTTTTCATACAGTAAGAGACTTCTTGTCAGAAATGCATGTTTGAAAGGCATTTCAGCTGCACTCACTGGTGGTAATGAGGATAACTGGTTACGGTCGAGCCACAGCTCCCTCAGGTTGGGGAGGGCACCCAGGGTGTCCGGCTGAAGAAAACAAGAAGACGAATAAGACAGAGTTCAATGATGAACAGAGACATTGCTATAAATGGATGTTAATAAATCAACAGTTTCACTTCTTTTATTTCAGTGCTCAGTAACCGTTTACATTTAAAAAGTGTAATAAAGCCAATCAATGAAAAAGACAAGTGTCAAAAGAACATTGGCTTGCAGCAGATGTGCTTGTAGGGCTTCGACGTGATATCAACTGTTTGCTTGGCCTCCGCCCTGTTCAGGTCATGAGGCGTTATCTCCTCTGCCCTATTGAGACAGGTGGGTGTTCCCAGGATAAACGCAGCCCTGACACACCACCTCTGTGCTGCCTGGTGAGGTAAACATGTGATTTAGGTCATAATTACTGTGCTGGAAATGTGAGATGGATATTTGTGAAACGTGTCATTCCGTGTGTGAGTGAATGTCGTTAGCCGTAAGAATATGAAAGCTATGATTATTCAAAGGTGAAGGGGTGTTGTTTGAGCTCCTCTCAATCAAATGTCTAAAACCAGCATGAACGTCCGTTTACCAAGACATCCAGTTCATTGCTGCCCAGGTCCAGCTGTTCCAGTTTCACCAGGAAGGAGAGCGACCTGCACGTAAATAAGCACACGTGGTAAAGCCTCACAAATATGCAACCTGAAAGAACAAGGAGGGGAGGATTGCACACTGTCAAAACATGCCATTCATTCAGGAGTTCTCACATATGGAAGGAATGTATTCAAACATATGTAACAGCTGGGAATTTCTGCTTTTTGTTGCCTTCCTCAAAAATGAGATGCACGTTGAACCTCAGTTCAGCAGGTTCTTGTGCTCTCAGTTGTTAAACAATGAAAGTAACTGCAGTGGCGATGACAGTGCGTGTTACTCGGTGTAGGCACGTGACGACTTACGTGGGCAAAGACTTCAGCAGGTTCTCCCTCAGCTCCAACGTCACCAGGTTAGCCAGACTGCAAAACAAGGAGCGGCACAAGGAGGAAACGGGGAAAGTGGCGGCGGGGAAGACGAGAGGAGGGAGAGGGACAGGCAGCTTGGTTAATCAGATGGCGGGTCTGTTCGTCTGGACTGCCTGGCATGGCGAAGGGGCTTCTCCATCTGCCTGAGCACAGCAGTGGCCCACAGCCCAGAGACCAGCTGCCTCGGAGCCCATTGGGCAACAGAATCACACTCCTTGAAAACACACTCAAGCTCCTCATGTATCAAGGACCTGACGAGTCGGGGGCTTTCAGGAAGGCACTGCGGACCCGCCGGACGACGGCTTTGAAGATAACTGACTTTTCTGATGATCACTTCAGTTTTTTTGTCTTCATTTTTCAAAATTATCCAACTCCTGACTTTATAAGAGTGTAGTGTGTATGTGTGTGTGTCTTGTCTAATTGACAGTATATTGATCGAACCATCAACACCTCATCACTGAAAAAGAGCCATCATTTGATTTGAATGAAATATTCAAGCACCGCAGTGGAAAACAAATTTCGAGACAAATCTCCGAAACGGGTCCCATCACTAGCTTCTACTATGAAAAGCTGCGAGTGTGTACATACTTTCCGATGTCGCTGGGCAACGTCTGCAACGACACATCGTTGAGCGCCAAGTGAGCCAACGCTCGGAGTTGAGTGAAACCATCCGGCAATCTGCAGCACGGAGAAAAGAGGGAAGGCAGTGAGCAGAGTCTCTAAGGACTGTCTTATACAATGCATAGGACTGCACACACACACACACACACACACACACACACACACACACACACACACACACACACACACACTCTTGTATTTCTATCCTTGTGGGGACCGTCCATTGACTCCCATTCATGTCTAGCCCCTAACCCTGACCCTTACCCTAACCCTAACCCACACCACAACAAAGCCTAACCCTAAAGAAATGTTTTTGCACTTTTACTTTTTTCAGTAACAACAACATGGTCAAGAAAACACTGTTTCTCCTACTTAGGACCGGAAAAAGGTCCCACAAGGCACGTCGTTCCACGTTTTGCTATCCTTGTGGGGACATTTGGCCCCGACAAGGATAGAAATACGAGAACACACACACACACACACACACACACACACACACACACACACACACACACACACACACACACACACACACACACACACACACACACACACACACACACACACACACACACACACACACACACACACACACACACACACACACACACACACACACACACACACACACACACACACACAGAGGATGATTGTCCATCTGGTAAAGTATTCAGCATTAAATCTTCTGCTGGGTATACTATTACTCCTCTATAGTGGGAATGCACACAGCGAAACGCAAATTTGCTTTTCCACCGGCGTGACTTGGTGCAGTGATATAACAGGACTTCACTGGTTTCCTGGTGACGATATCGTGACTCTCGCAGTTTATTCAGAGCCCCGTGTTTGGTCTGAGAGCAAGATAGTCACACAGACCATAATCTCGTCCATGCATTTGTGCATTTACTGTGGTTAATCCTTCCATAGTAATGAAACAATCTAGGATTCACTTCTTATATGTATATGTACAGGATTTACACACGCATACATGCACCACACACAATTATCGTCTTAACATAAATGTCATGTGAAGCTCTTTGTTCGGTGTCAAACACAACTTCCCCTTCTCTGCTGCATTCGGGAACATGCAAGATTTTCATTTCATTCAGTCGTGATGAGAAGCGACTGGCTGCTACAGTCCACTAACCTGGAGAGGGGGTTTCCACTGAAGTCTGCGATCTCCAACGCTCTGCAAAACTTAATGCTCTCAGGGATCTCAGGAATGTCTGCAGGAGAAAAGAAAGGAGGGATTGGGGGGGGCAGCAGGAGTCAATGCCATGGACACACAGATGTGGAGTGTGTTGGGGGGACAACGGGGCCATATTCTACAGAGCAAATCACTCTTAGCCCATTGTAACTATAACCAGATGCCTGAAAGCAGAGAAAAATAGGAAAGAGGAAGAAAATCAACGGCAAGACCGAGCGCATGGGCAACAGCTTGCGTTGTATTGTTAGCGTCAACCATCAAGAATAATTGGCCAATCAGATATCGCCAGATGATGACATTTGATTCATCTCAGATCATCTGACAGCATTTCATTTCCCATTAATGGTGAAACTTACAAACGAGGTCATGCTGTACAAGCCCAAATACAAGCCATACAACGGACGCTCTTTGTGTTCATTTCAACAGGCCTGAAACAGAAGGACCTCGTTGGGGCGATCTGTAGACACCTGAATGAGCCAGTCACACGCCTGGGGCACAAAATGAGCAGTGACTTGGTGATCATACTGGAGAGATCACAGACAGCTACAGCTGATGACAGCTGTTGTTATCAAACAGCTTACAGGATTTAAAGTGTTTTAAAATGATCACAGGAGGAGCAGGTAGATCTGGAGCAGGAGCGAGCCAATAGCTGGAGTGAAACCCACGTATCAACAGATCTATCAAATTCAGGTTCCCAATATTGAGATTTACAAACCACATCTGTTTAATTCTACATATTTAAAAGGAAAGAAAAAAAAACTTTGAGTTTTAGAGAAGCGAATTCTCGTCCGCATAGCCATGGGCTGGTGAACTGGTGGCCATAAACAACAACAGATTATTCAAATCAATGAAAATGTATCATGTGTGCTTCAATTTAGTAACTTCAAAGCCCGTGAGTCCATCCAAAAGGCTTCCTAAAAGCAATAATGGCAAATTAAAGAAGGAGCAAACCTGCACCTTACGCAGATATGAAGAATTGGGAAACCGCAGCAGCAAACATCGTAAACGTTAGCTCAGCCTTCGCCTGCAGAGTCTATACACCTAGCAAAAAGATGCAGGATGAAACCTGATCTCCGGGTCTGGTCAGGATCACAACTTTCACCGCTGCGTGCTGCAGGTGCACGAAAAGAAATCCCTCATGAGCCGAGCAAGCCCATCAGGCTGATCTGGCTCAGCTTTACCCTGCAGCGGGAGCGGGGAAAGCAGACAGGCAGACAGATGGGAGAGGCCCTCACAGGCCACTGCACACTGCACCCGCAGCACTTGATGCAGTGTGTAGCACAGCAGATGTCTCACATCGAGCACCGAGGCCCTTCCTGCCACCGACGATCACTTTGCGTGTATTTCTGATTGTGTGCGTGTGTGTGTGTGTGTGTGGTATGCAAGGACATGGAGAGGGCAAGGTGTTTGTGCATGCTGGAGCAGAAAATAACGCAGCAGGAACAACTGATAAGGTTTTATTTTACCTTTCTGTAACGTAAGAGGGAGGGCAGTTTCTTTCGACTTCCTTTTCCCTTGTCGTTCAGAAGTATTTCAAGGACGTGAGGATTTGTGTGTGAATGTTTGCAGGTAGATCGAATAATCTGGCAAAGACAGCCAGCGGATATTTATCCAACTGCTGCTACTGAAGTGTTCATTTTGCAATTGATAGGGAATTGCTGCTATGTGTTGCCAGATACAGTAAGAAAACTGACAGAAATGGCAAAGGAGACTGTTTCTGTTTACCGTTTCTAGAAATGTCCAATTCCACCAGCTGCATGAAGTTGGCCACCTCCGGGGGGAGTCTCTGGATCTCATTGTCGCTCAGGCCGAGCTTCCGCAGGTTCAGTAGTCTGAAGAAAGGCTGTGGAGACAAAATGACGGCAAGTTAATTAAAACTGCACAGTACTTCTGGAGGCAGTCATCGAAATATTTTCATCCTCCATGTTAGAGAAAATGTTTAAATTACAAAATATTGAAATATGTATTCATTTTAATTTTCCTTAAAAACAATAAAAAAGGACAGAGAAATCAGCTCAATAATGCACTTTCTATTAATTGTTCATATTTTACCACTATCAGATTTTCAATTTTGTCCTAATCACTGTTAACAGTACAACGCAGGCGCAAAGCAACTTGTGCATCTCAAACGATGCGTTGAAAAACATTCCATGTTCATATTCCCTCTTGAAGAATTCCTGCTCTCTATGGCAGCTTCAGCCAAACAAAGTGGCTTTCGTGAGCGGACTGGAGGAGAGCGCCGAGGCAGCCGCCATGCCAAGCGCTTCAACAAGAGCCCGGTTGTTCGACGGGACACCGTTCAGAAACATTCCTCTGCCAGCCGCAGTGTGTGTGTCATCTGCCTTTCAGATGGACAGACAAGACAGGCTGGCGAGGAACTAGTGAGAGTAACGGGCCAAAACTATGCTGCTATTAACCCTTCAATCAGGTCCGGGTAGTGCAGTCCACAGAGGAGCCACTGTCTGAGCAGCCAGGCTCCTCAGACGACGGGAGGAGGGAGGAGGTCTGCTCAGGAACTTGCCGACTACAGCTTTCTGTGGTGGGAATTTGTGTAAACTCATTATTCAGGGATGTTTTCTGAACACTGAGCGCACAGAGACCTGCAGGCTAGGAGCCTCAATCCTAATTCAAATTAAGCCTCCAGTTAGAAAAATCGACCACGCTGCAAGAATCCAGACAATTTACGAAAACATGTTCTCCTGTCTATGTCTGCTGCATAAACTTGTAGGATATTCCAATTAAAAAAAAACTTTTTTGATTTGTAGTGTCAGGACTCTGTCTGGCAGAAGTGTATGAACACACACTCAATACAACATGCTTGGAGACGACTCCACAATTGCGCTGCCAGAGAGAAGAATGGCGTGGCGGAGTTTCGATCGGCTCCTCGAGGACTGACGTTTCCTGCTCTTAGCTTGTTGTTTGCGTTGTGTCTGGATGCAGCGGGAGCGAGACATGCTTCCCAGAGTCTATTCAGGTTTTACTGGCAGTGTCAGGCTTGTTTCCATCAGCCATTTGCCAACCTTCAACATGTCCCAGCGTTTGATTAAAGGTTGGAGGGGGAGCGTCTCCACCTGATGGCAAACGAGATAAAGGGAGAAGACGGAGACATGCGATGGAGCCAGTAAGTTGGGTGTTGGCTCACTGAGACCCAGGTGAAGGGAATCAGATGGCAGGAAACAGGAGCTGGGAGCAACCATGTGACCGGGCCAAGCCCAGATGGGGACTCGCCCTCGGGAGAGGAGGCGACCTTGCAGGCAGAACAGGTGACATTCGAAGATAGGAATCTCTCAGAGTGAGGGGGAACGTTGAAACACGCATGCATACAGATGTTACTAAAGCTTTCGGTTCCCACAGTGAGTCACCACTAACAAAATAAAGAAATCCATCTGTTTCAAAGCAAGAATCTAGCATTAGTGCATTCCTCTGCAGTCTTGATATCGTTCAGAGCTTGATAAGTGATGAGTGGAAAACTAGAGAGTAATGAAATCAGGCCTGTGGACAAGTAATTTCAAACACTGACAAAGAAGGCTCTTTCAGACTTCGGTGCCTTCTTGCAGACGGGGCTCTTACGACGGCGCTTATCCTCCAACATGACGTCAAGATTTGATCAGGACATGTTCATGTTCGTGGCGTTTTTCTGAGAAACCGTAGGACACGTTATCCAATCAAACACCGGTGCTGAACCTATTGAGAATGTCAAGCATCTGTTTCTGAATGCATTTCAGTTGAAGTGAGACAATGTTATGAGGACACAGAGTTGCTGTAGCCTTTCCTGATCCATTTATATGTAAATATTTGTTCATTTAAGTTTGACACAAAAGTCTGTGTGATACCCTTGAATATACTTTATATATGGTCAGGGCTTTCTTTGACATTGGAAGAAGATGCGCCCTGTGCTGCTCCACAGTCGAAGTGGAGGTTGCTGCAGTGTAGGCTGAAGGGCTACAGTTTTGTAGTGTGATGTTTGAAGAAGCATCGTTTCAACTGTATCAGATCTACTGATCATGGGCTGCAGAGTAAACGCTGGACCTCATGTCCTTGCCATTTCCCACCGACTGATGCAGTTTCAAATCAAACAACGGAGAACTAATGGTGTCACACGGGTCAGCGGGTCAATTGGAATAACAAGTGGGAGCGGCGGGATTTAGTGTACCGCCACCATCTCTGCATTGTGTTTGTGAGCTCAGTCCCTCAGTCAGCCTTTGCAGGACAGCCACTGCGTATAACCGCTTGTAGAGTGAGAGCCAGCATGATACTTTTCCTTTACAACACTGCCGCTAGGACATTTTAACAAGGGCAGCCTTGCAAGTGGTGTTTGTATACGGAGAGACACCAAAAAAGAAGAAGAAGAAGAAGCTGTGAGCAGGAGGATTTATAACTGTAGAAGAGAATGGAGTGTGTGTGGAGGTGGGTGAATGACAGGAGTCAGCAGAGGGCAGTGCAGGGTCGCTTACTGTAATAATAAAGGCACCAGTTTGGGAAGACCACCCTTTCAGAAACCAACTCACTAAAGAGGAAGATACACATTTATTAAAAAAAAAACAAAACAAAACAAAAACTACTGCTTACAAACAGAGGAAATCTTGTAAATCTATTAGAAACCAATGCTAAGCACAAGCTAATGGCAATCTTTCAAACGCTACTATATCAAGACGTCACTTTTTAGGCAGGTTTGTGAAAGGTAAAAGAAAGGAAATTGGTAAATAAAGTGAGGCACCCAGGAAGGGAAAAGATCAAAATATGTACTTGTTCAAATAAAACTTGATATTTTTTTTTGAGCTGCTCTGAAATCCAAACAAAAAAGTAGGTGTGCTCCATAAAGGATGGTCAGGGGAGCGATGAGAAGCCACACCGCCACTCAGATTCATGTGAGATTTCACAAAGCGAGGACACAGTGTGACCTGCTCAGGCTAGTGTGAGAAAGGCTCTGTCTGAGGAGGGCTTATTAAAGAAAGCTTTATTACTCTACAGCGAATGAAGCGCGGTCACAAACCGAGCGGCCTGTGACGGAGACGAGTGTGTGTGTGTCTGTGCGAGCCTGTGTGTCTCCAGAGGGCTTAGAGGAAGACATGCTGCACTTCAGTGCATGTGTGTCTTATCTACATCATTTTGCTCAGCTTACATTCCACTCAGACGGAGTGTGTTAAAGTGCCTCGGGATGTGTTCGCATGTGTGCATGCTTGTGCTTTGCAGTCATTGTTTAGTCACAGCAGAGGAGATGGTGTTGCTGTGATCTTTATGTTCAGACACACAAACGTTTACAGTTTTAGTTCGACTTTGGCTCGGGCTGCCAAAAAATCCCGGCTACTGCAGGGAGGCTCGGCATGTGGATTTCTGGGGGAGAAGGCAGCATGTTAACGTGCATATTTGTGTGTTTTCATGTGTATTAGCAGCGGCTGGTGTTTGTTTAGGAGTGTTTATGAGTGTGTTTATATGTGTTGGAAGAGACTGTAAATTCACCGCGAGGAATGTTAATGTTTGCAGACCTCACATCACTCCAGAGAAACCAATTAAAATGTGACTACAGATCTCCAGCAGGCCAAGTGTACATGTGAGTGTATATTAGTAAACTGTGTGTTCTCTGTACAGGGGACGTTTCCACTGTTGGCACAGGGAGGCCTGATGTTTACAGAGGCTGCAGTGTTCCAGTCAAGTGATTCCATTTAACATACAGTTTCCCTCCGATCCTATCGCTTGCCTCCTGACCTAAAAATGCACGCAAAAGTTTATGCAATTTGTTTTTTTAGTGGAGATCTGAATTATTTATGCGTGTTGCACCTGAGGACCATTGGAGTGAGACATAACTGACAATTTACCATGCTACTGCTGGCTTGTGAGTTCTTTCAACAGACAACCTCCCCACAGCACAAAAATAATTCCAAGAAGTTCAGCATATATTAGCCTGTTTTGTCCTGGAGATTGCTGGAAATTCCAGTGGAAACCCACCAACAGCAGTGCCAAATGAGACACGGTGTGGCTCTTCCCAATCACAAATCCATCAGAAAGCCATCAACACAATGAACACTAGAACCAAACAGTTATCATTATCTCGGTGTGACTTCACAGGGAAATTCATGTGGATGGGAAGGAACAGTCTTCCAAGCTACACAGAAGCTAGCTATATTTGTATATACTGGATTTTGGAAATGTGAGAGGCTGCTGCAACTGGGTGTGTTCCCATTTTATTCCCTTCTCCCATGAATTGAAGAGAAACTCCAGCCAATCTGAAGTATTCACAACTGGATCAGTGCTTAGAATTGTATCCATCCTGATCAACACTGAAGCTCATTCCCAACAGGCGAAGAGCTACCTAAATTCTCAAGTGGAAAAAGTCAAAGCATTTAGTAAAATTAAGGATTGGACAAGCCTGATCAGGTCTCAGCAAGCCCACAGAGGCATTTAGGCCTAATCAATGGATCCACACATAAATCAATTCAGGTCTTCAAACGGTCATTAAATTTCCTAATTTCCTGCTACAGCACAAATGAAATTCCTACCCACACATTCCTAAGGCTCTTAATCTGGTGCCAGATCTGCCCTGTTGGCCTAGCCCCAATGTCCCCACTTTTCCAAGTATCCATTCCTTTACAATGCACACAAACTACACACACACAGGCACACACCACATGCACACTACTGGGGTGAGGGGCTCAAAGAGAAGGGAGGGGAGAGCACATGCTTTTGTGCTGGCCTGCACCCTTTGTGAGTAACGTCGAGGGAAATAAAAAAGCTGAGAGGATTTGGTTGACTGAGTAACTTGGTCGGTCACTCAAAAGGCTCATTACTGAACACTTGTTTCTATAGATAGCGGCGATCATTGTTGTAGTATAAACTCACAACACGAGTGACCGGAGACCGTCTTCACCACGGCTAGCTCTGGATTAAGAGTCATTCTTTTTGCTCTGACAAAATATAATCTCTTCAGTGCAGAGTTATGCAAAGTGAAAAAGCACCAGTGAGCCTGGACTCATTTCAAGGCCAGGGGGAGCACAGAGGACTGAGGGTTCCAGGGGGACGTTGTGGTTCCAGCACTGCTGGGAGCCCAAAATGGCCAAAGCGTGTGCACATGAATGACATCCTCGCTGGCCCTCTTCCCCTCCTCAGTCCCCACTCTTCCACCTCTCTGGGTTCCCTCCATTTTCCTTGGAAGAGGGACAAAGGCCAAGCAGCCAGTCCCACACAGGGCTGTCAGTCAGTCGCAGTCCTGCTTGAGCTGCCCCCACTCCCTACAACCCGGCCAGGGGATTCCTCTATTGTCCAAAAGGGCACCACAGAGAAGAAAGAGAAAGAGGGAGAAAGAGGGCTGGAAATGGAAAGATGAGGACTTGAAAGAGTAGAGTGGTAAAAGCATCACAAAAGACAGGAATGACTAAGGAGGACAGAGGAGCTGTGCGGGGAGAACAGCACCGAGAAGAAAAGGAAGACTGTGAGAGAAGAAGAGAGAAAGGGAGTGACTGTGGATTATTAATGAAGAATGGAGGGTAAACAATGGATTCCCACAGTGCTCTGGACACTCTGCACCACTAATAAGGACAGAGACCTCAAGCCAGCAACCAAAAAATCATCTCAACAGACTACAGACTCACAGTCTCACTCTGACAAATGAATAATGGCGTTTATTATGTGGTTTAGTCGGGCCCACTGTGGCCCATACTCAGTGTGGCGTGCAATGGCCCCATTGCTTTCAGGAGGAAAACACATGCACACACACACACACACACACAATACGGCCGCCCACCAATTCACTGTAAACCTATATTTCACTTTCTTCACTCTCGCCCACCATCTCCCACACATCACCACTGCTGCTTGCAGCTCAGGTGTGTGTGTGTGCATGTGTGTGTGTGTGTGTGTGTGTGTGTGTGTGTGTGTGTGTGAAAGGGGAAAAAAAGCACTCACTCTAGTACGCTCTCAATTGCAACTCCGGTGGACGCTGTGCAGGATGCACTTAGCCCTGGTTTACTTTGCATGAAAACATGTATGCAAATCACCTGATGGACTGCACTCGTGAACTACAACTCGCTATAAAGCTTCCACAAGAATTATAGTGGCGAGATATTTTTCCATTCACCCATATTCTATTCAAATCAGCGGCATTGCTATGAGGAAAGAGTGATTACTATCAGGGATTTTACCAAATGTATAAAAGGTGTCAGTGAAAGCAACAGCAGAGCAAATGGAAGAACAAGACTTCAAGTTGTTGACGCTGCAGTGCCAACCAACTTGAACTGTTGAAACTAGCATAAAAAAAAAGGAGGGAAGGGGAAAGATGACCCGCTCTTAATGAGCGAAGTTCAGTGAATGCTGATTCATGTGTTTTCCATAGGTCTTTAGCTTCATTGCTTTTTACTGGGAAACAAGCTTAAACGAAAGAGGAGGAAACGGAAGCTGCAGCTTATCCTAACAATTTCAGACATTCATTCACAAATTCTACATGATACAGCACAACAAGTGGGTCACATGTGTGCACTGGCTTTTGAGCGGGCCAATTAATAGTGGCGTGTCGTGTAAAAAAAAAAACAAAAAAAAAAGTCCTCGTATGCACCCGAGTGTTTGTGTTTCACTTAAGTGGCACTTTGAGTCAGTGACTACCCTCATCCGGCTCCATTCCTCCAGGCAGAAAAGGCCACACAGAGAGAAGGGCGTGGAGGAGGCTGCGTGACTGACAGCCTGACTAACTCCCATCCGCAGTACTTACACCTGTCCCACAGACTTTGATCTGTGCTGAGAGCAAACACAGCCAGGACTCGGGCCAAGGCTTCCCTGAGCCCAGCATTACATGTTGGCAGTAAAACAGCTAAAATCAGGCCTGAAAAAAGGACAACGAGAGGATATAAAAGCTATCGCTAAGTCAAAGAAAACTAATAATTTCCAGTGACAATCCTTGAATTTCCAAGAAAGTTAAAAAAAAAGCACCAAAAATGGAGTTACCTATGCAAACTTTTCAAATTCAAAAGAAACTTTAAAACACAACAGCTGTGTGAGCTATATTTTCACGTTTAATTCACTTAACAAAACAAATTGAGATTATAAATAAGTAATATGTTTTTCGGACAAAAATGAAAGTCAAAATAGCTGTGGACTATATATAAAGACTTAACTGAGATTCAAACCAAAGACGTCTAATACACATGGATGGCTTGCCTTTCCTTGCCTACAGATTTGAGATCCCAACAGTCATATAAGCTATTGTAACGACCCTGGGGGTCGCCATGACACTTCGCATGCCCCGGGGCATGCTGGGAGGCACCGTCATGGACTTAGGGGACCGTATTACGGGGTTATGTGTGTTTAAGTGACTTTCTTTAATTTTTAGTTGCCTGTGTTAGTTTAGTTCTTGTGTTTTACTGTCCATTTTGTGTTACTTTATGTTATTCGTGTGTCGCACCGTGAACAGGGAGGGTTGCTGGGTGAGTAACTCGGCCTGCGTGCCGGCATTGTGGGTGTGTGTTCCGGGATGCTCAGGTTGTTGTAACAATAAAAGCCCTGGATTTGTGGAAGCGGAAGTCCTCCTGTCCTCCTTCTACGTGAAGTCCCTGCTCCAGCGTCACACTATTTTAGGGTTATACGAAATCCCATATTCCATAAGCTGCCTCAGCTCTGCGGAGAACACGCACTGCCGTGTTATTTGTTTTCCTGAGGAAGGACGCGTTAGGACAGAGTCTGTGAGGAATGACCTTTGCTGAAGAGGCTTCGGGGTGAAGAAGCTGAGGATGTACACGGTTTACGTATGAGTGAATGCATGTAAATAAACACAACGGAACTCTGGAATGGCTGCTGAAAAAAACAGCTGCTCAGGCAAAGAGGGAAAGCTTTCCTGAAGACTGTTAATGAAGTTTACTGCTGAAAAAGGCTCAAAGCTAGGGTTCAATGCTTTTTTTCCCCCTTCCGAAGGACACTTTGGGCAAGCAGACACTGAAGTCAAACCGCCAATCCTGCGATTAAAGGGCAACCTGCATGAGTTGTCCTATGAGCCACTGATAAGATGTCCAACCATAAAGCCTCCAAACTGGAGCAGTAGTGCAGCGTGACAGTGTTTCCACTGAGATACTGCGAGAGCAAAGGCTTTCCTGGAGTGAACATGGTTAATGAACAACAGCAGCGGCATCAGGGGCACTGCCTCCTGGGAGTGAGGTTTAGTTTGTGTTGAGCTGACACAACACTATTATGTTACTGGAAGAGCCGTGTCCAGTCTGGTATATACCTCCCATCCACAAAGCCTGTGTCTCTTGATGTACTCTCCAGAGGATTGGAGTAGGGAGATTGAGAGGGAACAGGTGGGCTTGACACTGTATGGCAAAGCGGATCCTCCGCACTAATGCACATGGCCGGAGTGCCTCAGTGATGCATGCATATGTAACACGCTGACAGCCACACTTTTCTCACCCTGGTCTTTTACTTTCTGTTGTTAAAATGGTGTGAAACTGTAACTCTAGCTAGAGTTCATTTAAAACATTTTCAGAATGCAAGGGAAGTGCCATATGAAGAGTGTTTTGATCCCTGCGCATTCACTTAAAGGACTATAGGTTGTCACATGTATTATTTGAAACAATATCATGTCACTCAAAGATGGTATTACACTGTTAGGGAACACGCCATCAAAAACCACCAAGAAAAATGTCTCATTTTGGGGGAAAAAAAAACCAGATGGGACCTAATTTGCACTCTGGATATTCCTGTTTCTGCATTCAAAAAATAAATAAAATCAGTTCACAGTATGTACAGTATAACTGTACCTGTTACTTATGACAAAGCTAACATGTTCTTTGGAAGACTGACAGTTTCCAGCTAATTAAATGAAGACGAGGACCAAATTTGTAGTGATTTTGTGTAATAAATCACAAAGTTTATCACAGCAATTGACATCATGACCCATCTTTTTTTAATCAAACAGCAATTTATCTTGATTATATATACAAAAAAAAAAAACTGTCCAACAAACAAGAATCAGAAGCCATGAGAACCTGGAGGGACTTGTAAGAGTAGTCTTCAACATAAAATATATTGTTGTAGCTGTAACTCATGCCCGTGTTTTTAAATACAATGAACAAGAGAGAGCAGACAGTTCAAATGCAATCAACTATCTTTACCTTCCAGAGACAGCTGTGTAATGATGGGAAACGCTGTGGCACTCTGGGTTACAGGCAGTGTAATGGTGATTGCACGGTGTGCTGAAGTGATTTTCAGCCAGTATTTTAAAAATAGATGAGTAATCCCTGCCATGCTGCGAATTGGTGGGCTAATCACCGCTTTGGTTACTAAAACTGTCACAGTGACAGAAAAGCTTGCACCAATGGCACGGAGACACACCGTCCACCACTTGACCAACGTAAACACACACATTAAAAAAGCGAGAGCGAGAGAGAGATAGTGAGAGTTTGCAGAGAGTTCAAGCACAGATTTGCATTCCAAACCAAATTCAAAGCAGCAGCCTCGTTGGGAGCCTTGAACTTGGCCTTTTCATGGCTCTCACCCTGCCTGCGGTGTGCTTCTGTCTCACTTTACATCCCGCCTCTCTTCCATCTGACGAAAACAATCGCCAGCGCTAATGCAGCGTGATCGATAACCTTATTGACGGCATCCCCTTCCACGCTGCGGAAAGCAGGAAGCAATTTAACAACTCGAAAATATTAAGAGTTCAGCGAAGTGCTGGAGGGAAACGAGCGAACGGCTCCTTCAGTTCCGATTCAAAGCTAAAGGTCTCCGTCCGAAGAGGGCGTGCTGCCCGGGAATGCAAATGACAGGTTCTGCAGGTGCTCGGCAGGAAGTCATGACCACCGCGTCAACACAAGGAAGTGGGCCATTTAGTAGTAGTTCAATGGAAACTTTGGAACATTTGAGATTCTTCAGTTATGCTATCACACCGCACGAATGAATGAGCGCACAGGGAGGCTGTGGAAGTGCCCTCCCCTCGTCCCCACCGCCGCCCCCTCCATCCAGGGCTCCATCGCATGCTCTCGCATTCTGTGTTCCCACAAAACATGACACACAACCAGAAGCCCTATTGTTTATAGTCCACAGAGGACGTTTGGCTCTTTCCTGGATGGGCTGGATCCGGTATGTGCTGCCTGCCTGTCTGCCAGCTCTCAGCTTGTCCCGGAGTGGAACCATGCTGCAGGGGGACCGCCGCAGAAACCGGGGTCTCTGGCACTGTTTATACAAGTAATTTGCTGGCTGGTTCCTACACTGTCAACACATGCGATGTGAACAACACTTGGCCTCAGTGGCAGCTTGTTTCAGCTTCAAGTAAGAGATGATTTGCATAAAAACACACGCAGAGAAATACAAAGACTGAACTCCAGTGAACAGGTCAAGACCCAGAAGGAAAAGGAATGAAGTTCGTCTTCTCACACAAGCTTCGGTTTCATTTAGCGAAAGAACAATATGGAGTATTTCACCCTTAAAATCTATCCTGAGTGGCGGTGTGTGTTGTGGCTTCAGGAATAGCTTCAGTACAATCGACTCATTGTGTAACCCAGGTTGTGGCCTCCCTCACGGTATCATGTGGCTTGGTGTCTACCGTTTTCCAGGAAAGATCGGTCCATTCTACTTTCTTTCTCTAAACTCCTCTTTAGATCCTGTTTCCTAACAATTTTAGCCGCCACTACTTTCTCCAAGTGGTGGACGATACGGCAATAATATATCACAATCTTTCAATCATAAAATCACAAATTCATCATTAGCTTTTTACATTGAGATTAAAATGCAAGCTGCTGCCAAATTTGCAATTTGCGTCTGTGCATCAGCAAGAACTGCAACATACAGAATGAACTCTATAGGTGGTTCTACGATTTCTCTGCCCTGTCAGATCGTCAACATGTTCTAATCCTTCACGATCTAATATCACACACCCCGAGCTTCTTCTGTACAACATGATCCTGAATGTGGCCGAAGCATGTTGATAGATAGACAGAGAACCTAAGTTAACCAAAAGTGCTTTCATTCATTTAATCCAAAATACACAAAAATGAGGAAATCAATCGTGCAAAGCTTTTATTTTCAGGCTCGGCTAAAGCAGCATTGATTTAAGGGCTTCAAACATTTCCTGTGTAACTGCACGATCTAGTCATGGGGCTGAAATCAAAGTAACCCTGTCAGGAGGCATGAGCAGCCAGTCAAGTGTTGCATAAACATGGACCGCAAAACATCTGTCAGTTCTGCCTGGATCCAGCAAATCAGGATTATACAAGGGCTGGCACTGCTTGATTCATTTACCTGCAGCAAATTAATTTACCAATAAAAGGTCACAAGGAAAAACAACATTCTGTCCTTGCATTAAACCAAGCGTAGCCTGTGTTTGATGCACAATATTACATACATACACACACAGACAAAAATACCAGTCCGTGTTCAACTATACCACTGCTTTTCTAGACCATGTGATGAGAACTAAAGTCTGCAGTACAAAGTTCAGTAAGTGGTTCAAAAGTGCTGCACAAAGTCAAATATATGTAGTTCACTGCGCTAGCATCACGCCCCCAGTGGAAAAATAACTGCTCCACTTTAGGTGTAGCTATAAAGTGTCTCTACTGCTGCTCAGATTTTTTTTTCCCCTCTAAAGGAGAAGTACTACACTGACATGCAGGTTTCCTCTCTCTCTCTCTCTCTGTATCTGTTTGACCGCTATGACTCTGGTGCAGCAGTAGCAGCTAGAGAAGGTCTGCGGTGACAGGGAAGCCCCAGCCCATCTGGTGTCTCTCCCTGACAACCCGGGACCAACGTGCCCCCGCATCAGGCGAACCACCGGCCCTTGGAGAACCATCACCTTGGAGACTGGTGTCGGCTGAGCGAGGAAGCCGGGGGAACGAGGAAGCAGAAACCTCCCCGGTGACGCTCGGCTGACGATGAAATGAAACTAATTTCAGACACATTATCTGTTCAAAGATAACAAACGGCGCACGCACATTTAGGCTTGATCGTCATTAGCTGGAAAAACATTACTGCAATCTAATCTAGTCTCAAGTCTGCTATCATTTCATCATTTATCTCTCTCTCTCTCTCACATTCACATCACTGATAAGCCAAATGCATCTTTCACTGGTCACGTTATGCTTCACTTATGTAGCTTATATATCTATAGAGACTCAAGCGCTGAAGTAAACTAGTATATATGCTTAGCGCTGCATGGTGGTGAATTGGTTAGGACTCTTGCCTTGCAGTAAGAAGCATCCCTGCTCGATTCCAGGGTTGGGGTGTTTTAATTGACAGCATTATTTTACTATCTCACATACAAACAACAGGCCAGCGAAACAATTCAACGTTTTAGCAAATACGCTCATCTTCAACGCGAGACACAAGACGAGGATGTCGTTACGTGGGATTAAAAGCCAAAACCCATTAATATGTCATGGAGACAACATAATTACAGAGCAGACTGCTCTCTGTTCCCACATGACTCCAGAGGGGATCAACGCCAGGATCGACCAAAACACTAGCCCTAAGCCCACAGGCGAGCACATGCTGATCCCCAGTGGCTGTCTGAAACAGGCCCTTCTACACGCCCAACGTCACAACCCTGGTCTGTGATAGCAGATCTAAAAATACATGCGTGGGGAACCTGATGATGCGCATGAAAAACGGGGGGGAAAAAAGCGCTGTACTTCGGAGCAGATAGCACATTTCGTTCCTTCGCCGGCGAGACATGTCGTGCTGTTTAATAAACCCGAGGTGGCTCGGTCCAACGTACACGGTGCGTGCTTCAGTCTGAACACGAGCTTGACCTTAACTGACATGTTCCTGTGCTCCAAAACAGACAGTGGATTGATGAGCTGCATCAAATGTCATACAAGCAAACAAGCACTCGTTCAGTCTTGATTAACCTTTATCGTCTAGTCTTCACTACAGTGTTAATATCACATATAGGTGAGATCAAATTATGTATCTATCTGCATGTGTATGAATCCCTTTAGGCACTTTGTACAGGAAAATAGAGTGTTTTTGGATTCTGAGCTTCCAGCATCTTCCTCACAGGCTGTGAATGCAGGTGAAGCTGAGGTCTGTGGGCCTGCCGAAGCTTCAGTATGCATCATGGTAACTCAAATGGGATGGATCCATCAACAATGAACTGGAAATCTTCCAAGTGCACTTGTTGTCAACTCACAACAAACCAAAAGTGTCCTATCTAAGTGACCCGAAGGGGTCGAGAAGAGTCACAGAGCCAATGGAAAACTACACTTTCTTCTCAAAAATGAAGATTAGTGTGGCATTGGCTGTTGCTGCCAGCCCACAACAAGATGTGTTGCATTATTAGTTCAGGTCCAAATGACCTCAGACTGACTTCATATCAATAAATGGCGTCGACTGCATGTGAGAAAGGAGCTGAAATTCATTTTTTTTCCCTCAGTACTCCCATTTGTGTTTTATATCCCAGAGGAATATGGAGGAGCTTAATTAAAAGACAATTAGAATGAGTGCTCATAGTTAAGACTAGCTGAGTAAAATTAAGCTTGATTAGCTTGAGAATCCTACTGAGACAAGTTGTGCCTATCAAGCAAGCTTCAGTGCCAAGGAAAGCTCCTGTGTGTGGGCTTTTCCAACAGGAATGTGAAATGAGTAAGTTCAAGTGTGTGAGAGAGAGAGCGAGAGAGAGAGAGCAGTGTGTTCAGCTAGCGGAGGGCAGGGCAAACTCCTGGAGATTCCAGACATGCCTGCATTTCCTTGGATATCACGTGCTGCAGTGCAAACAGCTATGCTGAGTTGTTCACACAGACGCCACTTTTCACTGAAATTACTCACTTCAGCTAAATAATCATGAAGCCAACGTTGACTAAAAGCATCACACGGAGAGGGTTATGTCAGTAAAATTATCCCTTTGTTATTTTAAAATTGTTGGCAGACTGCCCGTGCGTGCACCCTCAGTTCAAACGCTTCATATTTCCTGTAATGTAGTCAAAGCTTCAGAAATCTCCCACTAAAGTGACGGTGGAAATATTATTAGAAAGCTGCCTTGAGGGAGAACAAAGGCAGAAAATGAGCACAAAGGCTTGCATTGTAAAATGCTCCGATCCCTGAAGTTAAAATAACTGACCTTTCACTATAAACAATGCTTTGTCCATCAACACTTGCTCGATCACTCATCAGGTTTGGTTGAAACAAGAACATCTCGCTTAAAAGCAAACATATCAAAACATAAAACACAAAGGAAAGAGTTAAGTGCTGCAGCCAAAAGACATTAAAAAAAAAAAGAAAACTCAGCACAAACTAGAGTATTGTTGCAACATTGTTGATGAAAAGTATGGTGTGGAGTGAGTGAATGAGTGGACACAAACTGCTGCCATCTTTTTCTGCAGACCCATTACTGCTTCATCTGGCGTGAGCGCGACACGTAAAGTGCGTGCATGCCCCTTTGTTGTCTCCAACGAACCCCGCTGTGCTTTCCACTGACCTCCTGCATCCGTTCTTCCCGCCACACGTACAAATATTCAGCCATCAGCACCTCTTTATTAGAGGCCTGGAACCGGCCATGCGGCACAACCCCACACATTCAGTCCGGCCAGGCTGCACTGCGTTTGCTCAAAATACTAATTAACAGACCATGACCGGGTATCACTGTGAAATCTCGAGTCTTTCACAGTTAAAAAAAAATAAAAAATACACACAGATGATCTTAGAACAGTCTCTCAAAAAGGAGGCATTATTTTCTATTTTTTAACACAGTAACAATATCATCATTCACATGCAGTCAGCCCTTCCTCTGCCCTTGTTGTAACGCTTGGGGCGAAAAATACCAGATAAAAATACAAGTAACAGTGTTGGTGTACCACTGATGATAATACTACACTGTAAATCACAGCTACTACATTTAATCCATACATTGATCCAATGGAAATGTATAAACTACTTTGTCTGATTGCTTGCCTTGTGCATTTTAAAGATTAAAGTTCGCCTTAAGTTTCAGAAACGTACACTTTTACTCTTTTAAGGGTGATAAATTGTACATAATCTTGCTGTAGAGCATTGATTATAACAGCCTGGAAATGTTTTCATCTTTTAGAGACCAGTCAATGTTATAACTCGTCTGGCAATGTCAACAACTTAACTGATAAACCAATTGATTTTAAATAAAGATAAAATACTTTAATGACCTTTTCTAACCACAAATATAAAAAAGAAACAAATCAAACTTTTAGCATAAGATTTAGTTCCTCATAAATCAGCCAGGTGCAACTGCAAATTTTTTTTGTTTTTTATAAAGCAGGCACAAAAAAAGCACTGAGCCAACGCAATGGAAGACAAGATATTTTTAAATTTAACATATAGAAATATTTTCAGGCACTTATATAACTTATTATGTAAGCACGGGCACCATGAATTACTTATTATAGCTAACATCAGCATAGGCAAGTGAAAATATGTTAAAAGGCTACAGCAAACTGTAAACATGTAAGAAAAACTCGTTCATTTAGCTGCGGCGTGCCAGATACACACAGATCAGTGCAGACGGTAGTGCTGATAATGCACCTTGAGCAGCATCAATGTCACACATTAATCCAACAACAGCCTGACTGTTCTCCAGCACATAAAGACAAACATGAGTCAATACTAATCAGAGATACTGGCTAATGGCAGGCTGAATCAATACTGGTGTCGATAGGGAAGAGGAGTAGACAACTGAGCAATTTAGATAAGTTGGAAATGATTTTTCAGTTAAAAAACATCATGAAGGGTGAGGGATTTCTCAGCTAAGGCCTACAATAGTTGTATTTTATGTTTAGGTGGGTAAATATTGTGTTTATAAACAGCTTCTTGGGCTAAAAAGGTATAAACGGTTGCAAGTAGTTTCAACACGACCATGAGCTTTAAACCAACCTGAGATATATCACAAGATCACACATATGAATGTTTATTTTCCAACTCTCATCAATCAAAATTGGGTGTGGGGAAAGTATTACCTAAATGGAAGCAAATGTTGACAGACTGGATCCCAGAGTAGATAACAGGAAGATACACAGTGAGTCAAGAGGAGAGTGTTCAAGTGTAGCAGACACTCTCATCAGAGAAGTAAACATTGCAGCAGTCACAAGTGTGTTACTGCACTCCTTTATCATGACTCTCAAGATCTTAAGACTTAACATTCCTTCACGGGTTGGTGCTATATCTTATGAGATTACAGAGAATCAGGGTGCTTTACATCACTTATCAGGAGTGCCGCGTGTCGGACACCATGAGCTTTAAAGTGTGCAAAGCAGGGACTGAAACAGCGTGATGGGAGCACTGCAGTGAAAAGCAAAACCCCAAGCTCGTCGTTTCTGAAAGGGTTGGCTGTCAAAGTTGAACTCGCAGTCAGCTGAAAGCTCAACAAAACAAGGTCTACGCGGTGGAGATGGCCTCACAAAAACAGGGCATTCCAGGGCTCACTTGATTATTCCCGCTTCCTGCTCGCAGAGACGCTCCCAACAAAAAGGAATCAACAAGAACAACACAGGCGACAACAAATCAACCCGACCCAAATGTAGACGCTGAGTGAGTGCCCAAGTTGCCCCAACTGGAAAAAAAACAAACACGACAAACCAGGGCTTTGTGTGTATCCTGAGGTGGCTCTACTACTGGAGCTCGACCAGACAGCGGGTCATTCAGACAATGGCTAGGGCTGCTGTTCTGGATGCTATGCCGGCTAATGGGTGGTTAATCCAACTTCCATTGCTGACACTGCCTTTACAATGTGAGTAGGTAAAACATTGCTTCTTATTCTTCAATGGGGAGCAGATATTTCCACCCGTAGTCCAACCCAGACGTTTGGAAGGACGATCAGTGTGTAAAGTCAAAAGGCCTCCAAGGATTGTGTGTGGTCGGCAGATAACAGGCACCATTTGTTTGTGGTTGCTCTTAATGCCATCCTGGGTGACCTATTCCTCCCGTGGGGCCATCAGCACCCTGACAGGTCAGCCTCAAAGGGCCACTTATGTGACTTGAAGCTTCGTCCCACAGCTCCTGTATGATCAAAAGGTTCACAAACAGTATCCTGTCCCTGGGAAATGTCACCGTTGAATTTAACCAGTCTAGACTTCCATGTGTGCACTGAGGAATGTGGCCTCTGAGCCTGTGGCATAAATCGATGTAGATTACTTAAACTGATTAAATACCTGAAACTGTGCTGTTGCGTGGAAAATAACCATGCATTTGTATGAATAGAAGCACATTAGATGTTCTGAGGTTGTGGACAATTTTTCAAACTAGACCTTTTTTTCCCCCAATAACTTACTTTTGCTTTGTTTTTTCTCAGAAAGTCTATTTTTCTTGGGTTGTGTAATGTTGGTTTAAAAATGCAAGACTTGAATCTCAACTAGACTGAGGACTGCTTGAGTAGAGAAAACTTCAAGTTGTGTTCTGTCGTTGGTTTGCCATGAGGACTTTGAGTGAGGCAATCCGCTCTCCCGGATAAAAGTAGTTTGGACTTTTCTAAACACCAGCTGGTGTGAGAATCAAATCAACACATGAGTAATGGGAGGTGGAAAAACACTAAATGGCATCACCTTGCACATCCCTGTCTGTGTGGACAGACTGTCAACAGGTTTCTCCTCCTATCACAGTGTGTCCAGCAGCCATAGACTCTCCCGTACTGCAAACAGCTGCCAATGCCACCACAGCCATCAATTATTCACCGGAGCTTTGCCTCCGTGTTTACCTTTGAGGCTGGAGACCGAGGCCACGGCGCACAATAGAGCGCTGGGACATCACGGCATACAGTCCAAATCGCACTGGAGGCAACGGATCATTGGGTGAACATTGTGCTACTGTGCGGAAACTCAATGGAAAAAGAAAAAGACACTACAAGAGGAAGAACATTACACCGATTAGATCCGCAAGGTGTCAACCGAGTATCTGGGAAATCTACTTTGATCCCAGAGATACAAAGAGTTGTGTCAACAATCAAACACAGGTTCACCTTCTTTACTTTAAGCTACTTTGCACTTCAAGTACAAAAGTGAAAAAATGTTGAGTTAGGCAAAAGATGGTAAATGTTTGACTGCTGAGAAACTCATCTATCACCAGTGAAATATGGTGTTTGTACTCATAGTCAAAGAGATCCTATTCAGAGATCCTATTGACCCTGGCCATGCTTTCCAGTCCTGTTTGGAAATCCAACATTTCCAAAATGTTGGATTTGTGACATTAAGAAATCCCTGTGTGATTAACAGGTGCACAGCAGCATGCCTACCTGCATGCTTTACTGATTAAATTCTCTGCATCTAATGCTCAAATCCATCTCTCTAACCTCCTCCTCCTCTGACATCAACAAGCTCCTGGGTCTGTGATTTCTTGTTTGCCCAGTTCCTCCCCACCTGACGCTGCACGTCAGCAAAGCCTGCAGTGTTCGGGGATAGATGGATGGTTAGATGACCCCGGCATTAGTGTGTCCCGCAGGAATGGGGATCAGCGGAGCTCAGTTCAGCTCCCCGATCACTTCCTCCAGTGGAGGTGCAGAGAGGCCCCCCCCCCACTGTTAATCCACCTCCGGCATAAAGCAGCCCCCCGGTTCATCGCCACCATATACTCACTCTCCCTCCCTCACTCGCACATACACATGCACCTCCTATTATCTCTGTGTCCCACCAGATTGGGGGAGGGGTTTTAGGCAGGATGTGAGACCAGCTGGTCATCAGCTCAGACAAAGAAACCTGCTGAATGCGCTGTAGCATCAAAAAGACAGAGAGCTCTCACACTGCCCGCTCTCCACACACTCACCAACAGCTCTGGACCTTTTTCTCCTTTTGCTTGAAAGGGAAGCGTGATTAACTAAGTTTACTTCTGTTTTCTCACACGAGCCCTCCGCCTCTGTGCTGAAACTTGGGGGAGGGGTAGAAGACAGCTGAAGGAAAAATTACCGTCGGACCCCAACGAGTGAAAGAAAGTTCATCACACCACAACTCTTATTTTAGACTCATTGACACTTTTAGAACAACAGCTTTGTTGGCTCCAAGATGCGTCACAGAAACGGGGGAGGTCAGACGAGCCACAGCAATGATGTGGTTTCACCGCAGAGAGGCCACAGGCAGGTGCAATTTATCTTCAGCCAAGCCGGGTTCAACTATTCACTGGGGACCGTCTCTACTGCGGAGTTAACTGGAAATTCAGGAACGGGGGGGGAGTGCAGGACTCAACAATCTACAAGGACACAGCGTCCATGTCCTACATCATGACACCCAACGTTCAGGCACAAGTCCAATTTTTCTCACAGCCTGAAGCTGAAATAAACAGGCAATACATTTAACAAGTAGGAACGAAAGTCGGTGGTTTAACACTGACTCATGGTAAACCTTCGCACAGTTCAAAGTCCTTTTTGAAATTTTAAAATCATATATAATTACACCACTTCAAAAAAAAAAAAAAAAAAACTCAGTCGAAACTGTCCAGCACAACCCAAGCTTAGTAACTGTGTCCAAGAAGCATACGCACAGCTGGAGTATGCAACATGGGTTTGTTTAGGGTCACTGAAAACATGGCGGCAACCAGCACATAGAGTTTCCCATCTTCTGTGAAGGCTCAAATCCTGTAGTATTTATTTTTATAAGAAATAAGATTGAAGATGTAGACCAATATGGAATAAAATTACTGCTATACAAAGCAGTCAAAGTTACAGCATCTGTGGAAGTTTAAAAATAAAAAGGTAAGAACCATTTCTAGCCATTCATGCATATTATATATAGTTCCATCTGTCGATAAAGTCTCATATGTCTATCGAAGAAAAGTTATTTTGCGATTCAAATCTTTACTGTTTTATCGCCCATCCTGATGACACATTGGACAATTCACGCTAGTGTAAACAATGGCAGAGCAATTCCCATTCAGCCACAGTTGAGTGAAGGAGCCAGTCTGGGCCTCGCTTGACCCGGAGCTCAACGTTCACTGGGGAGTGACGAGAAAAGCACTCTGATTTTTATCGGTGCATTTATATGTTGGAAAGAAGGCCCGAAAGCAGATCCCACAGGAAGGCCACACTCAGACGCAGTGGCCTGTGTGCGTGGGGTCAGAGCTGCGGGGTAGAGGGTCGTTTTCATGGCCGGGTGAAGCCCTAATCTGCCCTTTAGCCACGGATCTGTTAACACGCACACAGAGGCCACTACTGACAGATGAGGATTCATTACACTGTATAGTCTTGCTTCCTATCCATTTTGTATGTATATTACCCTTTATTTTCTTAAACATAACTGCTTATGTGCACAATGAATCTTAATATCTTAATATTTAAGACTGGGCTGTTCAATAAAAGACTATAACCTCAGGTAGGGACCATGCGACCGACACTGGAACCGTTGTCCTACTTGTAGTTTCGCTCAGTCTTCAAGCAGGAAATTAGCAAAGTAACATTCAGCTGCACTAAGACGTCTGATTAGGTAATAACACCAAAGGCAACAAGCATAAAACCTGTTTCACAAAGTCTCGGGCGACACACCCATCAGGGATCCGTTCCCGCCTTCAACAATGAAAAAAGCCAGGACACCAGTAGGTAAGACCTGCTGGCTGAAGTGTATGTTTGACTGATCTGGGTGGCGCCACCGTCTACTGAACCTACAGTCTGTCTGCTTCCTCCAAAAACAGCACATCTTGTTTTTCAGGATCAATAAAAATGATCATCTGCATCATGACATGCCTGCAGACTTCAAGTCCGCATGGCCAAGGCCGACACAGAGCACACCGGAAACACAAAGAGCTGGGCGAATCAAGACTGGTGAATGGACCGTTCTGTAACCCATCATAGGACTTGAGAATAGCTAAAAAGATAATTGCTTTTTCCTTAATGTGACCAGTTTGTCAAAACAGCAACAGGGAATTCAGTCCAGGTTAGAATAAACTAATAAAACACATGAAAGAAACCAAAGGTAAAGGCAGGGACAGATTGTGTCAAGTTTTTGTGGAAAATTGACAAAAAAAAAAAACTAAAGAGGCATCAAAAAGTGGCCATGAGCCAAGATTACCAAACTTACATCAACTGACAGGAAAAGAGGATTGGTGCTCTTTTCATGATGTTCTGGCACACGACTGATCAGGTAATCTATTTAACTTGGTAAATAAACAAGCTAGCAAACAAAGAAAAACAAAAGACCCATTAGCAACTGTCTGAGATTAGTTTTTGTGCAATGAAAGAGCAGAGTTGCAACGCAGCATTAACAGCTAAGGATGTATGGGCATGTGGGGAATTCCACACCAGCTGCTTACTTAAAAGCCTCTCATCAAGCCAGTCCATACAGATAAGACGTGCATTATGCTATTACCATATCTACTGTGGAATAATCACTGGCTGGATAAGATTATGTACCTATTTCTGACAAAAAAAAAACCACCAACTTTCTGGGTTTACATGAACAAAACGTGGTTGTGGGAAAGGGAGACCTCAATGCCGCAGTGAGTAAAATCTAATCTAAGATTGGTGTGTGGTGCGGTGGGGGTGTGACAAAGTAAACTTAAGAAACTGTCAGGACGTCTAAAGCTCCATCTGCTCACTACGCTAAACCCCCACCGATACACTCTCATCCACGCCAGCACCACACTCTGACTGATACAGTTTGTAGCCTCTGTACAGCTTTTTTTTTTTAACAATACTTCCCTGCAGTTAAAATTGACAATTTCAATCTTCCAAACATTAAAACTGCCAAAGCATGAGTGCAAATTACAGATGTAGAGGAGTAGAGAGTGAACTGCAAAATACACTCACTTTATTAGCTTTGCCTCATCATTTAGTTATTTACCATCACAGAATAAATTCTTGGCAAAAAGATTGTCAAAATACGTAAGGTCATATAAGAGTAAACTCAAAGCTAAAGTACATTACTACACAACTCTGATCGGTTGTAAAAATGGAATCTAAACTACAACGGGTTCAAATTAAGTCCATGCATTTCTAACTAAATACTATTTAGGAGTTACTGGGACTGATTATCCAAGAAAAACAAAGAGCAGCAAATAACTCCCACTTCAAAATGCATTTACTGACATAAAAACCAATTGTGGTTGTAACAGATCAGTATACTGCAGTTGGTCATGTGGGGTAGAGTGCATAAAATAATGACTAGATATTTCTGTATTAAAAGTTTATTTTAAAACAACAAAAATTACAATAGAAATGTTGCATTCGTGCTGGTTGAGGTGTGAAAGTTGGTGGAACGTGTTTGGTCTGCATGTTACAGGACATTCTGACCATTCGCAGAGCTGCAGCCAATCCCAGCTGGCAATGCTAATAACTGCAATGTGAAATTTTCACCATTAAATCACCGATAAATACGTATTTGTAGTCCGCTTAGTGAAAGGGTCCTGCATGACTGATCTGATGGCTGTGACTGAGTCACGGGCCAGTTTGTAGCCGCTTCAATTGTCTGGGAAAGTGTCAAATCTGACTCAATTAATCTCCATCCATGACATGTGTTGCACATGGCTGTGTTTTGTCCAGACTGTCATAAAAGGCTTGCTCATTTACAGATTCATAGGGTGAACTGATGAGCAAAAACAAGCTCAGTTGTTTGCCTGTCACCTAAAAATATCCACAGACTGACAATTAAATCCACAGATTCATCCGTGACTCCAATACATTGTGACAGGGGAAGGGGCGCACGCATGCACGGAGGCATTCAGGCCCTCAGTTATGCGAGCTTTTAGCGGTAATGCAATTCATCATGCAGTCAGTGCCCTTGTTTCCAATCCTGTGAGGGTCTGACCCCTCGCTGTTCCTCGCTGAAGCCCCGCTGACGCCGACGACTGACGTGGGCCCATATGCTTTGTGTCTGCACGCTACGCGTTCTCCACCACGACATGAGACGTTCTGTCACTGCGCATTCACGTCTCCCAGTTGAGGGCGGCGCCACACAGAGAGGCCGAGTCGGTGAGCCGAGGTAGTCGGGTGTATCTGTCAGTACTTTAAAAAAAAACCTATGAATTTTCACAGACAAGCTGCTGTTAGATCCCATCAAACACAGACATTCATTACTTTCAAGTTGGAGAACTTCACTTAAAACAAGCGAATGTGCGTTTTATTGCTATCCATTCTTTGAAAGGTTATAAAAACACAAGAAATAACATCGAGGTGAAAACATGACACTATACAGTTGTGTATTTCAAAACACAAACAGAAATTAAACTTCAGTGATTACGTAACAACAGTCTTATTGCAACCCAACAAGGTTTATTGTCGACAACTACCAGAAGGTAACAGGCAGTCCTGGACCAACACTTCAGCCTCTGCTGACCTGAAGTTGTTAACAGTCTTCATCAGTTGAATGTGCCACTTGTCCCTTTCACCACCAAGCCACGCAATGAGAGAGACTGACCATGTCTACTCCTGACCAGTCCATTCAAGCAAAACTCCCCACTTGATCGCAATCACAGCCAGTGCCTTGTTCTAGACACCAGCAACGCCTCATACCAAATCACACAGTGAGAACTGCAGGCGAGCGAGAAGGAAAACAGACTTGACAACAGTGCTGCTGTCCCTAAAATAAACTGGGGTGTGCAAAAGAGAACTTTTGTCATATTTGAAATGGCGAGAATGTGGGTGGGGACAGCTTTGCAAGTCGTTCCACGCATGCCTTCCCACACTGAAACCACTCCAACTAGCCACCAAGTCCATTACTACAGGCAGCACGGTGCATGCCAGCTGTTTTGGTGTGGCTCCTTCTATATAAACACTATTCAGCTTCATCCAGCAGCCGGGGAACAATTTGGTCTGCCACTCTTCTCTATATTCAAAGCTCATTGAAAACTTCATGCGGAGAGGAACAAGAGAAAATGAGTCACATCTGATGCTGATTTGAGGTTTTATTGCGCACATGACTGTGAAAACAAAACAAGCACAGTGTATGGTGCAACACTGCAGGGAATGACCACAGGGAGGAGGTGGCTGCTGATCAGGAAGTACCTGGACAGGTGACATCACTCGAGCTGTCTGGCTGCTGATTTCACCTGGCAGGTGATCTTCACTTCATAAAACAGTGCAGGTGTGTAGGGACATTTCCCCATTGTTAAAAACCAGAAAAACTCCCCTATGAGTAGAATGATTGCATTCACAGGGGAAAAAAAGGAAAAAGTGGTGGTATGCATACCTTTGGTAGCTCTTTGAGTTGATTGGCATCAAGAAGGAGCTCCTCCAGGCTGCGGGTGTAGCGGAAGATCTCATCGGGGACCGTCTGCAAGTTGCAGTGCCGCTTGTCCACCGACTCGACGTGGCGGTTGCAGCGCCACAGGGGGATACACTTCAGCATGTCCGGCCGCCGAGGGGGGATTGGGTTGCCGGCGCTACTGATATCTCCGCATCGGAGAGTGACAGCAGGGGCGGGGAAGGTCGCTGGGAAAGAGGATGTTCACTCAATGTCAAACGCACTCCACGGTGTATTCAGGCCGAAATCCACTTAGAGACATAAAATAATCCTCCTCGATCTGTTAGCGATATTCCCAGTTTCGGCGCGGCGTCGTCCAGTGATTTGTCAGCTCCTTCGTGGCGATAATCTACAGTCGCAATCAACACAAACCAAACCGAGAACTCCCACTTGGCTCGAAGTGCGTGTGTGTCCGTGAGTGTGAGGACTTCTTCTCACTTCTTCTTCTTCACGGGAGTAACATTAGCTTGTTCTGCTACCGCCACCATCCCTGTCAAGACGCCGACGCTCCGCCGCGGCTAACCGTCCAACACGCAGGCGAGGACCCAGCGACGCAGAGACGCTGCGTGAAGTTTCGCGGTCATGAGTGGCGACTTCGCGAGGGGAGCCGCCGGACTTCGGGTCGCCGATAGAGCCGAGAGCGTGAAAACGGCCACTGAACGCGGCGCGCAGAGCGAGTCGGCACAGATTAACCGGAGTGCGGGAGGATGTGCGTCCTCATCCGCGACGGTGTTGTTAGCAGGCTAGTTACAGATAGCCCACTCCCGGCTAACAGATGACTGAACGTCTTTGTGCCTAGCCGCCGCTAGCTAAAGCTGGTGTGGTGAAGCCTGGTGGGACCGCGTCTGCTCGGAAGCAGCATCCCAGAACGCGCCGCACAAACCGCCCGGTGGAGGCTCGCCCTAATCCGTTCCGTGGGTGAAACGCCCGCAGCGGGAGCAGGACCTTCAGCAACAGCCGCGCTTTCCTCCCCCGTTGAGCCGAGCCAGGCCGGTTTGGCGTGTGGGGGGCTGGGCTCGGCTCGAGCTGGAGCGCCGCCGCTTTGCGGAGGCCACATGTTACTGTGCAGCGCCATCTAGCGGCACGTATCGGTAAACATTCAGTTCAGGAACATTTATATTATGATTATAAATAAGCGCCTAATATTAAAGTACTAGATATAAAAGTAAAAAATAGACAATACAAAACCTTGAAATAACAGTATAATTACCTAAAGTCTCGTAAAAAACGCAAACTAATCATTAAAACATAAAAAGGCTCAACATAACTTCACCACACAGACACACATTTATCAAAGTCCGATTTAAAACCACCAAAGGAACAGACACTACGTCGAAAATGACAATGTATGGAGTTTGCACGTTTTCGCTGTCTCTCTTTTCATCATTTAGCCTGGTATCCTCCAAGTCCAAAACATTTATTTTAGCCTATAGACAAAACACAAGGGTACAGTAACACTAATAGGAAATACGTTCATAAAACCACCCGAGTAAATAAATGTCAAGACTTTGAATTTGGTATTCATCATCTGTAGACACTGTGCCTGCTCTGAGGTTGCCACAGATATCACACTACATGATTACATAGAAAATGTCTGTCCTCGGAGGGGGAACCGTCTCATATGGATCTTCACATTGATTGAAGAGTTCCATCCATCTTTAGTGAGCTCCAGAGGCCTCAATCCCACCTGATTCCAGTCATACCTTTTAGTCACACAAGACCATGCAAATGTATAATGCTCCAAAACACAAACGCCTAATCACAGTGCTATTATGGGGAAAAAGTGTGAGTTTACTACCCCACTGTGCAGCCTTGTTTCCCAACATTTATCCTTTTCTACAATGGCTATGGAAGAATTATAAAACATAAATGATTCGCATCACACTTTTAGAGGACAAACAATAACCTTTAATTGTAGAAAGAATGTTTACATGTCCCAGCATCATAAAAGTGAAATAAAAAGGAGCTCAAGCAGGGAAAAACAAAAAAAACTACATGTATTACAAGAATGATTACAAAAATGTTAAACTTGCACCAGAAGGGTGTCTTCATAGGTCACAACGCAAAAATCTGACACAAAATGTTCTCAATGAATTTCCCCGTGGAGCATTTAACATTGACATTAACAGCAGTAATAAAAAAAGAAGAAAAAAAAAAAACTTCAAAACATAATTACAAGTTTCAGTGAACCGCGTCTTTTCACAGCAGCTGGCTGAACCGAGTCGGGGCGGGTGGTGTGTGGATCGGCGCTGGTGAACCATTTCAGACATTTACGCAGAGAGGTCGCTGCTGTTAAAACGGTCTTGGTCGTACACTTCTGCCACAACTTTGCGACCGCCGAACCAGCGGTCGTTGAGGGCCTGGATGGCTTTGTTCATCTCGGAGGCCATGGAAAACTCTACAAAGATTTTGACAATAATATCTGCGTCCTCCTCTTCGCCTTGCTTTTCCTGGTAAATGATGACTCTGTTGACGGAGCCAAACTTCCCGCACTCCTCCGTCACCTCGCCTTCCAGGTCGTCGTCGATGTCCTCTGGTCCGACCATGTTCCGGAGCACCATCACCGTGGACTGGAGCGCGACAGGATGACAGTTCAGCGAGTACGAATGAATTTTGATCGATTGAAAAGAGAAAAAAAAACCAAGGAAATTCCACCTCACCTCTGACTTTCTGAGCAGCTTCTGCATCACCATATGTCTGGCACTGCTGCCTGAGATGCTCATGTGCTCTTGGTCACTCAACATTTCCTGTCCTGTGCCATCCTGAAGCATCTCTTCCTTCTCCTCTTTCTTTTCTAGTTGGTTGGCGGCCCCGACTTGGTTGGACAGGACCGGCGGAGATGCGAGCACGGGGTTTACGAGACCAACCTGGGGAAGTACTGGTATGGGGGGGCGCACCGGAGTCACACCTGTTCAGAACAGATGAGGAACAGTCAGTGGGGCCGACCTTAAAACTCCTATTTCATTGAAGGAGAGGGTTGCGTCACAAAAGATTCTCACAATAAGTGTCAACCTAAAATCACTTATCCTTATTATTAATTGAAAAGAAATTGTGCCAAGACAGCTGTGAACGACTTATACTGGTTAACCTTGGAGCCGTGCAGAGCATGAAAACCAGGTGTAAAGTATGAAAAAAAAAGCGCATCCATTTCATTTCTGCATTTCAATATTGACAATTACCTATGATTTTTCTAGACAACTGTTAAATTACATTCACAGCACAGTTATTATATCAAAAGTCCAACTTAAAAAAGAGGGCTCTACTATCTAATGTGGTTTATTGTTAAAATGGAGAACCAAGTAGAAATAAGGACACGTGAACCCAGAGCCTGTTTTCTGAGCACTAGAGCTTTTTATTCTTTTGTTCCTAATGAGGGCAGAGCGGATGCAGCCATGGTGGAACAACACAACACTTTCTTCCCCTTTAGGAGCAGTCACTTTGTTGCCACTGAGCTTTTTCAGTTGCAAACCAACGAATCGGATTTAACAGAGAAAGAATTGACACAAGAATGAGTTCCTTAGAATACATTTTATACGAAATGTCAGAAATGGCATCTGTCGGTTTTACACTTTTTGCTCTGTATTTTACTCTTAGCTGTGGGATTTAACTACCCACCTGCGGTCATTATCACTACATGGACATTTTATCGTTTACTTGATATAAAAATGAGCACTCACTCGTGTTCTGGTACACACCTGTGATGACTCCTGGTGCCTGAGCAGCCATAACGGCCTGAGGTATTCCCATTTGCTGGCCAAGAAGTTGGGGCGCAGCTAACGCCCCCAAGACTGATGCGCCAGCTACAGCCTCCTTAAGAGAGGGGGGCCGAAGACATTAGGTAAGGGAAACACACAGAGCACAGCACAAGGCAGCACAGTCAACGATCACACAGCATGGCAAAGAGTGAGTTCAAACTTTCCTCTCTCTCCGTGAGAATCAGTGACACACAATCTGACTACATGCTGACAGCAACAGTCACTATTCTTGGCATGTCATATATATATATAAAACAATGTTTAGAAACTTGACAGTGATATAAGCATCTGAATAATCGGTAACTGTTCACACTATAAAATGACCTGTGTACAGTCTGTGCTAAGAGGAAAGACTGTTAGCACCTGATGAGTGAATGGGAGGAGCTTCAATAACGTTATAAGACAGTTAAAAAAACAAACAAACAAAAAAAAAAACTACAAGATTCAATGTGTGCACAGGTTCTGATTCTGTTTTCAAGACAAAATGATTATGGCCCAGATGTCTCAGGTTTCAGGGCTGCTAAACTGACCCTGCATCAGGGCAAGTACAGGTTTTTGGGATCTTTATAAAAACTGGCCTTCTCCCAGTCACCTTGGTAAATATTCTATGCCCATATATCTGTGCTGGTGTTTTATCTAGCTAGATCTGGGTTATATTTACCTGGAAGGCCATTAAATCCCTTTGGAAGGGATTCATACTTGCCTGGGCCGTTATCTTAGCGGTGGCTGCCGCTGCAGCCACAGCTGCAGCAGGCGGCAAACCACCTGGGGTTGTGGGGGTCAGTAAGGGCATGGGGGGGGTCACTGCTTTGCCCACCCGTAGATACTGACCCCCCAGGTCAAAGAGGTTCATAGAAGACACTGCATCCAGGGCTGACTGAGGCTTTTCATACTCTGTAAGGAAATACAACCCACAGTCAGTAGCAGAGCGACAGCAACAAGCAGGCGCGAGTGAACGAGAGCCCCCACGCTCACCGATGAAGCCAAAGCCTCTGTGTCGCCCTGTGGTGGGGTCTCTGGCTAACGTGCAAGACTTGATCCGTCCAAAGGCCTCAAACACACTCTTGATGTCGTCGTCCGACAGGTCGGGGTGGACGGACGCCACGTATATTCGGTTAAAGGCGCGTGCCTCCTCTGCCAGCTGGTCAATGATGGGTTGCGCCTGACCGATGTTACTTGGCCGCCCGACCTATAGCACAGATCACACCAGCACGACCTCTAAATAATTGGTTTGTTTGTATATTAACTAAGGACGCACTACCGCAAAGGCCTAAATCCCTCAACAACTAATTTTCAGCTGCAACCTAGTTTAGTGAAAGCCTATTGTCCTTCAACATGCAGTTCTTAGAACAGTGCATGTTATGAAATTACACCTGATTCAGTGGTTTTGGCATGTAAAGAAGTATTTTTATCTGTGGTTGCCATTGTTCGGATTATCTCAAAAATGAAAACAGCTAAAAAAAAATTTTTTTCTAAAAATGTAATCTGGTTTTTGAAAGAAATGCTTTATAATGATAAATTCATGATAAGATTGACTTCTCTCAACTTGATATTTAATTTAAAAAAAACCACTGATCAGAGAAACAATGTACATCTCGAGATTACTTTATTTGCATCAAAAATGCCACACAGATTTTTTGCAAAAGAGATCGGGCTTCCTAACCCTGGTTCTCGGGGAACACTATCCTGCATGTTTGGGATGTTTCCCTCTCCCAGCACACCTGATTCACATGAGCTGGTCATTTGAATCAGGTGTGTTGGAAGCGGGAAACATCCAAAACATGCAGGATAGTGTTCCCCGAGGACCAGGGTTGGGAAACCCTGAATTAGGGACAACAGCTCAATTTTAAAACACTATTTTTCTCTGAGTCGGTGTCGACACCAAAAACAGAGCATGTTAAATGGTGTGTGGCATGGCTACGCAGTTCTGATGGATCTTTCACTTTCATATATAAAAAAATAACTAAAAAGAGAAGTTCTTTATATCTTTATATAAGACGCAATTCTAACTGGGATCTGTACTACACATAAGGCGGCCAAGCAACACCAACCAGGCGCAGCCCATCATCAGCACATCATGGAGATAGGGCAGCGCCATGTACCACTGGGCATCCCCACTGGATTTGGTCACTTTATCGGCCTTGTTGACACCACAGAAGCATAGCAGACACACAAAGCAAACATACAGCACACAAAGCATACATCCACACATACAACACGCACCTGGAGATCAACAGAGACAGACAGGCAGAGAGGAATGTTAGTGCTTACATATTTAAAAATACTTTAATTACACAGATGATCAATCTCACAGGGTATTTATGTCACGGCCAAAAAATTCAATGTGAAATAAACCCATCATATTACCAATTGTACAATGTGTACTGCAGTGGGGACAACCCTGGACCTGGAGGGCCCCTGTTCTGCATGTTTAGAGGTCTCCTTGCTTAATTCAATCGTCCCTAAGCATCTAGGAAAGCCCAATAAGATGCTCCGCATTGCAATGAGGTGCGTCGGAAAGACGCCTGCATGGAGCAGGTGTCGTATGCGGACAGGGGCTCTTCAAGCACAAGATTGGACATCCCTAGTCTATCGTTTTCCGTTGTCCTGTAAGATGCCCCCAAATGACTTACCTTAATGTTTCGCCCCCCCAACATGACTGAGTTCATCTGCTCCAGAGCCAGCTGAGCAGCCTCTGGCACATCATACTCCACAAAGGCAAATCCCTGCAGTCAGATAAAATGTAGGAATAACAGAGCGAACCGCAAAAGGCAGTCTTCATTGCACTATCAAGACAGGAAAGAGCAAAAAAAGTAGCTAGAGAGTACTGACCTTGTGTTTCATCGTGACTGAATCCCAAGACATGTCAATACTCTTGATTGGGCCAAAGGGGGCAAAGGCTTGTCTGATGGTGTCCTCTCCAAGCTCATAGTATATGGAGCCGACATACACTCGACACATGATGGCCAGTGCACGCTGACGCTGAGCTGCCACCTGTCAACCAAGGAAAACACATAATAAGCATTAGAGAGTAAAAGAAAGGAGCACTAACACACACACACACACACACACACAATAAATGTGTATTTTCTACTGTACTTGCTTTCCCCAAAATTGTTAGAGGCCAATTGCTAGTTAAGGGTTCTGGACAGGTAAATGGGGAGAAATGGGATACTGTAATCAATGGACATAACTGGAAAAAAAAAAATACTAACATGAGTAACTTATTAAACACTGATATCACGGGAGGCAATTACATTATGGCCTCTTTTCTGTTACGTTTGAACAGACATATGGAGGAAAACACACTGAAGTGATTGACATGCACAGCCCTCACAAATATTTGGCTTCAGGAACTGACCTGTAGTCCAGGGATGCAAGTAAGGTAACAAAAGTAATCGTGGAGTTCAAACGAAATCCATACAAAGTCTTGATGAAAGCATGTCAAACTTTCTTCGTAAGCCTAAGGTGAGGTGACGGTTTAATCACCAAACGTTGTATTACTGATGCCTCTAAGACAGACTTGCTTCTGTTAATTTTATTGAGTCACCAACAAAAGTGAACGATGTCCTATTCGATAACATAGGGGAAACATGGCTTGTTTATTCAAAGAAGAAAAAAAAACTTGACTTTGAGATGGCCAAAAGATCCCTGTCTCAGCAGTTCTCTCATTTTTGGTCCATTAAAGGGATTGCTATCCCTCTTTTGTCCCATGCCAAGAGTTCTGTTTCTTTAAAACGTGGAAATGCATATTTTTCCAAAGAGATGTGACTTCTTTCACATTTAGACACCCTGCATAATGTCGTTCCAACCCGTTTGCAGCAGATACATCCTTGCTTAAAAAAAAAAAAAAAAAAAAAAAACTAAAGCAGTTGATCCCACTGCAACTTCAAAAAGCAAGGGAGTGCTTCAAAAGTTAAGAACAGCAGATTGCAGATGGGAGTCACAGTAGCGCTATCAGCAGAAAGCCACTTTGTCTGATAAAATATGCATTCTTTGGTGAGCCAAAAGGCAGGGAATGTTGCCAACGCAACCAGTAAAAGAAGGGTAACAGTCCTTTTTTTTCCATTGAGAATGCGCACAGAAAAAAAAATTTAATAATCTATTGACCGATTGTAAAGGTGAGAGAGGATCTCCAAAGCCCATTGTCACTGCTGCCATCTGAAAGACAGTAAAGATGAAAAAAGTGCTGAAAAGTAGGTTAGATATCCCTTAGCTTTGCTTTTTTCAAAAAGGTCATTGCTTTGATAGATAAAAGCGGTTAGGCTAAGTCTATATTCAGACCCTCTTTCTAAACAACATACAGATTGAGGATCTACTTTCTCTCTGTACACTACAAATCACCACACAGCAATAAACATGAGCAAGTCCCCTTTTAAAGTGCAAAGCAAGTAAACAATGATAACTGAAGCTTTCATGACGATCATCTCCATCTGAAAAAGAGCAGAAGCAAAAGCAAGCGCATATGCTCTACACATGTGTTCTCTGTAACAGCATGTGGAAGAAAAGAAAGGGGATCTCCGAAAGACCTAAGCCGAAACCCAAATTCAGATATAAGAGAAGCTTCAGATACTGATGCAAGAAGAGGCTACGGTATTCTGCCTAGTAAACAAGACTCACAGGTGACACGCGCATTACACACTTTGTTTGGTGGAGGAGCTAAACCGTTACACATCTCACCTGCAGGTTGGTGAGCTGCTGCTGCTGATGGGCAATGGTCTGCTTCACCAACACACTCTTAATGCTTTGTTCCATGGCATACTTCTTTGCCTGAGAGAAAAACAGAGTTAATAATCTCAGGCAAATACACCAAATATGTAACTCTGACAGATTATAAAACATATGTATTCGGGACATTAAATTACAAAGATATACACAAAATGGATCAATATTGTATTGTATTGACTTTACAATCTTTGTCATAAATTCAATCCAGTTTTTTTTTTTTTTTATTAAACTCCTGTACGTGACTTAAGGCAGGCTTTACAGATTTATCTAGAAAGTCTTACACACCAATTGCATAAAAGAAATCAAGTGACTGAGGCAAGTTAATGGCAACCCACTTTCTGATATACTGTAAACATACACCAAATTAGACTTAAAATATCATATAGTTACCAAACAGGTACTTTGAATGATTAGAATGAGTTTAATGAGCACATTTTTATGTGAAAATTTCAATATTACTATTATTTTATTACAGTAAAAAAATAAGATGTCTATTAAAATGCGGCAAAATTAAGTAGGTAAATAAGCCCCCCACAAGAAAAAAAAAATTTCAAAAAATATTACAACTAAAACTGGTTAATACAAGTGCCTCAGACTTTTGGCATTACCCAAATCCTACTTCAGATCTGCTTTCGTGTTAACTGTACCTCGACCATATGTTACATTTGTAAGCCTTGCAAGCACAATTTGCACACGAATGTGTTGTGTCTTCCTAAGTTGACTAAATAATACCAATTTTAATCTATAGTTTTTCTATTTTGTTATGTATTACTTGCTTACTATATGAAAATATGTTAATTGCACTGTAATACAATGTATGAGCCATATTAGGTTCAATAAGGTACAGTCTTTTTCTGTGTGAGATTGTACAAAGTAAATATCACAGGAAATAGGAAAGGTAGTGCAATGATAAAGAACAGAATGAAAGAAGAGAGGCAGGGGGACAGAGTTTCATACCCTCTGAAGTGCCTCCTGCTGCTCAGGGGTGAGAGGCGGCAGGCCAAGCTTGGAGCCTGTGCCCTGTCCATTCTCCATCGTCAGAGGTTCACCTCCCTGCAATCCAGTCATTACAATTCACATAAAAACCTAATTACCAGAACGTGCAGAAATATACTGTGCATTCGAAAACTACGTCATCTCAATATTAAATGGCCCATTCTGCAAAGAAATGGCACATAAAATCGAAAAACATGTTATATTGGAATAAACGAGTATGCAGACGGCCAGGTTTAAAGCGGGCCCACTCCTTACCTACGCAACCCGCTAATCGCTGGGTCCACCAGACTGAGACAGGGAAGCCCCCAAGGGGAAGAGCACTGATGGGGAAGCTTTAACAATTCAACAATTTCTAGGGGAAATAAAAAATGCCTTCAGACTAGCAATAAAAGAAAACATTACAATGTTCAAGCAGCCAGCCCGCCTGTGTACCGATGGCGTGGTGCGCGTGAATGCTAATGATGGCGAACATCCTAGCCGATGTTAACACAGTAAGAGTCACAGTTAAAGGTTATTGGTGAACCTTGGCTAACGAAATGTTTCCCTAAAGTCACAACGAAAATGAAATGCAACAATACCTCAGTCAAGTTACAGGTTAAACTGCCCCAAAAGCGCGGCATAAGTAACAAGGCCTGGCTTCTCGCTAGCTCAGTTATCGACGTTGCTAAGCTAATATGAGCTAGCGCATTGTAGTCTCGACTATGGCGCGTAAAACGAGCCGCGGCTCCCCCAGCGCGAGCGCAATCTACAGATTTAGCACCATGAAATCGTAACATGCGTCGTGTAGTACACGCGTAATGCGCTTCTACATCTGAAATAACGAAAATGTGATTATTTATTTGAATGAATGTATTTACCGCAGTCCCCGTTACCGCCATGAAGCACACCTTCCCGGAGAGGCCCTCGAATCGCACCACTCGCGAGACTTAACCGGGTTCAATGAAAGATGTCGCGAGACACAAAATCCTTGCGATGACGTAGTTTTCAATTCAAGTATGCTCTCAAGTTTCGGTCAGTATTCTTTATTAAATAAATGTTTTAAAATTAAATTACTGTAAATTAATGCAAAAAAATGGCATTTTATTTAGGGTTTGGTACTCCTTTTTTACTTTTCCGTACTTCTTATAAAGCAGGAACAAATATATCAAATCAATAGAAACAAAGAACATAATTGCTTTCTGTTTGGGGAATTAACATTTAGAGCCCCTGATGGGCTTTCATTGTTTCCTTTGGGTTTTGTTTTTTTTTTTTTTTGCTTTAGTCTTGAGAGGTTGCCCCACTTCAAGTCAATAATATTGGCATCATACAATCAAATTTCTACTTTGTTCCGTTTCCAATAAAAAAAAAAAAACACACATACTTTTACGATGTGACATCCTTTCTCCTTGTTATATTTACTTACAGGATTTAGTATGCAAAGTAAATATAGACGACAATTCTTCCCTTCACATACATTATTTTTAGAGAACACATTACTGGAGAGAAATGACAGATGTAACCCAGCAAATTAATGTATCTGATGAATAATTGCACACATACCAAACATGTTCCATCTTGTTTATTGTCATATAATTAATTGCAGTAGCTACAATATTTAACAAAAGTTTAAGTTGAACACATCCAAAGGCAAGTCTCCTTTAACAAAATCACAAGAAAAAATAAAATAAGACTGATATGATTTTTTTTTTTTTTTTTTTTTGTCATAATGCTTGGACAGTCTACACATTCATTTTCTTGGTCAGATTCCCCCTGGAACTGAGCTGTGACTGAAAAAGGCAAAATGCAAAGTTTCGAATGGTTGCAGGCTATTAAGACATGCAGCTTACAAGATCAAATGAGAGCAACAGTGGCACTGCTTTGCATTGAATTTACATCCATAATAAACCATTGGGCAGCTACAAACAAATATGTACACCATAGCCTATAGTAGAAGACCCTCCTGAAGAATTTCTGTCATTGGTAAGTAGGCCTGACACAGTCAAATTAGTAAAGACTGTACAGCAGTACAACTGTTATAAAACTGTAACCTTCCAGATCCAGAAAACAAATAGAGCAGAGCACACCGAATCTGACAAACGAGCATATTGCTGAGGAGTAATCAGACGATTCACACTATCCTTTTTTTTTTTTCTAAATAGATTTTCATTGTCTTGCTCAGGAAAAATCCACCCAATTACCGTTCACGTTTCCAAGAATGGGCTGGACTGAAAAATGTGGCTCTGCAATGCTGCATTCTGCCGTTGTGTTTGCGTGGGTGGCCATACAATCATTTTCAGAGTTCGTACAGATGCTGTCTGAGTGGACTTGGCAGTACATGCAGGTCTGAGAGGAGACAGATTTCGAAAGCAGGAGATTTCTCTTTTGCATCCTTTGTTTTATCATCAGTAGATCAGGAGCAGACGCCAGGTGAAAAAGCTCAGCTTGAAAGTAAAATCCTATAAAACGTCAACTATTTTTTTCTTTTTTTCAATTTTTTGGGTAGATTTTTCCTTTTGAAGATCTCTAGATATTTACAAAAAAAAAAAAAGGGGGGGGGCTTAAGAAAATATTCCCAGATAGTTTACGAAATTAAAAGTACAGCAGTAATCCTCATTCAACATTCTGGCTTTTTTATATATATATATATATATATATATATATAAATTCAATTGTTGGATTAATGAACATTTCTTATTAGGTATGGGGTCATATTTTTAACCTATAAACTGATACATTCCAATTTTTGAACTCAGGTTGAAGCTGTTTTCATTATGATTCAGACTACAGCAGCAGAGATTAAAACCATTTCATTGCTAAGCCAAGCAGAGCTGCTTCACTCTGTAAACTCATGAGGAAGTAGCCCGTCCGAAAGACTATCCGATTTTAAAAGTTTAAATCAACCAAAAACAGTCAAATTGCGGTTCAGTTTGTTGCAATTTCAGGTGGAAATTTTGTCCAAAGTACATTGCCATGTCAGGCACTTTGCAAGTCTTTGGCTTTCAGAACACGATGACAGGGAAAACCCTTAAGAGCACAACAGGCTAAAGAGAGAGGCGTCATCTCACTGTCCGTCACTGCATTTAACACGCGACATGTCTAGCTCGCAGAGAATTAGCCTTTAACTCAAGAGTTTTGGTGCGGTGTGTCATTTTGCAGGCCAGAAACACAAAGGAAAACCAAAAACAGCAACTCACAGGCTTGTGCAATGTTTCTGTTGTTCACAGTTGTACACAAAAAAAATAAATAAGTCAACTGATTTAAGTATTAACAGTGCATGTAGGACGGAATATCAAATTCCTATAAGAGAGGGAGGTTTTAGTCATTTACTGTTTATGAATAAAAGGAAATATCACACGTTATGGATGGGAATTGGATGCAAACAAGGCTCGGAGCAATAAAAAGTCCTTTTGAAAGCATTAGCTGCGGCATTCGAAGGTAAAACGTATCTGTTCTTTAAAGTGGCATTATGAAAAAAAAAAAAACGCAGTTGTCAAGATATCTTTAAGGCATGGCAGCCCTTCTGAGCAGGGAGTTTGTCAATGTTCCACTGCTCTGTGGGGTTTGTGGACGTAGCCGTGATGTCTCTGGTCCTCCAACCAGAGGTGCGTTCGGTTTCTCTCTCTCTCTCTCTCAGCTGCTCGCCCGTTTCCTTCCTTCTTCACTGGGATGATTTGCTGCCCGTCGAGGCTCAGCGGTCCGTCTGTGTTTGTCCCCAGCTGGGTCAGCTCCTTCTGCTCCCTCGGTGCCCGGCTGTGTGATCCCGCCCCGCCGCCTCCGCCGCCGTGGTCAATGCCCCGGGCCCCTCCGTCTGGGCCGGCCGCTGTCGTGACCCCCGTCCTCACTGCGTACTCCCAGAGGTGAGCACTCGGACCCGGTGGCGGCTGATGGCGTCCTCCAGGAACCCCGCCACCTTCTCACTGTCCTCCTACAAAGCACACGGCATTAAGGAGAGAGAAACACACACATTCATAGAAACGGAAATTAATACAATATCAGACCTGCCAACCTTGGTTAAATTTTTTGAGTACCACTTGCCGGAAAATTTGTCGACCGGGGGGGGGGGGGGGGGGGGGGGGGGGGCTGTCAGTTTTAAGTTCTCATGTGGTTCTTTAATTTGTTTATTGGCAAAGATTTAACAGATCTTTTTCTGATACACATTACATTGCGGCTGACCGTACACGTTGTCCCCAGAAAAGAGCTTCAAAATGCTTCTACATGTCCTTTAACTAAGCATTTTTTGCTGTGTGTGTGCGCATGCGTGCGCGTGTGTGTTCCATTACTAAAACCTTTATAAAGCCGTGAATACGGTGTTTCAAATTAACTGGTGTCCTTGTTACCTGGTGACCGACTTCCTTTAGCATTTCCTGCTGCTGCTGCTAAGTAGCCGCAGATGTTGAAATCAGACTAATAAAAGGTCTGACGCGACTTTTTGTCTGGTTTTTAATATCTATCAGCAACAAGGGACGTGAAAGAAACCCAGTCGCCAGTTAAAAGGGACTCAGTTCTTCCAAAACACCGGCTCCGCTCCGGTTTCGCGACACTCCTCCTCCGCTAGTTAGCTGCTGCGTTCAGGTGACTGGAACTGCTGCGGAAAAGTGAAACTCGGTCGTTAACACGAAAGCAGCAGAGACAGCTGGACTCAGGAGGGACTCAGGAGACACGTGAAGGAAGCGAGGACAATTTACACAAAGGAACGACTCTCAGGCAGCTGTGAACCGGCTTTCGTCGTTCACTTGAAAGAGCCGTTCAAACGAACGACTCGTTCATTGAACGTCGCAGCACTACGAGGGTAGCACATGTGTTTCCTCCTGGTTCCATAGCTGCGGCGCACCAGCCTAATTTACCGGTATTTTTTTTCCGCGTGACAAATACAATGTGTGCCGTGAATGTGTGACAACACACCGAAATGCGTGACACTTCAGAGCCCTGCTGCTGCATCGTGTTGTCAGACATGAGAACGTCCACGGTCCGCATTTATAACAGCGCTCACAGACGTCTGCAGCTTTTTGCGTAGTTTAATGAGGCGGAGCGTACCAGCGTATTTTGATGTCAAATTGCGTGCCTGCTACGCAAAATGCGTACAGGTTGGCAGGTCTGCAATATAGAAACGTGTAAATATTTCAGAAGTATAAACAGCAAGGGGAAAAAAAGCCCAGTAATGTTGATTTTGGAGAAAACTGAAGAGTCTTTACCTCATTAATGAAGGCGTAGTGAACAAGTTCACTGGCAAGGTCTTTGGAGGAGTCCGCTGAAAATTACACACAAGATGTTTTCAAAAGACATTACTTACACCATTCAGACCTTCAATATCCAAAAATAACTTTTTGAGACATTTGTAGTATTTGCAGGAACTGTTTCGAATTCCTATTTAGCAAAAAAATAAACTGTGTGGGAAGCAGATAGTTTGGAGAAGTTATAAAGTGTGTTATACAGTGTGCCGAGTATGGATTTTCTTCTGGTTTAAATCAGAAAAAGAGAAATAAAGAATAACAGGCGATGTGGATGACTTACTTGGTAGGATGTCACAGCTAAGCTGCCGATGAAGTTTGTCATCCATCCTCAGAAACAAGGACAGCTAAGAGAGGATAAAGTCAGAATGTCATTAGACTAAGCTTGAGTTGAGGATGAAGGGATTTACAAACAATTTTATGAGTGTAGTGAAGTGTTATTTTTGGTTGTAGCATTTGACTCAAGACTCATGCACAATTTACAATCAATTAAGTTGATAATAATAATAGAATATATAGTAGTCTTTCCACCTTTAAAAGCTATGATATTGACAAAAAGACCAGTGTGCCTAAAAATTAAGGATCAAACTGTAAATTGCTAGTACTGAAATGATGGAAGTGCCTGTAATAGTTGGACTCACGTGCGTTTTGGTCCCTTCTTCATTTGACTCCAAGTTACACTGCATCTGAACAACCTACAAATGAAAAAAGCACTTCAGTTAGGGCAGAACAGTAACAGCACATTAAAGTTATTATGGTGTGATGAAAGGATCCTGTTTTGATTTTAAGAAAAATGCATACAATTTGGAAATTTGAAACTCAAACACTTGTAATTTTTTTTTTCACAGTTTTAATCACAGTACACGGAAAACAGTTGGCGTCAAGTTGTGCAGAATTAATCCAAAGCATTCTTGTGAAAACTGGTGATGATTGAAATAAAATGCTGTAAAACCAAAGTGCCCCACTATAATGGTGCACTGGTTTGCTGTGGCAACTCCTAAAATCCAAACAGTCCCTCTTAAAATGTAATTAGACCAGTATGACAGGCAGTAAATGGGTTAACCACCGAGGCAGCAATCTTACATCATTCATGACATATTGCCGTTTGTAGACTGTAAACAGAAGCCTCACAGGGAATGTTTTATCCAGCATCGTGCAGCCTGGTTTCCACATGCGGGCTCACACTTTATCACACGTGCACACGCAGTGTGTGTGAAAGGCTCACCTTCCTGGTCTCTGTCTCCTGGGGCTCAGGAGTCGGTGTCTTGACCGTCTCCACCTGCTCCTGAGACAAGGACAGCGCTCGAGGGACAGGGTGAGGCCGAGACGAGGCGAAGTTCATCAAGGGGTAAATCCCGTTCCTGAAGATAGATCAGACAAATGTTAGACTAAACTCAACTCAGAGTAAGTTATACTGATCTAACACAAGTAACTCCACTTACTTGACATCCTCCAGGAACTTGTCGAGCTCCAACGGAGAAACATGGGAGTACCTGGAGGACAGCCGGGAGCACAGTCAGTGTGGTTCTTGGTGGGTCATGTCATGTTCATGAAGAGAAAGTGCAGCAGTTATTTGATTTTACTTGAGCTGAACTCCCTGACGATCATCGTGTTTGATCTCTGCCATGATGGCGTTGGGGTCAAACGATTTGGTTTTCTCTTCCACGCAGTTCTCAGGAAGCAAATCTGGGGATGCAACACAAGTTTGAGAATCATTAGAAACTGTTATTTTTTTCCTCTTTTGTCAAGAAAAGAACAAATGAAAACTTATTTTCCTGGTCCTATCATTTAAAACCCGACAGTTTAGGATAAAATTCACTGTCTTACATCTAAAATGTGCTTGACACAATCACGGACAGCACTGCCAAAGTCAGTGATTTTCATGAGAAAGCCTTGGCACGTGAAGAGACACTCACACTGGTTGTTGATGAGGCAGTGGGCAGCAAGCAGTTTGAGGGAGTGGACCTCGAACAGGACGCGGTGGAACAGGAGGTCGTGAGCAGTCGGCCGAAGTTTGGCTTCATGGCACAAACACGACTGAGTGAACTCCTGCAGAAAGCAACAGGCCACTCAGCGTAACCAGCATGACCCAGTTTACTCAGCGCCACTCTGCTCTGCTCACTCCATTTCCGGCTTCTTTTTTATCTTATTGAACCACACGCACACACACACACAGAAACACACACACACAAACTGCACAAAGTCCCAGTATTTACCCTGAAATAAACATGGATGCAAGGTGGTGTGTGTAGGCGAGTGTTAATACAGCAATGTGGGACAGTTTGTCTTTTTCCACTGCTGTATATTGAGGCCATGCAGTATTTTTGAGACTCACTCTCATGAGAGGGTCTTCCAGAGATTGACCCGCACTGGATATGGCCTCTTTGGACACTGCAGTGTCTCCGTTGGCTTGGATCTCCAGTACCGCCATCTGCAGATACAAATATTCTGTTAACACACCGAATAAAATACAGTGCAAAGGAAATCTTATGGATTGGTTTCTCTCACCTCCAGAGCACAGATGCCAAAGGAGAAAATGTCTATAGAGTAATCGTCTTCACTAGCTGGAAGACATGAGCAGAAGTAGAGGGTCAAACACAGAATTAATAAGAAGTTTATGCATTTGAGCCAATACAAGTAAATCCAGAGCAGCGAGTATTCAAAGAGGGAGCCACTGAGCTTCAATCAGGTCTGGAGGATAAAACTATTCATTATTTTATCAAAACATACATTGTTAAAACCTGAAATATACACAACAATGATTAAATGCAAATTAACTCCCGTGACAGATGAGACAGATGGTCACGCTCTCAAATTCACAGATGAAGGGAAAAAAAAAAAAAAAAAAAAAAAGCTGCTTTCACACTTACATCCATATTCAGGAGCAAAAAAGTGAAGGTTTCTTTGTTCGTCGCGGTGCTGTCTTCCTTTACCGTGCACGTTGGCATCTGGAAACACTGGTCAGAGAAACAACAGAGCGCAGACACGTGAGATACACAGACAGATGGATATACGCTAATGAAAATATCACCCCAAAATAACGGATTTCTCACCATTAACAAATAGCCGATGCCACACTGTGGAAAAAACAGAACAAATTAAATATTACTTAGGTTTTATAAAGCTCCATTAAAATCCTTACAACTCATTGAGGTGGGCTCTGAGACGGGGACTAAAAGAGGCCAATACAGGCTGCAGTAGCGTGAAGAGCCCTGCTGGGAGCAGACCTGAGCCGATCTTGATGAGGCCGTTGTGCTGAATGAAGATGGTGTCACATGTCAGGTTGCCATGGATGATTGGTGGGTCACAGGAGTGTAGGTAACTGAAAGCAAACAGTCAAATCCATTTCGTTAATGCTCTGCCTGCACTGACACACATCTCTCACGCTATAATCCGCCGGAAAAGGATGTCGGTCCGTACCTGAGTGCAGAGAGAATCTGGGTGCACCATCGTTTCCAGGCCTAAAATAGACAGAACTGTGTTGTATTCAATTATGCATGTAAAATAGGCCGGAGTAGCTCATGGTTTGCATTTAAAAAATAAATAAAAATGAAAAAAAAAAACAGCAGATGCTCACAGAGTCAGAGAGAGGAAAGGATTTCCAGAGAGATTTAAAACATTATGAGGATAAAATACATGTCTGAGCAAAGTGAGCCACCCCGACATCCTGTTACATAATCTGTAATCCTGCTGGAAATATGGATGTGAATAGTGACTGGACTGCAGTTCTCCCTACAGCCACGGCGAGACTCACTGACTGAGCAGAGCGCTCCGACGCAGACTGACTGGAGAGACAAAACACTGACCTTCACATTCATGGTCTTGTGATTCTTTTTTGTTTTCTTTAGGAACTGCTTGAGGCTGCCTGATGACATGTATTCTGTGATGAATATAACCTGTGGGTCAGGAGAAATAATTAACTCTCGATTGTGCAGAAACAATTAAAAAGGGACAAGGACTGAAGGTGAAAGACTCACCCGAGCCTGGCTCTCCTTCATGTCCAGCCAGTATTTGTGGAACTTGACAATGTTGGGGTGTTCGACCTGCATCAGGTTCTCGAACATCTCCTTGATTTTCTCCTGGATGGCAAACACCAGAGGTGATTCAGAGTTTCACATCACATTATGAACTGAAATTGGTCTCTTTATCCATCAAACCTAGCAATAAGGAGTGGTTGATTCAAAATTAGCCATATTTTACATTGTGTTTTTGAGTGTAAATAAAAATATAACCATTGATTTCAGACCTTTATCTGAAACGGTTCACATTTTTTTCCCATATTTTGTGGAAATTCAACTTGTACATATTAAAGGGGCTTGAATACCTCCTGTGCTTTGAAGACCTTCTTGTCAGAGAAGAGCACTTCGTTCCAGACCACTTCGACGCCCTCCTCTGTGTCCATGGCCAGGGAGGCGCTCTCCACGCCCGGGACATTACCTTGGCTGACCTGTAATTACACACAGGACGATATAATGAAGCAAATAAAGGATTTAATACAATGCAAATAATACACACAGTGCCTTTTCATTTAGCAGATGCTTTTCCACTTGAGAGAGAAGAAGCATATGATTCATAACATGCATTTTAGAAGGCATTCCTATTTCTTATTCCCATTAATTTATCAGTTTCCACTTGACTTGTCCCAGTTTTGATCTGCAATAACAGTGAAAATAAAGGCTAACACTGCAGGACAACAACACTCACGAGGAAGGTATATGATAAAAGAAGTACTATCTAGGTTTTATTCTTCTTATTTTTTAAAAAAAGTGATGAAAATCAATAGTACAGGCATAAGTGAGTTAGCCAATGTCATCCCCAATGCAATACCACTTTCTGCCACAAGATGGTGTAGTGAGTTACTCGATGAAGCAGGTATCGACACTTGCAGATGTAACTGTAAATGAGACGAGGGGCAGAGCTCTGAGCATACACTAAAAAAATAAGAAAAAACAGACAAAACTGACGTCACATCTGACTGCATCTTCAAATCCTGCAGCAAGAGTCAGAGAGCAAAGAAAGTAGGACGGCTTCTGATGTCTGTAGCTGCAGCTGTCGCAGTAACGCTGGAATCACTGGCTTCATCCAATATGAAAACACAAACAGAAATGACTGAAGATGTGCCTGTGTCCATAAAAGACATGCAGCTGTTTGTTATGTCGAGCTCTTTGTTATTACAACACAGCAGCAGATATGATCAGTCTCTCTGCTGAAATACTGCATGACAATAAGGCGTATCTGAAATGATTAGACGCCCCCTGCTGTGACTATCATACCCGCTCAAAGCCCCATGACAGCCATGCTGGTTCAAGAGAGAGGGGGGAAAAAATGCAATGATCACTAATTCTCTGAGATCTCAATAAGATGGAAAAAAAATCCCCGCGACATCCATTCAGAGAATTATGAGCTGGCAGCTCCACTGATACAACATTTAATCTGGATGTCTGCGCTTGAAAAGACGGTATTGTCTATAAGGAATAATGCTTCACTCAAGCATTATCAGATTCGTTTTTCCGTCCATTAACGCACGAGAGCACTCGAGTGCAGACAGACATGAGATCATTCGCCGCGCCGGGGTTACGTGAAACGCCGCCAGCCCGCCGCAACGCGCTGACGAACAGCAAAGAGCAGCGAGAGGATGGGCACCAGCTGGTGTGAGAAAATAAGGGATGGATTAGCCGGAGACAGAGAGGCAGAAGTGAGGGAACGGTGGGTGAGGGATTTGGAGAGAGGAGGCACATGCCACAAGATGGAGGAGGAATTTACCAAGCTCTGAGATCTCTGGAAGGAGGAAGCGGCAGCGCGGAGAAGCAGCGCTCGAGTTTATAATCTGGCAGACGCAGACAGCCAGAGGGCTCCATCAGTGTATGGAGCAGCAACCGAGCTGAAAGGCTGCTCATCACAGGATATTGCTGCCTCAGCTGGGACCTGATGTGATCTCCCGCTGCGTTTATGAAGCAGCGTTTCTGATCCTGGACCAGGGTCAGAGCACTTTCCTCTCAGCACAAACACGACTCAGGAAAGGCTCATAATTCCTACTAATCCTGCATGTTGCCAAAGGGGAAACTAAGAGAATCAGTGTCAAATGAATAGGCTTCATAGGATTATCTCTTTCTTTTGGAATTCTTTTTGTAAAGAAGTAAATCCTAAAACCTTTTACCTTTCAGGATCTCAATAAAGTCAACTTTCTTCTGATTGGCTGATATTGCTGCGAATGACTGATGTAAACGCAAGATTAGTTCAATTATAATCATTCATTTTTAACTCAGAGTACATTGATCTTTACTTTTATTTCCTGGCCTCAAAAACAGCATGCAGAGATTTTTTGTGTCAAACAAACAGAGTTCTGGTCTCTAACAATAGGAAAATCAATGAGTGTATGGATCGAATCCACAAGAACCCATCTGGTGGTGAGTTCTGCTTGATGCCTTCAGGACAGTCCTGCTTTATCTGGAGCAGGATTTCTACTCTTTATTGTTGCAGATGAGGGCTCTCTGTGGATTGGAGCGAATGTTTTGGATCTTTATTGTGCCGCAGGGTGATTTTGTAGTGAATCTCCCGAGCTGGGAACTCAGGCATTTACCGGTTGAGAAATACAGACTTCTGAGTTAAGGCCGCCCACATGACAAGAAATGCGAGTGACCTACGATGCTCTCGTAGCCTCAGAAACCGATACAGAGATGGAAAATGCTTGCAAAGTCAGTGTGCAGTCAAGGTCAATATTGTTAATTGTCTGGACTCCTTTTCTTTTTTATCACTACAGGAAACTAAGTCATCCAGGCTAATGAAATCTGGCTATTTAACCTTTAACTGAAATAGTATTTTCATGTATCAATGTCACAGATTAGCACAGGTGCATCATATTAAAGGTTCTCTTTAAGTCAAATTCACTTGTTCCTGATTGGACGAACCTCATTTCATCTTCTATCGCCTCTGAAACGTCAGCTCGGCGTCTCCGGAGCGAAGCCTAATGAAGGGGTGCCTCCAACCAGCTACTACTTAGGCGTCTCTCTCCACCTAAATGACTGCTTATTACTGCTAAATGCGACGCGCTGGTGTATTGTGCAGAGCTCCGAGCAGTCGAAGCGTCTATCTGCATCCGGCCGGAACGGGAGGAGGTCTTAACAGAGCCAGACGAGCAGACTACAAACAGCAATCAGCCATGAATATTCACAGTTCATGTTTCGGCTTTGCAGATATTTTTGTGCCATGAATCAAAGGGAAGAGTGAGACTGCACCATTTACTGGTTTATTCGCCGCTTCGGTGCTGCTGTGCTCCCTGCAGGATTGGTTTCTGCCACAAGGCGGACATCAGTGGAGACATGACATATAATCTAGTGAAGCTCCCACTGATAATCTGATTACTGGCATTACAAAGTGCTCCGACTTGCTGACAGCAAAGGGAATTCCTCCACTTCAGTCTCTGTCAGGAAGCAATCAAGCCTCGTTTCCCCGCGGCGTCGGACGCTCGCTCGCTTGTTTATTTTTTCTGTGTGCAGTGAAACAGTCCCCTGTCCCGGCGCTCAGGTCCCGGGGGGCTCAGCGGGGTCTGCTGCTTGGTCATGGTGGCGTGAGACTCGTAAACAGCGTCCTAGGTGCTGCGCTCTGATTGGCTGTGGGATGGGAGGTGGGCTCCATGTGCGGGGGGGGGGGGGGGGATTTAAGGATCATGTCAAAACAACATGGACTTGTATTCTGACGTTTGTTAAATCTGCATCCGAGCCGGGGAGAAGTGGATCACAGATCCCTCGTTCCACCACTTCACTGTTTATTCCTGGAATGCACTCTTGACATTAAGATGTCTGCAGTCACACTGGATTTTTACATCCAGTACCGCTGTGAAGAAACTGGGAGCTATTTTTGAATCAAGAGCATGTTGGATCAAAGCGATGGTGGGAAACCCACGAGTTACTTTTAGATTAAACTACTATAATTCCCTATTATCAGACTGTTGATTCAAAATGTTTTTCCATTTCGTAAATCTTACCGTTAGGACTGATTTAGGCCATTTTCTAGTGAAGCTGTTTTAGGTTTAGACTGCTGGGAGACTGATCTTCTCCTCTCCCGTGTGCACCATGCAGTCATATTTCACCTCTACATGTCACCGACGTTCTGTCTCTCTCTTTTGGTCTGTGCTGTCTTTATCTCTCTCTATCTTGTACCATTTCTCTCTGTACCATCCTGCAAGTCGTCTGAAAGTAGAACTCTGAGCCTCCTGCCTCTATCAAATCTGTGGTGAGTGGATTAGGCTTGCCTTCTTAAGGGAATCTGTTTGTTTACTTTTTCTGTTATTCTTCCCTCTAACTCCACCTCCGAGTCTGGTTCTGCAGGCTTCTTCCTGTGAAAAGGGAGGTTTTCCTTGCTCCTGTCACCTGTGTTTGCTCATTAGGAATAGTTTTTCACTGTAGAAGTGCCATGAGATGACCATGTCGTTAGTCAGATAAAAATATAAATCTGGAAGAACAGACCATCTGAAACACCGTTTATTGTCCATTTCAAATAAAATAATGCATCTTGTTTTGATTGCATTTCAGATCATCATCGAATCTTTTTAAATGTATCGTATCATACAGCTCAGCCGTGAACTCGGCGATTCATTTGTGCAGTATAACCTCATAAATTGCACACAACGCTAATTAAATCTCAATTCCTTTTTTTAAATACTAGAGAGACCATGTTTTCTTTTTTAGAAAACCTAAACTGATCAAAATTCATGACAGCTAAAACCATAAAAATTCTATTTCAAATATTGACAGTAAAAATGAACCTTGAAACTTAACCTTGAAACATTCGTATTGTTGGAATTTTGCAAAACGTCTTAAACCTTTTTAAAATTTTGGGCCCGTGAGATTTTCCAGTGGAAACGAGCTGTGTTGCGGTGGCGGTTTTCAGTCAGCAGACAGTGTGAAGACGCCGCCACTGTGTCACTCAGCATATTTTCCTTCTGTGCTTAAAATAGAAAATGGAAATCAGACTGGAAATAGCAATCTGACATATTTGGATAAGCAAATCTTCAAACTGTTCTTGTTGTATACACTCTGAAATGAAAGTAGCACACTGAAGCAAATCCTGTCTGGGTTTTTTTTTTTTTTCATAAATGTTTTTGAGGAAGAAGGAGATTGATTCAACAATCTGGTAAATTTATAAAAAACTGAACTGAATTTAACACAAAAATATGAGGCCTGATCTGACAACATCGTTTTGAAATAAAAATATTCACTACCGGGATTTTATGTAATTTTACTGACACTTCAGTACATTTTAAATTTTGAGTATATATATTTTTCAACAGGAGCACTTTCATGTGTAACTGAGTGCAATTTAAGCAGAGTAGCTGTACAAACTGTCAGTACGTCTCCCACAAAATTCGTTCACGAGGAAAACGGACATTTCGAACACCAATATAGAATTTATGGAAATTGCAATAATGAAAAACACTGTAAAACTAAATGGGACACCGCTTCAGCAGCTTTGAAAAAGTTCCCACTGAACTGCGTTTGGGAAATCTCGCTGTTTATTTTCCCACCCGACACTGACATGACATCCCGGCCCTTACTTGCTGTGCACACCTGGTTTTGCTCACCGCATAACCCATAATAAATCCGAGTAGAAGGGAACTGCAAAAAAAAGAGTTATAAAACACTGAACCAAATGTCTTGGCGCTCGTTTCACGAGAGTGGGATGCTTCAATCTGGTGGCAGAGGTCCAGAGAGGTGAGGAGAGGAAAAGGTGGAGCGTGAGTCAGCGAGTAGGAGAACGGACAGAGAGCGGACTGGCAGAGGCCTGACGGCCTTTTTGCCGTGATTCTCCCCACAGAGGCGTCTCATGTGAAAGAGCGTCTTTGTCCGGCGCTGTGTGGGTTCGATCCTCGCGGCAGCGCCGAGCGCCGTCTCCTCCACAGCAGCATCCCACTTCTTCCTACACCTCATACCTCGACGATGAGCTCTCGCTCTGCACCACATCAATATTTAATACCCCGATCGGGATCAGCAGGGGGGGGGGGGGGGGGTTTACCGTAATATGCATCAGCGTGTGCCAGACACTGTGTACTGTATGCAAATGAACTCCCGTTTCATTTCCAGGCACTTCGAGCCTTTCTTGCTCGGGGGTTTCACTCCGAAGCAGCGGGATCAAAGCGTCTGACTGAAATGTGGCGAGAGAAGCAGCGAGCAGAGAGAAGACCGGGAAAAGCCACACCCTGCTCAGTGGCAGCATGGCGGTGGATGGTGAAAAATCCCCCAAACACGTGATTGAACATCGCTGTGTTACTGAAACGTACGCTCAATTATGCGTCTGAATACAGGCTATCTGTCAACTAATAGTTAAAGGATTTGACAGCAGGTGCATATTCCACAGGTGTGTTGTAAAAAAAGAGGGAGGTTAATTACAAGTGACAGAAAAAATGCCGTGCAATGTATTATTTGGCTGGAATCTTCACGTTCTTTTCCAAAATAAACCATTCATTTACTAAAGACCTGCAGAGACAGATTTCTGATTTAAAACTCACTCTTATTTATTTCAAATTAAGTTGTTTTACATACTGTAAATCATTTTATTTGGAATTTCTGGGTGTTATTAAATAAAACTGAATGAAAGGCACTGCTGTCAGTATGTACTTTGATTTTTAAATAATTCATAGGCCTCACAAGAAACAATCAAAGATTCAGCGTTACCCAGACACGAAAGTTTCTATGTTTAACGTCAATATATGCTCTAAAAATAAAGACGAATGTGCTTCACTTCAGGGTCTCGGAGCACTCTGCACCAGTCGCACACAGACATGAACGGCGTCAGATGCCAGGCGAGGAGTTGGTGGGAGTAACTCAGGGTTCAGAGTGGGAATCAAACCACTGACAGCGAGGCTGGAAGATTTTTAAAGTGGAAATAACATGAATTCTTTAAACGGCATGAATTATCCTTTAATAAAAAGGTTTTAAAAACTGAAATTATCGTGCAAAAAAAAAAAAACATTTTTTGGACTCCCTTAAATTAAACTATAAATTAAAGGTGCTGTAGGCAGGATTTGCTAGTCAATGCTAATTTTTATGTGTTTTCTTTGGATTAAATGTTAGAGTATCCATTGATAATCCTTTAGGAGTGTAGCATAACAGCACTACCACGAGGGCGCAGCGTTTCCATCTGTCTCTGTTATGAGCTGAAAAGGAATCTCGACCGCTCCCGGTATGTTTGACCAATCAGAAGAGCCCCTGAGGCTCTAACAGTGATTGGTCGAGGGGCGTTCGTCGCACGTTCTTGTGGGAGGGGCTTAACTTGCGTAAGGGCGTGATGTCAGAGAAAACAGGACAGGATTGGCTGTGCTGGGTTTCAAATCACCATCTTAGATGGGTCAAATCGCCATCTTGCTTAGGTAACCCTAAGCAAGATGGCGGAGATGCCGAATCCTGCCTACAGCACCTTTAACTATAAAATAGCCCAAACAACACCATTTTCACAGGACTGTACTTCAACAGGTGAGGGCAACAGCTTTATGAACTCACATATGAGAATATTGGCATTTATTCCAATGGTAGAAATTCGATCAATTAATCTCTGTTGTTTTAGTAATGGATGTATGATCCATTGCAAGGATCTTTCATTATGGCCTAAATACAGAAGTACGGTTAAATTCTCTGCATTTTACTCATCGCTAAGGAGCCGTTTTGGCCAATGAGTGGAGTCCAGAGAGCGTTTTGTGGTTCAGGATTTTACTTATGGACACATCCTAATGACCGGAGGAGTGACCCCTGACCCCCCGGAGGTCACACACCAACCTCTACACCACATTCTGTCTTTTTTTTCCCTTTTTTAATCCTCTGATTAAATGTATCCTGACAGCACTTTCTAGTCTGTTTGGATAAATGTTTCATCTCTTAGGTGATGACTAAAAAGAGATGCTGAAGGCAAATGCAGAGATAAAAAAGCCCGAGCTGCATCAGCCTCATCCAGGCACTCCCCCCCCCCCCCCCCCCCCCCCCCCCCCCCCCCCCCCCCCCCCGTCCCGTCGCTGACCGTCTGCTGACCTTCGTGGTGCCTGATGCACATCTCTCTCTCTCTCTCTCGTCACGTGCAGCACCCAATCAGGTCAGCATCTGAGGCGGTCCGCTCAACAAGACGCCACAACTTCAGCCGATTCCAATTTGTATGACGGATTATATGACACCAATGTGAGGAAACGGGGTTAACCTATATGGAGCCTGCATCAGATTAATGTCCTTCACATCCTGCATTATCTTAATGAAACCACCGCCGCGTTCTCGACTTCAACGCGTATCGAAGGTTCGACCTCTTTTCCAACAGCAGACAAGGTCGCAGAGCCTCACAAGGTGATTTCTGACAGATGGGCTCGCGTCTCTTCTCACTTTTTCATTTTCCCACGAGGCGGCCGAAGCGCCCCGACGGGGAGGAACTCTGAGGAGAGCGAGGCGGGTCACCGGAGCGCGTGAACGCGACAGAGAGAGAGCCGCTGCAAAACAAACAGCGACAGAGTCAAAACACGCTGGGGAGGCGGAGAAAACTAAAGGGGAATTTTATGTCCTCCTCAAGCCGCCTTCCGCTGGAACGTGTGGAGCATGGGAAGCGCCGCGCCGCCTCATTATGTAAGACTCTGACCTGCGATAACTCAGGAAGTGAGGCTTTGATCCCACGTTCACCTGCAGGCGTCAGCCCGCTCTGTTTAGAATGGAAACGTGTCTGCTGCTCGTCTCGCTGCAAACCGCCGTTCTCACACCAATATACACCTTCAAAAATACCCCGAGTTTCCGGAGGGACTCATAAAAATGTCCTGCTGATTCATTCTGACAATCTGAAGGTGAAGACAGAACACAGATATGTAGCACCAGCTCTGAATGTTGGTGAAATGATTAAAATATTACCAAAAAAAATCAAAGGAGTTTTCATGTCAAACCCAGCAATTGAGTTATCCATTATCTGTTAAATCATACTAAGTTATGCAACACTGCAAAAACTCCTCTGGGAAGTTATCCATAAAACAAGGGAACAGAGAGACTTCTGTTCGTTTCCTCCAGTAAAAACTGCTTCAATCGACTTGATGAGGCGGAAAGAATAAAAAAAAAAACTAATCAACAATTAAATGAAAAAATGGGAAACATAAAAACACAAAATGGATGGAAGAATACATGATGACATATAATAATGCTGCCAAATCTAAACAGAGTCTCCTCAACTCTCCTGCTTCTCTCCAGTCAGTGAGCTGAAAACTCCCCACCCCTCTCTGAAACACGCCCGTGCGTTCAGACCAATCGAACATTCCTGTGTTCAAGTCGGAAGACAAAAAGGCACAAGGTCAGGGGCCGCTTTATCTGCATACCTGCTGTGATGTGTTGACTCAGCTCGACCTCTTTTCAAGATAAAATCCCCCCCGACTGACATTCACGGCGTTCAGACAGACCGTTTCTACAAAGCTGTGTTGGCAAAACGCATTTCTAACAGCTGATGGAACACATGTCTCTCTATCATCTGATCCAGTTTGAAGAACATGAGAAGCAGGTGCGACCTGATAATCATGCGAGCCAGTCCCTGGACTCAGAGGCCGACAGATGGGAGGAGGACGCCACGGGGGGAGCGACACCCCGCTTCAACACACCTCAGACAGCATGCTCTCGCCTCTCCTCTGCAGCCAGAGGTTAAAGCTGCATAATAAGCCAGATAATTCCCCGTTATCACCCCGATGTTCGCCGTCACACAAGTTATCACGGCACTGGCGTCATTAATCTAATCTTTCATATCTCTGAAGGGAGAGGGCTGCAGGACGGTGGAAACAAAGACAGAGGGTCGGAGGAGGGAACAATCGGTCGATCCCTAACTGATCAACCGATTTGAAATAATCTTGATTTTGACAAAAGTTCAAGTTTATTGTTATTAATGCCATAAAAGTAATCAGTGACTGCTGCATAACCTCGAAAAGGATGTGTGGCTTGATATAAATGCTGCTGTGCTCCTTCTTAGGGAACAAACTGCAAATAATGTTTTCAACAGAACAGAAATTCAGACGTAGTGAAGGAAGGAATAACTTCACTGATTTAAAAACATTGCTTCTCCATTTGACATTCATTAATAATACAGAGGGCTCGTTTTGATTAAATGCTCACTGGTTTTTTTATTAAAATTCAATCTTACGCCTGAATGAAACATTAAATTACTTGGACATTATGACACCGGGAGTTGTTTCCTTCCTCCGTCTGAAGCAGTCCAAGGTTAACGACGACCTGTTGAGCGCGTCATTTTTAATCAAGGATAAATTCTGGTCCAGGTTTCTTAGTTTACTGCAGAGAAACAAGCTCTGAATTTCCCGCAGAATTCATATTTGTGCCTCCAGAGACTGTAAATTATTACACATTCTGAATCATTCTTTCATATTTCCTCTGAATATGTTTCAATATCGAATGAATCCAATGAATCAGCAGATCATCCTGACGTCTTTCTTTTTGTGATATTTAAATAAACAAAATGAACACGCCTGACCCTGGCATCTCTTTCTCTACAGACCGATGTCCTGATGTAACCCTGCAGCTCTAATTCTAATTCACCGAGTCATAACTGCTGGGAATCTGGGCGTCAGCGGCTCCTCGATTGTTTTCTCTCATCAACTGACCGATGCTGAATACAAACAACTCGGTCCCAAAGTGAGGAAATAGTCTGTGTCTCCACAAAAATAAATAAATCATTTGCACCTTCAAAGGGACTCTTATCTCTTGGCTAAATGGGCTTTAATGAAAGACACAACTAATATGGGCAAAATAGCTAAAACCATAAGGAATAGGAAAAATTTAAAAACGGAATTCAAACAACCCTAAAATAACTTCCATTTGTAAAAGAAAATAAAAATGCTTTAAAAAAAATGGAAGACGAAGAAAATAAAAAAACTACTTATAATAGATCCAAAATGGTTAAAACAGCTGAAATGTCAAAATTGTCTGAAAAGTGCAGGAGAGGAAAGATGAAACAGATCTCGTGGTCATTATAGGAGGACTCGTGAACTTTAACCCTCCTGGTGAGTTCCTCCTGCATGCTAAGCAGATCTTAAACCATTTCCATAAGCTTGTGGTGGAATCGCCGCTGCTGTAATAACAGCTTTTTGCAAAACCAGCATGGATTTAATGCCTGCAAGCACAAGTAGTTTCTGAATTCAAATGTATTGGAATTAGAAACTACATAAACAGGTAAATATTGACAGAATTTCATTCCACTACAGGAAGAACACATGATGTCCATAAATGTTGACATTTCTATTTAGGTAGAACTTGTTGTTTTTCCAAGAGGAAGTTCCCTGAGACGCAAAAGGTGAAAGAGGAAGTTAAAAATCACCGAAAACTGATGCTTCTCGTAAATGACCGACGCCAGGCTTCATGTTAGTGTGTGTGTTACTGTGCAGCACTTTCTTGCTCTCAGACACTCGATTCCACTGATCACAGTCTGAGAACGCGTTCGAGAGCGCTGGACTGCGGAGGACGTCAGGGCCGAGCTGCTGATTTACACCGGCATCACGCTCCATTACAGCCACTTTGTGTCAAACAGCCTCCGCCGCTGACGGAGGTCACAAAGTTCAGCTTCGACTGTGGCTGAAACTCTGCCTGGATGGCTTCTCGTTTTGGTGTGAAAACCAAAATGTAAGTTTCCTACTGGAGTAAGACAACACTTCACTGGTCTGATCACCTCCAGTTTCTCCCTGAACTAAAATGAGTTTGACACAGCTGGATTAAACCCAACAAATATGGATTTTGTTTTAATGCATGCCTGTTTTTCCTAATTTTTCTGGAAATTTTATGTTTATTTTTTGCAGCCGGTGGTTAATGAAAGCGCCTGTGCTGTAGTTTGTAAGTCACTTTGACCTAGAACTGTATTTCTGGTAAAACTTTACAGAGAAAAAAAAATATACTGAGGAAAAAATAAGTAGATATAAAGTTTGTATCATGTTGCCCAGCCCTACATAAAAATCTATAAAAGTTGAAATGTCAAGAATGAATTTTAAAGGCCTAAAACAGAGTCGAAAAGTCAATATTAAAGATTAAATGCTGAAGGCAAAGCCATAACTCACATTTGAGACTGCAGGATAATTGAAAAACATACAGCTCCAGCAGCATTAACATAACAGTTCATTTTCTATTCACGTTCCTGCTGTTATGTAGCACCAAGGTGAAACTTTTTACTGTTTAAAAAACAATGATGTAGTGTGAAATTCTTAAGAAATAAAGGCTAATTCACGCAGGCTTTGCCTGGACTTGTATCTGGCCGCCTTCCTGTTTCTGTAAAGACATCTGCCATTGACTGTGGTGGAGCCTGGTGGGGTCTGGAGTATAAAAGTTCTCCATAAAGCGGGTGGTTTCTGCCCACTGGATTACCCTCCTCATGCTCGTAAATATCCGCACGCCGCTCGCTCCGCTGCATCAGAGTTACGGCGCGCTAAACCGAGCTCCGCCGGCCGCGACCGGGACTCGTCTTCGCCTCCGGCAGAGGTTACTGCAGTGCAGCGAGGAGGCGAGGTGACTCGAGGTGAGAGCTCGAAAAGACCCGGCAGGCGCTGCCAGAAGACCCATTGAGTGTTTGCCACGGCGGCCAGCCGGCGGCGGCGACGGCGGCGTGCTCGCGCATGCTGAGACCGACATTAGACTGTAACACACCCTTTACTGCAGGCAGCAGCAACAAAACAACACTGTGGAGAAGGAGCACAGAGGAGTGTGAGAGTTTCTCCCTCACTGTTACTGTTGAGTTTATAGGCCTCAATTAGTGGAGTGGGCGACGCCGGGGTTATTAAACGGCTCCCATGTGGAGAAACGCCGAGGGAGAGTCGTGTTTATCATGTGGCTTTAATCTTCCGGGGAGATTAAGTAGAGAAAGTGACGGAGAACCCGAGCTGGCTCTGCGGCACGTGCTCAAACAAAAAGCGCGTTGGCAGACGCTGGCCGAGATAGTAAGCTGCTTTTTGTCTTCCTTCGTTACGCAACGTTTTGTGAGAGCGCCGCATGAGGAGGGGAGGCCCGGGGTCCGTTAATCCGAGTGTCATTCACCTGTCCACGGCTTCGCCAGGCCCCACAATGCACGTCGTCACCAGAGGGGCTTGAAATAAATGAAAAAAACTGAGCCGGCGTCCAGACTGACAGGAGCGACAGACCCAAACAATGCGAGGCGCTGCGTCGGCGCTCGGTGTCGGGTGTCACTGAGACGGCGAAACACGACGCAGGAAGTCCAGAGTGAGTAAGAGAGCCGCGAGTCCGCAGGGTTAGGAGGCACCACAACATCACACCGCGGTTTCCAGCAGTCTGACACAAGATTCCACAACTACGCGACTCTTCATCCCTCGTCGTACGAATCATTTCAACTCTCACATACGAGCTGCCGTCTGCCTCGACACGCCCGGTGTCCGAGCAGCAACCACTCCCATGGGAACGCTGCTCTGCTGCCTCACCTCTTTCACGGCATCGTTCTGAAAGTTTTAAAGATAAGCCGTGAGCTGATAAAGTTCATAGAAAGAGGATTTCTAACGGATTCTTCCACATAGCTGTGAACGGATCCTGAGGAGATCATTAAAACTAAGGAACAAATTGATTATCCTACAAATCACAGAGGCTTTTGCTGTCAGAATGAGAATGACGGCGTCAGCAGGGCGCCTGTGGCTCAGCTGGTGGAGCAGGTTCTTTCATTCATGAGGTTGGTAGTCCGACCCTCCATGTCAGTCAACATTATGTGCATGAATGCGAACATCACACCGTAATTCAATGCCTGAATATATTTTTTATTAGACTTTACGTCTCAATTGAACTAAATTATCTGACACATAAAATTTGAAAATGAAATCTGAAGTGCAACTGAGAATTCTTCAATCCAGAGTGGTTTGTGTCTTGTATGGTAACTGAAGCCCTGATCTTCGCTGAGCAAAACAGGATGTGGGCTTTTATTTGTTGCCTCCATATTTAATTCATCAGACATCTGCCCGATTGATGGCTGCCGGGACGCGACGCTCATTCATCACGGCGCCCTGCTTTCACTGCTCCCTCCGTATCTGCATAAACAACGCCGGGATGCTCAAATTCACAATGCAAACCAGATTTTATCTGTGAAACAAGGACATGGGCGGACCGCTGAGGGTGCGGACATCTGATTTCAGCACGTGAAGCAGAGGAGGAAATTACAGCGGTAAACACGGAAACTGATGAGATCTCAGACAACAGTGTTGGAATAAACCTCCACGCTGCTCAGAATTTGTCGCTTCTGCTCTGATTTGATTTGGAGATTTTATCCGAGGCTGAATGTGTGACATCTTATTCATTAAATCGTGGTGGAAAACTGGTTTGTATTATTATTTATTTTTTATCATCCAAGCTGCAACAGTGTGCAGCATGTTGGGAGAATGTTGGAATTACTCCAGTTTTCTCTCAGGAAATCTCTTTACTGATTGTGAAAAGTTAATAAATCAAATGTAAAACAGACAAAGACCGAGAAGTAAAACACACAAAATCCTCGGCTTTAAAGAGACGAATCCTGACAGTATTTCACGGCGCATTCACGAGTAACGGTGAGCTGGGAAAGGTCCCACGTCTGAACTCTGCTTCTCGCTGAGAAAGTGGGAGGCTTTGGAGAGTTTCCTGAAGCAGGTTTCTCTGTACTTGTTACTTGTACTTATCACAGTTGAAAGGATTGTTAGGTGTCAACGAAGAAAAAAAAAAAAAAAGATTAAAAGCTGTATGCCAAAAATCTGGTATGAAAATAAATGGTCCCTTCGTCGTCATTGGTTGATTCCTGTTTGTCTCTTTCCTAAGCCGTAAAACGGAAGTTGGGATCCGACCAACTGGTGCACGAGCGCAGCGTCAAATCCTTCCCCAGATTTCTCCTCCAGCAAAGCCTTTAATTACGCGTCCTTTGTTTCTGAGCTCGTCTGAGTGTGTCACCGTGTTTCTCCTTACGCGCATACTTGACACACGCATACGGATATCTGTATTTGGCTTCAAAGGTCACGATATGAGCTGCTGGCGCTGAAGCATGGAGGAGTGAACACACACAGTTTCTATATCAGCTGGCCGAATAAGTAAATAGAGCTTCCTTTGAAGCGGGAAGAGCGCGAGCTCACCGAACTTCATGGAGTATCCCTCCTTTATTGACTGTTCAAACACAGATAGCGGCGTTTATGGAGGCTCCCTGGGACCTATTCTCACCCGGGAGCAGGCCGCGATGTTTTCAGAGCCCATATTCACACACGTGTTTTCCGATCAAAGTGGTGTGTGATGCCGGCCGGGGCGGGCAGCTGCGAGGAGGTGGAGGATCCTGGCCTTTGCCTCACTGCAAGGGGAGGGCGAGGAAAAAAAAAAAAAAAAAAAAACCTGAGTGGCTGCACCTTTAATCTCCTCAACAGGTCTTTTCAGCCGTGAGATTTCTGGCGTTCAGTCAGCAGGAGCCTATAAGCATTTAAAGACGGATCCACGTCGCAGGGAATAAACTCAGTGTTATTATTACGAGTTTGTATGTGACCCACAGTCACGAGGCGATGTGTGCAGAGCTCTTCACGTCCGGAAAATTCCACTCTCGGATATTTATCCACACTCCATGAGCAAGAGGGATCACTGTAGATTCCATATACATTATTAATCCGTGATGCATTATACAGATGAACGACCCACATGCAGTTCGATAAACAATTAGTCCTCACTTTTAATGGCCGATAAGAAACAATCTGACACAGCCATTCAATCCTACGTTTCTGTTGGTGCACAACTCTGAGAGGCCATTTAATAATAGCTACAACAGAATTCCCAGTTTAGCTTCAGACGTTTGGATTTGGTGCAAAATTGACGGATGGAAAGTTCAAGCCTCAGAGGGAAAACGAAGCGGTTCACTAAACCTTTTTTTTCGCTGCAGAAGGCCTCGTCGCCGTGGCGGCCGCCTCTCCCGGTCTCTCTGCAGGACCCTCAGCGGGGGGTTGTTTGTGGAGAGTGATTGCAGTGTTTGTGGTGCAAAGGTCCGAGTTTATTTTGAGGCAGGTGTGTTTTGATTTCCAATGTTATTTAACCGTTTTAGCAGCAACTTCAAAATAGGAACAACCATTGAACACGATCATGACGTTTGACGTCTGGGAAGGAAATTAACAGCAGGTTACACGGCCGATGATGAAAGCTGGTAATAAAACCGCAGTGGGAAGACGGAGATGCCTCAGTGAACTTGACCTTTGTCTGAGGTGTGTTGAAACACTTTTCTAATCTGATGTAATAAAATCACACTGTGTGACATTATGTAAACCAGTCACAATGTGGAGCAGAAACTGACTGGAGCCATCAGAAGAATGTAAACACCTCACTCTTTAAACCGGTTCGATGTGGAATCAGAGTGAGATGAAGGTCGCAGATTATTTTAGATTACGGTAGTCGATTTCCTGTTTGTGTGCAAGGATATTACTACTTCTTACTATTTTTGAAACTGGATTTCTGCTTCGTGGATTCTTTTTCTGCACCAGGCGCTGCTTTGGTCTCCTGTTTGTAATTTATAAACAATGGGTTTACCCTCGAGGTGCTGACTGGAAAAATGTTCTGTGGAACTGAAAACCAAAAAACAAAAAACAAAAAACAAATTCAATCCATTCACAAAGTTCCAGGGTCGTGTGGAGCTGAAGTTAAATCCCGGACAGGTCGCCGTTTCATCACAGAGCAATCACACACGCTTACACTCCCATCAGTCAAGCCTCGAGGGAGAACATGCAAACTCCACAGAGAGCTCCGTGCTCCGAGTTGTGCTCTCTGTGTTTGCTCTGGGAGTGTTCCTTATTTCAGTAGGTAAATATTCCACTCGTCAGCGTAACGGCTGAAGTCTCCACGGCGTTTTCTTCTCCAGGCAGGAGGCAGAGTCAAGCTGAGTCGAGCAGCAGCTCCCGATAAACCGAGACGGCTGAATCATGGCGGCAAGACTCGGTCTAAATTATGCAAATCCAGACGGAGCCGTTTGGACCTCTGTTTCTCTCTGATAGACGCTCAAATCCTCTCCTCTCATAACCCACTGACGTTAAAAAAAAAAAAAAAAAGAAAAAGGGAGAAACTAAAGTTTATTCAAGGCAGTATTTCTGCAGACACACACTCGTGTTCAAGCTACCGTCCGAAGCAGTGACTCAGCGAAAGGCAAGAGTGTGCTGGAGGAGGTCGGAAGCGCTGGTAAGAGGCATGAATGCCGTGTGACGTGAACGGCGGCGACGGTTCTGTGAACGCCCCGCAGACACGTCCGCCATTCCTTGAAGATTCCAGCTCCCGTCCGGCGAGCGGAATATCGGAGCGGCTCCGTTTTCGCACAGCTGGAGTGGAAAACGCTGACGACCGGTGCTCTGTCGGGATCCGGTGACCCCTTCCCAGAGGCCTCGGCGGCTCACATTTCACTACCGGGTCACGGGGTCCCTCGACATTACCCGGCCCGGACGCGTCACGAGCCGCCACATCACGAGCGGCGCTAAAGAAGAAGTCGTTGGAACAGAGTCCGGAGCTTTGTTGGTTGCGTTGCCCGTTAGGCTCGACAATGCGTCTCTTGTTTGCTCTCAGACCCCGACTCAATGGGGGCATTTTTTTACTAAACGTGTTGACAGAACCTGACGGAGTTAATCTGTTCTTAACCCGAGAGAGGCTGTTGAAATACAGAAGATACATTTTACACCATTACAGGAAGAAGTTACAGGATACTTTGTGGCATTTCTTATCTGTACTTTACTTCAAACTGACCAGAAACAGCTGGTATAAACTTTTTACGGTTAGAATTTAAAAAAAGCCTGATATAACGGAACAGCGTATGCAGCCTAAGTGAATTTCGGTGTCCTTGATCACATTCCAGCGGTTTTCATCCTCGTCTTTTGACGTGAATGAGCTCCTTCTTGTTTCCCGCTGTAACCCTTTAACTGTTTAAATAAGCAGAATAACAAGATCTTTGCAGGAATGCATAACATAAGGCTCTTTGTGCGACCAGGGATCAAGCGGTGCCTTTTGTATTGCCTGTGGCCACAAACATTTGCACAGGAATGAAGAAGACAATAAGAGGAGGAATGCATCGAGCACGCGTTAGCAAAAGAGCAGAAACTGATAATATACGGGAGCGACAGGCCTGACGATAACCGTCCGTCTCTATCGGACAGCTCGGCTCTGCGCTGACGGGCGCGTAAACACAGACGACAACCGTCACCCCGGCGCTGCTCAAGCAGGCCTCCCTGGCTCTCCGACACCACCGAAACAAAGGCAGCAGCCATCGCATGTAAACAAAACCAAGTGGTAACACAAGTCCGATCTTAAACACCTCCACCGGCGGAGAGCCGCGCGCTCGCACTTTACGACGACGGACCGAAATAGCGTCAGTCTGGCCGACCGGGTCAAAGGCAGCCAAGTTGTAAATAACAAAATGTCATCGCATATAAATGAGTAAATTACCCTCGTGTCACTGAGTCAGTAGTAAATCAATAGGCGTGTTCGGGGAGAGGAGAGCAACAGGAAGGCCATTTTGACTGGAAAAGCCTTGAATCAGCAGAGTTGACTTTAAGAGAAACTCCCCAACATGCTCCTTCAACAGGAAGGAGTCCAGCTCAGAGGAGTGAAGGAGTCAGAGGGAAGCAAAAAAAGCTGCTGAGATATTTTAATCTGGATGAAACACAGCAGCAACACCTCAACGTCGCAGGTCGAAATACAACCGGTGGGGCCCGTCTTCACAAATGGTTTCCATTTCTGAGAAGCAGGAACTGTGTGAGTGGGTTTCTGGGTAATGCCCAGAGCTGTACCAGGCAGGAGGACCGCTGCTGGCAGAGCGGAGGTGTTAACAGGTGAACGGGAGCCGGCCGCTCCGCTCTCCGCTTCCCCTGCAGGGGGAAACCTGAGCGGAAGCCATTCCTCGCGGGGCAGCTGTCAGGCCGGCCGGCATGCCCAGCGCTGCTGGATTATTATAGAGTGTCAGTTATTAGAAGGAGCGCTCGGGGCAGCGCTCGCCACAACCCGCAGCCTGACTGGGGCTCGTGGGGGGGAAAGGGGGGGGGGGGGGGGGGGGGGGGCAATGCTGCACTTTAATGGTCTGGATTTACAACCACAGACCAGGGAAACGCTGCAAAACTTACGAGCCGACATGGGTCAGGAGCGCTGCGAGGCGACGGAGTTCAGTCACCGCTCATTTGACCAAATCACACAGACGTGGCCTCTGACTTTTAACAAAGAGCATGAACTTTTTTTCCCCCCTCTAATCGCCCTCAAGAAAGGCTCCTGCCCTCTTCTATCACCATCACCAAAACATTTCAGGCGAGCCAGATGCTGCTGGACACACCCTCTTTAACAAGCAGGCTCAATAAACGCTGCACAAACAGACGCATTCACACACTCACATGACGGCTGCCGCGCCAGGTCACACCTCCAGCTTCAGCCGCCTTGCCCGATGGCACTCGGACAAATGCTCTGGACGAGATGTGCAATCTAACTGCCAACTTTGTGATTGATGGCCCTCCCCAAAAGCTGATAAAAGCAATAAACCGTCGCCCATATCTGCTCTGGATTTTAGAAAATAACTCACTCTGGTTTTGCTTGATGTGTGAAAATCTAATTTTAGCAGAAGATCTCAGGCGGAGGCTCTCCTTCAGATCTCCCTCCTCTCAGGTTCAGGCTCATCCATGCAGAAAATAACCACTGCATATCCTATTGGCCGATCAATCGATTACATTTATGAAATAAAAAAAAAATCCACCTCTATGAGGATTTTTCACACCATAACAAGTATATTAACAGGTTTCAAAGTGTGATTTTTAAAGCAACCGTGTACTTAATGGATTCATTGAGAAACCAGATGAGTCAGGGTTTGGCGGCCGCACTGACCCGCTTTACGATATCCTGCAGGAGAATCCTCAATACCGTTAAGTAATTACATTATACAGTCGCGCTGGTCGATGCTTCCAGAACAGCAGGCTCGTCTCGAAGATAACGGTGCTAACGATCGATCGCGGGCCATTACCGACGCTAACCGGTGCAGGCAGGTGGCCTCCGAATCCAGACTGCAGCTCAGTTAGAGGCTCATCAAGTTAAAAACGACTCTTTCCTTCTCTAAGGTTCCTCATGTGGAAAATAACTGATTCGAACCTATTTACAGACGACGATTCGACGTTTCTTTACTCTCATGAGCTTTTAAACTGGATTTAAGTGATTGGATTTTAAGAATAACATGTGTAGCATTACCGACAGCATCTTCTCATGAGACGTAAACAGCAGAATCGTCATGTATTCGCAGTTTTTAGAAACGTGTCGGCTACTATAAATATATATTCACCTGAATGTCAAAGTGTTAAATAAACGTCAAGTACACTGGTGTAAAGTTCCACCCCCACTTGGTGAAGTGCCCTGACAGCCCTCAAGCTGTAAAATCATTTCTGTATTTATAAACTTTGCTGGCATTTTGAGCCGCACGTGTAATTAAAGTGACTGCTCCGAGCCGTTTCACCGACGGCGGAGTGACAGCGAGCCGGACGGCCATGAAATCAGCTTTATTACCGACTCCTGCGCTTTTCACTCAGTCCCAAATGTCAGGGTGCGTTTAGCGAAACGGGTCAGCCGCCGCCGCCGTCTGTTGGTTCTGACACGTGCACGCCAGCAGACACATGCATGGGATTTCAGTTAGCACATGGGTGCAGAGAGCGGCGTCGGCGTGTCACGTACTAACATGTGAATTAGCACGGCAGTGACTGAGGACAGATACAGACGGAGACGGATCCCTGAAACAGAAGATGGAGACTTCCTGGAGTGAGCAGAGAGCATCTCAGGATTCCCTTCAGGAGCATAACCTCCGCCGCATTATTAAACCCAGACCGCAGGGGTCCAGGGATAATCTTCTGTACAGACTGGACGCTATAATACTCGCTTTACGCAGGTGCAGTGCCTGCCTGTGCTCATAAGCTCCATCTTTACCTCTGAGAACTCAGCAATCAGACGAGGCAGAGAGGAAACGGCAGAGCCGCCAGATTTATGCCTGAATCGCAATATGCTGTGAGTCACCGTGTTGCCTTTGTAGATTGTTCGGCGCGAGCCTGAATGTCCTCATTGTGGAAAATCACGTATGACTCAATCTGAGGAAGCGCGTCGCCCAATCAGATGCTGTAAACTCGGAGGTCAGAACTTGTAAACTTTCAAGTCTGCTGACGAGCCGACTTCTCAGAGAGCCGCTGACAAAGGGAGAAGATCAACTGCATTTCAGAGCAATTATCACCCAGAGGATTGTTAGTGGGAAGAAAACATTGAGTTGCAAACCACCAACTTTAGCCTGACTTATGCCTTCTGTCGTTGTTTGGCTGAGGGAACATTATTTGCTGCTTTTCACACAGACGATAACTAGAAACGGAAACCTGAGGCTGGAAAATGTTTTGCCAATAAACCACAATGCAAACCTCGGAGACTCACAGGACTCTGTGCTTCCCCATCTGAACGGCCTCCGTGTGAAATCAGCACAGCGAGTCGACTCCGAGCGGATAACGGGAATATATTAGGGACGTATGAGGCAAAATTCATGATTTTAAGTGACAAATCCAAAATCATCTTATTAATAATGGGATGATTTGCTGCTTCCATGAGTTTATGAAATACTGAGCTGAATTATGAAAGTTTTTTTTAATCTCAAAATTTGATATGACTAATAACGTTAAGCTGTTTCAATTATTTTAGGGATCCTGAGTCTCTGATCTATGAAATGATCATTAAATCCCAACATTTAGCCTGAAGAGTGACGGCATTGAAGGATTGAGACAGAAAATTACCAGAAAAACTGAAGAACAATCAGAGATTTAAATATGTTTAAATAAATAATGAGGAAGAAACACTAGTGAGTAACTGGACTTTTTGCAGATTTTTGGATTTAGGTGGTGCCTGTAATTTTAAGATCCTGCTGGGATAAACAAGTCGAATGTTTTCTTATATCAGATAAAATTACAGTGAATTCATTCATCCTTCTGGGTAGAATCCTTGGAGGAAATATTCAAGCTCCAGCATCATAACAGCACGGGAACAGAAACAGCACCCAGCTTGAATTACAGAAAATGAAAATGTATATATATATTTAGTTTAATATTCTCCCAAAATCTATTTCAAAGTGCAAATAAATACAAAAAAATGTGTGATTAATGTAGAAAGTCAGTTATAACTCGCAAATAAGCACACTTGAGCCTTGGACTGTATGAAGTCTTAAGCTTTAACACTTTCCATCAAATCATTTATGAATAAAAAAACACAGTAATATAGATCTGGGCGGCAGGAACCAGCCACGGATGACCGACTCTCTCAGTTTGAGACAAATAAAAAATGTGGCAGGTCGAAGCCGCTCGGAAAACAGACAGATGGGTAATCAATGGGTGGAAAATCTCCGGGGTTGGCTCAGTTTTGTGTGTGTGTGTGTGTGTGTGTGTGTGCATGCATGTGTGTGTGTGTTAATTTCAACGTGATGAATACTCAATGGTGCTGAAAGTGCGGCGAGGTCAGGTGGTGGTGGCGCGCAGAGGACGCCGTGTGCAGATAACCTTCAACTTTAAATTATCAAGCTGATCCAGAGCTGCTGGCGGAGGCGACACCCGCAGACTCACAATGCTGTGACATTTAGATACGCGTTTCTTCTCCCTGATAACCACTGAGGACACTCCAACGGATTTTTTTTTTTTTCTGTTGTCGTTTGTTGTGAAATAGCGCTCACGCCGCACGTGTGCAGGTGTGGGTCTCACTGAACCGGCTGAGGCTGTGAATCCACCGGCTGGGGACATAATAGATAAAGTTGACATTAAACAAACAGGAGATTATTCATGGGAGAGGGAGCTGCAGGCAAGGACGGCGGCTTGTTTTCTGTAATTATGCTGCTGCTGCTGCTGCTGCTGTGCTGATCCTCACAGGCCAGTTTATGTCTCTTATCTGTTCACTTGTATATATAGTACTCTTAAATGTTTATATAGCTGTTTAAAAAAAAAGAGGACATGAACTTATTAAATGACCACATCCAGCTCAAATTGTTAGTTTTGGTTCTGAATTTAGGTCAAAATTCAACACATTTTTGAAAAAGCTGAAGTGTCTGTTCAGCTTTTTCAGAGAGAAAGTTGAAGCAATCTCCTGGACTTGGCTCAGTTTTCACTCCTGACTGGCTTCCTAACCCACATCCCCCAGACTCCAACCAAACGGGTCTAAACTAAAACAGTTCATAACCATTCCTGCAGCTCTTTTTTTCTATCAGAGAATATAAACCAACAGAAGATCATCCTTGGTTTTTGCACTGTGTTCAGTCTTGACCTTGCATGAGGAGTAAAATAGCTTCAGGTGTGAAAAACTAGTCAGGTCCACAATAAAAGCAGTAATGACTTCCTGCTGTAAAGAGGGAGCAGCCTGTTTGACTGCATCAGCAGTCAAACACGACACAAATATCCTGCCTGTGAAAATAATATCAAAGACAGTGATGTATGAAACACATCAGGAGGCTCTTAAAGGAAAAAAAACACTTTATCTAGTTGCAGTTTCAGTTGGAGATATTTTTTCTTCTCTGTTTTGACAGTAAAGTAAGTGAAATTAGAAAATAGAGGCTTAAATGAGCTTTCTGTGGCAGCTCCAGCATTGCATAACCCGGGGAGTTCAGCCGATTCATTGATTGATTGAATGATTGATTGGCTGGCTGACTGACTGACCCCCCCGCCCCCTTCCTCGCGGAGACGCGCGCAGCCTCGCGTACACGCTCCACAAACAACGCCGGCCGGGACCAACCTGCTCCTTCCGCTTCTGCCAGCGGCCGCACGGGCTCTCCTCCAGGATCTCGCTCTCATCCTCGCTCTCCTCCTCCTTCCCCTCCGACCCTGATTTCCTCTCCGGGACGGACATCGTCATTTTAGCGCCGCGTATGTCCAGATTTCGTCCCTCCTGGCGCGCGCGTGCTCTCTTTTCTCTCTCTGTCTGTCTTCCTCTCTCCGCCGCCTCCGGTCTCCGGTGTTGTTGTGAGGAGACGAGCGGAGGCGCAGAGACGCTCCGCCGCCTGTGTGCGCAGTGAAGAAACCCCCCCTCCGACCACACCGGCCGCTTGGCGCTCAAAACATCCTGCAGACAGACGCCAGGAAAAATGAAAAAAAAAAAAAAAAGAAAAGCGCTCAGCTCTCAGTCATTCTATTTCTAATAATAATAATAAAGATCCGGAGTACAGACCTGCGCGTTGCGAGGCTCACAGACGGATCCCAGACTCTGAAGGCTGCATTCAAAACACGTTGCGAAATGCTTTTTCTGCTTCTCTGCCTTTCAGTCCGCGCGCAGGCTGAGAGCGCGGTCACCGGGGAGGGGGCGGGGGGGGGGGGGGGACTCCGGTCGGTCTGCCGGTCGGCGGCAGGCAGGCACCGTCTGCTTCTCTTCACCGAGGACAGCGGGAATGAGCGACCATCCTCCAACACGCGTCCGCGTCGCTGCTGCTGCTGCTGCTGCTGCTGCGGGGATCCGGAGCCGTGCGTGCTCCTGCCTGGCACGGTGCGCAGAGGGATGGAGCCCAGTACCGTAGTACCGGCTCCAGGAGCGCACCCGAATACTGACACGGGCCGGGGAGGGGGGCCGCCCCGCTCCAATGGCTCGAATGATATACTATTGATAAGTTACTGTATCATTTCCTGCTCATATTATAAAGCTTTTACAGTTTTATCGTTTTTTTGAATAAAATATCAAGTTTTTATAACACAAGTTGATACTGAAGTGGTAAAACAGTTTTTTTACAAATGAGCAGACAGTTTTTCACTGAAGCATGAAGCTCACAGATCAGTACAATTTGAATCAACATCAACAGAAACAACAAAGACAGAGAAACAATTTTTTTTCTTATCAAACCCAACGAACATAAAGCTTTTATATATGAGAAATTATTTGATTTCATGTTAAATGTTTGATTTAGTCTTCTGTTGTGACAAATGATGAGCTCAGTTGTTAATAATTGAGTTGTTTTCCTCTCACTTTGTCAAAGAGCTGCTGAAATAAATAGATTTTAAAATGAAACATGCAATAAACAGATTTGTGAAACTGAACTAAGACAGGCAGGGGAACCAAACACATTTCAGCATGAAGCGCTTCATGAGCTGCAACACATGCCGAATATTAACAAGAAAAGACAGTACAAACAAGGGGATGCAGAATGTAAATAAAATGACAAATTAATTTTCAGAAAGACTGTAAAGCAGGGTTCTCAAACTCGTGGTTTGAGGGCCCCTTTCTGGCAGCACCCTTCAACTCCTGGTCAGACTTGATGTTCATGATATGAACAAATTATTTAGAAAATTCAGAAAGAAAGAGTCTATTTATGTTTATTGTGGAAAGTTTTAAGTTGTCTAGAGTGTTTTCTTCCCCCCACACTCTTCAGCTAAGTCTTTTAAAAGGTTTGACTTTATGTCTTTGGTCTTTTTCTGTCTTGTTTTCATGAACGTAAACCCAAAGCAAACCAAACTCTTGTGGATTTCACCTTAAAGAACTGAACAGTCAGTCACTACTCTAAAGCCAGAGAGGGACACAAGAAGTTCCTGGAGATTTTATTTGTTAATAAAAAAAAAAAAGAAAAGAAAAGAAAAAGAGCCTTTTGTGTCCAAAGAAAGAGGGACTGTGGAGAAGCACAGCTCTGCATGTAGGAGAGAGCACCAGCTGCAAAAAAACCTCTTTTAATAAAAAAGTGCAATCTATCCTGTAATTCACTGGCTGATATGTTATCTCAAGGGTTTCTTGTGCTGGTTGCAGGAAGGCAAAGGAAGTCTGTCTGTGCTGCTGGCAGGTTTCAATTAAAAGCTGCAGATTCATGGCCCTCCATGAGGACTGTGCCATGCTGGCAGAGAGCCTCGCCGAGGAAAAACTGCAAGAAACTGTCGACTCATGCAACAAGACAATGCTGCGTAAGGAGAGCTCTTTGTGGAAAATATAAGCAATGCAGTGGGAAAGATGTTTAGAAAAGCTGCATTTATTGTTCTAACAGTAAAGCTCCTGATTCTACATTCGCTCAGTGCAATAATACATTTTGGTTTAAAAAGTCACTGGACCTCATTCACTGCTTCACAGCTGACTTTTGATTCTGAATATCAGATTATTTGGTTTGCTGCAGCTCTGTGGTTCAATCTTGCCTGTACTCAAAGATACGGATACTTCATTTTTCCAATCAAATTCTCTCAAACCCTCATTAATGGATGCCACTCCCTTCTGGCTTCCTCAGCAGATCACATGACCTGCATGTTTGATTTGGTGCAAGTTCTAACGCAGATGTCACACCCTGTTCATGATTTAAGCTTGAAAATGTCTCCCAATGGTGGAAAATTCTGGTAGAATTCCGGTGAAAACCGTCACATTCCTGCTGTGCTGGGAAAACTGGATCTCATTTAAAGAAAACATCAAGCGGGCGTGTTCACAGGCACCATCCATAACCCGGACCGCCAACATTCTGAAAATTACAAGCACTATTCTCCAATAGAGAACCTCAAAAAAGAAAAGAAAAGCTGCAGCAAAAATGGGTGTATTGAATGCTTCTTTATTTTTCAAGTGTTTTAGAAGCCAGATCAATAGGATCTGTTTTAGAATCCATGTTTACATAAAAATCACGTTTTCTGTTTTCTGTTAGATCTGACAAACCGAAGAACCCACTGAGAAAATCAGAACTGCACCTTGTTGATCCACAAACAGAAAGAATACGGTACTCGTTTTGCATTTCTAAGTATCACTTCATTGCTTCATGGAAACTACTGTAGCTTTTTTATACTACAAACCCACTGGTTTTCCATCCAGTGGTTCTGTTTATGTAACGTGATGCCTCACTGTGAGGGAATGTAACTTCATTCACATGTTAGTAGTTACACACGATTTCTTGTTTGATTTTGTTTGTATTTTCCCCCCACTTCACTGTGTTTCACAATAACTGTCATTGTGTGATTCCCATCAATTGTGGCTCTGTGGAAACCAGGCAGCATGTCTCAACACTTCACTTGTAATCACAGATCCATACAGTGCTTCCTCGCGCCCTCTATTTTTAGTGCACGTTGCTCACAGAGAGTGAGAGAGCCCCTGTTCTGCCAATCCCTCTCCCTGGTAATGAGCTTTACTCTTGGCACAAGGAGCAGAGCGGAGCACACAATGGCGATGTCTAGACAAGTCGCAGAACGGACACAACACAGCGATGAAGAGCAGCAGCAGGAGGAGGATCAACGCTGACAAGTCAACAGGGAAACAGAGGGGCTGGTCTTTGGGTTCAGCTTTGCCAGAAATAGCCAAAGTCTCTACAGACACACAAATTGTGTTGTTTGATTTATGTGACCTGTGTGATGCTGAGGTTATGCAACAACAAAAAAGTAGAGACATACAAAAGAGATGTGACATAGTCTGGCTGTGAAACAGGCACAATAGCAATGCACCATGATTGAAGTTGTGATGTTAACATGATGTTAACATATACCGTATATTTGTTTCTGTATGGGCATTTTTTTAGGTGTATTCAACCTGTGATGTAGTGGTAAGGACTCTCTCTACACCATGAGAATATATCTGGTTTGAGTCCAGGCTCTGGAGCTGTGTGATTAAAAAATAACACAAACATGTGAACAAATTATAAATACATTAATGTGTGCACGGATTTGTGACGTGTGAAGAGTTTTCCTCCAGTTTGCAGTTCAGAAATGTGTATTATATGCAAACAGACAACTCTGAAGTTGAATTAATAATAAAGATTTCGACATAGATCCTTCAGTGAAACACACACACACACACACACACACACACACACACACACACACACACACACACACACACACAGTCTTGTATTTCTATCCTTGTGGGGACCGTCCATTGACTCCCATTCATGTCTAGCCCCTAACCCTGACCCTTACCCTAACCCTAACCCACACCACAACAAAGCCTAACCCTAAAGAAATGTTTTTGCACTTTTACTTTTTTCAGTAACAACAACATGGTCAAGAAAACACTGTTTCTCCTACTTAGGACCGGAAAAAGGTCCCCACAAGGCACGTCGTTCCACGTTTTGCTATCCTTGTGGGGACATTTGGCCCCGACAAGGATAGAAATACAAGAACACTCACACACACACGCACACACACGGTGTTCTGCAGTGTAGTGTTATATAGATACAGTAGGATGTTGATGCCCTCTAGTGGTTAGTTTGTAGTAATGCATATCTTATTCCTTTATTTTTTTAACTTCTGTTTCTTCCAGCCTGCTGGGAGCTCAGTGGATATAGAGATATGTCTGTAACCATGGTAACGGAAGAAAATCAATCTTCAGTAAATGTAAAGTTGCAAAAACGTACAATTGTTTTAATTTCTAAAACTAAAGCCTAAATGTAGCCTCCGTCAATTAATGTCAGTATAGGAAATGACCCTTAAAGACTCAAGAGCTGCTTGTAAGGACACAATCATGAAAGTTTTCAGGAAGTTTCTGGAAGTTTTCAGGAAGAGGGTTCAAAGAGGAGAAGGATGAGCTCCTCATCTCATATTCTCTTTTTATTGTAACTGCACATTCTTATGGAGATGTAACTGAAGTACAGTACTGTTGGTCTCATTACATAAGTGGGTTAGATGAAATCTTTCCATAGTAACTTCAAGATTATATGGAAATTGTTTGATTGTCACACTCTAATTAGATGTTTTTCGACATCTGACCATGTTTTTCTCAATACATTTTTGAGAAACACAGTGACATTGACAAATAAACAACAAATAAACAATCCAGTAAAACTGGATGCATCACAAGGATTTGGGCAGATAAAGCTGCATGAGGACAACACAAAATACTACACATCCAACACTCCATTTGGAAGTTATTCTTTTCAAAGAATACCCTTTGGAATCTGCCCTGCTGCTGAAGTTGTCCACAGCACCATGGAGCACATCACTGAAGGCCCTGAAGGTGTGCAGGTCCATGCAGATGATCTTGTCCTGAGTTGCTGCAGACTGATGGTGAAAATTGGAAGGCTGCTGCCAACGCGTCAAAAGCAATGACAACAGCAGAATTTTGCTATGCTCAAATTGAAAAAGAGTGTACAATTCCACAATTATGTCTATGATCTTCCAACATTTGAAGCAGAGACTGATCACAGGCCACTGATAGCCATTGTCATCAAAAATATGCATGATGGACGGCCAAAAGGAGACTGTCAACTGTACTACAATAATACAACAGAGGTGAGAGGACTGTTATTGAGAAAAGACATAATTGTCTTTCCACAGTCAAGGATTGCATTTCAGCATGGAATAATGTAAAAGAAGAGCCAGAATATCTGTCTGTTGGTGTGGTGTCAATGCAGCCATTGATTGGATGGTTTCCAGCTGTGAGATCTGTTTGAAACAACCAAAAGAGCCTCTGATAATTACAGATTTACCACAGGAACCATGGCAGAAATTTGGGACTGATATGTCCCACCACCTGTATGGTGAAAAAAAAAAAAAAAACTTGGTCGAGTATCTGTCAAATTAACAAGAGAGGGCGCTGCTTCCCAGCATGTCTGCAACCAGCATTATCAGACAAATGAAGTCAGTCTTTGCAAGGCATGGAATCCCTCAGATTGCTTTCTTTGCCAATTGACCATGTTATAGTTGTAAAGAGTTTCAATATTTTGCTGGAGGATAGGATTTTCAGCATGTAACTTCAAGTCCTCTGTATACACAGTCAAATGGCAAAGCAGAAAAAGGAGAACACGAAACAGCTGTTGAACAAAGATCCAGACAGGAATTTAGATGATTATGTAGCTCTTTCGAGAAAAAGCTTCACCGTTGGAACATGGCATGTCTCCTAATGAATTTCTGGTGGGATGGGGGTTACATAAAGTGACTCCATATACTGCACAAAAGAAAAATGTCAACTGAAAAAAAGACGAACAAGGAATCATGACAAGTCATCGAAGAATCTTATTCTACTACAAAGACATGACACAGTGAGTTTCTAGGATTCCAACAGCTGGGCCAAAAAAACTACAGTTTTGAAGGAAGTTAGCCAAAAGTCTAACATGGGACTGGGATGTCAAAGAGAGTGTACAGCGGGCTCTGAATGGACTTTGTCACTTGGTTACCTCCCTCCAAGAGGCACATGGTAGTCCACACTATGGTCAACCGCTTCTCCAAGATGGCTCGCTTCATCCCACTTCCATAGTTACCCTCAACCAAGGAAACTGTGGAGACGATGTGGAACCGTGTTTTCCACATCCACGGCTTCCCCTCAGATGTGCTGTCGGACCGGGATTCTCTGTTTGTGTCCCGGTTCTGGAGAGCTTTCTGTGAACTCTTGGGGGTGTAGGTGATTCTCTCCACTGGCTGCCATCCACAGACCAATGGGCAGTCAGAGAGGCTCAACCAGAAGCTGGAGACGGGACTCCGGATCCTGGTGTCCCAGCATACCTCATCTTGGACCAAGCAGCTCATCTGGGTGGAATTCGCCCACAACTCCTTGCTGTGCTCATTTAACGATATGTCACCATCCGAGTGTGTGATGGGTTTCCAGCCACGCCTCTTTCTGATTGCTGTAAAGTGCGAAACAGATTTGCTCTTTTATGAGGAGCTCATAGGTATAGGGCTCCTCTTAATAATATGATTTCTAACTTTACTTTATTTAGTTTGAATACTGGTACTTAATAGTGCTGAATCTGACAAGAAGACAGAAAGACAGGAAGAGAGAGAGTGAAATAGAGAAAGAAAGGGGAAAAAAGCAGTGGAGAGAAGAAAAAAGTGCAAAGATACAATGCTTCTTTGATCCGAACCGACACTCCACACAACCGACTACTATACCTGCACAGAGACACAACAGAGCACATCCTACGAAATTTTGAGAGAAAACATAGTTGGTCATCCGGGATGTGCAAAGTGAAGATATATATATAAGATAACAAACCAGAGCAGCAGGAGAGACTTAACACAGATAGCCATTAATCTAACAGCCCATAAGACAACAAGGTGACTGATCCCACATGCAGAAATTAAAGAATGCAGAGTGCATAAATGACAATTTTGGTTGATTTTTTTCCCCTTTTTTTGTAGTCGAAGGAGGAAACGATGTTTATCTTGTTTTGCTGATCACAAGAAACAGCCTTGGCATGGGTTCAGTACTTATTGAAGCTCATCATTTGTACATTGATGTACTATCAGCATGACCAGTTCTGGCTTGTTTTGTGCCCTCGACTGGCGTCTAGTTCTTTCTTGCCCTTTTCCTCTTATGTATTTTGTGGAGAATGTAAAAAGTGGAAATTTTTTTATACCTTTAAATAATATCTAGAAAGCAGCATTCAGCTTCTCTAACATCCATCCATCCAAGGCCTTTAGCAATATATACTGAAATGTATAGTTCTTACTCAATTAATAAATAAATACGTCTCCAAAGGAGTGAAGAGGGAGTTTTGAGGCACTCCCTTCTTCATCCCTACTTCATTCACCACCCTCCTCCTCACAGTATATAAAAGGTGGGTGTTTCAAAGTACTTCACCTCTTTGCCTTTTCAGCAGCCTGACCAGGGGGAAACATCCAAGCCTGTAAGTACATCTTATATTTACTTTGTTTGCAGTGTTCATGACAAAATGTAAACTTTTCCATTAAATGTGCTCAATACGCTGAAGTTTGCATGTGAGATTCTGTAAAATGTGACTACAAACTATTCTTTATGGATAAGATCAGAACTTGGATTTTACCAATTCCCACAGATTTTTACAGTAAAGAAAATCTCACTAGATGTTCAGTTTCATAGATGCAGGAAACTCAGTTATTTTGTTTGTTGCAGCATCATGAGCAGAAACTACCTGTCCAAAAATGACGAGCTCCGCAAAGGCGACTACCTCTTGTCCAACAACAGGGAGTTCAAGGCAATTTTTCAGGTAAGATGCTTGTTAACAATAAATATTTACTTAATAATGTGTTTTGATGATTCTATTAAGAGTAAAACTGATCATGTTGCTCCTGCAGGATGATGGGAACTTTGTGATCTATGGCTGGAAACCTCTGTGGCATAGTGACACTGCAAACATGGAGGGTGTCCGTGTGTGCATGCAGGCCGACTGCAACCTGGTCATGTACACCAGAGACTCCAAGGCTGTGTGGCACACCAACTCTGCCAAGGACGCCAAAAACATGTGCCAACTTCGCCTGACGGACGAAGGGAAGCTGGTGGTGAGCCGAGAGTATGACGAGATCTGGAACTCCTCCAACTCACAAGGCATGAAGTGAACTTTGAAAGTTCAGCTTTGTTGTTTCAACAAATTTTCCTTTCTATGTAATTAAAATCATTGAAAGGCTTGAACAGTCTCCATCTGTTTCTTTGGTCTTGGTTGGATGCCTCAGCACTTTCTTGTCCTGCAGCTTGCAGCAATACATTCTCCTTATGTTTTTATTTCTCTTTCAAATGTTAGAAAAAGAATCACTTTGGAATCCTTCTGAACTCCATTAACCCTCTCACTAAAACCTGAATTAAACAAATAAGAATGCAAGAGGACAAAGCTCAAGACACTCCTCTAGGGGTGTGAAACAAGCCTGGACCGGTCCTGCTGATAAGCACACCAATATAAAATTATACTGAACGTATGCCAAGGCTGTTTAAATCACATCCTGAATTTTTCAACCTCGCCCCAGCCACACACACTCAGACTTCCAAGCAGTTTAGTCACCAAAAAAATCAAGTTCTTATCTTTGGACTGTGGGAGGAAGCCCTGGGAGAACATGTCCTTTTTTTGGTTTTTCCTTTCCGGTTTTTCCTGTCTTTCCTCATTGCCGGACTGTTTAGCCCATGACACGGATGTATGGCTTTACCTTTTTGTTGTTGTACAACCTCAGCATCACCCAGGTCACATAAATCAAACAAAACAATCTGTGAGCTTGCAGAGATGCTGGTTCCGGCAAAGCCGAACCCAAAGACCAGCGCCTCTGTTTCCTTGTTGACAAGAGTTGATCTTCTTCCTGCTGCTCCTCTTTAAACGCTGTTTTGCATCTGTTTTGAGACTTGTCCAGACATCGCCATTGTGCGCTCCACTCTGCTCCTTGTGCCAAGAGTAAAGCTCATTACCAGGGAGAGGGACTGGCAGAACAGGGTCTCTTTCACTCTCTGTGAGCAACGGTCACTAAAAATAGAGAACGCAAGGAAGCACTGTACGGATATGGAGCCCACCTCACTCTGACCTCGAGGAGGCCCAGGACAATGACGGTGGCGAAGGCCTGCCTCACCCCAACCCAGAGCTCTTCAGTTGAAACTGAACTGAAAAGTCACCAGAGATATGGCCATGTGCAGTTGCAACATGAGTAATGACATGATCACGTAAAAGGTTAATTTTTATGATAGTGAGGCCTCTGTATACCATTATCTCATCACCACAGGTCAGAAATATCTTTATATTGTTGAAATATTTCTGAAAAGAAAAATATTGCTGCCCTTTGTCACCGGTTCTGTTCATAATCTTTATGGACAGAATTTCTAGGTGCAGCCAGCGGCCGGAGGGGGTCCGGTTTGGGGACCACAGGATTTCATCTTTGCTTTTTGCAGATGATGTTGTCCTGTTGGCTCCATCGAACCTGGACCTACAGCATGCACTGGGGCAGTTCGCAGCCGAGTGTGAAGCGACAGGGATGAGGATCAGCACCTCCAAATCTGAGGCCATGGTCCTCAACCGGAAGAAGGTTGCTTGCCCTCTCCAGGTCGGTGGAGAGACTCTGGCTCAAGTGGAGGAGATTAAGTATCTTGGAGTATTGTTCACGAGTGGGGGGCGAATGGGGCGTGAGATTGACAGGCGGATCGGTGCAGCGTCTGCAGTGATGCGGTCCTTGTATCGGTCCGTTGTGGTGAAGAAGGAGCTGAGCCGAAAGGCGAAGATCTCGATTTACCAGTCAATCTACGTCCCCACCCTCATCTATGGTCATGAGCTGTGGGTCATGACCGAAAGGACAAGATCCCGGATACAAGCGGCTGAAATGAGTTTGCTTCGTCGGCTGGCTGGGCGCTCCCTTAGAGATAAGGTGAGGAGCTCAGTCACCAAGGAGGAGCTCAGAGTAGAGCCGCTACTCCTCTGCATTGGGAGGAGCCAGCTGAGTGCTTGGGCACCTCTTTAGGATGCCTCCTGGACCTCCGGGCATGTCCCACCGGGAGGAGACCCCGGGGAAGACCTAGGACACGCTGGAGAGACTATGTCTCTCGACTGGCCTGGGAACGCCTTGGGATCCTCCCGGAACAGCTGGAAGAAGTGTCTGGGGACAAGGAAGTCTGGGCATCTCTGCTTAGACTGCTGCCCCTGCGACTGGGTCCCGGATAATCAGTGGAAAATGGATGGATGGATGGAGAAAAATATTGCTTTATTGTTTTTGTTTATAAGGATGTTTTATGTTAGGTCATTCAATGGCTGCTCAAAGCCAAGTGTCAAGAGAGGCTCAGAGAAAATTTGCCACACCAAGCAAGAAGTGCTGAAGTGGCATTCCCTTGACTGTTTTTAGATTGATTTTGATGACAAACAATCAAAATACAATAAAACTGTTTATACAAAAATTTTAATCTTTCTACAATACACATTGAAAATAGTAATAGTAATGCAAGACACATGGAAACCGCATCAGAGTGGATATGCCATTTTGAACAGATGTGCTTTGGGTTGTCATTCGAATTGAGAAAAATGATTCCCAGTTTCTCAATCGGGGTGGTAAAAATGAATTCTGGAGATGGGGAACAGAGTGGCTGATGCCCTGCTGTGGCTGGGGACAAGGATGGCGGCGGCGTGGGAGGAGAGGATTGGTGATTCATAGATGGAAGCGGGCGTGTCATGGTGCGAGGTGGAAGGACCCACGCGCAGGCAGCCAGGCGGAGTTCAAACAGTTCTTTATTGTGGGTAACAGGAACAGGAGCGCAGGACTCAGGAAGGCAAACTTCAGGAAGGCTGAGCAGACATGCGGGGACACGGAAGCAAGCAGACAAACCCACAAGACACACCAGGAGAGCCAGACTTAAATAGGGGGAGGACACAGGTGCCACATATTAGGGCGGTAACGAGGGCAGACAAACACCAAACAGGACCCAAGCGCCTGAGGGTCCGATAATAATGGATTTATAGATAAAAATGTACCAATGAATGGTTCTATGTGCAGACATAGAAGCCAAGTTTACCATAGAATACAGTGTGCAGAAATGTGTGAGAGGTTTACAACCAGTTATGAATCTCAGGGCACCATGATGCACAGCACCCAAGCGATGTAAGGAATGAGCAGAGGCATTCATACACACAACATCACCGTAATCCAGGAGTGGCAAGAACGTGGCCGTGACAATGTGTTGACTGGTATTGAAAGAAAAAAACAGGCTCTGCATCTGAAGAAGAAACCTAGCTTCAGTTTCAGCTTCCTCATTAATAGCTCAATGTGACTTTTAAAAGAAAGACTGTCATCGATTGTCATGCCCAAGTATTTACAGGTGGTCACATACTCAATCGGGTTGCATTGCGCAGAGAGGCAGACACTTTCTTTTTGTTAAAAAAAGAGCATAAATTTAGTCTTTCCTGCATTTAAAAGTAACCTTAGGTCCAGTAGTTGCTTCTGAATAGTGTTAAAAGCAGACTGCAGATTTGCAAACACCTGAGCAACTGATGTTGCATGACAGTAGATGAGTGTGTCATCTGCATAAAGACGTACAGAAGCATTAACGTTATGGCCCACGCCATTCATATAAATCGAAAAACAGGTCGGCCCTAAAACAGAACTTTGTGGTACACCATTTATGATGTTTAAGCACTCAGAATAAAGACCATTTGACAGAACACACTGCTTATGATTGAACAGGTAGCTGGACAACCAATTGACAGCATGGTCTGACAGCCCAATGTTAGACAGTCGCTGGCATGAAATGCTGTGGTTCACTGTGTCAAATGCCTTAGAAAGCTTGATAAAAAAGTGCAGGGCTGTATTTTTTGAGTCCAAGGCTTCCATGATATTGTTACACACCTCAGTTGCACCAGTTACGGTACAATGGTGTTTCCTGAAGCCAAATTGCAGGGGTGATAAAATATTTCGATTCAGGTAAGCCTTGATCTGCTCGTTCACCAGTTTTTTGAGGACTTTGGTCAAGATGCAGAGCTCTGTGATAGATCTGTAAATATTCAATACTGAAATGACATGATATGCATGTGGGGACCCCTCTGTCTGGAGTTTCCATGTTCTGTTGTCAAAAGACAACAACTTCATTTTTTGGTGACTAAATTGTAAGTCTGAGTGTGTGTGGCTGAGGCGAGGCTGAAAAATTCAGATAATGACTGACCTTGGCGTACGTTCAGTACTAAAATTTGCACATTGGAGTGCTATTGGCAGGACCGGTCCTAGCTTATTTTGCACGCTTGAAGAGCGCCTTGAGCTTTGTGCTCTTACATTCTTATTTGTTTAATTCAGGTTTAAGTGAGAAGGTTAGTGGAGGTCAGAAGGACGCTGTATCCCAAAATGACTCTTTTTCTTCCATTCTTAAAGAGAAATAAAAAATAAAAGCGTCAGGAGAATGTATTGCTGCAAGCTGCAGGACAACAAAGTGCTGAGACATACAACCAAGGTCAAAGAAACAGAAGGAGCCTGTTCAAGCCTTCCAATGGTTTTAATTACGTAGAAAGGAGAATTTGTTGAAAAAACAATGCTGAACTTTTCAAGTTGACTTCTTTCCTCTTGAGTTGGAGGAGTTCCAGATCTCCTCAAATACTCGTCTCACCACCAGCTTCCCTTCGTCCGTCAGGTAGAGCCGGCACATGTTACTGATGTCCCCGTAGGAATTGGTGTGCCACACAGGCTTGGAGGCTCTGGTGTAAATGACCAGGTTGCCGTCGCCCTGCATGCACAAACGGACACCCTCCGTGTTGGCAGTGCCACTATCCCACACAGGTTTCCAGCCATAGATGACAAAGTTCCCATCATCCTGCAGGAGCAACATGATCAGTTTTACTCTTAACAGAATCATCAAAACAAATTATTTTGTAAATATTTTATGTTAACAAGTGTCCTACCTGAAAAATTGCCTTGAACTCCCTGTTATTGGACAGAAGGTAGTCGCCTCTGAAGAGCGCCTCATGTGTGGACAGGAAGTTTCTGCTCATGATGCTGCAACAAACAAACAAACAAACAAACAAACAGATTTCAGTGCATCCATGGCACTGAACATCTAGTGAGATTTTCTTCACTGTAAAAATCAGTGAGAATTTGTAAAATCCAAGTTCTGATCACATCCATAAAGAATAGTTTGTAGTCACATTTTACAGATTCTCACATGCAAACTTCAGCATATTGAGCACATTTAATGGAAAACTTCACATTTTGTCATGAACACAGTAAACAAACTAAATACAAGCTGTACTTACAGGCTGGGATGTTTCCCCCTGGTCAGGCTGCTGGAAAGACAAAGAGGTGATGCACTTTGAAACACCCACCTTTTATACTGTGAAGAGAGGGGTGGTGATAAAATAGAGGCTCAGAGAGGAGTGCCTCAGAACTCCCTCCTTCCTCCTTTGGAGACATATTTATTTATTTATTGAGTAAGAACTATAAATTTAATCACCTATATATATAACTGTAGGAACTTGGATGGACGGAATTTAGAGAAGCTGAATGCTGTGTAATAGATATTATTTAAAGAGCTCCGTGTGTGTGTGTGTGTGTGTGTGTGTGTGTGTGTGTGTGTGTGTGTGTGTGTGTGTGTGTGTGTGTGTGTGTTTATCATTTATCACATGTTCAGTAATCCTTCTCCTCCTCATATCTCCATCATTCTCTTCTCTGTCTCTCACAGTATCACATCAACCATTTTCTCATGACGATTTGCCGACAATGTCGGACCTACAAATAAGGCACTGTGCACATATTTGTCACACAACATAAAACATCAACCATACACGCATTTAAGACCTCACAGTGTACTCACTCACATCCAATTCCTTCTTGATGTGGGAAATCATGCCTTTCTTCCAAAAACCAAACTACACCCCATACATTGAAACTGGTGCAGCAAGTGTCAACTGAGTACAAAGTCAGAGCTTTAACACACAAAACGATGTATTCAAGACCTTCAAATCACTGAAATATCTACATTCATACCCAAAACATCAATGTTCTTCCACTCAATACATTCACACTCACACAGGTACATGTTTTTTTCTTTCATTCTTAAAAACAAAAACAAAACAAAAAAAACACAACAACTAATTCAGACAATTTAAAGGTTTCTAACTCTGCAATTAATTAAATTTTCAAGCCAATTTATTACAGCTCAGAGCAGCCTGACTTTCCCTACCCACAGGCTCTGCAGCAGCTGTGGGCAGGGGGTGTGCAACTGCCCCTCCTCTTTCTTAAAATCCTCTCTCTTCCGATCTTATTGTCTGTTTTTCTCATTTCTTTTTTCTCAGTTTCATTTTATTTATTATTTATTTTTATTTTCTAGAGCTTGAAAATATACTAACACACCAGCTGCACAGTGCGCTGAGCAGGAAAGAGATGTGAGGCAGTGATCCTCCATTCCCTTACACCAGCGGTTTTCAAAGTGTGGGGGTTGGCCGTTTCCTCATGTCTCGATTCCAAGGAAATGTTTGTCTCTGTTTCCTTAACGACTCCGCTTATCGGTTCCGCTGTGTACCTGACGACCATGCGCTCCGTGCATGGCCTCGCAGCCACGGGGCAGCTGCTGTGCGCTCTGGCGCCGCTACGGAGCCGCGGACCGGAAACTGTCAGCAAGGATCATGTTTTTCCTCACTCCGGAGCCCTGCTGCTTCATTCTAAACAGAAACACGTCGGTGCCAGATGGAAAGTAGATACGTGTTCCTAAATCAGTGATTTCAAAATAAGATCCGTGTCGTGTTTTTGCCTTCACATTGGTTTTTGTAATTCTTCTGGTAAAATATATGACAAACAACGCGATCTAATCATTATATGCATTAGAAGAATGAACGATGTTGTACTTACTCATTGTAGGAAAGTCAAAGACACCAAAATTGCACAAATCAAAGCTCCATGACCGGAGCGGCTGTGTTGCCAGATTGGACGGGTTTCTGCACAATCAAGCTTCTTTTGAACCCGAGGTGGGTTGATGGAATGGCTATGTGTTTGTGACGGGTTCTTTTTTTTTTTAAATGCAAATCCGTTTTTTTACCGTTTTAACGTGCATTTTCTTCAGAGATGGAGGTTTGGACTGCTTTCTATTCAGTCAGTCTCCAATAGAAACAAACTCCTTAAAATCACTCACACGGCATCTAAAATAATCTGCTCTCCCACACCAAACATATCAGAACTGAAGGACAGGGCAATAGCCCGGCTTGCCATGTCAATAGTTTCAGACACAGATCACCCTCTTCATAACTTCTTCCAGCTCCTCCCCTCCAGCCGCAGATATCGGACTCTTAAATGTAGACGGGCCTGTTTTAACAAGAGTTTTGTTCCATCAGCCATTGCTGTACTGAACAAGGTACCTCGCTGACTTACTTGCCATTCTATGTTAATTGCTGTTTGTTGTTCTTTGTTGTATATTCTGTTTTTGTAATTGTCTTATTGTCTTACTTGTGGTGTATGTGATGGTGTCCGTAACATCTTGAACTGACATGAAGGCTGTGGAAACAAATTTCCCTTCACGGGATAATAAAGACTTATCTATCTATCTATTGTTGGACGGTTTCCAACCTGGCGTCAGGAAGAAGCTCCAGAATTTGGCTGTATTTCACACGAGAAGATGAAACTGGGGCTCCTTGCAGCTTGCAAAGTTTTCATGACATGGATATTTTTTTCATCTGTTCAGGATGAAGATATTAAAGAGTTAATGCAAACACCCCATTTGTATTGTTACATTTCTCACTCAATGAGAACTGATAAGAGAATTGATAAGGAAGAGTACCGATAAGCAGTACTGACAATGGAATTGGAATCGCTAAATTCTTAGCTCAGACAATATGAGGAAGCGGGTAAAGGGGGGCTACCATGCTTTTGACTTCTCTTTGGGGAGGCTCGCTATTCCACACTTTGAAAACCCCTGCCTTACACAGAGTGAACTGTGAAGGAGTGAGGGAGCCCACAGCCCCACAACATCTGTGAAATGTCAAGTTTGTCACGTGTCTTTCTGAAAACCTGCTTTTCATCTCGGTCATCTAGACCATCATAGCAGAAATAGGATGCTCAGCGCAAATTATTTGCCACTTCCATAACAACTGAGGAAGACACTACTCGATCATACCATCATTCTATCTAATTTGCGGTTCCTCACACACCTGAGTGTGTGAGACCTTCGGTTAGTCATAACAAATAAATCTAAGCACAACAAATCAATTAACCACGCACTCATTACAAATTTCCATCACAGCAGCAAAGTGGAAAGTTCCAGTTAAATGAAGCCCCTGTTCCCAAAGGAATGAAATGAGTTTGGAAATATCTAAGAAGAGCTCAGTAGAGTTTGGGAAAATGTGGAGGTTAAATGGGAAGAACAAATCAGGGAAAAAGATGGATTTGAAATCAGAGAGAAGCAGGAAGAAAAGGAGAGGTTAGAAAAGGGGAGAAGATGGTAAAAAGTAAGTGATAAGATGGTGAAGAGGAAGTGTGAAGAAAGAGCAGAGTAATAAGTGATGAGAAGAAATGCAGTAGAGTGGTGTTTCATGGTGGGAAAATCATTCTGTTACAAGTCAACAATTTTTCTAACATGTCATCAATTGTCACATAAAGGATTTGAAACTGGTGTTGCAGGATGAAGAAACACCAGTTAAAGAGGGAGGAATTCACATTTTCTGTAAACTTGTATGTGATTTCTAAAATTTTTGTGATCAATAATCTTAAAACCTTAAAGGTGCTGTAGGCAGGATTCCGCATCTCCGCCCTTATGCAAGTTAAGCCCCTCCCACAAGAACGTGCGACGAACGTCCCTCGACCAGTCACGGTTAGAGCCTCATGGGCTCTTCTGATTGGTCAAAGACACCTGGAGCTGTCAAGATTCCTTTTCAGCTCAGAACAGAGACAGATGGAAACGCTGCACCCTCGCGGTAGTGCAATTATGCTACACTCCTAAAGGATTATCAATGGATACACTAACATTTAATCCAAAGAAAACACAGAAAAATTAGCATTGACTAGCAAAATCCTGCCTACAGCACCTTTATTTTTTGCACATTGCTGAGATTTTATTTAGACAGTTGTTGCACGACACATATTCAGTCATTTTAAAGTATTATTATTATTAAATTTGGAGTTTAAGCCTGAAGGACTGTGTTTTCACACAGCGGGAGGTCAGGACACAGAGCAAGAGCAACCCCCAACATGCACCCACACACACACACACACACACACACACACACACACACACACACACACACACACACACACACACACACACACACACACACACACACACACACACACACAAGCCGGTTCTGTAGTACAGTGCAAGAAACAGTGAGATGATGGTGACCTCTGGTGGTCAGTTTGTAGTAATGCATATCTTCAGCCTTCTATTGTATTTTAATTCGGGTTTTTCAGGCCTGCTGGGAGCTCGGTGGAAATAGAGATGTGTCTGTAGCAATGGTAACAGACGAAAAGCAATCTTCAACAAACGTGATGTTTCATAAATGTACAATTGTTTTAATTCAAAGCTGCTTTTGAATGATCAGGGCTCCATGGCTGGATCTCTTTCACATCACTGGTTCCTTTGTTTTTGAATGATGTGACGTCATTTCAACGTTCCTGGAGTTAGAAGCAATGTATCGATTATAAGTGACGTCATCATCTAATTTGACCCAGATATGCAAATGAGCAGCTATGCCAATTAGATTGTGATGTCACTTAGAACGTTTGTTCACCACTGAGGAGTTTGCAACAATGTATTAAAGTAACATTTTTTAGTGTGGTTTAATTTTTTGTTTTAAAAAATATCAAAGTGCATCATATTTAATTAAGCTGTTGAGAATTTAATGTAAATATTATCATTATTTCACATTATGCACTTTCATTGAAATTATTATGACATTGGAGAATGTCTGGCATGAATGGCGCTTAGTCTGTCCACTGGAAGCAGTTTGAGGGTCGGTGTCTTGCCCAAGGGCACTATGGCATGTGGAGATGGTAATCAAACCAACAACAGTCTTGTGAAACGACCACTTTTCCAACCGAGACACAGCCACCCACTGTTTCATTTCATGTTGAATAGATCAATTTAAGAGGGAAATACTTTTTTCCTGTTCAAGAATAAATGACAAACACTTTTAATTTCCTTTGCTTTATTGAAATGAAGAGCTTCGGAGGGTATGGTGCAGAAATACAAATGGAAAAGTTGGAAATCAGAAGAATACTTTTATAATTATAATAAAAGCATAAGGAGAATGCTGCAAGCTGCGTGACAACAACATGCTGAGATATTCATTTGATTACATCCAAGATCAAATAAACACGGAGTATATTCAAGCCTTGCAATGCTTTTAGTCACATAGAAAGGAGAATTTGTTGGAAAAAAAAAAAACAATGCTGAACTTTTCAAGTTCACTTCATTCCTTTTGAGTTGGAGGAGTTCCAGATCTCGTCATACTCTCGGCTCACCACCAGCTTCCCTTCATCCGTCAGGTGGAGCCGGCACATGTTGCAGGTGTCCTTGGCGGAGTTGGTGTGCCACAGAGGCTTGGAGTCCCTGGTGTACATGACCAGGTTGCAGTCGGACTGCATGCACACGCGCACAGCATGCATGTCTGCAGTGTCGCTATGCCACACAGGTTTCCAGCCATAGATCACAAAGTTCCCATCATCCTGCAGGAGCAACATGATCAGTTTTACTCTTAACAGAATTATTAAAACACATTATTTGGCAAATGTTTAATGTTAACAAGTGTCCTACCTGAAAAACTGCCTTGAACTCCCTGTTGTTGGACAAGAGATAGTCGCCTTTGCGGAGCTCATCATTTTTGGACAGGTAGTTTTTGCTCATGATGCTGCAGCAAACAAAGAAATGGATTTTAGTGCATCCATGGCACTGAGCATCTAGTGAGATTTTCTTCACTGTAAAAATCAGTGAGAATTTGTAAAATCCAAGTTCTGATCTTATCCATAAAGAATAGTTTGTCGTCACATTTTACAGAATCTCACATGCAAACTTCAGCGTATTGAGCACATTTAAAGGAAAACTTTACAGTTTGTCATGAACACAGAAAACAAAGTAAATATAAGATGCACTTACAGGCTTGGATGTTTCCCCCTGGTCAGGCTGCTGGAAGACAAAGACGTGAAGTACATTGAAACACCCACTTTTTATATACTGTGAGGAGGGGGGTGGTGAATGAAGTGGAGGCTCAGAGGGGAGTGCCTCAAAAGTACAGGACAAAATGTTCTTACTTTGCAGGCCTATATATTTATTTATTTATTTATTAAGTAAGTAAGAACTATAAGAGTATAAGTATATTACAGCTTGAATGGATGTATGTTAGAGAAGGTGCAGGCTGCATAACAGATATTATTATTGAACAAAGTGTTTCAGTGATTGGTGCCTGAATGTTCTGCTGCTACAGGAATGTGAATGCATTTTATTCCGATCATTGCTTTGTCCAAAAGGCTTAAACATGTTAAGTTTCACATTTGAGATTTTAATTTTCTGATATTTCCTGTCACAATAAATCACTAGCCTTAAATGAAAAATGGAATCATTTTTTCCTCCTCAGTGAACAATTTTTCTTTCTGCAGTGTAATGAATACTGAAAACTACGTAATAAGTTATTTTATCTCCATTCAAGTAAAAATGTGGCAGTGGGAATGAATCTCAAAGGGGCTGTATCATGCAAAATTCACTTTTTGTATGTTTTAACCTTGTTATATGGCTATGTACTCACCAAAAACACCCCCAACGTGTTTTTTTTCTTCCTTTGTGCCTGCCTGTTTAAAGGGATACTTCAACATTTTTGGCAAATTGGCCCATTTAGCGCAATTCCTTAGTCATTTCGAACAGTGTACTTGCTTTTTTTGTGAGGGCGAGCTGTTGTTTATCCAGAGGTGAGTCGGGGAAGGTTTTCGGGACGGACACAATGGAAGCGAATGGTATTTTTGGTTCCCCTCGTCAAACGCATCAAATACAAAATCCAACAACCCTAAAAGACTTTGGTGGACACGTTATAATCCGCACATTCACTACGCTGTGAAATATTAATGCAAAATTACCAGATTGAGTTGTTTGTGCGAAGATTCGTAAAACGGAACTACTTACTAAACATGGCGTCTGGGCGTAGTGATTTCAAAAGAAAAAGTAGTTCCCAGTATTTGCTTAGGTGTCGTAACGCTACAATATTATTTGTTGGTGTTCCACAGCGTAGTGAATGTGCGGATTATAACGTGTCCACCAAAGTGTTTTGGGGTTGTTGGATTTTGTATTTCATGAGTTTGACGAGGGGGAACAAAAATACCATCCACTTCCATTGTGTCCGTCCCAAAAACCTTCCCCGACTCGCCTCTGAATAAACAATAGCTCGCCCTCACAAAAAAAGTAAGCATGCTGTTTATAATGACTAAGGAATTGCGCTAAATGGGCCAATTTGCCAAAATGTTGAAGTATCCCTTTAAGCTTTCCCAGTGTTTCTGCTGCTCAGAGAGGCAGCCCCTCCCGCACTGTGAAAACGCTCTGTTTTCTCACGTTCACGTCACATGGAGAAGATGGCTCCCCTGAGCCCCCCTCCCACAGGCCCTCAGCAATCAGCGTTGCCGCTTTTTTCTAACTCTGATTACGGAGATAAACTTTAACCATCGTCTGAAAGCAACAGTCAAGCAAGAGCAAGAGTCTGAAGGGTCTGAAGGGTCTGCGCTTGGTGAGTTTCTCACAGGAAAAGACGTTTTCACATGTATTTCCGTGTAGAGAAGCTTGAGCTAAAGAGCTAACGCTAACCCTTAGAGACGCTAACGAAGCGCTGATTGGTTGAAGTACGCTGTCAGTCAAAGTCCACAGGGGGAGAGGCGGGATTTTCAGTGAAACAGAGCGTTTTCTCTACCGGGTTTCAGAATTAGCCCCAGAAAATCTTTTATTTCACACAAAATTACTTTTCCTTTGCGCCAAAAATAAACTATTACCATGTTAATGCCATTTCTAGGGTTTGGACTAGCTAAAAAAGCATGACACAGCCCCTTTAATACCAAGCAATCAAAAAATATCAATTATAAAAATAACTTTTCCCTAATCTTCTCCAGACTCCAAAATCTCTGAAATTTGTTTGTATTTTTTCTTTAATTGACAAAAAAATCACTTCTAATGGGAAGCATACAAGACTTTTCCAACTGAAGGCCACATCCGGAAGCACACGTCTCAACATCATCTGACTCCAGAACCTCTGCTCTGCCGTTTTTGAGTTGCATCTTGATTCAGATGAACAAAGGATGTTACATAAGCTGGATGCAGTAACATCTGTGATAACAACCGGCTTCCTCTGCTTCTCCGTGACGAGTTTCATCATCTGTGAGTCGCTCGCCAACATCCACACCCATTTAACCCCGGGGAAACATAAGGAATGGAGGAAGGTTCATGTCGAAGCAGAAGCCTTCCTCCAAATCAGTGTCTCTGAAGCAAAGGAGGTTTGATTTCAGACGCTGATCCTCAGTTGCATTGAGTAACATTGAGTAATCAGTTAAAATGTGCCTGGACTGTGAGATGCTCTGTGAAAACGGCCAGCGACGCCTGTTCTGTCTGAGGAAGCTCGCCAGGCTCCAGGCAGGAGCCTGATGAAAATGTTCAGTATTCCCTTCCTTGAATCCGTTCTTTCTTTCTTTCTTCCCCTGCCTTTTGTTGGTATGGTAACCTCGCCAACGAAAACAAGAATTCCCTCGGGAGAACCATTCGGACAGCATCTAAAGTAGCTGGACCGAAATTCAGCAGTCTGGCACGAGAACTTTACAATTCAGTTCATTTGTATGGATAAATCACATCCCCTTAACCTAGGATATAAGATATTTCTTTACGTATTTTTTATTGAGCATATATTCCGGCCAGCTTCCTGTTTCCCCTGACGTTGCACCATGTTTATTGTGCACATTTTGTACTTGAACTAATTTACTGTTCACACTATGGTTCTTTGTCTTTGAATGTGACCTTTTATATGTTGTTTGCTGCAAACCAAGTTGTCCTGCAAGGGACAAATTGAGAAACTGAAGTGAAACAAAGGCATCCATGAAAAGAAATTTATTCTTTAAATTTATTCTTTAACAATCCTGCATGCAACACAGTTACTTATGCTTACTTGTGGAAATGTTGATTTAAAAAAAAAAGTGCTTCAGAAATGAAGTTGAATTGGAAGTGAATTGAACAGAATAATGGTCACATCATCACCAACATTTGATAAATCCACACTGCAGCAACTGAAGCTCACGTGAGAAAACAGGAAACATTACAGCAGAGAGAGGCTGAAAGGAGGACTGAATCAGGTTTTAACTGATGATTCTTGAACATTTTTCTGTATTCGTGAAGCTATAAAGCATAATGTCTTCTGGACTGTATTTCTATCCTGATCCAGTGGACACAGCCAGCAGCGTCGGCGCTCCACTGTTGTAACTCATTTTTCTGCAGTGCTCCAACCTCGTTGTGCTCATTTCCTGAAAATGAAATTTTTTTTAAAAAAAGAAGAAAGAACATAAGAACATACATCAAAATGTGCAGGAAGCCACATAAATATTGTGTTATTTTTGACTTTGGCATCATGCAAAGAATCCATTTTAAATCTTTTGCTTTAATTCAAAACAGATCATTTGATATAATTTGATGAACTTCCTGCATTCTCCACACTTGATGGTACCTGAGTGAGCCGGGGCTTCTGGATGCAGTGCACGTACGGCCTGGGGTTGGCTTCTATCTGGTCCGAGGACATTTTGTAGCAAACTGCACAATCCATCAGCGGCTGTGAGGAGATTCGGACAGAGAGAGGAAGCTGCTGATTGTGAGGGACGGACAGATGTGGGACGTCTCTGTGTGGACTCTGTGTGTTCTCACTCGGTCGTTCCTGAAGGGACAGCTCTGAGGGCTGGACGCCGTGGTTCCCTTCGCACACCTGGTGGGTTTCAGGTAGAAGTGGTGGTAGAGGTACCGAACACCGAAGCCGGACTGACGAGGGGCAGAGGGACAGAAAGGGTCGGTGTCAAACTCCAAGAAAAAACAACATGAGGACAAGAAACAAAAAAATAAATGCAGAACTCTGTTGTTCTTTAGTGGCAGAGTCGAGTTATCTGGCTTTTGTTTGGGTGAATTAGTTCTGGATGAATGTTGAAGCCCTGTCCTTCACAGTGCATCACAGTAATAGTGTCTAATCACTCTGCAGCAGTAGGTGGCGCTAAAGGCTTGTGATGGGCGTTGACAGCCACCTTTTTTCACACCGCAGAAGAAGAATCGGTTTGCTTGGAGAAATACAGGTAAGAGAAAAAGAGACATCATTTTTCACCTTAGAAATAAATGTAAACAAACATTTATAACCTCATCTCAGCAGAGATAAATTTAACTCTGAGTCTGTTTAAAAAAGACTTAAGTTACTGAAGTGAAGGGTTTCGATAAAAATGCAAGTAATTAACTTTAAAAGAAAATATTACTTCCTCGTTGCTAGTCATTTTTTCAATTATCACATCTTTAAAATTGTTTTACTTTGCATTTCCATTCATTGTCTTCACTGAAATCAGTTTCAGACATGACGTTATTATAATTGTGTGGCTTTTAGTTGTTAAAGATTTTTCTTGATCTGCATTGCAGCTGAAGTTGGACCCCTCGAGCTGAAAAGTTTCCTCAATACACCATCTTGTGGTGCAAACTGGTACTGCAAGACTAAAGAACCTGGGGTAAGTTAGAAAACCTGCAGACTTTTACAAGCAGCACGTCACCAAGCATTCGTGAGGACAGCATCCATCCTGGCGTTTTGTCTTTTTTCACTGATTGTTTGCAGTCGGTTCAGTGGTTGCTCAGAGGTTAAGGAAGCCAGTATGTAACCAGAGGTTTGAATCCCTCTAATGACACCTCACCCCCCTGAGCAAGGCTCTTCATCTGTAAATTAGAAGTTATGCTGATAAGCAGAAACTGAAATACTACATACTCTACCTTTAGAAGTCATATCAGAAAAAGCTTATCTGCAGTTACAGGATAGTGAGATACTGTCCATGGTTTGCACATTCCCAGCAAAGACACACCTTATAAGGGCTTTTTTTCCCCCAGCTAAACCAGCCCTCTAAAAGCATGTTCGTATTTGAGGATTCAAAGTGCATTTGATCCAAAGCAGATGGGAAAACAGATGTGAAGCAGAATGTCCTGAAGGGAAAAAGGAAGAAGAGAGCCAAGCTATTAATGTAAACAAAAAGAATCAATATGAACCAGAACTTCAATTTTTTTTTTCTTTGACTGTTTTATGTTAAAGAAAAGCTTTTTTTCCTTAAAGAACAAATCCAGGGGACTTTTTCTACTGCGTCATGCCGTCTCACGACTGCATGTAGAAGCTACCACATGTTTTAAATGTATCAATCTGATCATGTTTTCCCTTGCATCAAACAAACACCCACAGATTAGATCTTCACTCATCAGCTGAAAACCTTTACCTCGATCTCTGACTTCTCCAGACTCCTCAGGTAGCGGAAGTGGTGGGAGACTCCAGCGTGGGAGCTGAGCTGCTCTAACACCAGGTCCACTCCCTTCTTGTAGCTGTCGGGCAGCTCATCGGCAGTGTCCTGCGTCTGGACGAGGCAAAGCGCGGCGGCGGCACACACCAGAAACAGCGATCCGGCAGCCATCTTTCCTCCAAATGTGTGAGAAGAGCTGAGCTCAAAGGGTGAACTCTCCCCTCCTCCTCCTCTTCCTCCTCCTCACCGGATCAATACTCACTTCCAAAACAAGTCCTATTATGGGTGTACCACTCACAGCGAAACTAAACACACGCCGTCGTGGGCTGTTTTCTCTGTAGTGACCGGTTTCCAGTAAAACCCCCAGGAGCACAGATCACAACACGTCTTGAGAGAACATGTTTTTAAACCTGCGTGCCAAATGTGGATTTAAACTTATATCTCTACATCTTTTCTCAGTGGAGCGTCGGCTTAGTAATCCGAGTCCTGGAAGTGAGCCCGACGTGAGGAGCCGTCGGGCCCGGGATAAATATGAAGGTCAGAGGTGATGAGCGGGTGAATGAGCACTTTCTGCTCTGCTTCATCTCCTTTCTTGTTGGGGCAAGTACGGGAAGTGGGTCACTTATTGAAAATGTGGTTTTTTTCCCCCTCAGATGTAGTGAATGGGGAGTTAATGAAGCGTTGATGAAACAGTCTCTAAGCCGTGAGCACTCATGAGTCAGAGAAGTGAACCGCAGCAGCTCATGGGAGAGCTGAATGAAAAGCCATAAAAGTAGCAGAATGACAATAAAAATCTTAAATTGGAAGAAGTTTTACTTACATTGCAGTTTAGTTTTATGACAAAGGGCTAGGAATTTTTTGTCTGTTTGTTTTTTTCACTTTTGTGATGTATAATTTTATTCCAACATATGCATGAAATACAATATAGACTCCGAGCAACTGGATTCTTTATCAAACACCTTTGATTGAAATACAAATGCAGTCAGATAAAGAAAACGTGAACTTCTGCTTTGTTTTTAATGATAATTTCTTGCCACTGTAAGTCTTACGTCGTGTTTAATCCTGCTGATTTAATATCTTTTATGAATTTATAGGATGAATCATTCAATACAGAGAAGATTTCTACAAAATCTCACTTATAAACCTTCAGAGCAGGTAAATCCTCAGGCCCATCTATGACCTCTGACCCCTGACAGGGGTCCAAAACCTCAGATTGAGAACCGATCCTCTACAGCTGCTGATTTGAATTTGCCCTACAATCCAAATTCAGGATTATTTGACTCCTGTTGCACTGAGATTTGACCCAAAACACAAAATTGCCGTAAAACTGTCATTATTCAGGATTTTAGAAGTGAAACACGTAGCTTCAAGAAAATAAGGAGTTTAAATCAAACTAATTAAATAGAAGTGACGACTTACAGATTTAACAGACAAAATCGTGTGTTAAAAAATGTGCTTTATTTATGTTAGACAAATTTAAAGTAAGCGGCCCTTTTTTTCCTCTAGATGTGACACATACACCTTATTCAAAATGATACGACATTACGAACGAGACGTGATCGAACATTAACATTGTTTCATATCGTCTTACTGATGTGAGTCTAAAACCAGCTGGTTTTTCCAACAGCAAAGACTGAAAGACAAATGTTTCTTCAAAGTTTCACACGTCAGAGTTTCCTGTTGAGGCGAGAAGAGTTGGAGATCCGCTGCTGTATCCCAGAGTGTTGCAGTGGTTCACTCTGGTGGTCTTCATCTCCTGCCATTCACGAGAAAAACAAGTGAAGTCAGAAACGAAGCGTCTTCTGCGCAGATGAATTTATGATCTGGATAAAAGTGTCAGACTGACCTCTGTGAGAGCCGGCTTGTGCACGCAGTGGACGTACGGTTTGGGCTCTTGCTCGATTCCCCCTCCGAATGTCTTGTAACAGACTGCGCAGTCGATCATGGGCTGCAGGAGTTCAGACAAACAGCACAGCGGGGGACGTGTCAAGGCACGCAGTCGTCCTCGCATTCCACACCTCTGAGGGTCCTCCCTGAACTCACCCTGTCGTTCCTCAGCTGGCAGCCGGAGGGGTCGGCCGTCCCTTTTGGGCACTTGGTGGGTTTCAGGTAGAAGTGATGGTAGATGAAGACCACACCGAAACCGGCCTGCGGACAGAGAGGACGGTCGGAACAACCCGGGACCTGCGTCTAAATCTGATTAGTGAGTCCAGCCGTGCTGCACGGTACCTCGATGTCCGACTGAGTGACGCTCCTGGAGAAGACGAAGTGATGCTGGATGCCGGCGTGGGAGTCGAGCTTCTCCAGGGCCAGGTCCACCCCTCTCCTGAAGGTCTCCGGAAGGCTGTCGTAAGCCTCCTGAGCCTCGGAGGGGAGCAGCAGCGCTCCGAGGCCGAGCAGCCACAGCAGTGAGGCAGCCATCGTGTCTGGAGCAGTCAGAGTGAAGGGGGGGAGTGGAGAGCACCACCCACCCTGTGCTGTGAAGAGAGAAAGAACATCCAGCCCACTTTTTTTTCTTTCTAGATAAGATAAAGAAAAATATCCGTATTTATCCCATAACTTTATTTTCATGGCCACAGTGCAGCCAAGTGTGTTTAAAAACAAAAAGAAAGAAAATAAAAAGCCAATCTGGATGAATCTTCAACAACAGCAGCTCTATCTCATTTTGCAACAGATAAATAATGGAGAGATGTTTGATTCTTGAGTGTCCCAAAAAGTGCAAACAGCATGTGTCACCCCTACCAAGACAGGACGTGTGGAGATAACCACGTCATGGTCCCACAGGCACTTGAGATTCCGTGCAACTTTGTGACACCAAGCAGGCGTGGGTAGCATCATTTTAGTCCAGACCTGTTTCTCCCATCAATCTATTTATTAAACTTTTTACATTTTAGCAAACACGGGCTTCATATACGATACCACATGTGTAGAATATCGAAAGGAAAGTAGCGCTGCCCACAGAAAAAAAGAAAAAAGCCAGACAAGATCAAACAAAACCAGAACACCAAAATTATCCACATATACACCCGTAGATGCATATACCAAGTATGTATAAACGTATATATATATGTATTTCAACAAAACAAAACCAAAAACACACACAAAAACAAACAAAAAAAAGCGTTGGGAAAAACAAAAGCTGCAAGTGAGGTGATACAGGATCAGGAAGTTGTATCCTTAGTCAGGGTCAATAAGGAAGTTTAACTTCTTGGTATAACGAAAGAAGGGATCCCAAATCAAAGAGAACTTTTCACTAGGAGCCTTTAACAAATACCTGATCCTTTCCAGTTTGGCATAATGTATAACGTCTCTGACCCAATGAAGATGACTAGGTGGTGTAGCTGATTTCCATCCCAGGAGGATCAAGCGTCTGGCTAGTAGGCTAGTAAAAGCTATAAATGACCTTTCTGCAGGAGACAATGAAGGAGACACTCCGAATCCAGGCCTGTTTCATGAGTTTTTTTTTTTTTTTTTTAAATAACTCTTTTGAAGCATGGCTGAAAAGCAATGTCTGACTTTCATTGGTTAAATTTCATAGAGTTTTTATTTATTACTACTTTTGTCAGATTCTGACCACTAAACAAAGGGTACCAACAATTTTGTCCACGTCTGTACTTGGGCTGCAAATTTCTTCTTGCCCGCCATCTCTGAGGGCGGCAGCACGATGCCGCAGTCCAGGAAGCTGCTGATGGCGTTCAGCAGGTCCTGCCTGTCGTCTGCCAGGTAGGCTGCCTCGTGGAATTGCTGGATGTGAATTTGTAACGACTGGGTAGGTCCCTACGCCATGAGATCAGCGATAAAGGAGTGGCAAGTAATCCAGCCAAGGTGGCCGCCGTCAAAGACTGGTCACCTCCCGCCAATGTCAGCGAGCTGCAGAGCCTCCTGGGGCTGGCCTCATATTTCTGCCGCTTTATTAAAGGTTTCACCGTGCACCATCATCAGCTCGCTCCACCGTCTGACCGACAAGGGCCAGCAGTACCAGTGGGACAACATCTGCGCTGCTGCATTCAACCAGCTCAGAGCCCCAGTCCTGGCTTTTCTAGACCCGCACCGCCTCTTTATTGTGGACACGGCTGCCAACAACACCGGGGTCGGGGCAGTGTCGTCGCAGCAGGGAGAGGAAGGTGAGCGCGCAGTAGCCTACTTCAGTCGTGCCCTCAGCAGAGCCGCAAAGAATTACTGTGTAACACGGAGAGAGCTGTTGACCGTGGTTTCGGCTGTGCAGAATTTCCACCCGTTACCTGCAGGGCAGCCGCTTCACTCTCCGCGCTGATCACGCCTCATTTACCTGGCTGCTGAGTTTCAAACAGCCAGAGGGACAGGTGGCGCGGTGGCCGGAGACTCTGCAGAGCTACGACTTCAACCTCCGTCACCGGGCTGGGCTTCACTACGGCAACGCTGACGCCCTCGCCAGACGCTCCTGTGTCACTGCAGAGTGTCGCTACTGCCACCGCTTCACAGCTCACACACAGCTGTATGAACCACAGGACGAAAAGATAGATAGAAAATAACTTTATTTGTCATCAATATTTGAACCAATAATGTACAAGGGAACATCAGCAACACCCTCTCCGGGTTTTTTTTTTTATTTTATTGCTCTTGAAATGGATCCACATTAATATATATATATATATATATATATATATATATATCAGTATTTCATGACATTGACAGTTACTTTGACAAACAGACGGCGACCTTGTCTCCAATCACAGGCACAGGAAGCAGACGCTGGAACACTTCATATAAACATCGACTTCATTTTCACGGCCACAGTGCAGCCAAGTGTGTTTAAAAACAAAAAAGAAAGAAAGAAAGAAAAAGCCACTCTGGATGAATCTTCAACAACAGCAGTCCTATCTCATATTGCAACAGATAAATAATAGAGAGATGTTTGATTCTTGAGTGTCCCAAAAAGTGCAAACAGCATGTGTCACCCCTACCAAGACAGGACGTGTGGAGATAACCACGTCATGGTCCCACAGGCACTTGAGATTCCGTGCAGCTTTGTGACACCAAGCAGGCGCAAGATCGCAACTTAAGTCGGGCTTAAAAAAAAACAAAAAAAAAACAGGGGAACCCGGTAGTCTCAGACATAAACACTCCAGATTAACAGACCCAAAACCATTTGACACGGCAAAGCCACGTCACCCTGATGCAACAGAGCCGGCGTGACGCTTAAATACGAGTTTAGAGTTTTAAAAGCGTGAACATGTAGATTGTCTGCACAGCTCGGGTGAAGTTTGGTCAACCAAGTTTATGTGAGCGCAAAATAAATGTCACAGCAATGATTGAATGATGACAAAAAGAAAAAAGAACGAGATAATGAAAGAAGGAATGTGGCCTCATCCAGATGTGAGATGAAAAAAAACTGCAGCTTATCTTTTCAAACACAAAATTGTTTCCACAAGACATTTGGCACCTGGACAAACAGATCAAGAAAGTCAAAGTGGGGCTTTGTTAAGAGCCTCAAACAGGAGCCAGTCTGGGTTTGACTGTATTCATTCAATCACAGTTTCATGTTCTTTTGAATTAAAAAAAAAAAAAACAAAGTTATAATGGCATTAGTGTGATGAAAAATTGCATCATCAGGACTTGTTTTTTTTTGGTTGATTATTGTGAAGACAGTAGAGGCCGACCGCCCTCTGCTGGTGCACCTGATTTACTGCATGTAGAATGAAAATCTATAAACCCAGAGGTTCCCAAACCCCATTCAGCAGCGGACCCCCGAACCCCCCACCCCCTCGGATGAACACAGACGTTACAGTTTCTCTCAGGAGCATGACAAAAAAAAAATTAAAAAACAGCAGAATCCTTCAGGTCATTCTTGGGAAACTGTCTTAAAATGTGCTTCCAACATGCACAAACCTAAGGGTCAAGGGGTCAAGGAGTCCGGGGCCCAAGGTTGGGAACCACTGATCTAAACTTCTGCGTCAGAACATAAACAACAACAACAACAACAAATAAGGAAAAACGTGATAAAAACTACAATGAATCACAGATCACTTAGAGTTCACTACAGCAACATGAAACAGTGACGGGGTTTAATTTAAGGACACTACAGGGATAAGATGATTTCATAAAATACAGTCATTGTTCTGATTTGGTATCTTTAAAAAAGTGCTACGAGCTTCACGCTTCGGGTAAAGTGATCGGCTGTCTCCAACACAGACAGAATGAGAAACAAAAAACAAAAAACGCTGCGTACACCTCCTTATCTCATCGTAAGGCGCTTGGTGAGCTTAAAACGCGATTAAAGCGACAAATCTGTATAGCAACAACTCAGCAGGTTAATATAAAGGAATGTATCCTATATATCCTCCACATATTCAATGTGAATCAAAGCAACATTTCAGGGCTAAAATTAAATCAGTTGCACGTCTATCTACGGTTATCGAATTACACCGAGAGCTCGAGATCACGTCGTTTGATAAGGAGTCTCTTGTCCCCTGAAATACACGGTTTAGAACAAAAACTACATGAAAAGCTAACAAAGGGCCGATTACCACCAGTTCCTCTTCCTCCCAAAACACTGCTGTCGACGGGCACAACGGCTACTGACAGTGAAAGCTTTTGCCGGGGTAACGGGGTAACGGGGTAGTGGTGGTTTACACGGGCATGTGCATCTCCGAGTACTCGTCGTGACACTCGCGCTCGTCAAACTTGGGCTCTGCATCGTCTGCGTCAAGCTGGAGAGGAGAAAGAGAGAGAAAGATGCTGATCATCAACAATATTAGAAACACAAGATGTGTGCTGTTATAATACTGTAGCGGCGGCCTGGGGTGAGCGGCTGAAAGGCATTGTGGGACATGTTCTGTGGGGGGTGGGGGGTTGTTCTCTGATCATTACATCACCTGCACCAATATTACAATATTTAGATTAATCACCAGAGGTCCCAAAATGCTTTATATAACAACAAATTAAAGGCAAAGTTGTATGAATTTGATTCTTGAATTCAAAACCAAACTGACTGCAGTGAAAAAACCTCTGACAAACCAAACCTCAGGGTTTGATGCTTAAAAATAAAAACATCTGAAGTGAATTGGTGAGTCTGAAACCATCCCTCAGTGTGTTTGACTGCTGACCTTTCCAGGGAGGACTCCACTGCTCCTGGCTTGTGTCATTAAAGTTAAATATAACCAGGAAAGGTTGACTTACTGTCAAATCTCGAACCAAGAAATTCCAACAAACTTATCTCAACTTTGTTCAACAGAGTCAAGCATAAGTAATGTGAAGAAACAATCGATCCCCAGATCCACACAGCGCCCCCCGGTGGCGGACTTACACATGCCATCTCTCTGGCGTTGAAGATGCGCCGCAGCACGAACATCTTGACGGGGATGGTGAGGATGAGGACGAAGGGGAAGGCCAGAGACGCCTGTGTGGACATGACGGCCCACAGAGTGGCCAGACACACCACCTGGATGCAGGTGAAGAGATGCATCCGCAGCGTCCGGACCTGCGGGGAGGCGGAGCGCCGTCAGGGAGGGCGGGGTTTAGAAGATCCACGGATTTGTTGGTACAAAATCTCTTGACCGCTCTCCTCTCACCTTGCGGACGTAGGTGTGGTCAGGGTGGTACTTCGGAGGCATGAGAAGCAGCATCATCCGCTCCGTCAGCTGGATGCCATTAAGGGACATCACACCCATGTAGAGGAAGATGCCGAAGAGCACGGCGAGGGGGATCTGCCGCAGCAGGTCACCGATCACGATGGAGAGGCCTGAAGGGGAAGAGGAGCAGGTTCAAAAGGTCAAATAAAATTAACAAACAGAAAGGAAAACATTGAGCGTCTGACACTCACCAACCATGACGGCGACCAGCAGCCCGGTGACCCTCTGCTCCTTCACCTCCTGGATGCGAGGCTTGTCTCCGGGGGCGACCGCCTTGCTCATGACGGTGAGGGCGTTGACGTGGGTCACCGAGCGCACGGTGGCGGCCGCCATCCACGGCAGTCCGAACAGGGCCGAGGTGCCGCCCAGGACCACGATCAGCAGCAGGTCCAGGTGGAAACCGGAGCCTTTCACCAGCATGCGCTCCTTCTTACTGACGATCAGGCTGCAGAGAGTTGACAAACACACACACACACACACACACAGGATCTGTTCATCATCATTCACACTCTGTGGCTTTCTGTTCTTCAGACGTCTGCATCCAGCACAACCTACGTGGTGATCTGAGTTTCCATGAAGATGAGGATGAAAACCAGCAGAGCGGGCAGACAGCAGGCGAACATCATCCAGATGGGGAACTGGCCGTCTGAGCCCAGAGGGTTGATGATCCAGCCACGTTTGTCCGGCCTGGTCACAGAGAAGCCTCGGGGGACGCTCAGTTTCTGGACGGAGGACAGAGACAGCACTCAAAGTCTGAAGCAGATAGAAATGAAGAGGGGAAAAAAATGTAGAAATGCCCACCTGTGTGTAAGTGTCTTCAATGCCATAATCCACCAGGACCATGATGAGGATGGCAATGGGAACCCCGAAGTCTCCAATAACCCTGCGGAACTGGACAAGACAGGGAAAGACAATGAGGGCGGCCAGTTGATACAGTCACACACCAGTGGTGGGCTTTTTTAATATTCCCAGGGGAGTGAACGTTTCTCAGTGTTTTCGCTGTGACTTTCGCCGCTCACCCGTCCGGGGAAGAACGCGCTGTTCTTAAACTTCCGCAGGTAGAAAGCAATGAAGAAGGTTCCCGCCATGAGGACCAGAGACAGCAGCGCGGTGTTGGGCTCCCCCTGGACCTTCTCCACGGCGGGCGCCGTGCTGTTGCTCAGCGTGAGCGCCGTGCCGTTACTCAGCGCCAGCGTGACGTTCTCGTCCGTCCCGTTGCTGAGGTGGCAGCGTTTCAGCGGGTGCTCCTTGAAGATCTGCGGGGTAAAGCACTCCGGTGAGCGGCGCAGCTGAATTACACTCACAATTATCAGAACCCAACTGCGAAGAGATTACCGCAGGGCCAAAAGCCTTTCAAGTCGTATCCAGAATAAATGAACAAACAGCAAATCCTTCCAAATCATCATCATCATCAGGTCAGAGATGAAGTTTAAATCCATTCAACTTTCAGGGAAAATCAATCACTGCAGATTTCACTTTCTCTTCTTAGAAAAACATGCTGACTTTTGAATATGGGCCAAAGATCAGTCGGTTCAGGTTAGAGCTGCTCTGACTAATCCGCAGCAGTCTAACAAAAACTGTGTGGCAATCAGGAACGGTTCCTACCTTGACAAGCTTGATGAGGGTCTCGCAGATGAAGATGAGGGAGATGAGGAAGGAGAAGATCTCCTGGGTGAAGCGGGAGACAAAGCGCACCAGGAAGCTGCCTTCAAAGGCCACCGTCAGAATCACGATGATGATGAGCCAAAACCCGATCCAGACGCGCCCCGTCAGGTACTCAATGCCTTTCGCCTGGCAGAACTAAGGATGGAGGAATCTCAGGGTCACGTCAAGGAAGGCATGACTGTAGGTCAGAGGCCCAGGTTTAAAAGATATCAATCACAGAGAAAGATTTATCTGATCATGAACTCACAGTGTAAAAGGCTTCTTCAAAAACCAGCAGGGGTCCGGAGAATCCCACGACCAGCAGCGGCTGAGCCCCGAGCAGGCAGAAGATCACGCCCTGCACCGCCGTGGACACGATCAGCTCGGAAACGCCAATCAGACCATCCGTTTTCTCACCTACAAGCACAGTCGATTAACCCCCGCGGTGAACAGCGATTACGGATAAGCGTGGCTCCGGCACGCACTCACCCAGCAGACCGCCGAACGTGATGGCCGGAGAGAGCGCGGCGAAGTAGATGAAGATGACGGCCGCCATGCACTGGCTGTTCAGGGCGTCCTTGAAGTCGCTGATGTACCTGGGGTAGCGGCGCTGCACGTCTCGTATCAGTCCGCCGAAGGGCCGTCCGGTGCGCTCCAGCGGGTCGTCCGACTTCTTCAAAGTCGGGAGGGTCTCTGGGTGACGAGGGGTGAAGCAGGGCATGAATTGCGGTGACCAAACATCAAAGTGACGTCGCAGGTTAAGAAGGAAGCTCTTACCTTTCTCTTCGAAGCTCTTGGGCTCTTTGGCCAGCAGTTTGATGCCCTGCTCCTGCCTCTTACGCAGCATCTCCCTCTGGAAACGGGCCACGGAGCGCAGCAGCTCGTCGCCCGCCATCTCTGAGGGCGGCAGCACGATGCTGCAGTCCAGGAAGCTGTTGATGGCGTTCAGCAGGTCCTGCCTGTCGTCTGCCAGGTAGGCTGCCTCGTGGAATTGCTAGATGTGAATTCAGATAAAAAACCTCATTCAGCCAATGATTCTTCAAACAACGGGACAAACGGCTGCTGGTCTCGGCCGCTCACCTTGTCGGACATGAGGGTGGAGATGGAGCGTCCGATCTGGTGGTAGTCCATGCTTGTCGTTGGCGGTCCCAGCAAAACAAAGAGGAACCTGACGGGTACAGGGACCTCCAGGACGGACTCCAGCTCCACCGCCTCCTGGAGACGCACAAACGCCATGGTGGGCTGCTCCAGGAAATCCACGCAACCTGGCAGGACACCAGACCGGACGATTCAGCTCATTATTTTATGCGATTCCAGGCGTCCGGTCGAGAGTGGATCAGACGTTTCACCAGCGACTCACCAACAAGAACCACGGTGGCCTCGGCGTTCTCCGGAATCTTCTCCAGCAGTTTGAGCTCGTGTTTGGATTTGGACCGGTGCATGCCGAGCCCGGGGGTCGGCTCTTTCTGCTGGAAGCAGCAAACCACAGAGACACACACACATGAGCGAAATGAAGAGGAAAACTGTGTTTGGAAAGACTGTGGACCGCGGCTGACCTGGACGTCATTCTTCTCCAGGTCGATGCGGGTGTCTGCGTCCCCCGTGGAGAGCACCGTGCCCATGAGCGGGTCGGTCACCGACGGCTCCGGCTGGTGGGTGTGGTTGGCGTTGTGATGGTGTGAGATCAGGCTCCCGAGGCTGGCGGCGGAGATGTTCCTGGGGAAATGGCTAGTGTGCTCCTTCTCATCGCTCGGGTGACTAGGGGAGGTGGGGTGAGGCAGAGAGAGGGTGAGCAGGAGGAGGAGAGGCAGCGACCAAGCATGAAGCATTCTAACAGCGGCGACGGGAAACGAAAGACTTGAAACAGCTTCTGCCAGAAAAACCAAATGTGACTGTTCAGTCTGTTATGATGAGGTTTAATAACTTTTACAGTCATGACAGAACAGTATTGTTTACTTTCACGATGTGAAGTTCTCCATTAACTATATTTTTACATTATATTCTATTTTTTTTCCTGAGTCTATTCCATTATAAATATAGCTATATATGCTCAAAAATAATAATCCGCTCTCTGCTGTAGTGGATGGATGGATGGATGGATGGATGGATGGATGGATGGACGTTCCCGTCACCTGTGCTTCAGCAGCAGCGCCCTCAGGACGTTGGCTCGGTCCTCAGCTTTGATCTGGTCGGAGATGATCATCTTCTCCACCACCTGGTGGGCGATGCCTGGAAGAGTCTTCTGGTCCAGGTCCAGCAGCACCGCACCTACACACACACACACACACACATACACACACAAGCAGGAGTTCAGTCTTCTGTAGCACGAAAGCTGCACATACACGGATGTTCTTCATCCTCTCCTCACCGTGGGAGATGGTCCTCCGGAGCTCCAGCAGGCTGCGGAAGGACAGCGAGGCCACGTGAGGTTTGCCCCAGCGGTCCGTCTCCTCCTCCACGTCCTCTTCGAACTTGATCCAGCGAGCCGTCTCCTTCCACTGCATCTCCTGGTTCTTGTCCATGGTCAGCTCATTCAGCTCCACGAACACCTGGAGAGCGGCGTGCAGCGGGTGGAGGTGAGACACATCCGGAGAGGCTCCACTCGCCGGCATGCACGTTCAGTAAAAACACTCCGATCCAACCAAACTTCGTTAAGTAACTTAGTGAAGTTTTTACCCGTCAAATTCATGTTGACCAGAATATCAAGCACTATCTCACAACTCAATCTAGTTTTTCACTCCCTTCATCGTCCGGTGTCTGTTATAAGGAGATTAATTGAACACCATGCTGGTCAGTCGAGGTCCAAGTCGCCTATCTTGAAGAGACAAACCAGGCGGTTAAACGTCCCGTCCACTCTACCGTGTGGCGCCGCCGTACCGCATGCCCGTGAAAACACGCTTCACACAGGTCAAACCTGACGCCGGCTGGTCGCCCAGCCTCACCTTCTGGTACCGAGCCAAGCGACCCGAGTCCATGTCCAGCAGGAGGCCGTCCGGCCGCGAGGCGGAGCGGTACAGAACCACCGGTAACGGCTGCAGGAGCGAGACGGTGCAGGAGAGGACTCAAAACGCCAGTGGCAACAAAGAACGGGACCCTCACACACACCCTCAGGTGACTCGCCCACATCTACACACACACACACACACACACATCTGACAGGGACCTGTTGTTTACCGGGACTGCCGGGGACTCGGAGCCGCGTATCAGAATGTGTATGTGTGCTGATAAAACAAAGCTCCCCCTCTCTCTGGATCTCCCAGTGTTTGGTTACCTCGCCTCCCCTCTTTTTTCCTATCCGCGTGTGAAAGGAAAGAAGTCATTCATTCATTTTTAATCGTCTCCTTTCCTCCCTGGCCCATCCACAATAGAGACGGGGCAGGGCTGAATTCGAGAGGAAATAAGGGGGAATTATCTTGAATTTGCCAGAAGATACGGTAGAACGGAGAGAACCACACTGGAGAAAGAAAAAAAAAACTCAGGACTGAAAATAAAGATAGAAGATGAAATTTTATACTAGTCTAAATGATGAATTTATTGATTAAAATTATATTCTGGTTTCCAAAAATCTCTTTTACATTTTACTTCATCAGATATTCCAAAGGTGCATGGATCCACCTCAATTAATTTTAATGAACAGATTCCAATACTTGTTCAAATATTGTGATCAAATAGTATAGAGTATGTTTTTAATATTAATCAAAGCAAGCAAGCAATACATTTTCAAGATTTTTTTGGAAAATTGACAAATTTGTTTTATATCATTCATTGTATATTTATTAGAGTTACTACAAACTGAAAGATATATGAGGTCCAGTGGTTTTAAATAATAACTTTGGAAATGATTAATTAGCAGTGAAAATTTAAAATTAAGCTTGGTTTGTAAAAAACATCTTGTATTTTTTCTTTCTTTTTAAGGTCTTGATATTTTGCGGCCGACATAACGGCGACCGTCATGAAGCTACAGCTGCTGGTCGGTCCCGGCGTGCCTCACCTCATGCGGGGTGCGGTCCTGCTTCCGGGTGCGGGTGGTGGGCTCCTTGTGGTCCTTCCCAGTGTGGACCACCTGTCCCTTGGTGCTCTTCCTGACCAGGTGTCTGCGCATGCCGGGGACATCTTCAAATCGGTGGCCTGGGGAGGAAAAAGGGGGAAAAAAAGGCAGAATATGTCATGACGCTTTTAAATCTCATTGTTAGTTGTGCTTTTAGCAGTGAGGGGATTTTGACCTTTCACCCTGAGATCAAACCCCCCCCCCCAGTCACAGGCCTCTAATGTTTTTGTTGTGTTCGTTCGGTCCCAGAGCAGAGTAGAGTTACTTGAGGCTGGCAGAACACCAGGCACTGAAAAGGCTGTGGAGAAAGATACCCCGTGGCACAGGCTCAACACAGAGTGGAAACGGTCTGGATGCTGCAGATCAAAGATCGGGAAACCTGCTGCACCTTCCGACCCCTCCTCCAGCCAGGAGACCTTCAGTCTAACAGACCAGCCCGACCATTACCAGAGCTTGTGAGTGTTACAAACTGTGAAGCTTCTGAAGTTCTTCATCAAGGTTTCAGCCTGACTGGCGTTTTAAAGGAAGAGGAGGGTTTGTGGTGAACGAGACCAGAGGCTGTGTGAGCCTCCGTTCACCGCCGAAAACCGAGAGCGCGACTTTTCTTTCTGACAAATTGGACAAAGCTGTTGTCTCCTGGCCGGCGCCTGACCCCGCCGGGGCCGAAACCATCAGAATGCATCAGTGAGCGGAGGCGCCGTTTCCTTCAGGTCGAACTAAAGGGGAGGTGGAGTGATCTAATAATTCCGATTGTTGAATGGCAGCCAGATATCGAGACACTTTCCCAGGATGATTTACGGTGGCGGGAAGAAAATAACTGGTGGTGTGTGTGCGATCGTGGGCTTTTACGAAGTATCTGGGGAAAAAACAAGCCCACACGTCCATCCTCAGCCTCTGCATTCGGCCTTCAGGTCTACTTAATTCCTTCAGTCTCACTCTCCGGATGATTAAAGGCTGGAAACTGACGTGCGGGTTTAACAATTATCCACCGCGTCGGCTGGGGCCGGAGTCCAGGGGCCCCGGCTGACAGCGGGAACGGCTAATTTAATAACGCGGGCCTGTCTGCCACGCCGTCTGATAAGCTGCCGCTCTCGGCCGAGGGGTCAGCTCCCTGACGTAAATCACTTTGGCCCACGCTGGGCCCTGGAGTCCGGGGACGTCACATGGCGGCGGGGCGCTCGCTGCAGCCCCCGCGGTCGAGCAATCTTAACCGCCGCAACACCAAGACTGCTGCTGTCCGTTGAATTGTAGAAATTTTGGGGTGAAAGTGAGGAGGAAGCCTTTCTTGACAATCTCCCTGTCTGGTCTGCACTCACTCTTGATGCCGTCCAGGTCGGCGGAGGCCAGCGTCTGGGCCTCGCTCTCGTCGGTGGGGATGCGCTGGTACTTGGCCTGCTCCGCGCCCGTCATGTTGCCGGTGCGTCGGCGCTCCTGCAGGTCGTAGCTGCGGCTGGAGACCCGGGACAGGGGCGGGTGTTCGGGCGAGGCCGCTGCCTGGAGAGGGTCGGATGAGGCCGGTTTACTGGAGAGAGCCCGAAAAACGAGATAGAAGTGGGGCTTAAAAACAAACAACAGAGGAAAACATGTTTGTTCAAGAGACGATTTAAGATTTTACAACTGAAAAATCCAAGTATGGAAGCATTTATCTTCTTCTGTTCCCTCTTTCTGGTTATTTTAACTACAGAAGTAACATATAAGCACTTTATCCGGACATGAATCATAACTTAAAGTCATCTAAAACAAGACAAATCTTTCCAAAAACTAAATAACTTACCGTCAGTTACCGGCAATATTTCAAAACTCCGACTGGACTCAACTACCTTCCCCTCGTTAAAAGACGCTTCATTCAAACAAATCTGGGACTCTTCGGCGCCGCGTTCTACTGGAAGTCGGCTGCGCAGCCTTTATCCCGGCTCAGAATAAAAGCTCATCAAGGGGAAAAAGCAAATGTCATAGGTGGAGCCTGAGGCCGCGGAGGTGTGTTGTGTCGTCTATAGCGACAGGTGATATATGGGCCTCTGAGGAGAGGATTACTCTGGTCCAGTGGACCGGGCCCAGCAGGCCCACTGGATGCCTGAGACATGGTAACGTACTGTGTGTACCTCACTGTCCAATCAGACCCCAACCCGAGCCGTCCCGCCCAAACGAAACCACTGTGAGAACATCTCAGCATCATGGCAAAAACATGCTTTATGCAATCATCACAGCATGATTATGGAAAAAGAAAAAAAAAAAAAAAGGTCCCTAAAGCCAAATATGCGACCTGCACTCACTCTGTGGAAGTCGAATCCACGGCGTCGGCCCCCAGAGCAGAGTGTGGAACAATATGCAGCTCTCGGGCTGAGTGAGGACTCTCTTTACCGTGTTTACCAACTTGATCTTCATCTGAAACAAAGAACTGTGGAAGGGGTACAGAGGATGAGGACAGAACACACCATAAAAGAAGAGATCAAAAGACATGAACTGAATCAGAGAAAAAGTGAGAAAATGACTCTGCCAGTATTAATGGAGTACAGACAAACTTCAGTGCATATCTGAAATCCAAAAGCTCATTTTCAGTTGAGAATTATCATAAATGTGGTTCCTGTGTCTGTTTGCTTCCTTCCCGCTCAGCTTCAATCAGCGTTTCTTTTCTTTGGGATCATAAAATCAGCCAAACATGAATGATTAAGACCGTGCTGAAATATTCATAGAGGGAAATATGGTAATGCCACAGCAGTGAGTGAGCCGGCTGGAGCTTCAGATCCGTCCTCATCACATGAAAACAAGGACGCACGTGAAAAAGTCTCATTTAACCAGAACCTTTTTTAAAACCACAGATATCGCATAAATACTACAAAATGTGAATTCATGTAAAAATGAAATTAACCTCCACATCTTTGACCCTCTCCGAGTCAGATGGAGCAGAAGTGGCTTCGGTGCCCTCGTCCTCCTCCTCCTCTTCATCCTCTCCCTCCTCGATGGGCCCGCTGCTGGGAGCGGGGGCGCTCTTGTGATCTTTGTCCTTCTTCTTTTTCTTGCCGCTCTTCTTCCTGCGCCCCTCGGAGGGCAGCTTGGACAGAGGCCGGTGGATGTGGTGGGAGGAGTGACGGTGGTCTGCGGAGGAGACGGAAACGCCGATAAATCAGGGCTGCCGCGTTGAAATTCCCGCCCGGTATTCACGCCGCGCTTACACTCGATGTCCTCCTCATGGTAGATGTGGTGCTGGTCGTCAGGCACTGCGGCGGCGGGGCTGAGGATCTGCTGGAAGCGCTGGACACCCAAGGCTTTGTTCAGGTCCCCATCATCTTCCTCCTCTGGGCGAGAAGCCCCATGTAGCGACGGAGGAGAGGGAGCATCTGGCTACAGAAGCAAACAAAAATAAAACAAATAATGTGAGTAAAATGAATAATAACGCAAAGATATAATACAAATCTATGAAGATGTTCTCTGAGAAACCGTTTTTACATTTTCCAAACTGACTAGAGTGCACACTGGTTAACGTGTGTCTGCCGTTCACTGACTCCAACACTAGAGGGAGCTGCAATCCATGAATGCTCCACAGTCTGGCTGTCATATGAGGAGTCCCTCCACTAAATCACCCTTTAAATTGGAAACAATGGCCATGTGCTTTGATCAGTTCCACGTTTTCCAGGCTGCGGTGTGACACTGATCACATGTGTGAGAAAAGATCTGTTTTCATGCGGCGGGATGCGGCGGCCTGCTGCGCCCTGCGCCGCCCGTGAGATGTTGTGATAAGGATTGGGCTGCAGTGGAACAGCGGGAGGATGGACTCCGGCTAATGGGACAGGGGAGTCAATGTTGCAAGGGCTACTGCACAGGTGCACCCTGGTCCTGCAGTGCACCCTTCGCGTGGTGAAAGTCGGGGGCCAGAAGTCATCCGACGCTCCGATAAATGTTTCTCAGGACGCCCGACATGTCAGTCATGCATTAAGCTTCGGGTTTGTTGTGCAGGGAGCAACAGGAAGCACGTGAGGAGAAGCGATGGCTCCTCTATACCTGCTGCTCCTCCTTGTTTTTGTTTTCATACTGAGGTCTGTTTCCATTTTGCAGCATTATTAACAAAATAAATAAGAAGTAATTCATTGAGCTTTTTCCCTAATCTGGAGCATTTTGGCCTAGTTGAACCTGCTTTTTCACTTTCAGAGCTGAAACAGCGTTCAGACCCCGGACAGGTCGCCGCTTTATCACAAGACAAACACAGCACGTAAAGCACAATCAGCATGTAAACACACGCCACTATTTTAAAGTCGACGGTTAACCTGTCAAGTTTGGACTGTTGGGGGAAGACGGTGATTACCGTATCTCTGCACGCACAGGAAAACATGCAGATTCAAACCTAATAGAAAAACACCTCCAGCGTTGAATACAATAGACAAATAATGGAAGTGGAATTGAAAAAACAGCTGCATGAATCAAATTGATTGCTTCCATCCAGTCAAATTGCCGTCTATCGTGAGTATTTCAAAAACACACATTGCCTGAGTGACGCTCAAATGAGCTTGGATACACATTAGGCTCAACAAATCCACCGAGACTAGAAAACATGAGCAGGAAGCTGTAAAGTTCGCCGTGCACTCATGATGCTCTCAGCTCAGCAGATGGTCATAAATGCAGGCATGTGCACAAAAGTGTGAAAATCTGATTCCCATGAGCCATAAAGCTGCCCCGAGTGTCCCTGTGACCTGTTTTCAGCATGCCACACTGAGGTGACAGAAACAGAAAGCCCTGCCATGAACTGTGGACCAGCTGAGACATGAGGCCTTTTAGGCACACATTCAATATTGACCCAAGGTTCAATTCCCTATACAGTCTTTTCCTTTTTTTTGCCGACAAGGAGCTTAAAGGGGGCATGAACAATCTCTCCATTCACCTCCAAGACCTCCAGAACAAATCTCAAGGCAGTTCAGCACCTGTGATCAATAGGAATTATTCCTAAAATAGCAGCAAAGAGGTCTGTGGCTGTGTCCTTACAGAAGGAAACCCATCAATTTCTAATGAGAAATGCAAAAAATATCGAGTCGATTTCCATGCAAAACGTGCCAAAACATGTAAGACTGCAGATATGCTTCATCATGCACCACATCACCCGATAAATGGCTTCAAAATCAATTGAATGACTCGTCCAAAAATGTGGAGAACAGTGTATCCTGTAGGGATGACAGAGAGACTCCCGGCGCTGATACGCGATCCGGCAGTTTATTTTTACAGAGCCCTCATTCATATCATGGTTTCACAGTGAATCCCGAGAGGTGGGAGAGATGTGCGAGGGATTCTCAGAGAGGTGAGAGAATTTTCCACAACCAGCGCCGTGCAGCGAAAACAAGGCGCTGAGGGGAGCCCGGTAAAAACACAAAAGCCAAACCAGACAATAAAGACGACCTTCTCTGCTCGTGGTGAACGTGAGCTCAATCGATAGCTCTGATCTCAACGATCACGATCATCTGTGCTCTGGAGTCCTGACGCCCGACGCCACAAATCCCTCCACTCGTTCTTCGGTCAGGATGAACAAGACTCTCGTTTGAGTTCTGAGGACAAACGCAGCCCGGAGGGAGAAGCTGATCAGCCAAGGACAAAACGCCACGCTGACATTCACCTCCATAGTCTACCTCTGCTAAATGGAGCAGAAATATTGACCAAAGTGCTTTGAGCCAATGTGTCTCGAAAGGTCAAACTGGGACTAAACGTCTCATTCTTTTCTAAAGACGCCCCTTTTAAAGGGCGCGCGGTATTAAGTAACCGACTGGAATAAAAGTAGTGTTGGCAAAAAAAACCACAGGTGACCTGAATACATATCTGAAGCTGATTTTTTTCTTTTTTTTTTTTTTTTGATCCATGAGAAAAACCAAACTGGAGAAACCCAATGGGAGAGCTGTGTTTGGAAGAAGATTTAAAAATTACCCTCAAGCTCATGCAAACGTCTCATTTCATTCAGGCTGACTTTGTGATAACAGTAGTGTTTATTTTATGACCACTAATCTTTCAATATTGCAATAAATCTTTTAATTATGGCCACTTTTGAGCACTGGAAGCTAATCTAAATCTCCAATCCAACAGGCCCAGACAGTGAAAAGTGCGTTAGAAATCTGGATCTTTTCACCTAAAGATTTTTTTTTCTACTTTAAATTTCTGTTTCTGTCACAACCTGCGCCCAGAGAAAACCCATGCATGCACAGGGAGAACATGGCAGAACGTCTTCCCTGTTCAAGGATCTCCTTTAATTATCTTGGACAGCTGTAATCTGCAATAAAAAAAAAAAAAGCACCTTGCCAATTAAGTTTAACAGTCTGATAACCGGAGTGGAACAGTAACAAAACATCACACTGAAAACCTAATCCAAGTTTTCCATTTGGCAAGAAACGAGGTCGATCTTCGTGGCAACGGGGTCAAGTTCTATAAAGTGGCGTGCGCTGTGAGCCGGACACTCGACAGCGAGTGGAGGCTGCAGGGGATTATCTGTGTCGTGAGGTAGTCTCAAATCCCACACGGTCAGCACTTGGAGGGAAAAGAGGGGGATAGGCTGCGGATTTCCATGACTCTGCAAGGAAATCCCAGTGTACAGTATGCTCGGGGTTTCTCAGTATTCCAGGAGGGCGCTGAAGTTGTAACCCAGTTTTTGTTCCGGCCAATTCTGAATCCTGTATTATGCAAGCAGAGGTTTTCAAAAGCTTCCTAAATTAAACTGGCCAGGATTCAAGCGTTAAAATATGCCCAGATGCCTTATTAGCCTTTCATTTGTTCATTTTATAATAAAAAAGGCTGTCTGGGAGAGATAGTGTCTTCACTGTTTAAGTTGAAGGTGTCAGGTGTAATGAGTTCAGCCCATAGTGAAAGGTGGGGATTTCTGTGGTAGTGCAGTAAATGAACTTCACAGGAAAAATGGGGTAAGAAAGATAAAAAGTGATTGGAGCAGGTGTGGGCCGCGCAGCGCTGATCCTCGGATGTGTAATCGTTTACTATCGCAGACTGTCTCACTGACTGTCTCAGTCACCGGGAGCAATTTCAAAGGTCAAAACCGCGGCACACACTGATACATGGTGACACAGTTCGAGAGCAAAGTGTGCTCCGAGGCAGCAGCTCCTAACCTGGAGCGCCAAGACCCCCCCCTCCCCACGTTAGTCCAGCTTCAAAAGACTCTGAAAGTCATCCAACTTCAAACAAGAGGTTATTTTTTGGTTCAATGCTCAATATTGAAGTTTAATTTGGCCTCTATGGTGACAAAACAACAGAAGCAGTTTAGATATTAAGCCCCAATCAAGTTGTATTTCATTTGTTGTAACTGAGGACTTGTTGGGTTGTAGATTCATCATGTTTTATGCGATGCTAAAGCTAACTGGCTAATTTATCATTGAAAATGTGATATCAACAAAAAAAAAAAACTATCAAAACATTTCCTTAAAGTAGACCAATAACACTTTAGACTGTGTTTGATAAGAAATTGGGTCATAAGGATAAAGAGCCAAAAAATAATTCCGCTAACCAATTTTATTTTATTTTAAAAGAAAAGCTTAAGACTGAACCTTAATTTGAACCGTTTTACATGGTAATCTGTCCCAGACAGCATCAGAAGCCAAACCTCAAGGATCCTGGAGTCAAATTACAACCTCTAATTGCTGCAAGCCACCTGGTGGAGCACCGTGGTAAGGGACACTTCCCCTGATGATTCAATGGCCAATGCCAAACAACTCTTCCATGATAAATAAATGACAGTTTTTAAGTTTAACACCAAAAGTGGCGAGTCGTCTCTCTTCCTACAAGACCTACCTTTAATCTGTGACGTTTCATAAGTCTAATATCAATAGGCTGAATCACCTGCTGATATTAGAAGGGTGACTGTCTGGAACCAGTGATGTATTAAGCTAACATTAGGAAGTAATTATTACCTGAGATCTGCAACGCTTGAAGGAAGAAAATACAAAAGGTCTTTGAGCTGCTGACAGAGAGAAAGGTACGGGAACTAGACTGAACATTAACCAGCTTCAGAGATCGCGTTGGAGTTAAACACATCGCAGAGCGAATTGAGGCCACACACATGGAAATCAAACGTTTAAGCGACAGTGTGTGATCTCCGTGAGATGGTTAAAGCAAATATCGGACACTTTAAATAAAAAGAAAGCTTGTTTTGGACTCACATGCCACCTTGACTTTCGATGTTCAACAAACTCACCATATATGAATACAGATAGTCCATAAAATCACATGCACGTGTGTTATGGCCGCATAAACTGAAAGTAGACGGCTGAAAGCTCGACGCGCCGGCCACTTTTATGGGAGACCAGCCGTTTCCCTTTTCAGTTTGCCCCTGTCACATGACCAGGGGCAGCTCTTCGGGGCAGGAAGAAGACATTAGTCAAACGCTGGTTTCACAACGTTGGCCCTTAAAATCCAAACAGAATTATGTGAACGCTCGCTGACCACACATACACACATTGTTAAAAAGATAATAATTAACCCGGCCGGGTCGGAGCCAAGAGCACAGCCAATAACTGCAAAGGCACTGCCGAAGCGCAAACAGTTTTATCTGTGGAGAGCTTCTTGACGGCCAGAATACTTGACTGAAATTCTTATCGCCAAGACTGATTCTGATTTGGCTTTGTAGAAGCTGGCGGTCTTGAAAATGACACAGCGAGGAAGACGTGTTGATTCCTTTGAACTTTCTTTATCGTTTCTGTGTGTCAGCAGTTAAGATGTTTTCGTTTTGATTGTCACAATTTGGAGGAGAAAGTTTGTATTTCATGTAAAATCCTGAAATTGAGATGTACATCATGTCAAAAAAAGATTGATGCCGGGTCTGAACATTTTTAGGTGTCATGGATCCCCGCCTCCTGAATACCCTGAAGTGAAAGCCATGCCAGCCAATTCGGAGCATGTAAACAACACTAAAGTTATTTACACGTGAACAGGAGGTCCCCCGCTTGGGTTTCATACAGGTGATTGAAGCGGCTGTCAGCACAGTCGCAGTGTTGTGCAACTTTTGACAGGAAGCTGCTGAGGAAAAAAAAAAAATGCTAAGTAAGGGAAAGCAGGCATTTCCTAGATCTGTGCTGCTGTGACGGGCAGTTTACAGGATGAAGGCTGAGTTTAAATGGTAATAATCACTGTCAGGAATTTCATAACAAGAAAACCTTGACAGAAATCTGTCATAAGTAGCTTCTGCAGGTTCTCAGGGGGTGAAAACATCTGTTTTTATTTACTGCCGTTGTGTTAAACGTTATGATTTCTACCTAAGTAAGCAGTGGGCTTTTAGAAATATGAGTTACCCCTCAGGGGTTTAACTGAACCGAAGCTGCTGGGATAGGCAGGTAACTCAGTTCATAAAGGCACAATCCTTATAATTCCCGGGCATTTAATTGAAAATATTAATTCCTAGAAGTCACTGTCCATCTGAAAATCTAGCGAAATGAGACGATTCAGGAGTGGATTACTTCTTTAGGCCTGTGAAACCACCTTCAACATGCTGAGATGCTCTGGAGTTAAAGAAAACTGCTTTCTCTGGATAGTGACTTCCTGCCTTCGGGGCTTTGCCAGTCATACTTTATAATTCATTTTTTTCATTATGTTCCAATATGAATTTATTGTTTCTAACAGTGGCCGAAAAAAGGGAAGGAAACCCTTTCATTTGTGGAACTGTTGACATTTTCCAGTAGTTTAATAAGCAGCTCTGTGCGCAGATCTGTAAATCTTTGGAGTTATTCTGAACATTTCTACTGCGAGAGGACGAACTGCTGTATGTTTAAAGGCAACTGGTCATAACTACATACGAACGGCCGCAGCAGTGGACCGTCCAAAACACACACCGCAATGCCACGGAGGAGAGAGGAAGCTGATGCAGCAGAAATCCTGCACAGAGGGAATGCGAAGTGAAACAAGGGCAAGTGTTGAACTCCGGCTTCACACGCGGAGCCTCGTCTCCAACAAAGCGACCGCAGAGTTTCCTTTTTATCCACTCATTCAATTTTGAAGTATTTCTCTATCTGACTATGAGCGACTTCCACATAGTTTTGATAAAACGCCCGTTTACAAACGTCTGAGCGGAGGTTACAGCGACTTGTCCTGCATCGCCGATCAAGAACGGGCACCTTAACCTTCCAGCGCCGGAACAAAAAGAGCTGTACGCTTCTCAGAAATTCCTTCCTTTTGCACATCAAGATAGGACAGAACTGCAAGGAGAGCCTGCGCGTTCGCTTTGCTCAGATTTAAATCAGACGCTGATAGAACTGCACCAGAGCTGCATCACTCCAATGTGTCTGATTATTTCTGTCGAACGGAGATTTGTGACAAGCGAGTCCTTCTCACTGTGTGGAATGTTATTTAATATGATTTGCCACCAGGAGCCCCGACGGCCTCGTGTGTTTGATCATGCGGTTGACGACCTGACGCTGAAGACTGGAGGCCTTTATCTTGTGTGGACTTACGCTGTGGATAACCGATGCCACGGCATCCGTGACCTGGCTGGGTGCGCTGGGGTTGCTCATGGCTCTGCAGTGGAGTCGCTGCTGCTGTGGAGGCACTGGGGAAAACTGCTTTGCGCTCTGGTGGCTTTAGCCCTTCTCTTTCTCGCTGGGACTCAGACAGCTTTTGGGCAGCATAACCTGCAGACGAGAGAGAAATCCGGGGGTTAGTTTGGACCCAGTATGACAGCTGACTGCCAGCAGGAGTGAAGCTGGTGTGGGTGAATAATCAGGAGGGATGAGGACGGCGTCAGCACATCTAAGATCTGGAATTAAACACCTGGTCGATTTTTACATTAAACCTCGTAGTCCTTGAAGCCTAAACCTTTAGATTCAAGATCAGCGAAGAAGAAAGTAATACACAGACTTTGAAGGTCAGATCGCAAACAGTCAAATCACATGACTACAGTTCAAAGAATCATGTGATTTATTTTCTGAAGACGAGTCTAAAGGCAGACAGTGCTACAAACTGGATACATTCTGAGCCCGTTCGCTCCAAGGAATCGGAACAGAAAACATCAAAAAACGTTTATACAAATTTCAAGTTGTGTTACTTTCAGTGTTGTTGTTGCTGCTTATGCATCCTGTAAAGATTCAAGCTCTCTTTTGAGAAGCACTTGGCCCACAGACGGTGAAACACAACGGCCCGAGCCAAATGATACATCATACAAAATAACAAAACGAGAGAAACAATGGCAGAAATGGCACACAAAATAAACAACATTCTTTAAAACATTTTTCTATTTTAGTAAATGTTGATTTTAGGTCCCGCAGCTCTTCCCATCCAAGGTCATTAACCATAAGAGCCAGATAAGCGCTAGATAACAATGCTTCTGTGCAGAGGACCCTTTGATAAGCGGCGACATGTGCCCCAGTCGACCCCGAGTCTCCGCTATAGCGCATCCAGGAGGAAAGAAAGCGAGTCAACCCCTTTATTCATGAATTCATAAGCTATGACTGGATGTGACTCTTTAGCCACAAGTACAGAAACACAATGAAGTTCAGCCTGAAGTTCAATCGATAACGGGATCGGCACATTTTTCATTGGGTTTATTTTAGTGGCTTCACTGCAGATCAGATCACACTTTGTGACTCGTTCATGTGGAAAAATATTAAATAGGAATTCTGAGTTAGGAGGAGGGACTCGAAAACCTTTGGCCAGAGTGTAAAAGATAAACAAAGGCAGCATGAAATACTACAGCACACACGTACGCACGTATATGCACACACGTAGACACACACACGTCCTGAAACTTTTTATCTAATGATTGATCTGCCGACTGAGACAAAGTCATTCTCTCAGGATTGTTGAAATTTGTTACTGTAACTATTTGGAAGAGACAAAAACAACAGCTTCTGATTTCTTCTTTTTCTCTCTCATGATTGGTTTTGGCTTTCAAACAGGTTTAAAGAAAACCTTTTGGCATCAAATGGAGACAAGTTTGTAATTCTAAAACATTTTGATTAAAGCAAACAAACTTGGTTTTTTTTTTGTTTTTTTTTTTTTTTTTGGGGGGGGGGGGGGGGGGGGGGGGGGTGAGTAAATATCCTGAAATCCTGAAACATCTCAATAGCAATGACCAAACAGACGCTTGTTTTCAGCCAGAAACACATAAAGAGCGTCTCTTGGTTTATTCTCACTGTCACGGCTTGAAATCCTGTCGCGCCCGAGTCGTGCTGGCTTTCTGAAAACCGATATCAAAGAAACGATAAGGCTTCCCAAAGATCGGCCCAATCGTATCACTGACCTTGCTGCCAAACGGGGCTTTCATAGAGACTGGCAGAAACACAACCAACGACAGCAGATGAAACAAAAAGCAACTTTAGGGCTGGACGGCGAGGGCTCGTGTTCGGATGTGGATCAAATCCAGACTAAAAGGCCTGAAACCGAGACACCGAGCAGACAGCACGCCCATAAATTACCACAAAGGTAATCACCAGACTGAGCGGTAAATAAATACAAAGTTTGGGACATTTCAGTCCACGGAGTAACGGTAATTTTTTTTTTTCTTTTTAAATCTGAGGTAAGCTTAGGTGTGCTTAAAGATTACTTTCACAGGAAACTCAAACCCCACCTCTGTGGCAGGGACAGCTACACAGGGATAAAGTTACAGAACCCTGGGATCCCGGGCCAAAACGATGGGAACCGGCTTATCTACCTCAGGGCAAGTCTGTAATAATACCGCTAGGATAACAATAATGATCAGGAAAAGAAAACAATAACACTCACTTCAATTGTCTTTCTATACGAGGATGGAAAAAGAGACTTGGTCGTCAATGACTTGAAGGTTTTCAGTCTGACTGCAGGTTGAGTCGGTCGGTCTGAGCGCCGAATAAAAAGGAACTGCTCGTTCCTTGTGTAATAGCTAAAGTGACTAAGAAGGAGACTGATAAGTGCTGAGCGTGCACAAAAAAAAAAAAGCAGGGACAAGATACTCCATGTGTCTCCTGGAAGAAATTCATCACGTCTTTCCAGAGAGCCACTCACACACACTGCAACGAGTTCCTCAAATACAGTGATGGTGGGGTTTTTTTTCTTCTTTTTTTAACCAAACTCCACGACTTTTCCATGCTGGATTTAGTCAGAAATGTGGAACACACAAGACACTGGGAAAACTAGCCGTGGGGGAGGAAGTCAGCAAGTAAAACAGGAAGGTCAGTGCGGCATAGAAATGCCTCTGAGGAGGAGCTGAAAACTTATTACTTCGCACTGGATTTCATTTATTACTTCAAATCAGGAAGAACTGAGAGCGAGAGATGCAAACGCGCGACATCCAACACACACACATTCGTCTAAAAGAACCTGGTACGCATCTATTGAGAGAGTGGAAAGAACTCACACACGCCCACCGAGTCCAGAAGCAACCCTGGAACAATCTTACTGCGATCTTAAAACACCACTATCGAACCAGCAGTATACAAATGCTTTATTATTGTCTTTTAGATGAGTTTTTATGTATTTAAAGACGTCCGGGAAATAGAAAATGAAAAAAAAAAAAAAACAAACCTAAAAGAAACAAAGAAAACCAGAGTAAAAATTGAGATACACGCAGGAAGTTAACAAAACATCCCGTGTTTGTTTCCTTTTTAAATGCATTGTTTTTGTTGGCGACTGAGGGAATATAACATTGGTATGATGTGTTTGTGTGATTGGTGTGTAGTTAAATAGACATTTAAAAGAACAGAAATGTGTATATAAATGAAACAGAACCCGGAACAGAAACTAAAGGCGAGGTGAAACGACGCAAGATAAATAAACAGCTAAAACTATGATTCTTATGAATCCTATCTGGATGCTTTGAGTAGATTTTACAGCATTTCCTTTTCTATACTAGGATAAAGAAATTGCTTTTACTTTCCGTCCTCTACCGAGGACAGGAATTTACTTTTACCACTGATTTATTTCATTTTGGCTGTCTCTCTGCTGTTTACAGCTAAAATACTCTTAACAGACCAACATAAACCTCCTTTATTTACAGGCCCCATAACTTGCTTCATATTTGATGTTTCAGATGTAAAAAACTATTTCAAAAATGCAACTTTTTAGAGGAATTATTGCCTCTTTAAGCTTATCTCAAGCCCAGCCATAACTGGATTAGGTGGATCGATTAAATCTTATATTTGTCTGAGGTCATGTCTGTGGAAGAAGGTAAGTGCTTCCCCACATGACTGCAGTTAGTCTTAATGAAAAAGAGTAATGGTATCCATTCGGTGGTCATTTTTATCTCCAAAAGAGCACAAACACACCAGATGAAGTCTTCTCTGTGGTGGAGAGAGCCCTGCTCATGTCTAAAACTAATCTTTTTGCAGTGGGACATCTCACACAAACATTATTTGTGCAATTCAGCTTCACGTGTCTCTTTCTTGAAGATAACCACGATGACAGTGAAGGTTTTTTACAGCTTTACCGAGAGGTGATGACTGAATGCAGTGACTCCCACAAACATCAAGCAACCTCCAAAATAAGAGTCTCCCAAACCTCAAACATCCAGCTCTATGCTTGAACATCATTTAGTGTGATCTCCTATCAAAGGCTAAACATCAATAACATGTTTTCTCAGGACATAAAGGTGAAGCAGCGAGCGGGACAGGAGGCCACGAGCCGGACTTGAACTCATGACCCCGAGTCGACATACTTCAGCAACCCTTCAAGATGCTCCCATCATGCCCAGTCTCAAACCGGCTGCAGTGTTGACCGCAGGCGGCACGCTCATCTACAAATTTCTATCAGAAACGCATAATTAAAGACAGATTTGATCAAAAATGCAAAACCTGCCAAAATAAATGCTTCAGACCAGAAATAGAAGCTTGATCACAGCGTCTAAACCCCAGGAATCGAACCGGCCTGTACTTACATGTGCAGGACAATAACAGGGAAGAAGGATTAAGGCTTCAATAAAGAACAGAGTTTACCAAAAAAGACATGAAGAAGGGATCGTTTTCACTGACTGTGTTGCTGTCGCACATCCAAGTGATACAGAAATGATCAGCAGACTTAAAGATTTAAGAAAAAAAAATCCAAATAATCTTGACAACAGACAAAAGTTGGAGGAATTGCATAACTGTCACCTATTTAACAGATGAAGAAGAATGACTTCAAGAAAATCAGTCGACAAAGACACTGGTTAAAAGGGATACATTCAATAAAATGAAATTTGCTCTAATTTGACAAATAAAAAGGTCAATTCTGAAACAGCTGCAGCATTAAGAGTATTTAAAGCATCCAAATTTAGAATAAGAAAACAAGAAAAGTATATCATGCGATGGAAATAAACACAAATGGAAAGAAAGTATCTTTGAGATGAGAATTTGTACACGTGTACACTCTAACGTCAAATCAGCTGGAATACGATAAACAGGAGAATTAAAGCAAAGTATAAACAAAAGACACATCGAATGCAGCATCTCTCATCATCTGATTTACAGAGAGCGAATTGAAAAGATGGGAAAATTAATGGAAAAAAAAATCAATAGGCAAAAAAAAAAAAAAAAAAGTCAACTTCAAAGCGGAGCAGCAGGTCAAAGAGCACAAAAAGAGATCCATGTACTGTACCTTTGTGTGCTTACTGCAGAGAAGCCACCGCAGACATGGTAGTGCAATTCTGAACTCTGCCGTGAAGAGAGACCCGGAGCTGGTCAGAGTGCAGGGAGAGAGCAAACACAGAGGAGAAGGAAGAGGGAGACAGGGGGGACAAAAGCAGCCAGGGTTAGAGATGTGGAGCGTCTCGTTCTGGCCACTCGTCGAGGCCGAGTGCGCTCTCAGGCCAACGCCAGCAGCTGATAACAGCAGCCTTCCTCCGCCGGATTATGTTTCCTCCTCCTGCCTGCTGACAAGTGGCCATGTGACTCCAGGGCCCATTCAACACTGAGTCAGAGGCTGCTGCTGCTCACACACACACACACATGTTTATCTAGATCTGACACCCATGCCCACACACAAACCTCACCGTTAGAGTCTAAATTCAAACCTGCAGATCCATATCTGTCTTTACAAACCAACCACAGGGGGATGTACGCGAAATTGTCTTGGGGATTCTTGCAGATTTGACCTTTTCAGCTTAATTTAGAACTTTATCGTGATACTTCTGAGAGGTGTTCATCACCTCTACATCCACTACAGGGTTTCAGTCTGTCGGGAGCGTGCACACTTTCATTTTTGCGGTTAACACAGCCTACACTGTGCGTCAGTAATGTAGGAAAACACTAATAATGACATAAAGTGATGTGATGGCATCACTTCACATTACTATGAATAGATTTCCAGGTAAGAAGCGTTGGAAGTGTAGATAACACAGCTGGATTGATTCATAACGAAACGCGCAAACGGGAAAATTAATGAGTCAAGATAGGTAGAAATGGACGTTTACATGGGTTTTTCAATCACATGCAGTTTACACACAGCATTCCTCATGAGGAATCACTGGATCTGTTCTCAGAATATCTATGACGGTCTGCGGGGGTGACATGAAGTCATGTGGCTATACAAAGCCGAGAGGTGAGCAGCTGGGAGGAAAAAAAAAATAAGAGCTTCAGCAACTGAAGTCAAGGGCAACATGAAAGCAAAAACAACAACGGCGTGTAGAAGCCCAGCGTAGCATACAGGTGTAACATGAAGGGAAGTGAATTCAGAGCTGCTAGACAGGTGTTGAGTGTATCACTTTATTCTTGCTCTTCATCAGGTATGAATTTAAATAATGTGGAGTGTTAACTTGGTATTTTAGAGTGCTGTTTGGACCCTGTGGTTAGTTGGTTGTTCTGTGACTACTCCATAGTGACATTGATTTACCGAGTCGTATGTGACTGGACTTCTTTTTGGCCTGATTACACTGTAAATGTACATATTACACTGTGAAATATCTTTTTGTCATCTTGATGTGACTTCGGGAATACCGCCTGCCGACCCCTGAGCTGACAGCCTTACTGCTCTGTCACCAACTATATGTTAACCTGCAACTATCGCGTCACGATCAGTGCGTTATCCCAGCGTAACATGAAACTTCTGCATCATGACCCTTCAATCATTCATCATTGATCCACTTTCTCCGTGTTGTGTGGGGCTGGACTCGACCCCACTCATCTTTCCCCTTTAAATATGACATTCTTACTGCATACCTACCCACTAGTGTTAACTTTAACTTCTCAGTAACTACCCTTCACTTCCCCGCTATGAACCTGTTGTAAACCTATAATTACAGTCTAGCAGCCCAAATGGTCCCCAGTTGTTTTACAGCCTCGCTGTGACCTTTTCATTGCTCTGCTCTGGCCCAGATGTCACCCTAAAACTACTCTGTCTGACCTCCGTGTCACCCTGCAACCATTCAGCCACTGTTGTTTTAAGGCCCAGAGGTCGACCTGAGGGTATTTCATCATAACTACCCCGTTGTCATCAAGTTTATCCTTTGTAGCAAAATTACAACATTGCCGTGATCTTGTAACTACACTGCTGTAACTACCTCCTTCCTTTCATACATGTCAAATATTACCCTGCAACTGGATTTAATCACTTTTCAGGAGGTTCAGCACATCTGTATCCAGGTTAAAAAGTAAAATACTCAATATCAACAGAAGCTGCATACACTGCATGTCAACATGGCCTGTTTATGGAGCACATTTAAGCATTTTTATTGGGCTTTTATTAATTTATTAGTGTTAAGTGTTTTGAAATGACTGATAAAGAAACTGATAACGACAGTTTATTTTTTTTATTTTTTTTAAATCAAGTTTTATCCACTAATGGAGCTTTTTTTTTTCACATTTAGGATTAATTTTGGTGTGTTTGGCCGTCAACAGATACAAACTTGCCGTGTCACAAACGGATCAACACTATTACACAATTTATCCGAGCTAAAGTCATAAAAGCCGGCGGATTATTTGTGTTTTGCAGCTAACAAAGAACAATCCTGTGATCTAAACAAGTTGCTTTCCCATTCGCCAAATAATCAAGCACTGCATTCCACATCAGCTTATACGAGCCTAAGGGCTAAAGAAATACCCAACCCCAGGAGGAGTGAGTGTGTGTGCATGCATGCGTGTATGTGTGTGTGTGTGTATGAGATATAAATGTTTGTCTCCAGGGAGGTAGGTTCTCTGCAAAGTCACATGCATGTCTTGCATGGAAAAAAAAAAAAAAAAGAAAAAAAAACAACACATTTAAAGCCACAAGCGGCTCAAACTGAAGTCCACTTCAAAGTGTCGGGCTCTCTCCAAGCCCCACAGTGTGCTGATAATAGCATTAACCCGCCGCGGTCAGACACAGTGTACAAAGAAAAAGTGTGACTTCATACATGCAAGAACAATTAGCAACCTCTTTCTAACCACGACCACGAAATGATGTGCCGTTTCACCCTCCATTCACTCCAACCTGAGAGCTCAGTGGAATAGAAATGCTCAGTTTCTGCTTTAAAAGTTGACATGCTGACCCAGATTGAAGGTTTTCAGCTTAAATGTTTGTGTCTGACTTTTTCGGCCCATCTTGAGCAAACTTCCAAACATTTTTTTGAACATTCAGTAATATTCTTGATCCGCACCTGCTCTCTGTTTATTCGGCTTGTGTCGGAAGAGATCACACATTTTGCTCATTCTTCTTCCAACTTTCAATCATTCCATCAATTTCGAGACTGCCGGAGCATCATCCGAGGCATGAGAACAGCTTTAAAGTGGCACGGCTGAGGACTAATGCTCACTTGTGAGGGGCATGCCACAGCTGCCCATTAGCAGTAAAAACCAAGTGTGCAGCCTGAAATCAAGCCTCCGAGGCCACGCAAACAAGTCCGCCCGAACTGAGCCACACTCACCAGAACCCCGCTCGGTGCGCCCACTCGCTCAAATCTCCGTGGGATCTCGCAAACGCGAGAGACGGGAGGTCGACGTAGCCGTACGCCTCTTGACAGCTGCCCCGTCTCCGGATCTCTGAAGAGATTTGGCGTTATGTTGATAGCCGCGTCTCTGTTCCCTCTGAGCGTTTTGGCCTGAAATAGCTCGGCAGTTTAGAAGTCACCCAGTCGCCTCCGGAGCCGTTCCACACGCAGAGGTCCCTACCTTCTAATGCCACTCTTCACAGGCCAGTGGCCACGCTAACGTCGCTCAGGATTTGGCAGCACGCGGCGCTTTGGCATGACGCTGCTTTTTATGTGGACACAGTGGCTGGAAGAGGTCCAGTCTCACAGCCAACAGCTGCGCTCCGTCGGGCCGTGTCCATCTTTATCTCGCCCTTTGTCCCATCAGAGACTTCATGGAGCAGGAGGCTAAAGGCAGCACCTGTCTCTGGGGTGCAGAGGGATTTTCGGGGCACCCACCAGTGATATAACGCCTGCTTGCTTTCAGAGCGTTCGCCGCTCAGACATTTTCACACTTTGAAACGCTTCACGGAGAATGCGGACATTCTGTAACACCCTGAACTGGAAACGCACATTTTTCGAGGGCGATATAAAAGTGGCAAAGTGACACAGAGTAGTTAAAAAAGATGACACAATATTTCAGTTCAAAAGAGACGCTCGGCTTGTTTCATGTGTCAGCGGGAAATAATGAAACAATGTACAGTCAGTTGTCCTCTGTTGACTCCGGTAACTTTATCAGAGCTGTTTTTGCTGTTTTTGAAGGCAAAACAGATGAGTTGCAATGTGTCAACCAGAACAGGACAAACTGTAAAAAATAAGGACAGTCGCTGTGTGTTTACACAGACACAGATAATAATCTATCTTAATCACAATAAAAAAAATGCTTCAACACATCAATCAAACAAATTGTGATTAGATAGGGTCAAGTTGTAAAGTAACACTGAACAGGTTTACGTTTGAGGGTTGAACAGCCTCGCTCCGTTTTTGGTGGAATCGTCCCTGTGGTGCATGTCTGTTACTCAGCGTCAACACGTGGCGCTTCACACATGCTGTTTTGAGAAAAACGGTGATGGTAAAGCACATCTGGTCAATTCAGAAGAGAAGAAATGCATCCCAAACCGACAGCAGGACTGCAGTGGACAGAAGCAACGTAGGGAAGTGGCCGAAATAAAATCAATTTCCTGTTGCTATGCCTGAATGTTGGTATTGCACATTTTTCTCCTTTCCTTTTAATATTGTGACGTTTTCTCACCGCATTTATGGAATAATATTTCACCACTGTGTGTTGCCTTCATTTCAAATTGTCTCTTGTATGAAAAGTGCTACAAGTGCTTTTTAATGATCACATTTCAACTTTCCATAAAATTGCAGTCTCTGAGATTTGTTTTCTAAAATGATCAAGTTCTAAAGTTGATACGTATTAAACGCCCTGAACCGGCACTGAGACTACACTAATTTCACAGTAGTGTGAAATTACCATGACACCATGACACCGAAGGCATCATTTCGACGGAAAAGAGTACACAACAGTGCAGCATTACGAAACAGGAAGCGTTAGTCATTCATTATTCCATTTCCACTGCACAATCACACCTTTTCATGAGCATCAGACGCTGGTCCTCGTCCAGGTCCGGGCAGCGTGAGGGTGGGGCTGCTCTTGTGAAAACTGCATCCAGCTCTGCTCGGGTTGCACCAGCTGCACAAAAGGTGAAGCCATGTTCTCACAGGAAAAAAAAAAAGTGTAATTGCAAAGCTCTGACCACTTACAATAACTGTATTTACTTTCTAGAGACTTAGACGGGGGCAGGAAAAAAATATCCCCTGGCTCCCAGAACCAAAACAAAAGCTGAAAATCTCACACTACAGTAAAGTACAAATCAGCTATTTATTCATTTCCTGGGAAATGCTGTGGTGTGACACTCTGCCAGCAAAGAAAAGGGATAAAATCTAATTTTACATCTTGATGGAATTGGAATTATAAACAGCAGAGATTGCTCCAAAAGTTAGCAGAGAGGATGGCAAACCAGATCTCACACACTTCAGTGTATAATTAGATTATTCAGAGGTCTACAAACGGGAGACAGTGCACAAGGATGGCAGCACAAATGTACATTCCATGGTGCACTGCCAAAGCCTTTAATAGCAATTAAATTTAACTTAGTGGGATAGAGAATAAGAACAACATGGTCACAGATAGTAAACAAGGCTAAAATAATCATGTCAAGGTTAAGATGGAGGGTTTTCTTTAATGCTGTATGTGTTTATAGACAAAATAGCAACTCTGTTTATCTGCACAAGGGAAGGTAAAATCAACACAAAGAGCTTCCCCCAAAAAATGCTTATTATCTGCCTCTTTTCCTTCCTTCTCTTCTGCATGACCAAGCAATTCACTACAGGAATGTGGAGACTCTCTCTTCGACTGTTTGGGCTTTTTTTTTTTTTTTTTTTTTTTTGCCTGCAAAGCAAAACCAACTGCTCTTGTCACAAATCAGTTCACAATAAGTCTGTTTGACATATTTCACTGAGGCGAACGAAAACAAATAACAGCTGAGACCGTGATTACACAGATAAGACGGGGCTATCTGATGCATTCACGCGGAATTATACAACGAGAGGAAGGCGCACTGCTCTGGAAATCACAGACGTGTGAGATTTTTCTGCCCCAGCTCGGTGATTTTGCAGGGTAAAGAGACTTCACCAGGATTCAATCAGATCAAGAAAACGAAAATCATTCCATTCAGACTCTCAGGTTTACATCAAAGGCAGCTATCGCCTTCGAAACCTTGGAGATGATACTGGTGAGTCAGCAGACGAGACACATCCTTCCTGTACCCCGCCTCAAGGTCGTACCCTGACATCCATCGGCTATGTAAACTACAGTGGGTCTCAAACTAGGGGCTGGAGACCTGTGGAAGCATCACAGAGGGGCTTTCAAATCGTCCAGGGTAAAAACAATCTCTACTTATTTATATAAAACGCAGACAGTGATGTTCCATTTTCAAGCGCATTTTAGATATTTCAGATTTCCAATATTCTATTATAATTCACATTCAGGCTTTGCTGTAAGGAAAGCAGTCTGTTTCTGTTCGTCATCCTCAAATTACACTCATATTTAAACCGTGTGACAGTTTTAGAACGTGCGACAGTTTTAGAACGTCAGTCTATTTAGCAGCAGGTAATTTGATTTGACACTGCAGGAAATTTATCATAGGAACCAATGTAATTACCAATGCCACCATTGCAGTAATCAGCTGCATTTCAAGGCAGCAATCATGACATCATGTGACGAAAAAAGCTCCACTCAACACGATCATAGTTTTTTTCCCCCTGGTCATGTGAGCTCACCGCATCACACCGAAAACCTGAAATTGCAAAACACTGGCTGAATGCATTGCTGAATGCAATGTGGGAAGTTAAGATGAGGGATAAAAAAACAGTAATTGACAACAGCTGCTTTGGGTTGTTGCAACATATGTCATTTAAAAAAGAAAAAAACCTGCAAAATAGTATAATCTCTCATATCAATATAAGCATGCTGACTGTTTTATGTAAGAATAACATGAGGATTCATTATGTGGTGATGGAGAGCTCAAACATAAATGACTTAAGAAATTAACCACCTTTTGAGGTTTGGTAAAATTTCTGTTACTTATAATACAACATGTCTCCATTTCTCTTCATTAAAATAAATAGTTTCAAAGGCTGTCTTTCCTGTTCTAGGACCATGGGATGTAAACAAATATCCCTTTTTAAAAAAATAAAAAATAAATAAGGCATCCATCACAAATGGAGCAGAATTTTAAATTGATGTTGAAGTAAACAAACAATCCTGGCTGTCTCTTTTCATGTGGTGGCTATGAGAAAATGCTGGTCATGTTCTTGCTGAACTAATGAACTTACACACAGATCTGTGTAACCAAGTCACCCAATGACCCGAGGAACAAAAGACTCAATGCTGCTGTTGTATCCTGCCAGAGAGGAATGAATGATGAATGGATGAGTAAATGTGACCACATCCCCCTGCGCCTTCTACACTGTCTAACTCGGAGCCTCAAGAGGAAACCACCAGAAAAAAAGGAAATAAAAACAGAGACGTGGGCATCAAGAGGACCACCGTGGCTGCTGGCAGGAGGAGGAGGACCCGCTACAAATCCCACAATATCACTCCTGAATTCTGCATTTTCAATAAATGGGTTCAATTAATTGTTTAGAAACCAAATTAGACGGCTTTCCAGTGATTTTTCTCTTGTTTTAAAGTCACCTTGTGGAGGAGCGGAGGAACAAAGCCGGGTCATCCAGCGGCGGCGGCGGCAGCAGCGGCGGTCACTTGCATGCGTGTGCGGCAGTCCAGTGTGAGGACGCCGCCGCCGCGCCTCCTCCGAGGGGAGTCAACAGTCAGGTGCCGCCGGTCACCTTCAGAACGACGCCGCTACACAGCGACGGACGCCTTTTTCATACACACAAGCCCGTGTGAGGCTTACAGTCACACACAGATTAGGGCTTAATTACTCACCGGTGCCTGGTACTCGACTCAAAACTCTCTCTGAATGACTCGCGACCGCCGGCATCAAGCTCGCGACATTGAAATGACAGCAACATCCGGTGAGAAGGTTCACAATAAAACAGCAGCAGGCAAAATCAGCACCTGTAGCGAAAGCACACAACTCAAATAACTTGTTGTGAGAGTTTTTGAGATCAATAAATTACTGAAACATCCGGTTAATGCACGTAAGAAGTCAAAATATTCGCAAATCTTTGTAAGGCTCTTGTTTTGAAGTGAAATGTTGCGTTTCCATAAATAGTTTCCGGCAGCTTGTTGCAGCAGAAGTTTCTGCGCATGCGCATATTAATAACCATATTTCTAAAGGCCTGATGGTGTCGTACCGTTATGATGCACATGACCTCCCTGATTAGTGGGAAAACATACATAATCATTCTACTTCTGTTTTTTTTTTCTTTTCATCTACCATCACGTGACTTGCACATGAAAAAAACCTTCAAAAATGAAACAAAAACACCAACACATTATCATTTAATGTGTCAATTATTTACTCTTCAGTTTCATTGGATGTCAAATAATTGCCTACCAGACAATCCAAACACGTCCGTGGGATATTTTTGCAAGAAATAAAACTTTTAAAGAAGGCATTGACAGGAATTTTCCATAAAAGTAACAGTAATTAATAACTTATTTACCGGGGAATGAATTGTTTCAGTGGACAAAACACAAGACCCGAGCATAATACCACTGATTTTCCTGTATTTTGGACAAGTATTTTAGACAAGCAGTTTTTAAAATATACATATTTTTCTTTGTAATATTCACCTTGTTCTGCTTTTTAAATTATAAGTCAAATGAGAGCTTTAAATAATGCAATAACATCTTTACTCTAGCACAAAGGAAAATTTTGGAGTTGTCCAAAAATGTTTAAGTATTTGGTAAATCAGGAAAAGGTATTTAAATTGATGTGAACCTGAATTATTTGTATTTGTTGATGAGTTCTTTTATAAGTTATTTAATCAAAGCTGAATTCACATTTCTAAAAATAAAAATAAAAAAGCTTCCCTGGAAAGACACAGGTAGCTTTGTGTTCATTCAACTTTGTGTTCATTTGTTTTGTTTTTCCAAATTCCTACAGAGGCTGAGTTACATCCAAACCAAAGACACCATGGAAAAGGAAATAAAGTACACTGAAATTTTTGCAAAGTCAATTTTAAAAATCTGTATATATCATCCAAAGACTTTATGTGGTCTTATTTTTCTGCACAAGTCTTTATTCAAAAAGGCTTGATATGAGTTTATGTTAGTGTCCAAAATTGTGCGACATACATTCCCCATGGTTGTGTGAGATATTATTCAGTGGTTTTCTAGGTTTCAGTTTGACTATATTACCACAGCAGTCGGGTTTGGCCTTCACACACTGAGCAATAAAGTTTGATCTCTTTACATAAGTGCATTTGAATTTGAACTTTCGTGTAATCATAAATGATTTTTAATCTTTTACTCAGGTACTACTCCAATATTCATGCAGTGTTGTTGCTTCTGCCTTGGCCAGGCCTCCAGTGAACAAAAATCCTTGATCTCAGTGATGCTTAATTCACTGAACAAAATCTTGACAGAAAAATACTGTGCAATAAATTGACATTATGGTACACACTTCACAATCATTTGTGTAATATAAGTTTGCATGTGCTCATCAAACCATGTGACTCCAGTACAAGCCCTGGTGCAATAAAGAAACTACAGCACATGCATAAGACCTCTGAAGTTGAAAAATATCACAGTGCAACTACATTCTTGATTGTAAATTCACACAGCACAAGGGAGGTCGAACTAAACTTGTAAAATACACAGAAAGTACACACACACTGATGACAGAACCCCATAAATCTTCATCCTTTACATAATAGTAAAAAATAGCACTTTAAATTGACGAACGTACTGGTTTATGTAGCTATTCTGACGCGTTCCCCACTTTTATGCTTGTGATTGTGTCCATGTGTCCTTGTCTTGATCAGCAGCAAGTTTATGAAGATGTTATCGCACTTAATGGCATTTTTATCTTTCATTCTGTCATCTGCCTTCAGTGAGATAACTATGACTATTTTAACTGCATGTCTGCCAAAGCAACAAAAATATTTTACTTAAAATGATGTCACACCTTCAACAACTCCTACAACTTAAAAATAAAATCTTTGTGTGTGTCACAACAGTCACAAAAGCACAAAAGAACCATGATATTCTCTTTGTTTCTCCCTGTATAAAGTTGGATAAACAATCTAGCTAAACCCCTGAATATAATTTTCTGGAGTTGGCTTTGCTCATAAACATGGATTTATAGCATATAATTATCACCAAGCAGGCTGGAAATGCCACATTAACATAAGGTGTACGAGTGACCTCTACTGGTGATGATCTGCTACTACAAGGAGAGCAGTCCACTAACTATGACAAGCACCAACTCCCATGGTTATTGTTCTCAGCTAAATAATAATAATAATAATAATAATAATAATAATAATAATAATAATAATAATAATAATGTATTTAAAAAAACATTACTGAAACACAAAAAGGGTCCTGAAAGTGGTGTACATGCTGTTTACATTTCAGCTTCCTACCTAAATAAATGCTTTTGTAGTCTGTACATTACATGTTGCCCAAGATGCATTAATAGTGCTACCTGACAGTGTATTTTCCTCACTTTTCATTTAAAATAAAGTGTGTTGTGCAGCGATAAATCTACTACCCTTATGAAACAAAAACATGTTGCAGCAAATTGGAAAATACCATGCAATATTTTAGGTTGAGTATGAAGTGAAACACTACTATAACTGTAAGCGACCATGAGTTCTCTGAAAAAAACACAATATAGTAAACCCAATGCATTATTTGTATTATTATTAGGCATATTTATGAGATTTGACATTTATATTTTACAATATTTTACAATATACTGAAATTTGCAATTATTTGTCTACTTTGCAATGTAATGCAATGTTTTCCTTTCGTTTGAGTAACTAAACCTGTTGCATGATTAGAAATATCTGCAGAATAAACTGTGTCAGCACCTGAAAATAGGTAGAAATGTCACCCATATACAGGCAATCAAAGTATGACCATAAAAATCCACATTTTTTTATAATCTGAGCTGATATTGAAACAAGGACCAGTAGCTCTCCTCCACTTCCCCCACAAACACTTCTGTTTCGCTCTCTGTTCAATTATCAGTGTCTTCTCTGCCACGATTGATCGTAAAAGTCCATTGATCTGCAGGCAAAATATTCAGGACGTACTTTGTAGTTACTTTGGAGGTACTTAGGTAGAGAGTGGGCATGTCCAGGGCATGACATTAGGAGAATCCACCTGTGCAGGTGACCAAGCCAACTGTGATTTATAAAGGGAAAAGTGACCTTTTTTGGCTTTTTGGCTTTTGGACACAAGTACACTTGTAGTATGTATCCTATGCAGGGACAGTTTTTGCTCTGTGCAATGGGGCCAAGTGTTCAGGGCGCAATCGCTGAAGGGGTTGAACCCTCATACCAGTCATGGTATGTATATTGGGCCCCTTTCTATGAGGAGTTTGCATGTTCTCCCTGGGCTTCCTGAAACAGTCCAAAGACAATAACTTTATTTTTTTGGTGACAAAATTGCTCGTAAGTCTGTCAGTTTGTGGCTCGGGTGAGGTTACTTTTTTTTTTTTTTTTTTTTTTTATTTGACAGAAAACAGGATGGCACTAGATTAAAAACAGCCTGGGAATCAGTCATGCAAAATACTGAAATCCTATGTTTCACTTGAAAAAGAAAGCCTCTTAGGCCAAAAAGCAGGTTCCTCTTCACACACTTGACTCCACTCCAGCCAGAGGCCCAGGCCTACAAGGGGCCCTAAGAAAAAACATGACTTTTGGGGCCCTCCATTAAAGTTGATCATACTAATCAATAATCATTCACGTACCTGTTATCAACTTATTTTATTTTCTAGTTTGTTATTCAGAATACACTCTTAAAACTCCACGTGACACTTATTGTAGTTACACTAATCCACAGTGATGAAGGTCGAGGAAGAAGATTTTTAAACTAGCAGAAACAGTCCTCTCAGAAACATGGCGGCGGTTATCGATCAGGCAGCGGGGGATTGGGGTTTGCTGCTGTCAGTCACGGAGAACCAGCCGGGGTTAAAATCTGGGCTGTGAGCGCTGCTGATAGGCCGCTGCTGTGTGCTTGATGTCCCGTCCGTCTGCGGTCTGCAGGGGGAGAACTGAGCAGAGCTCACTCACTGGAGCTAGCTTTAGCAGGCTGCTGGCTACACGCGAGCAGGAAGTCAGTAAAGTTGCAGAATCATAGCGGGTTTCGCTTTGCTTTCTCTCACAGCGATCGTGAAGAGGGAGCATGAGCTCTGCCGCCTCTCCGGTAAGCTCCACGGCTTCTTTCAGAGTCGTTTTCTTCAGCCTCGGCAGCTCCTCGTTAGCTGTTATGCTAACGCCGTTTGTTGACAATCCTCCCTGTAATAACATTAGCATTAGCAGCATTAGCTTGGTCTGTTGTAGTCTTTATTCTGAGCCGCAACTCGGTGCGTTTGCTGCGAAAGAAGCTGAATAACTACCTAAACTTTCACTCATATTTAGAGAGTCTAACTATGAATGGAATTAAATAGATAAACGTGTCGAGATCCAGTTCAGACATTATGACAATAAGTCTGATAACACCATAGTCTCAAATTTAACTTGTCATTTTCCTTTGTACCCAGATTAATCCGTGGAAATTCCTTTGTAAATGTCTCTATTTGTTTCCTTCGCTGCTTATAAAAGCAGCAGTTGTGTTTGACACCAGTGAACAACACCAAAACAAAACATTATCCCTAAATCAGCTGAGTGAACCAGTAATGTGGGGAAATTTTAATGTGTGATGGGGTTATGTTAGGTAATGGCAAATGTGTTGGAAAAATTAACATTGCTATGTGTTTTATTTGTATTAATGATTCACTACAAGTTTGTTTTTCAACTTAGGCAGTTTTCTCTCACTCTTAATGCTTTTTGACTGTGATTGTGTGTATGCGATAGTGTATTGGATCATTTTTTTTAAACTTACATTAAAATTTTGAATTCCTTTCACTCCAATTATTGGATTTTGGTAGCAACACAAACAGAAAACAAACACAGGTATAACAAGTTATTATTAGACAGTCAGTGTGTGCGCGTGCGGCAGTTGTCTGTGTTATCAGTGATATGGGGAAGCACGGTCAGGATTTTTTGGCCTGTCATCAAAGCTGCTCTGTGACCTTTGGGTGTTGTTCTCCAGACTATCGGGGAGTTGTTCCTCATCCTCAGTGAGATGGGTTTCACAGAGGAGCAGATTCAGGCAGCTATGCAGGCTGGCCACTTTTCAGTGCCAGAGGCAGCTGAGTGGTGAGTTAGTCGCTCTTCTCTTCTGTCCATTTGATTAACATTCAGATTATCTCAGGTCTCGTTTTATTCACTGCTTAAAAAAACAAAGACGTCTCTCTCTAAACTGCTGTTGTCATCTGCTCCACTTTGACAGGCTCTTACAGGGTCAATATCCTCGGCACAAGCTGGTCAAGCAGCCGTCACAGCCAGCTGAGACGGCGTTTTCTGCTTTCAACCCTCCCAAAGAGACGGCAAACACGTCAGAGGCTCATACATCTCCTGCTGACAGCAGAGGTAAGTATGAAGAACTCTTCTCTTACGTCTCCCCTATCATTTGACCGCCTGCAAAATGCACCAATTTACATGCAAAATGATCTGATTATTAGATGTGTTTTCTGTCTTTACCAGCAAGTCCTTCATTGGTTCTGAGACCGTCTCAGTCCTGCTCCTTGTCCCCGGATCCCACACCAGTTGAATCCCGAATCAAACAAGACAAGAGCGACTTTGAAGAGAAGGAAAGACAGCGCGTTGCTCAAGAAGCTCGAGCGGAGAGGAGACAAAAGAAGCAGGTCAGCATAAATTATAACACCGTCAATTGTGATTCATTATTTAGTCAAGTGTCTGATTTGTGGTCTTGTGTGTTTGGCGCTGCTAGGAGCGGGAGTTGGTGTTGAAACGGATCGCCGAGGATCGGAGGAGCTTGCAGGAGAAGAGCCAGACTAGTGCTGCTCCTGAGTCGTCTCCTCCGAGCGGTCAAGGCCAGAAGCTCGGAGGAAAGGTTCAGACAAATGTGGACAACAACTGCATCCTTATGGTCAGCCATTAAAAAAAAATGAAAGATATTATCAGCCGACACCATCACGGATGTACCAGTGCGTAACGTTCGTGTTGTTTTCTAGATCCGACTGCCGTCTGGTGAGTCCATGCGTGAGCGCTTCTCGGCCGACGCCCCACTGCGGAGCGTCGTGGAGCACATCACCGGGCGTCACCCGTCCCTGCCCTCGTTCTCTCTCCTCCAGGGTTTCCCACGGAAACGCTTCGGGGAGGCGGAGCTCGCCTGCTCGCTGCGCTCTCTCGGCCTCACCCCTAATGCCGCTCTGTGTATTCAGACCACTCCCCCAGAGACCCCTCAGGACCCCCCAAGTCCTGCAGAATCGCCGTCAGCAGGCCAGGTCGAGCCCTCGCCGTGTGCCGTGCCTCCTCAGCCAGAAATCCCTGACCAGGACAATGCAGGAGAGCACATCATCCCTCCTCCGCTCCCGAACCAGCTGTGGGAGGAGGCGGTGAATTACGCTGGGATACCCGGAGCGGCTCCTGCTCTGTCCAGGCCGTCTCACTTCTGGGGTGAGCATGCTTTGTTTTTTTTTAGTTTTTACAGAAATGAAATGACTATGAAAAATGGATAAAGTAACAGAACCATACAGTGAAAAGAAAGGATCTGCTTGTTTAAGTTGTTTTTTTGTTGTTGTTTTTCACACAGGCCCCACATCACAGACATTTTCTTAGTGTTTACACAGAAGCACGATGAGCCATGTAGACGTCACGTCAATGTTAACCTGTAATCAGTCAATACTTTTTCTCATCTTCAAAGTAAAGTTCCATTTGCTGTAAATGTAACTAAACAATTTACCAGAAGCGCTGAAAACAGTGTATACCCACCTCAATAGAGTAGTATGGCACCTTAGGCAATCTCAGCTGATACAAACTATGCAGTAAGACCTTCTAGCTTGGAGAGAAATTCAGTTTTGAAGAGTGTCAAGGAATAGGCAGGTTCTCTGTAGAAAAAATCACATGTGAAAATGAGTGTGTGTGCAACAACTAGAACTTTTAGTGATTTAATGGTTGAGCCCAAACAACCACCAGATCAAAGGGAAATGTTCGGCTTTTTGTTTTGTGCAGCTCAACACTCACACCGGATTTAAGTAAATAATTGAAGGGGTGGATTACGATTTTTATTTAGTTTCTTCAAGGCTCATATTTAATTCAAAACACTCCAGACAAATGCCAGTCAGTTTTACATAGACAGAGTATATTTCACCGCACCATTCTCCACCAGCCACTTTAAATTCTATCATTCGGGAGTGTGGAATTTTCTATTAAATAAGAACGTTGTACTCAACAAAAGGTCTCTAAATGCCGGCGTCTTGTGTTTAACAGGGCGAGGCCAGAGGTTGGTGCCCGGGGAGGAGGCTGCCGTGGAGGCCGATGAGGAACGAGAAGAAGACCCAGCTGACGTGCTCAACGGTACCTCAGACGCTTCATTTCTACTTTGACCTACATTTTCTCCTCTTCTCTCCTCCCCTTTTTTCCCTTTCTTCCTGATTCCACGTCTCCCATGTTCATCCATGGAAAACTTTTTTTTTTTTTCCCCCCCGACACACACTGTGAGCTCATGGGAACGGTTTTTACTCGTCACAGTTCACACCGCACGTTGCATAAGCTCATTGTGTGCCAGAATGTTCGACCGCCTGCCCTTGTTTAGCGGCTGTCACATTTAAGGTAGATTAGGATTAGGAAATATGGAGGTGAATGGCCTGTTTCTGTCAGGCTTACGGGACACGGGGTCACTGATATACGGCCCCACCAGTGAGAACCGCGCTCAGTAAGTGCTTACAGATGGCGAGCCAATCGCATTCAGCATCTGAGAACATGTGGTTGTGATACAGAATTCTAAATGTATGTCAGCCCAGAGAAAAGAGCTGATTCACACTCCAGGCCGGTTCAAGGAGGAGCAGAGAGTGAGAAGCTGCGATGTTGATTCGAGGTGTGTGTTAGGAAGTAAAAATTCTAGATTGGAAGTTATTTGAAAACAACCTGTAAATGCTAGTGAAAAGTTTTTCTCAGAGTTTCAGACCCATGGATTACAGCTGCCTCCTGTGTGTTCTCTGCAGGAATGCCCCAGCTGCCTTTCTTCCCGGAGAACAGGATCCGTGGAGGATTTGAGCCCAGGCACCACTGGCCGGAGCAAGGCAATAGACTCAGGTAGGCGTCGGTATCAGAACTCTGTGTGGCAGCCTAATGTTAGAAATTGCTACCATGAACCTGCCTGTGGTTTTTTTTGGGGTTTTTTTTTGGAACATGTTAAGTCTGAACTTTTCACACAATGTTTTTTAGACTCTTTCTCTTTTACACATTATGCATGTAGACGTCTGCTTTCTGAAGGTTTGATTCATGTCTAAAAGCAGTATGAGTGAGTTAAAGTGTGTGTGTGTGCTGCAGAGAGGCCCCTGAGGAGGCCGCGGCGGACCCCGAGGATGCCGGAGGTCCGGTGGCCCCTGTGGCCGCCGGTCTGGCTGCAGTCGAGCGTCTCCAAAGAGCCGCGCAGCAGGACGAACCCCACTCCTCCCAGGGTCAACCGTCGCCGCCCAAAAGACCCTTCAGGACACCGAACGTGCCGTCTCTCTGTGCCTTGGCCACTCGAGCAGCTGTCCACCTCATGACCGGTGAGAGCCGTCTCCGCTCTCGGGTTGAGTTTTTCCTTCACGGCGTGTCCTGCTGTCTCACTGCGGCGATTTCTCCCGTCGCCTCTGAACCCCCGCAGCTCCCAGCATGCAGTACAGCAGCAGTCTGGCGGGCCTGACCGCCGAGCTGGCAGAGCTCCTCCTCAACCACATGTCTCGAGAGCGGCTGCTCCGTCCACGCACCCTGGAGCTCTTCTTCGGCTGCCCGATGCAGAAGTTCGTCCTCAACAACTACCCCTATTCTACCAATGAGCTCCTGCGGCAGTTACGGGCCTTCACGGCTCTGAAGCACCTCAGTCTGGTCAACTCGCCTCTCATAACAGGTATTCGGGCTGCAGATTTTTGTCGGTTTATTTACTTTTTTCGGCAGTCGTGATAATCCTTTTCTTTGTTTCGCCCAGACTCCGGCCTCTCCATCCTGTCCAGCTTGGTCAAGCTTCAGTACCTCAACCTGGCATCCTGTAGCAAACTGACAGACTCCTGCTTGCAGCACATCACAGGTGGGAATCCTGAGTCTTTTCAAAGAGGGTCAGTCTGTTATTAGAGGGGATAAGATTACATAACAACACTGAACATTCGGTTTAAGTTACTTTCAGAAACGCCAGATCTCAAAATAAGCTGCAGTTTGTTTCCCCCTTTCGTTTCAGGATTGAAAAGCTTGTGCTTCCTCTCGCTGGATCAGACCAAAGTGACGGACGCCGGGATGGTGAAGTATCTGCAGTCGGCCCCGTCCTGCCTCTCCCAGCTCAGCCTGAACCAGACGGCCGTGACCGAAGACACGCTGGCGGTTCTGCCGAGCTGCGTGCCGCAGCTGCGACTTCTCAGCATCAAGCAGACGAAGGTAGCTGAGCTCAACCAGCAGAGATCCAGAACAGGTTTTACAGTTGCATCGATATTTACCTTCCTCTGCTGTGGCGTTTTACCAGGTTAAGGACGTGACAGCCCTGGCGGAGATGTCCAATCTTCAGACTCTGAACTTGGATGGGACGGGTGTGACGGAGAGCTCACTGGAGCACATCGCCACCCTCCCCGCCCTGTCGTCTCTCAGCCTGGGAGGAATCGCTGTGCTCGATGGCAATCATACCCTCCAGATTATCTCAGGTCTGGAAACCCAAATGAGTTTAACAAGAAAAAAGGAAGTCTTGAAACACACTGCTAGGACCTGTTAGCCTTTAATTACAGCTATCATTGAATCAGTGAGGTTTTTCTGTGTTCTTCAGGTCTAAAGTTGACTCATCTCACCCTCCCTGGACGCCACTGCGTGACCGACGGCGGGCTTTCATTCCTCTCCAGCCTCTCACACCTCTTAGAGCTGGACCTGACGGACTACACCCAGGTTACAGACCGGGGCGTAAGCCAGCTCTCCACCCTGACCAGGTCACACACACACACACTTCATCAGGTTGTTGAGCTATAGTTTCAGCCTGACTCCCTCTAACGGCGGGGGCATCGTGTGTTCTCGGTGCAGGTTGAAAAAGCTGTCTCTCAGTAACACCCAGGTGACAGACGCGGGGCTTCCTTCCCTGCGGGGGCTGCAGGACCTACAGGAGCTGTGTCTGGACCGGACGGCGGTCACCAGCCGGGGGGTGTCTGAACTCATCACCTGCCTGCCGCACCTTCAGGTCTGTGGACCAGAGAGCGTTTTGCTCTTCTTTTTTTTTTTTAACATTGCATGTTGTTCTGTATTTAAAGAGTTTTATTTGGATTGTGTTTTACCGTGTGCAGGTGTTGGGCTTGGCCAGCACTCAGGTGGGAGACACGGTGGTGACAAGAGGCCTGATCCGCTGCAATCAGCTGGTTAAGCTGAACCTGAGCCGCACGCGGATCACAGATCGCAGTGAGTTTAAAAAACACACATGCAGGGGGGGGTGGGGTGGGGGGGGGGGGGGGGGGGGTGATGAGAGTCGTCAGCAGCACTGGCTTTAATAAGCGATGCTTTCGCGTTTTCATTCTCTCCCTCTCAGATCTGAAGTTCCTGAAACAGATGCACCTGACTCAGGTGAACCTGGACGGCACCGGCGTCAGCCTGATGGGGATCGTCAACCTCCTGTCTTTCACCAACATCAGCAGCATCCGGGCCAGCAACACCCGCACCATCCCCCGCGAGGACGTCTCCGACGAGGAGTGGGAGGCCGAGTGAGCTCCCCCCCCTTTCCCCAGCCGCTAGGCGTACCCGAAGCACTCCTATTGCACTGTTTCAACAGCAGCTAGTGCCACTAATCTGTCAATCGCGCACGCTAGGTTGGAACCTCAGATGGGAGCCTTGTGTCTGACAGGTGCTCCACGAGGAACGTTTACACACATAAATAAATATAAACGTAGTGAATCGAGTAGACTGCAGCCCCCCCTCTACCTGATGGACTTTAAAGCTTTACGTGCACTTCTGGAGCCTGCTGGCAGACGAGTCGGGAAAGTATAACACAGCATGTAGTTTCTATTAACAGTTCGGGCATATCTCGAAAGGAATTGAAAACCCTGGCATTTGCAGCCTGATTTATTTTCTCTTTTTTTTTTTTTTTCTGAAGGGATGTTTAGGTTAGAAAAACGTCTTCCATCCATTTCCTCATTTAATTCCAGATCTTGTTTTCATGCCATGTTGGATTTGTCAGATCACACTAAAAAAAAATCTCAACTTTTCTCTGTTCCTGGGTTGAAAGTGTTTTTTCCTGGTAGCCTGTACTAAAAGTGCAAAAAACAAACAAAAAAAGAAAAAAAAAACTGGTTTTGCCCTTTAAAGTTTGCTTTTAAGACCAGGGCCTTGAAACCTTTGATTTTTCCCATTTTCCACAGTATTTCATGTGGAATTGGACAGGCAAGAATGGTCTGCCTCTGATCCAACCTCACTAGAATTAAAACGCCTCGTGACGCCATGAGTCAGTTCTGTGCTTTGGGTTTGGAGCGATTGGTTTAGGTGTTAGAAATTAAAGCAAAATTTCTGTCATTAGTTTGCTTTATTCGTCTAATCAGTAGACCAAAAGCTGCCAAAATGGTGAGTTTTTCTTAAAACTCAGTTATTCCATGAAGTTTGGACATCATAAGGACCGTGTCTTTGGTCTGTCCCGGTCTGGAACTGAGGAAAATGTGCTTTCAACCAAGCAACAAAACGGTGTCATTGAGCACAGTTAAACAGAGCCTCTTGGATACATTTTAGTTTTCTTTCTCAGTTTTGTACTTAAAAGATTCAAATTTAAATTTTCAAAAACAGTAGCAGCCATTTCCCCCACCTTGCTTGAGTAGTATTCAAAGCGAACATTGAACGTGTATCTTCGTTTCTGTGTGTGTGGCCCCGTCACTCCATGAAGTCTTTTGTTTCCTCAGCCGTATTCGGGGCCCAGCTTCGTGTTAATCATACCGTTGTACAGCCACTGAATGTGACACTACAGCCTGACGCACACTTGATTTTTTTTGCCTGTTCCGAGTTAAACATGTTCAGTGTTTTAGATTCACATTCGAAGTTTCGGTGCACCTGATCGCAGCTTTTCCATGAAGTCTCAGATGAATTTTACTTTCAAACTGCATCCTGGCGATGCGTTGTCCTTACCGTTATGGAAGAATCCAGAATGTGGAGAGCCAGCGTTGTGTGCGGCGGCTCTGGTGTAATGTAGGATCTATGCAGCCGCAGGGCTCAGAAGGCAGAACCCAAAGCAGATTCAACCTTTATTTCCTTCTTTGTTTACAGAGATGTAAAATAGTTTATTTTCCCTAAAGCTTTTGATTTTTGGATACAAGCATTGTATTCATGGTGATTAACAATAAACTTCTCTGGAATCCCGCCGTGCTGTTTTTATGTGGAGTTTATTTCAGACAACCCTTTATTGCATTACATTGTTAAATAAGGCAGAACTGCTCTTTAACACAGAAAACAACTTTTAAATATCATAAAATATGACCTAAAAGCTGCTGCATACATGTTGGAGGAGGGGGGGGGAGTTAAAACAGAACATTGGGGGGGAAAAAAATAAAACTTATCTATGAAGACAGCACAATGGAATGCAATCCAAAATGCACCGAGATGCTTCAGGTGAATCAGCCAATCAGAGTGCAGCCTGAGGTGAGGGGGGGCGGGGGGCGAGCGGGGGTGGGGTGGGGTGCAGCACTGCCAAATCGAGATCGGAAATACAGTACAACATGTACAAGAGACGTGTCCAGTAAGATGCATAAGTTTGAGTTCTGGTTTCGAACATTTCCTGGTCTTCCCTTTGGGAGCTTGCAGGTCTGATGCATGATGGGAGTTTGCAGGTCTGATCCGTGATGCATGAAGGAGTGGCTTCGCTGCGGCGCAGCGTTAGATGTCATGCGCTTGCTGCTTTTCAATCTTTGACTTCAAATGCTCCTTGTACGCCAGGATGTCCCGGTTCCACTTGGTGATGGTTTGATTCTCACACACCCAGATCTCCTGGGCCACCTGGGAGACAGAACGATTATATCAAATTCTCAGATTTGTGACAGAATCTTGAAGAAACCCGTGAAAGCGTCGGTCACCAACCTGCTGGATGAGCCTGAAGTCGTGGCTGACGAGCATCATCCCGCCCTCGAACTCGTTGACCGCCTCCGCCAGCGCGTCGATGGTCTCGATGTCGAGGTGATTGGTGGGCTCGTCCAGGAACAGCATGTGAGGGTTCTGCCAGGCCAACCAAGCGAAGCACACCCGGCACTTCTGACCGTCGGACAAGTTCCTGATCGGACTGACCTGGAACAGGATTCAGGTGTGGAGTTAGAAGCAAACCCACTCATTTAAGCTGAAAAAGCGGTTCCAGAAGAAGAACGCGGCTCCTACCTGTTGTTTTCCTGTCAGGCCATAGCGACCGATGATCTTCCTCATCTCCTCCTTTTCTTTGATTTCAGGGAAACACTTCATCATGTACTCCAAAGGAGACAAGTCGAGCTCCAGCTGCTCAGTCAGATGCTGGAAGAGAAAGAAATTAAAGAGCTTAACCAAATGTCTTCAGATGGAGAATTTAGAAATAAGCTCATAAGACTAAACTCCTGTAGAGGAAGGGTTTGACTCTCACCTGGTGATATCTGCCGATCTTAACATGAGAATGTTTGCGGATCATGCCGTCGGTGGGGAGGAGCTGCAGAGAGAGAAAACATTAGTGAGCATGGATCCGTCTGGAAGCCGTCGATGGTTCTTGGGCGAGTGAATAAACTCACCTCGCCCATGAGCAGCTTCAGCAGCGTGGATTTTCCAGCTCCGTTGGGGCCCACCAGAGCCACGCGGGTATCCAGGTCGATACCAAACTCCAGGTTTTTGTATATGTGTGGCTGCAGGAAACAAAAGGGTCACTGAGAAACACGTTTCCTCCCCCTTCGTTTTAAAGACAAATCGTCCCGGTTGGCTGTACTCACTGTGTTGTCACTGTACTTGAAGCTCACATTCTGAACCATGATAACAGGAGGAGGAATCTTCCCACAGGGAGGAAAATAAAATGACAGAGTCTGTGGGGAACAGCAAAGGTGTTGAAACAATGGCAGAAAAGGCTCAAAATTCTTCACTATTCTCTTGTTTCAATTGCCTTTTGTCTTCTGTAAGACAAAGAAAAGCAACTACTCCAGTAATATCTTTAATGCTGCCGTACCTTGTCATTCACAACTTTTTCGGTCAGGCCAGACGCTACCATCTTCTGCAGAGTCTTCTCTTTGCTCTGGGCCTGTCGTGCCAGCTTCGCCGAGCCGTGGCCAAACCTGGCAATGTAATTCTGCAGGGACGAGACATTTCAAGTATGAGAGTGCACAAACGGGTGGATGTGAGGAACTATAACTGAAGTACAGTCGAAAGCTGCGCCAGATCGGATCGCTTACCTTCATGTGTGCGATCTGGTCCTGTTCCCAGTTGAAGCGCTTCATCTGGTTTTCTTCCAGCTCCTCTCTGGTTTTCACATACTGGTCGTAGTTACCCTGGGAACAGAAATAGATTCGCGCCGTCATCCAACAGGGTGGCAAAACATAATTAGCAACAGCCAACCTGAGCTTTCCTTATTTAGCTTTATGAAACGGCATACAGCCGAGTCCATTCATGATACCTGGAGACTCTCCAGACCGGGCTCTCTACTCACCGTGTAGTATTTGAGCTTTCGCTGGTGCAGGTGAATGATGTTGGTGCACACACCGTTCAGAAAGTCTTGAGAGTGAGAGATGAGCACGAGGATTCGCTTGAACCTAACGAGAAAAAGTTGATTAATGCACATTTCTGTGGCCCCATGACAGGAACGTAGCAGTTTTAACCCTTTGAAACTTACGACTTCAGCTCTTCCTCCAGCCACACGCAAGCATCCAGATCCAGATGGTTAGTGGGCTCATCCAACAACAGCATGAAGGGCTTAATGAACAGAGCTCTGCAAAAACAATTCAAGCACAGGAAATTCTCATTGTGAAACTCGGTGCGATAAAAATGAAGGAAACCAGATACTGGACAGAATATTACCTGGCCAGAGCAACGCGCATCCTCCAACCTCCACTGAAGTCCTTGAGTTTCTTCTGCTGCATGGCAGCGCTGAAGCCCAGGCCGTGGAGGATCCGAGATGCTCGCACCTCGGCTTTGTCGGCATCCAGCTCCTCCAGACGCTCGTACAGCTCCATCAGCTTCTCACATTCAGCTAGCCAGGAACAAATTAAAAACAGCAGTTATTATGTGCCAGCAAACAAAAACGGCAACAGCCGAGGTTCAGTTTGAGGCAGAGCTATTTTGGTTCAGTTGATAATATAACTTACAGTCTTCATGGGCCAGTCTCTCTGCCTCCTTCTCCAGCATTATCCTCTGCTCGTCCACCTCCATAACGCACTGCAGAGCAGACTTCTCGCTGGGGGCCATCTCCCGGGTCAAGTGGTAGATATCTATGTGCTCTGGAATGGGAATCTCACGATGCCCAATGGCTGACAACAGCATGGATTTTCCTGGTAGATAAAAGTAAACATCATAAAGTACATGACAAGAAAGAGTCGCTTACACATGAGAAATCAATACAAGAATAGATCAAAACGGATTGTGCGAATGAGGGCATAGACAGGGATTGCCAGAACCACTTACCTGTCCCGTTAAGCCCGATGAGGCCGTAGCGTCTGCCTGAGTTGAGCTCCAGACTGGTGTCAGCGAGCAATTCTTGACCATGAAAGGTCAGAGACAGGCTGCTAATGTGGACATCGGTGCTGTTGGGATGAGAGGCGAGAACGCCAGTCACTGCCCGTGCCTCGGTCTTTCGCAGTTCAAACTCATCCAGCTCTTTTGTCAAGCTGGCAATGCCTTAAAAATAAAAAGTTAAACAAAATAAAAAAGGCGAGTTATTACTTCACTCCCATCAAGCCATTTACAAACTGTCAGAACAGTACGGTAAACATTGCTAACAAAGGGTTTTACATAAGAACAATCAGTAGAAACCAATGTTCCTCTCACCATTACTCTCCGCTCCATTAGTTTGGGCCTCTGGTTGTTCGCCTTCACCATTGAGTTCGTCAGTTTTCTTGGTGCGCTGGCGCGCTTTGGCAGCCTCCTTCTTTTTGGCTGCCTTCTTCTTTGCCAAATCAGAGGGCATGGTTGATTACAGCTGTTTTAAGAAAAGAAAAAAAACAGGTTAGTCACGTCAAGGTCAATAAAACTAAATTATTTTAATTATTTCATAACATCGGGATGGGCCGAAGTACACTACACAAACATGTTGGCATGAATCAGAGTACAGTGGGTGACTGGGTTCATGAAGTGTCAGGAGAAGCCTTCCTGTACTTGCCGGGTTACTATTGTTAAGAATTTGCCGGCTCTTAACCTCACGATGTTTTGAATTACGTCCATTTAAAAGGAAACATTCGTGCTAACAGTACAGGCCCATAATAGTGAATGATCTGACCCCGAATCTAGTAGTTAAAGCAGTAAAGATCGCCACCAGGACCGTGCTTTAGGTCCTTATGTCCAATCCGCCGGCACGTTGGGCTCTGTACCGGAATATGCTAAGCTACCTTAATTGCTGGCTGCTAACTGTGAGACCTCCATCACCAACAGTAGACTTTGTCACTTCACTGTGAACTGCCGTAAAGGCAGCTCTCAGAGTGGAGTTTCAAAACACATTCCTTAGATGTCACAGTTAGGAAACAAATCGGAACAATTTTAGTCGTGGAGGCGCCTAGCCCGCCAGCCTTCAAGCTAAGCTAACAACTACCGGGCCTACGAGGCTAATGCTAACGTGACGCAAGGCCCGAAACGCTCCGGTACAGCGTGACGGCGGCTGGCAGCTCTCCGCTCCGGACATTGATTTAATATAACTCCATGTAATGTACTGATTAAAAAGACGACTGTCAGATATCGCTGGTGTCGACCTTACCTGAATTAGGAAATGTTGGTCTCCGGAGCACACCGACGTCTCGTGTCCACTTTTCGCCGGGTGGATGTACCGCTCGCCAAAGCCGCCAGACAAGCCATATATGGTCAAACGGGGCGGGGAGAGGAGAAAGCTCCTCCTCCTCCTTCTATCCCCTTCCTCTTCCTCTCCTCCTCCTCTCCTCCTTTCATGGGACTGCAGTAAAGAAGAGGAAGTAAAAAATAAGCAATAAAGAGGTAAACCTACAGAAGAACGAAGGAAGAAGTTGTTCTTGTAATTACGCTTTTGTCCAGCAGGTGGCAGTTGTCAACCATAGGCGTAACATACTTTATACTTTTTAATTTTTTTGAATTAAACATAAAACAAAAGCTTAACGTCACATAGAACGAACAATACACCACTTGTTAGTTTGTCTTCCTGTTAAAGGGACATAGATTCCACAAAACGGGTCATTTTTTTAATTTTTCCATTCTGACTGACGGATTTACTAATCCATTTCATTTTTTACTTATGGGCGGGGCTTAACACGACTCGCTTCTTAGTGGCTCCTCTTTACATCTGATTCATCAAAGTTCAGATTCATCAAATCTATCAAATCTAAGCTCAACAGAGTGGCACACATGCAGGGTTAAAAATTGGGAGACTCCTGCATCAGTCAGGAGTGTTTGCAGGTATGCAGTAATCTGTGAATACACAGATCATGCACTTTCATTACATTAATAATTTTCCCCTTTTGGTTTTTCATGTTTAACTGCTGCTCATCAAAGGGTGGATAATGTTCTCTTCTTGAGGGAAATATTGGTCAATCTGATAGTGATGGAATCAGTACCTATAACCCTGTTCCTCACCAGGTATGTTGTTACAATTCCATTCTGTATACTATGCAGTTTTGTTTTGCATTTATTGATGCACTGGGAAGTTGTGTCATTGTCTGTTAATATGGTTTGGGTATTTGTAACCTGGTTTGATTTTAAAAGGTTGCAAAGGTTGCACTCTAACCACTGGTTTTTTTTTCTTTTTTGAAAATTATACAGGTGGCAAAACCATCATAAGGCGAAGCTCAATGTGTCATCTGGTGGAGCACTACACAACAGATTGATTTGAGGAGTGTAGATTTAGAGGAATATTAATAACAAAGAGAGAGAAGGCTGGGAAAACGTCATGCTCACCTTTCAAAGAGAAAACACTGAGTAGTTAGTTATTCGGTATGGAAAAATAATAAAATGAGCTGAATTTCCATTTTTTTGTTCTTGGGCAAAAATAAAAATGACAAAAGGACTCATTTCTGGAATCTGATTATTTTAATATCAACAGAGAAACAAACTAACAAAACGTACCTTGTCCCACACTAACATCCAAATAGTTTAACAGTTCGCTGTGGTCTTCAGTGCTGTTCCATCTGATGTCTCCATGCTATTTATGACTGTATGTCTGCTTCTGTACTGATGCTTCTGAGTCACCAGTAGATAAAGCCTGCTTCAACTCGTCTGACTGTAAGAACAATAGCAGGATTTTTTTTCCCACCATACTGTAGTTTCTATTGCACATATGATATCTTTGAACTTACACTGTGAAATCTACTTTTTGACTTTGTGAAATGTGACACTTCAGTTGAAAAATAATGTACAAAATAATAATCATCATCATCCACCATGTAGTAAAGCCACCATTTTGATTGGTTCGTCTCACTCAGCTGCACAAGAACCAACCGGAGTCACAGATATTATATTCTTCAGAAAATGTGTTTTTAGTTAAAGAGCACATCGGAGAAACTTCATTTAAATTGAGACCCATCATGTCATATATTTCTCCTATATTATTTCTATGGGAGGGATGGACTTTGTTTCCAGAGGAAAATATTAGTTTGTATTTATAAATTGCATTAATGCACTACAAATTCACAATGGTTTTATTGAGCTATGGTCAAAATTTGTGGATTGAGTAGTCTTTGTTTTCATGAAGGTTTTTATGCAGATTCACACAGTAACAGTACTGTTGTGGGTTGGGACACATTTGGAACATTAGGGAGAGAGGAGCCTTGTCCGACTCCATATCTGGGTAGATTCCCTCGTTTGACCTGGAGATCCATGCACTATATACCCTTTATATACCTGTTTTTACTGGTTAATCAATAAATCCCAATGCTGAGCCTGAATGAGTGAGGAGGGTTTTCTGATACATCTCATTTTCTTGTGGCACAGCTTGAGTGCAGTTTCTGATTATTTCAGCTGGCGGGGTTCCAGCAGGCCACCTGCAGCTGCCTTCACCATAAAGGACCAAAATCCCCAAACTCAATTAATCACCGGTTTTCTCAGGTCGCTGTCACACTCCTACTTATACCCCCTCTATTACAAATTCTGTTATCACCGGGTTCCTCAGTAATAATCAGCACTTTATCAATTCTGTTTCTGAATTTATTCATCCTATTTGGACAGTTATTTGGTGCCCTGTGGAGATGATAGGGGTCAAAGGTCATGCTTTAATCAGTTTTTTTTTCCTCTATAAAATAACTCCATTTTGAGTCAGAGTCTTAAATCCGATGAAGACAGATTTGTTTTGTTTGTTTTTCTTCCTTATCGCGTCAGTCGTGTCAGAGTGTTCTGCTGCTCGTGCTTGTCCGCCGCCGCTGAGCTCTCGAGCTCTGCCGGCTGATGCTGCGGGGAGCAAACTCGCGCGCGCGCGCGCACACACACACACACACACACACACACACACACTGATGACCAGACTGGAAACCAGCTGCATCTGCTCTCCCTCTCACCGTGGCACGCGCATTCTCGAGGAAGTAGGCAAAGCGAGCGAACATGGAGGACTGGCGTTTCTTATTTTTCGCCGCGCTGGGCTGTTTTTCGCCGGAGAGGCGGGTGTCTGCGGAGGAGGGTCGTCGCTCGTCGGCTCCGCTCTGAGCCAGCGGACGGCCGTTAGCCTGCTAGCTTGCTCTTTGATGTTCATTCCTCCGTCCGACACGTAGCGTTTATGTCTCCGCTATTTAAGCCTAATTAAAGCTTCCAGGATGATACCGACCGACTAGATTAACGCGAGCGACGAACTTTACCTGTCGACGTTTCGCGCTCGGCTGTGTGAGTTAGCTGATTTTGGGAATAGCTGTTAGCGCTAAGCTAGGAAGGAAGAAAAAAAACAACAACTATTAATGCGATTTAAGGAAACATCCGAACTACAGCGGTGATGAAGATAACCAGCTGGAGCGGTTTGTGTCAATGACTGAGGAGCTGTTGTTTCTAGAGGACAAAGAGGCTGCACTCTGACAATGAGTGCACGATCTGTCGTGCTGGTAATTTATAAAACTATTTATTATGATTAACACGCACTTGCTGGGTAGATCATCAGACACTTCATAGGCTGGGACTCATGGCTTCTGTTATGATCATCGGTTACATTTTCTCCAATCCGTGCTGCTCGTTTCGTGGTTAAAAAGTGATCTGGAGTGTTGGCATGTCAAACGGCGTGTAGAGTGGCTCGGATCGGAACTACCAACCATGCGCGTGTCTTCGCTGTTGGCCCTGTTCAGGCCTGCTCTGCCCCTGATCCTCGGACTGTCTCTGGGCTGCAGTCTGAGCCTTTTGATGGTGTCCTGGACGCAGGGGGACACTGACGACCCCTGCAGAGACGAGCTGAGCAATGGCCGGCTCTTCATGGGGATAGGAGACACCCAGAGGGACCCCCGGGATGCAGCAGGGGAGGAAGACTTTGAGCCACGTATCGTGCCCTACCATAAAGACCCCAACAAGCCACACAAGAAAGTCCTCAGGTGAGACCAGTGCTGCAGATCTTCTACAAGCTCCCAAACTAACCTGCTGTCTGATCTGTCAAAACCAGGTTTTGTTTATATGTAGATTAAAATTAGTTTAGTTAATGAAGATAGTTGAATAGAAAAAAGAATCAACTGAAAAAATAGGACGATTTCACAAAGCTGCGAACTTCCTCATCTCTGGTGTGTTTCCTTTTTGTCTTTTTTGTACCACAGGGAGGCAATAAGTCTCACTGAGCATCGCTGAGCATTAAACACACCCTGAAGAAAACATCACACATACATATCTTATTCAATCAGTAGTTGCCGTTCTTTAAACCCTGACCTGACTGCACTTTGAATGCTTTGAATGTAACCAGATTTGCTTTAAGAAGCTACGCACAATTTGAACACACTGTATTTAGGCTTCCAGCATCCCTGTTTAATAGGATTACATGTAAGTCTCTTCTACGATAATCTAAACAAACTGAGTTGTGTAAAGAGAGTAGGTGGTCGGCTCCTCTCATTAGAGATGATAACAGACAAATCTGTTAATTAGCTCTGATGAGATTTATTCAGTGTTATCTGTTTCACTGTCTCATTGTTGACTGTGAAAATGTTATCGTTTGGATATTTACATGCTTCTTACATAGTGTAAGTTTCCACAAGAGTCGATTAGATATGTAATTTTCCGTCAAGGAAGCAGATTAATTCTCAAGGTAGTCTGCCGCGTTCATCCTGCCTGTGCTTCATTGTTTTACATAGTTTTCCGTTTCTGTCCTTCACTCCAGAACGCGATACATTCACACTGAGCTGGGCATCAGAGAGCGGCTGCTGGTGGGCGTGCTGACCTCCAGGGCCACCCTCAACACCCTGGCCGTGGCGGTCAACCGCACAGTCGCCCACCACTTCCATCGCACCTTTTTCTTCACGGGCCTGCGCAGCCCCAAGGTGCCTCACGGCATGACGGTGGTCGCCCATGGCGACGACCGGCCCGTGTGGCTGATGTACGAGACGGTGCGCCACCTCCACCAGCACTACGGCTCGGAGTACGACTGGTTCCTGTTGGCCCAGGACGACACCTACATGCAGGCGGACCGCCTGTCCGAGCTGGTGGGCCACCTGAGCGCCGGTCAGGACCTGTACATGGGCCGGGCGGAGGAGTTCATCGGCGGGGAGGAGAAGGCGCGCTACTGCCACGGCGGGTACGGCTACCTGCTGTCACGCAGCCTCCTGGCCCGCCTGCAGCCCCACCTGGACACCTGCCGCAACGACATCCTCAGTGTGAGGCCCGACGAGTGGCTGGGCCGCTGCATCATCGACTACCTGGGTCTCAGCTGTGTGGAGGTGCACCAGGTACGGGAATGAGCACTTTGTGACAAACCTGTTAAAGATAAAAGTCAAAACTGTGTGATATATTTGTTTCTTATGTCAACGTTGGTGTTGCCTCACAGGAGATGACTTATCGCTACTTCGAACTCGGGAAAAACGCAGACCCGGAGCGCGAAGACAGCGCTCAGTTTAAAAACGCCTTCACCGTCCACCCCGTGTCCGAACCCAACGTCATGTACCGCCTCCACAAGCGCTTCAGCCAGATCGAGCTGGACTGGACCTACACGCAGATCCAGCAGCTGCAGGTTTGTGCTTCTGAGCATCTGCACACAGCAGAACGGCTCATTCCGTCCCAGTGGGTGGTTTTCCTCCTCACTGCACCCAGTTTTCAAGTCTGAGCAGAAATGTGATTAGTCTGAGATGTTTCAGCAAGTTCCTGAGAAGAACCTGAAGAACTGGTTTTGACTTATTGGAATATCACTTCGTCCAGGCAGCAGTTTGTTCCTGACTTTGATTTTCGTTCCACTCATCAGATGCAGATCAACAACCTGAGCGACCTGACGCCGGAGGGGAAGGCCGGAGTCACCTGGCCGATTGGGATCAACCCTCCCTTCAAGCCCAGGACGCGATTCGAGGTGATAAACTGGGAGTACTTCACCGAGGAGCACATCTACTCCTGCGTGGACAGCTCCCCCAAGTGCGAGATGAGAGGAGCCGACCGCGCCGACGTGAGCGCCGTCCTGGAGATCGCGGTGGAGCGGCTGAACGAGCGCTACCAGCCGCAGCTGCGCTTCCGCAAGCGGCGGCTCCTCAACGGCTACCGCCGCTTCGACCCCACGCGCGGGATGGAGTACATGCTGGACCTCGCCCTGGAGGCCTACACCCAGAAAGGTCACAGCCAGGTCATCGCCAAGCGGGTCAACCTGCTGCGGCCCCTGAGCGCGGTGGAAATCATCCCCATGCCGTACGTGACGGAGGCGACGCGGGTGCAGGTCATCCTCCCCGTCACCGCCCAGGACCAGGACTTCGTGGGGAACTTCCTGGACATGTACGTGATGAACACCCTGGACACCCACGACAACGTCCTGCTGACCTTCCTGTTCATCTACGACCCGTTCGACGCGCAGCGGGTCAGCCAGACCGACGTGTTCGCCGGCATCAAGGCCATGATCGGCGAGGTGGAGAAGCGCTACGGCGACGTGAAGATCCCCTGGATCAGCGTGAAGACCGAGGTCCCCTCGCAGGTCAAGCTGATGGACATCATCTCCAAGAAGCACCCGGTGGACACGCTGTTCTTCCTGGCCAGCGTTTGGACCGAGGTCAACGCCGACTTCCTGAACCGCTGCCGCATGAACGCCATCAGCAACTGGCAGGTGTTCTTCCCCATCCACTTCCAGGAGTTCAACCCGGCCGTCATGTACCGCGACCAGCAGCCCTCCGCCGCCTCCTCCTCCTTCGCCTCCGACTCGCTGCGGGACGGGCACTTCGACCGCCACGTCTTCGACGAGGCCTGCTTCTACAACGCCGACTACATGACGGCCCGCACCAAGATGGCGGCCGACATCCTGGACAACGAGGAGCTGCTAGAGAGCATGGACGTGTACGACATCTTCGTGCGCTACTCGGGCCTGCACGTGTTCCGGGCCGTGGAGCCCGCGCTCATCCAGAAGTACGTGCGGCGGGCGTGCAACCCGCGCTTCAGCGAGGACATCTACCACCGCTGCGTCCTCAGCAACCTGGAGGGGCTGGGCTCGCGCTCGCATCTGGCCATGGCGCTGTTCGAGCAGGAGCAGGCCAACAGCACGTAGAGGCAGGAGGTGGAGGACGCTCGCCAAAACGCAACACGTCCGCCGCCATCCTCACTGCTGCACAGGGTCGAGACAGGTCGGGCCGGCCGGAGAGCGCCACGGTCTCACATCAGATGAGCTGCGCGCCCGGCTCGGAACCCAGACTCTAAAATGCGTCACGAATCGAGTCGGGGAGGCGTCGGTTCAGCTCCCTGAACAGACTGACGCTGGAGCTCTCACCTCGATTCATTCTGTTCACTCATTCGTACAGGAGACGAAGATCCATATTTATATCTATTTTCTCGTGTGGAGATGTGATGGAGTCATGATCAACATAAAGCCTTCACTGTTAATAAATGAGAAAGATAAACTTGAGCCGTAAGTCTTCATGAAGATGTCTGAAATGACGATGGAGACATGCTGGAGTTGTTGGCTGCCTTGAAAATATTATTTTTGTTTTTGTTTTTATAAGTATTAAAGAGTGATATTTGCACACTGAGTGGCTGTCTTCATTCCGGGTGTGTGAACCTGCTCATTTCAGTCTCATTAGAAGGTAAAGGCAGTGTGTGGAGGTTGTGTGTGTGTGTGTGTGTGTGTGTGTGGAGCTGGATCCGTCACCGACGTGTTGGTTTTCTGCTCGGCGGAGCCGAAAGGAAAACCGAGCGGCTCTTATTCAGGGTGATGTGTCTTGTAGACGGCAAGGCCTTGCTGCAGGGCCCGCAGGCAGCGAACAGTTTGTTCTGGAGCAGTCCGCCCCGCCTCGTCTCCCCGCATTAAGCCAGTAAATCTCCACCCCTGCCCCGGGGGCCTCCCTGGGTTTTGGGCGAGAATTCTGGATGAATGTGTGTTTTAGGGAGAGCCGTGTCTACCGGCGGTTAGCCCTCCTGAATGGCTCGCTTCTTGCGGCCTCCTCCTCCTCCTCCTCCTCCTCCTCTTCCTCCACCCACGAGGCGAAAGGGGCTCATTCTCAGTCGGCTCGCCAAGGGAAAGACCTCCACCTGCTTCCAGCGAACAATACAATGTCTGTCTGCCACCTCTGAAGAAACGCTCCCGAGTGGAAAGTCAACGCTGGAGCGCAGAAATGAGAGCAGCCATCTCTTCATGTGATCAGAAAGTTACTATTGATTCGCGCGACTGATGCAGAATAAAGTTTGACTCCTGCAGTTCACCGCTGTGACCTTATTCAAGACAATCTGAAGTCTGGTAAGGACTTAGCGGCAGGCCATATACCGGAGCAATGTGGCATATCGCATTACATTAAAGCGCTAAACACAGTTTTTTTATGGCTGGATGAGTGAGAAGAGGGCGGCTCTGCCTTTTCTCATTTTCATAATGATCTCGAGACCGCGGGTTTGACCCTCAGCCATCGGATCCGACTCACTGGCTCTGGGCCAGCCGATACATGATGACGACCATAAAGCTGTTTAACTGTGACTCAGGTGTCTGAAGGTGAATGGAAAAAACAAAAAAAAAAGAGCAAGACGTGGAGAAAGAGAGTAAAACATGAGATGAAATAAGTAGCAGTTGGTAAAGTCAAAGCTATTACCTCAATTATTAAAATTAATGAATGCATCTAACTTCACATTGACGCTATCAAGAGTGAATTTGTACAGAAAAACAGGAAATGTTTAAAAAGTTGCTTTTCATGATTGCAGGGCAGCATGGTTCCATGGTGGTTTGCACGCTCACTTCCTGGTAAAAAAAAGAGCCAAGTTCAGCTTTCTGCTGGTGCTGTAAAACCATCACAACCCTCTGAAATGTGATTTTCATAGTTTGTAACCTAAAATGATGAAGAATAATAAAGAATGAACATATTCCCTGTGATATGTAATATTAACAAAAAGAAAGAATTCCGGTAGAAATCTTACTTTTCCAAACTAGTATAACTTTTTCATATCTATAAGTAGAAATTCAGATATATATGTTAAAAGAAGCAGGTTATCTTGAATTTTAGTGCATGAACCTGTGATGCTGTTGAGTTTTAGCCCTTCTGCCCTGACTCATTTCCTCTGAACCTCCTAAAGATGTGAAAAAATAAAGCAAGACACTTGAGATATCATGGCATTTACAAACTTTGGCAAGCGCTTCTTTATTTACATCCAGGCTGTCTCGCAGTGTCATCGCTGTTTTCCCTTTTTCTTCTTCTTCTTCTTCTTCTTCTCCTTCTTTGTGTCTTGTAGAATGAAATCACCAAACGAGTGTTGCTGTTTACAGATATACAGAACGGTATCTGCTATGGTTCTTCCTGCAGGCGGCCCTCTGGCAGCGGCGGCGTGAGCCGAGGGGAAGAGCGGCTCCCAACTCTTCACAAACACATGCAGGGATTGAGACAAACATGGCAGCAGTCTGCCAGAGGGTCGGCCAACAGGACACAGTAGTTTGTTCAAACATTGTCACACACACATGACTCATAAAAAGTGAGGAATATTTGGCTTTTGGGTGAAATTTCACCAGAAAGCCAGATATACCCGACTCTTGTCGAGAAGTGCATTCCGAGGAGCCGCAGCTTGTAGTTTCCTCCACTAGAGAGCGCTAGTGAATCAGTGACAACCATGTGAATGCCCTGCTCGTACAGAGAGAGAGAGAAAAAAAAAACATCACTCCAGGTCAGACTCAGGACCAAGATCTCTACCTACGACTACCTCTACAGAGTGCAGTTAATATAACTTAGTCCTAGTAACAAAAACACAACTCAGGAAAGCAAAACAAAACAAAATCAAACCACACCTACAGTTAGTTGCTGGTAGGGCATGTCATTTTTGGCAAAAAAGTTTCCAGAAGGCATTTCGTCGAATGCGGCGAGCGTCCCCGGCTCATCTCGTCACACTGGGCCGCTTAATGCCAGCGTCTCGTATTTACACATCCCGTCCCATCAGATGAATGGATTAATGTCCGTGGAGCATGCATAGGTCGTCGTGAAATCATCCAATCACTTAGTTTTTTTTGTTTGTTTTTGTTTTCTCTCAGTATGCTGGGATAGTACAGGAGGGGCGTCACCCTTGACCCAGAGAGTCCCGACGAAAGAGTCGCAGCACAGTGCAAAAGAAACCTCCCAGAGAAAAGGCTTCGTCCAGATGGAAGCAACAAAAAGAGCCTCCATCTGACATGACAACATATACATACAGTCAAATTCTGCTAAAAAAAAAAACATTTTCAGAACTGAGACCGGGGTGGATTATACTGTGTTGAAGCTACTGAGACTCAGAAGTGAGAGAGTTCCGTCTTCCAGCTCCCACGATACGACACGGCGTGAACCCAAAATAAACCCCCCCTCCCCGCCTCCCACCCAAGACAGTCCGCAGAGGAACGCTAACATTCCTGCCCCACTAATCCAGAACTCATGGAGCCCCCCCCTCTCCCCTCCCCCCACCAAAACAAACACACACAGATAGTCTGTCATATACTGTACAGCTGGCCCTCTCCAGGGGAAGAACGTATTTACATTCACATCTCTAGAAATAAAACAAAATCATTTTTTTCTTCTTTTTTTAACATAAAACAAATCAGAAGTGGACAAAAACTCTTGGACCTGGGTTTAAATCAGGGGGGAGGCTTTTTAATTTTTTTAAAAAAAGCTCATCTGAAGACTTGAATTTGTTGAAATTGACAAATCAAAATCAAAAAAGCTCTAGTGCAAAAACCATGAGTGACAATAGTAACGATCTTTACATAAAGAACACAGAGTTCATCAGCTTCACGTTGCCAGTGCATCTTAACAGCTTCAAAGTTTTTGGTTTAAGTTCGTTTTCGGCTTCAGGAGGGAATTTATTGACCCATCTGAACAAATGACGCTCCTCTCATCGCCCTCAAACCCAGGTCTGGACTTCTGCCCACTTCTATTTCAGTCTTCATGTTCTCTTCTTCTCGTTGCAGCCTTTGGTAACACTTTCAGAACATTAAACTGGAAAAAACACAACATGAAAAACAGGCAGCGAGCCGACGGGGATTGGGATTATTTGTGGTTTTGCTATGACTGAGGATCAATACTTGTTTTTCTCCTTCATTGAAACACTTAGTATGAACAGACGGAGCTAATAATACTTCAGTTCTGGAAACACTTTTTTTTTTTTCCTTCGCTCCTTCGCTCCAACCTGAAAGTGAATGAAATCCACACCTCAGGGTTTAAAGATAGCGCGTCGTCTCCACTTTGCTGGTGTAATTAATTAACCCTACAAAAAAGCTCTCTCCTAGTGAGAACAAATGGAAACACACACAGTCACACTTAAAAAAAACAAAAACAAAAAAAAAAACACCCAATTTCACGTCTTTATAAAAAAATTAAAAAAGATTAGGACAACGTAAAATTAAAAAAAAAGCTCTTCCAGAGTGCGGCGAGGAGTCGCACCATGAGCTCCCTCCGCCTTTGAGATGAGAGTCCAAAAAACACAGTGGTGGTTTCGTCGCGAGCAGCCGGCCGAGAGAGTCTGACGTGTGGAGGAGTTTCCTGGTGACTTATTTACAGAGCAGGAGTCGGGGTTGACCTCCGGGCGGCGGGTCTCCATCCTGCACTCGTCGCTGACATCCTCAGAGGTTGTACCAGACTCCAGCGACGGCCTCATCCCAACCAGAAACTCCAGAAACCTTTTTCTTTTTTAAGTGTTGCGGACTGCTAAGGCCTGTTCCAGCTCCTGCCTCCTCTGCTGGATCTGTCGAAACGCGGGGAAGAGGAGGAGAACGGCTGTGAGCGTGAGGAAGTGTGAAAGCGAGCGCGAGAGACGCCGAGGCGGCGCTCCGGCTCCTCACCTTGCAGTAGAAATAGCGGCTGACGGCCTCCTGGGACCAGGGCTCGTGGTAGAACGCGGCCCTCCTCTCCTCCTCGGGGTTACCGACCACGTCTGTCATTAGCTGCAGCCGCAACAACGAGGAAACGTGTAATTATAGAGGCAGACTGCTTTACAGGCATTTCTAACATCATTATGTAATAAACATAATGCAGCGTCAATTAGGAGGTAATTACACGGTAATAACAACAGTCATGTTACGCTGCTCTACACGTTCGTGAATGAAGCTGTTTCCGCCATCCTGAGGACGTCAGCTCGACGTCAGAGGACGTAACGGGAAAGGTCTGAATATAAATAGCGGTACGGAACCTTGAGGTCCCGGCTCTGGGACTTCAGCCAGTCCTGGATGTAGCCCTTAGGATCTCTGGAGAAGCTGAGCATGAAGTCCCTCTGGATCTTCAGCTGGTTGATGGACTCGATGGTCTCGTGGATCTGGAGAAGCAGAAGCACACGGAACGTCAATAAGCAGAGCTCGCGCTGCGTTTCGTTTCATTTTGTGTGTCGTTTTAGGACTGAAAAGTCCCAACAGACTAACAAAAGGCTTGGTGACTAACTCTAAAATCTATCCTAAAGTCCCTTTTTTTCATCACAATTCCTTTTCAGCTTGATGCACGCTAAATAATGCTCATAGATCTGCTTTTTTTGTTGTACTTCTACATAAAATTCCTCGCCGTTGTGACAAAAAAAATTGGGCCGATGAGTCATCCTGCTCTCGGCGAGGTTCTCCAATTTTCCATCCATTGGGCTCGTTTCAGTCTGACGGGGAAAGACACGGCGAGGATGAAGGCTCGTTGTGAGCAGCAGATGTGGCTCAGTGGGCGGAATCGAACCTACAAAGTCACCAGATGTGGAAGAAGGGCAGGAAAGGTGAACATGACGGCACCCATTCCTCCGGTGTCTCATGAAAATAACAGCAAAAAAAAAAAAAAAAAAAAAGCCACACAATGCCTGAAAGTGTGTGGCTGCGGTGGAAAATATTCAATAACATGGAGTTTAATAAAAGTAAAGGACTTGTCATCAGATAATTTATTTGCCACCTTGTGAAGAGAGATTTAACGCTGGATGTCTGCGCGTCTTAAAAGCCTTGAAATAAACACAGAGCTCTCATAAAAAGCATTAGCAAGGTACTCAAAAATGTTACGTTTAATGTCAAGGTCCTGATTTTTCTTCCCGTCCCTCGTGAGGAACGTTAGATCATTTTCTGAAGCGTCTGGCTCCGGGTCAAGCTGCTGGGTGATTTATGGGGAGACGTGACGAGATGTTTGAAGATCCAGTGAATGATCAACACATTTTTGTCTAAGATAGTGGAAACCCTGTACACAGCGGTGTAGGTGATAGTTTTATTGATTTATTTCTTAAGGTTAAATGTGGAATGGAAGAAGGCGGATCGCTGAAGAAGCCAGCGCTCACCTTGTTGTCCAGCGAGGCGATTTCCTGCTGGTTGGCGGTGGAGAGGAGGAAGCTGCTCATCTGGCTCTTCAGGGGATCCTCCACCTCCACGTCGATGTCGTAGCAGGCCGTCTTCTTCTGGTCGTTGGGGTCCACGCTGCCGGGGAGGCGAATACAGAGAAATGGTCCATTTGTCTCACAGGGTTTGAGAACGAGACGGTTTCAATAAATCGCTACAGGAAAGTCTTTTCTCAGTGTCTGCGATGAAGTTGGCATAATACGAGTTATTAATTGTTCAGGTGCTAAAGTGAAGACTTCTGTTTAAAAGAGGATCATTTGCTGTAACTGTTGATTAACTAAAGGGGTTACAGGACGTTACAGGACATTTGAATGAAAAACGCACAATGCAGTGTGCATAACAATGAGATTAAGCACTAAAAATAACATGATTACTCAAATACAAAAGCTTAAATTGTTGTTCAGCACTCAAACACAGTTCTGCAATAGAGAGGAAGTCTTGCAATTTCTTTCTTCAAGAGCACGGCCAGAGGTCTAAAACCTTTTGAAGCAGTGGAAATACATATTTCAGTTGACAAACTACGGAATAATTCTCCTGCTCAGGAAAAAAAGAGGAGACAGGAGGTGAAAGCAACATTAAAGCGTCAGATAAAAACAGTTAAAGCTGCGGGGAGTCACTCAAGAGCTGCATGTGGCTTCAGAGCAGTGGATTTTAGACCCTCAGAAAGTAAAAGCTTCATGCAGACACTTTAAATAACATTAACATGTACAGTAAATGTTTTTTTTTTGAGTGAAACTGCACAATTTTGCTAATATGATCTGATACTAACAAAGTCTTTCGGTGGAGCTAAAAGCAACTTTAACATTCAGACGCACAGACAGTCTAATAATCAAAGAACAGAGATTCTCCACCTGATGACGTGATTGATGACGATGGGGTCGGGGGGCAGCAGCAGGTTGGTAAGGCGCTGAGGGATCTCAGAGAACTTCAGTCGAGGGCAGTCGAAAATCTGCGGCACAGGGATTCAAAATAAAAACATTGAATATAGCGATGCCACAACAGAGCAACATGATTACAAAACCACTGCTCTCACAGTGGAACTGGGATTATTTTAATCTGGCTGCCACGGTCTGGATGCATTCTGAATAAATACATATATATATGGGAGAGAAAGAAAGACGCACCTGCTGGAAGTACTTGTCACAGTTGATGTACTCTTTGTCGTGCGAGTCCTGCAGCTTGTTGGTTTTCACGTACTGCCACAGGGCCTGGATGATGCAGGAGCGCGTCTGCGTGTGAATGCCGAGCAGGCGGGCCAGGCGGGGGTCCAGCTTGAACTGGGGAGGCTGCGAACGCCACATAACAGCGTTACGCCACTTTCCGCTGCCGCCCACGCCGCGGCCCTTTTACATCATCCCCATCAACATCTCGCATCCTTATCGCGTTTCCCCGGCTTTGAAACGGGAGTCCTAAATGCGCCGCGGAGCGGTTATCAGTCTGACGGGAGGCCTGCAGGTTGTCGCCACGGGCGCGGATTTCACGGCGCGCATCGGTCACGCCGCGCCGACAGAGGGGGGGGGTATTTCGGGACGGTCGCCTGAGTGCGGCGCCCTCACCTGGTAGTCCAGCATCAGCAGCAGGGTGCAGCGCACGCTCACGTCTCCCGGCCGCTTCACCTGGAAGCCGTCCGTCTCCTGGGTGGTGGGCGTGCGGTGCCACTGAACAGGGGGGGGGGGAGAAACAGCACAGGTTCAGGATGAAATCAGGCCAATATATCTCTCCCTGGACTGTTTGTTCTGGCAGGACTCACTGTTACCTTCTGAGACATCCCCTGATTATTTATCTTTCATCATTGAGTTGTTTTTTTTTTGTCCCCTGAATGAGTTCAGAAACTGCACAAACCCAAACCTAAAAATTATAAAACTAAAGCCGGCTTGGTAAATGTTTTAACTTACAGTGTTTTCCAACAAAAACCAACACGGAAAAAGGTTAACCATGTGGTTTAATCTTATCACACTCAGGACAATCAGTACAGAGGAAAAGGTGAAAAAAAACCCTGTAAATCCAATATTATCTGTCCAAATACAAGTATTTCCAAAAAAAAATGATGCGCTTCAGTCTTTGGGTTTACATATTTGAACAACTCTTCAACGTCTACCCGCAGATGTTATTTACATCTCCATTTATTCTTAACTACTCTCCAGCTGAAAAGAAAAGCACTTTAAAGCATCTTCAGCACAGCGGATTGCAGTAACTTGGAAAGCAATTCAGAGTAATGCTTTTCCTTCAGCCAATGGCTGACTCAGAACAAATTAAGTACTGATTGTACCTCAAGGTAGAAATAAAATTCTTTTGATGGAGAATCATTCAAAGAGAAGCATCTGAGTGCCCGGCTAAAATACCCTCTTAAAAAGAGGAACCTTGAGAAATCATAATTTTCACTCTGAAACTCCTGAAGTGGGTTTTTTAGAGCCAGTGCATTTTGTGAAGATACAAAGTGAAGGGCACCTAATGCTTTTTTTCTCTCTCTCTTTTTTTTTTAATAAGTAAGCAGTTGTTTTTTTTTTCCATCTGCATATTTAAACAACCTTGCGTGGTGAAAATTTTTAAAAACTTTGCTTTCTGCTTCTTTAGAAAACCGGAGAAAAAGAGGGCAGCCTGCGCTATTGCAGGGCTTTGTTTTGCATTTATCTGATGGGGATCTGAAAAAGAGTGGCTTAGCCGGGGTGATGCCACTTTGACATTTCGCCAGACAAATGCAGATTTAAAGATTAAACAAAAAAAAAAAAAAAAAAAAAAGGTTTTGCTAAGCGTTGCAGCGAACAAGAGGCCATCGCTGACCTTGACTGCATGGCTCAACAGTCCAATTAACTGATTTGTACGGCACACAAAAAAACCCGTTATTAAAATGGATGAGATCTGAAATGAAAACGCTGACCTGCAGAGACCGACAGGACTGCTGTTCAGGGTCTCTGAGTGTTCCCCAGAGGAAGACGGATCTGTGAAGAGGAGCTGTTGTGCTTTACTGTCACTGTCCTGGATGTTTGTATCAAACGCAGAAAATTTAAACTCCGGAATTCTTCAGGCTTATTTAACTATTAACCCAATTCCTGATCAATAGTTTAGCATATTTTGAGATTGGTATAAATGCCCTAGAGGTCATAGGATGCTATTTCTGATTATTATTATAGATAAACTACCTGCCCAGAAACTGGATTTCTGACATTAAAAAGTGAACAGTTCTCAGTCAGACAGGAAAACGAACTAATCTGGTGTTAGACCTCCAGACTGACTGACGGCCAGATGTTGCTTGTTTACTAATGAAGCTGAAAAAAAAAAAAAAAAAAAAACAATAAGTGGTGGCTTTCACTGTGGGCTGAATTATTTCTTGACTTCCTGGAGATTCATGGTGACGAACTCGCCGCGTCCTCTCTCTGTACTTCCTCGTTTAAAAAGGACAGACGTGAGAGCGGTATCAATTCTCTCATTACATTCTTGGCAATGACATGTCGCTTTTCCACAAACGTATTCTGAAAGTGACACAGTTTTGTGTGTGTGCTGTGTGTGTGCTGCTGTTGTTGTATCTCTTCGGAAACAAAGAGGCGTACTGTTTCACAGCAGATATTCGGACTGAGCAGAGCCCAGACATAAATATTAACAGTGTATCCGTAAAGCTTCTCCTGCACAAGCAGCATGAGGAGGAACCACAGCTCCTGTTTGCGTTTACATCTCTGATTTTCCTCTGATGGAGCTCCGGAAACAACATCTTCTCAGGTCAAACATTAAATTTCTTCAAATTGTTCTTTTCGAGACGCTGAGGGGGACACTCCACTGCTCCACCGCGGCGAGTTCAAGGACGGAGGCTGAACACGACGCCATTAAAATGTTTAATTCGATAATCTTTATTTTCTTTCTAATTGCGGTTGCTCGCCTGCCAGTCGGCTCGAGCTCCGAAGTGTTTCACGCGAGTCTGAATGCGGGAAGACAAAAGCCACGCACTGCGTGAGTCACTTCTCAAGTCTCTCAGTGTCGCTTTAAAGGTGAACATCTGCGTCTGACACTTAAAACGTTCACTTCAAATGAAACAGCAAGGTTCATCAAAACACTTAGAGACTGATGCACAGCACACTAAGGCTGAATCCCATTTCACCCCTTAGCCCTTCCCCTTGGCCCTACCCCTCGTTTTGCGCGTTCCCGTGGAGGGGTAGGAGTGTCCCAATTGTCATTATGACGGAGGGGTAGGGCCAAGAAAGAGGGCCAGTCACCCCTCCAAAAGGAGATTCTCGAGAGGCACACTCCAAACGGAGGGGTATCGGCCGATGGCGAGGGGCGCTTGTTCTTTCAGCCTAGGTCATGCCTGGCGGGCGGGGTGAATTCACTTCCGCATTGACGGGAGTGATCGTTTCCACACCCGCGCATTCCAGGCGCATTCCAAACACAACAGATAGACGATTATTTTAAATAAACTGGTTTCTTCAACACGGCCCGCCTGGAATGCGCGGGTGGGAAACGAGCGCCCCCGCCAATGCGGAAGTGAACTAACCCCACCCGCCACTGACGGTCCAGGCGAACAAAACAAGCGCCCCTCGCCACCGGCGCCACTGGATGACAGATTTCTCAGAAAGCCTTCCAAGATCGGCAAGATGGCGGCGTCCGCAACGAAAGACGTTCATAAATGTCAGTATTTTGTCAATTAATAAAGTTTTAAAATGTAAGAAAAACATTCTTCTTCGGCAGATAATTGTCGCATCTGCCTACGTCATCGGCAGCGGCGACTACTGATGACGTACGCGATTGTCGGAGGGGTGTCCCAATTCGGAGGGGTTGACTTTCTCCCCTACCCCTTAGCACTCCGTTTCATAGGCGGAGGGCTAAGGGGTAGGGCCAAGGGGAAGGGCTAAGGGGTGAAATGGGATTCAGCCTAAATCATGAATTTACATACGAGACACGGAGAACGGATTAAATCTGTGGCGTGTGTGAGCTGACCTCCACCAGGTGGTTGTCCGGACCGTACAGGTCTTTGTCCAGTTCGATCACCAGGCTCTTGAAAAACGAGGAGAACTTCTTCTTCTGCTTCCCCGGCTGCGGGACAGACACAAACAGTTTGGGGAACACTGTCAAACAGGAGAGGAAGATAAGCTCACAGTTCAGTCAACAAGCTGCAGATATCAGGTAACGCACGAAGAAATCCCTCAAAGACGAACCAGCTGCAAAAAAAAAAAAAAAGAAAAAAAAAGTTGATTCAAGGCAGAAGATTTTATAAAAATAAGTTTGCAAAACTTTCACAACTACTGACTCCCTATGACCAAAACTCCTCGACCAATCACAATGCTTAGAAAATTCTAAAAGTAGAGACAGAAAACAGTGTAAAAATAAAGATTGCTTCCTTTAATTTCTGAGTATGACTGTCCAATCACAGAGAAGATGGACAATTCTACTTTCATACAATCAAAAATAAGTCGTTAAAATATTTTAGCATTTAGCACGTCCATTATACATTGACTATATTCATGCATAACCTGTTGCTTATTTGCTTTGCAATGTCAGAAAATTACATGTGTGTGTTTTCAGCTTTATCAGTTAGGGTGAAATTAACAGCGTGTTATTCCTTTACTCAATGGACTTGAGTCAATAAATCCCTGCGTCAGTCATGAGAGGGTTATTATTCAGACTATTGTATCTCCTTCATCTGTGTCAGACAAGCTGAAGCTAAGTTGAAGGATTCCAAACGACGGAAGCGTCTAACCTCTGAAGACCTCATCTGAAGGCAACAGTTTTAGTTTGAATCATCTCTTGCATTTTAATCGCGCGCTGAAACACTCATAAGTCGACTCGGGGCTGCAGACAGCCCTCTTTGCTTATAGCAACATTACTCATTACTCACGAAGCCACAAGAGGCCGAGTGAGATCAGAAAGAGAGCGAGACGGCAGGCGTTCTCAGGGTCCACTTCCTGCGAGCCGGACCAGAAATACGTGTGGTTAGTGAAACCTAAGAGCTTCATATCGCAGCGAAGCGGTGCACTGCTGCGAACGGCCGGCAAAAACTAAACCTAAGATCACTCCGCAGCATCGTCGCCGCCTCTAAACACTCCTCTCAACATCAATCGTTCGTTTTACGTCCAGGGTCGGCTGCTGCTTTCCTGGTTGAATCGATTATCTGTATTTGTCTTGTAAAAGAGAAGCAGTACAGTACACATAGAGATATGAAAACAACAAAAACAAACTACGACTTACGTCATCCAGCAGCTTCCCCTCCACTCGCAGCTCCCATGATGCAATGCTGCCGTCGGAGTCGTCGGCGTCCGGTCTGGCGGGGTTGAAGGTGTTGGAAATGTAAAGCCTCAGTTTACGCTTTTGCTGCTGACACAAGGGCACGACGAAGAGCACCGCTTAAAGGCACGTTCCGCACAGTGGCAGGCCTCACAGAGCCGGGCCGGGCCGAGAGCGCGCCTCCAACCGCGAGACTCGGCCGTCTGTCCTTACCTTCATGGGTCTCTTCAGCGCCTCCTGGATGTCCACGCGCTTACGCATGATGGTCTGGTCCAGTTTACGCTCGAAAGCCAGCAGATCCATGTAGGCCTGAGACTCCGGGACCAGCTCACGGATCTGAACACACACACACACACACACACACACACACACACACACACAGGTCCTGAGGGCTTGAAAAGGCTTTCTTATTGCTGTGATTTTTTTTTCTTGCACATTTTTAATCAGAGAATGTGTTAATTGTAAATTAACACATTGATTATTTACACTGAAATAAAGGAGAAGTGGCGTCACACTCGCCCAGAGCCACAACAACAGTCTAACGACGAATTCAAATATTGTCACACTTGGAAAGTTCATCAAATCAAATAAATCAAATTTTAACCAAAACAAAGCGCTTTGACGTGTGTCCCATGTGTGTCACAGTACTTTCAATCTGTTTCACTGCCAATTATAGGAAAACCACACTGCAGAAGCGCCCCTCCGCTCGCAGCGGCGGCGGCGGCGGCGCTCGCATGCAGCGGGCTCGTCCTTCACCGGGAGCCCCGCAGGGTTTAATGTCCTGCTCAGAGACTCTTCATGGCATGAAGAGGAGTCGGGGATCCAATTACTGAGGCTGTGACTGGAGGATAGCCCACTGAGTCAACCCTCAAATTATTACTTATTTCACACAATAAAGTCATCGAAATTCATATTTCTCACCCAGCGAGGTCTGATCGGGCACATTTGTTGTACATTTTGACTGAGAGAACAGAAACGAGGCGGGACAGACGGTGAACTGCAACGATTCGTCCTAAATAAAATGCACAAAAGGGCATGAGATAAAACGCTGGAGTACGGCTACCTGAGTCAAGTAGTGGAGTAAATATACTCCCCGGCTGCCGCCTGGTTCATCATTAAAGCAGTCGTCCGCCCAGGGATCAAAATGAGATGCAGACTGTGCAGCCAAGCAGCCAGGACTCAGACATTACCATACCGATGAAAGTCCTCAGAGCATCAAGGGCTGCTGCTTACCAAACTGTGCACACACACACACGCACTCTCACACACACACCCCCCCCCCCCCCTCCGCCTCCCTTTCATGTTTCTCCTCCAAAAGGCTGCCTTCATTGTCCCTTCCCGTTCCCCGTCTATCTCCGCCGGGCCGAGGTGCCGGGCTGATGGCGGACACTCCCGCTCCCTGACTCATTCGCGTGTGAGCGGCGCCCCGGCCGAGCCCGCCGCTATCTGCCCGTCTGGGCTGCGTCCGAGGAGAGGGGATGAAAGGCGAGCCCAGACCAGACGCCGCTCGCAGCCCTCAAGACCTCCGGCCGGGACGCGACGGGGAACCACAAGCCTCGGCCGGCACGGACTCACCTGTGGCAACGTGGTGATTGTCTTCTCGTGGTTTCTGCATCCCGCTCACTGTTTCCACTTAAATCAATGCGCCGCCGTATAAACAACAGAGTGAAACCCCACAAAGAAAAAAAAAAAAAAAGCCCTCGAACCTTCTGATGGCTGCCCTCATCCTTCTCCCTTCTCATTTGGAAATAACAAATAATCATCTGGCCCTCTGCGGCTTCCAGCAGCCCCAGACATCAAAAACCAACCCGGAATTTTATGCTCTGCGCACAAAAGACAAACACACACAGGGAAAAAAAAGAAGAAGCACAGAGCAACAAAGGTAGAAATATGCAGCCTCACCCTTTGCGGAAGAATCTTGTCTGCCATTTTCCTTCTCTTAGCACTGGAGAGAGGGAGAGAAAGACAGAGAGAAAGAGGAAAAAGAGAGCATGTTACTATGGTGACTGATAGCGTAGCACCCAGGCCATCTGCTAAAATGCTGGGCCACATCCAGCACCCCAGCGTCCCAGCTGTGTGTGTGTGTGCGTGTGCGTGTGTGTGTGTGTGTGTGTGTGTGTGCACATTCGTGTCCCGGCGTTTGTGTGTTCTCCGAGATGCAGCGGTCCACCTGGAGAGAGGGAGCCGCTAACAGCCAAAAAAGTGTCACATCACTCATCTCCTGGCTTGACATACATTCACTCCACACACACACACACACACACACGCACGCACACACACTCTACAGAATCACCGGGATGTGTGTTAAGGAGGTTTTAGCAATGCAGACTTGTTTTTTTTCCAGCTTTAAGCTTCATGCAAACTTCAGCTGATCGGTGAGTTTCGCTGATTTGCACACAAAGCTGTGTCGTCGTCTCATACTTACCGCGGAGGGACTAACAAGAAAAACACAATCTGTGCCAGGTTCGGAGTGTTTTGTCAGAACTTTTTTTGGTCCAGGTGATCACAGAAACCACACGGCAAGCTTCCTCCTCTATTCAAATTCCCTTCAATATTTAACCGGCATCCGCGTGGATCCATGCAGGTTGTTGATGTCTGCAGAGGGACACTTCCTGAGAACCGCCACGGCAGAACTACGCTGCAAAGCGAGCAGGAAAGAAGCAACCCCGGCAAGATTTAGACTTATTTTTCTCGTCTTTGGCTGTGGACCCTCCGGGCGAGGCTCTGGGGGAAACACAGATTAGCTGCGGTCTTGTTTTTAGGATTTTAACGAGCAAACCGAGATGAATTAAGGAGATAAAGGATGCGTTCGCACATGTGGTGCCCTCCTCCGGTCGACATCAAAGCACATTAACCGAGTTCACTTCGTGCTCACGCTGTGTTCGTTAACAGTGAGCCAAAAAGATGCAATCAGACTATTTATCCCAGGCTTTTAAGACGTAGACAAAACTTTAAGGAGCCCATGAAACGAGGAATATATTCTCCAAGATGGTATCTGGAGTCTCGCCGCTAATCGTTCCCGCAGCTCTTGATGAACAATAAATGTGAAGAAAGTGTGCTTCTTTTCAACCGAGCCAAACGTGACAAGTGTGAACACATCCGGACCTCAAGCGCCTTCGTTTGAAGCACCTAATCAGTTTTAATGGCCGCGTCAATATTCCGGGAGATAATCTGATTTCCTCTCTTGAAAAGAAGCCAGATGAAAAGATAAGATTCTCTTATTAAAAAGCAGGAGATGGGTTTTTCCGAAGCACAATGGCCGGCTGCGTGCGCACGTCTCAGTCGTTTAACCGGCGCAAAGATTAAAATGTAAAAATGACACTTTGTGGGATTACAGGAGTTATGTGTCAGTCTTGTTCAGAGCAACGTCAACTCTGAAACCTTTTTCCCTTTTTTTTATTTTCCTACCCGCCTTCATCCCTCCACTCATGCGGAACGTAATCCTCACGTTCTGAACCTGCATGAAGCGTTTCCTCTGGTCCAGGCTGCTCTTGCTCCAGAGCCAGAAGCAAAGTTAATCTCTCTCACACCTTTCTGTCTCCTCGCTGCAGCTTAATCTTTATTTTAGAGGTATTGATTTACTCGTCTGACCCTCCACAAGAAAGCAAAGCGAGGATCCTTCCCCGAAAGTCTTCACTTCACGTTGGTCTGAATTTTTTTCTTTCCACTGTTTTTAAAATTGATGCGTGTGTTCGTTACCTCATTATTTTAAATTCCTGAAAAATACATGCAGGAGCACCTCACAGAGCAACCACAGCTTTGATTACTGATGCAAGAAGTTCATCTATTTTTACTTGTCTATAGACTGATCATGCAACGGCAACAAAAAAAAGGATGCGAAGCGTTTGAAATTTACTTTTCTTTTTACCTGCAGGACCTGCTAAAAGGCCTGATCTGCACCTTGATCTCAAACACACAGACAAACACGCTGTGCTTAACTTAATGCCACAGAGCAAAACAAATAATAGCGAACCACGTCTTCGTTAACCCTTTTAGGAGCCCGGATTTATCTCTGCATTATTGATCATTAGAAATATTTCTATGCCATTCTGAGATGGAAAAAACCTGATTGTGCAGGAAAATAATTAAAACATGTACACATTTGTTTAACTCTATGACTTACTGAGCTGGAGCTATTCACCATTTTTCCAAAACATACAGTGACTGGATGTATAGTGCAGGATTTCAGCACCACTGCAGACTTCTTTCTCCATTCCTCTGCTTTTTTGCTATTTTTTTAAATCTCTAGATACCATAGACAGTCGGTAGAATAAAAGAGCTTCAGGAAAGAGCATATTTTATGCAGAACTCAAGGAAAATTTTTAAGGATTCACATACTTTTCCTTGCCAGTGCATTTTTTTTTAAAAGATCTATTTGATTAAAAAGAAGAAAAAGAAAACAATCTCGTATTCCTGTAGCCTGTGCCTGTTTGCTAGAGCAGGATTTCTTTTCTGTTTTTGCAGTGCAGAGACGTTTTCTGTCGCCGAGCACTGCATCGGTCTGTGAAGCAGTATGTTACATCAGCATGCCAAATACTGAAACAAGCCTGCTGCAAGGAGAATTGAAGGATCCGGGAGTGCATTGAAAAGGGAAGGGGAGGAAAAAAAACAAAACAAAAAAAAACAAACCAAACCAAACAATCCGCCATTTTACACTCGATTAAAATGGTTTAAGGCCTGGATTCTGATTAACGGTTTCTGCACTAGCTGCACAAAACTGATCCCATCATGCCATGCTCCAGCCCAAAGCATGCACCGCTAAGATTTATTTCAAATTTTCTAAAGGAGTCAGATTTCAGGCCTGCATGTTGAGTTTTGGTCAGATGACATAAAAACAAACCAAAACAAACAAAACAAAATAAAATAAAAAACCTCATTCAGGGGAGTGCTGGGCTCAGGTGAAAGGCTACAGAGGCCAGAGCCATCAAAGGAAAGAGAAGGGGACATGCAGCAGAATGAACTCCTACTTTGATCCGAGCGTGGGATCTGATTGGGGCTCTCGCATGTCCATCTGCCTCGCTGGCATCTCATTGGCTCCGGGGAATCCGACCGGCTTCCTAAGGGTTGGTGAGGATCCGAAGGTTGTCCGATTAGAGACACACACCCAAGCGGCAGCAAGTCAAGAGGGGCAACACCCGCTGGCCCTGGTGTGTGTGTGTGAATGTGTGTGTGTACATGTTGGATGTGTGATCGGTTCAAGGGACTGTTAGTAGATGCAGACTCTGGGAGTGGGACGGGGGGCAGGCACCGGGGTGTGTGTGTGTGTGTGTGTGTGTGTGTGTGTGTGTGTCCATGCACGCACAGAGCGCAGCGCAGGAGGGCCTGGGGAGGCGTCCCGCTCGTCTGAGGGACACACTCATTCAACAGAGTGTCTCGGTGAACCAAAACAATCATGCTTCACACACAGAGACAGACAACACACTGATAATGGACACACTGTGGAGTGTGTGTGTGTGTGTGTGTGTGTGTGTGTGTGAATACAAACGAAGAGACACCATGTCAGCTCAAACAAAATCATGAACTTGTTCTCCATATTCGCCCAACACCCCCCCCCCCCCCCCCCCCCCCACGCTAGGAGAGGTCTGAATCAGCGACCTGACACCGAAGACATTTTACTATCGCACAATGTTCTGAGCAACCTGAGGCGTTCAAGGCAAAGCGTGTGTGTTTGGAGCGGCGGCGGACGCTTTGAGGCTTTTCTTCAGGGGTGAAGGACAAAATTAAAAGCAAAAACTAAGGTCCAGAGGTCCAGGAGTAATGCAGTACTCCAGGGGAAAAGAAGAAGAAAACTGAAAGGGAACAAAAAAATAAATAAATAAAAAATAAAGACATCCCAGCGATGAAGTGAGGAAATAAGAGTTTGGGTTTTAAATGTGGCGAGTGTCAGCTGCAACTCATTTACAATCATCTTAAAACACAGAGGAGACAATGTTTCATGTGCTTCAAGTGGTTTTTCCCATAATAAGCTGAAATATCTGCTTGCAGAACCGATAATGATCCTGTTTTCTGGCATTAAACCTTTAATTTGAATATTATCATCTCTTGCAACTATTTTTTCAAATTAACAACATTAATTCCATGAAAGTTACAAGATCCAAGCTAATATGATTAATAAATGGTAAACATGATATAATAAAATATTAAATATTGAGCTTTGATTATTGTATATCCTACTGTCGTTCATGGCCGTCTATATTTCAGCACTGAGGTATCAGACGGAGCGAGCGCCATCAGGCCGGACCTTTTCATTACGCACCAGTCGGCGTCTTTTCTTGAAAAGATTTTTTTAACCGATTTGTCAGCTACTCCATCCTTGAACGCTTTCTACATTATACAATGTGCCACAGCGGAAGAAAAGGGAAAGTACTGAAACTGGAGGTCAGTGGAGAAAAACGTAAAATACGAGCGTTTAGTGTTTATATTGGGAAAAAAAAAAAGTCTGACAGATTTGATGCTGTGATGAACTTCTCACGGACGGACGAAGAAATAGTTCATCAGTGACAAGAAGACCACAGTAATAAGTAATAAATTACCTGGAAGATAACCGCTTTGTTTAAAACGTAATGAGAGCAGGCCGAGATGCTGCAGGAGGGGATTTGTTAAACATTTTCATGATACCAGCTGCGAAAAATAGCAGCTCTGTGCCACTTCTGAAACCTGCAGAAACACACATTTCTCCTTTTAGAACATGTGGCATCCAGTACATTTTCCACGTTTCTGTCTGAAAATACACTGAAACGCTACAAATTTGAGACCGCCTGTAAAGATCGATGTGAATGATACAAAAAAGCCAAACGTAAATATCTCCGGAGCGCTCCTGGACACGTCCGCCATCAGGGTGAGACTCAATCCGGGAAGATTATACCGCTTCTTACAAAACAAACAGCTATGTTTCTCTTCAAAAAAAAACCACAGAGGTGAAGATAAATTAGCACTTTCTGGGACACGAGGATAAGTATTTAAGCCACTTTATGCAAACAAACTGGAATTAAGTCCTATTTTTAGCAGTGGAAGACGACATCGGGCCTGCAGAGGGACCGAAGCGGCGACCAGAAGGTCTCAATGACACCGCGAGCACAGGTGGGCCTGAGACAAAGACACCTGGACGGGTCACCTCTGGACGCATCGATTGGATCCGGGAGGGCCGGGCCCCCGACGCCGGACAACACTTCCCCCGACCTGTTCGACAAGCCCGTTTAATTGTGAGCGGATCAATCGGGCCGCGGATAGCGAGACGGTGAAACAGAGAGGTCCACCGAGCGTGCATATCGATCGACTTTCTAATGACCATACCTGCCACACACTCAAACACTTCAGCGTGTGTGTATATGTATGTGTGTGTGTGTGTGTGAGCGCATCTGGCATATTGATGTTCTGTGCAAATCAGTCAAACAGCTGACAAAAGACAGAAAGACGGTGCGACAATCGGCCGAGGCGTGAAACTGAAGGGCCTCGGAGTGAAGGTGACGGTGAGAAACTGGACGACGGACGCAGACAGACAAAGGTCACATTCAGGCGTGGCAGCGGCAGGGACGCCAGGGTCGGACGCACAGAAAAAAGCAAGGGAGCGAGGCAGAGGATGCAAGAGGCAGAGCGGAGGGAGCAGAGGCAGCGTGCGAGCCGAGAGGCTGAGCGCAGAAATCGAAATGAAAGCCGAAAAAGAGATACACAAAGGTCATGGTTTCACTTTTCGTTCTGATGATTTCTGAAATTTGAAAGCTTTTGCCGCATCGCAGTATGAAAATACATAAAATGGAAAATAGTTCTGTTGCTTTTTTGGCCCTGTTAGGGATTCACAACACTATAGAGACGGCTGTGTCTTCCCCAGAGGAGAGAGATTGTTGATTTCTTTCATTCAAGTAAACAAACTCCACACGATCTGTCAAACAGGAGAAACCAACGATGAATCAGACTAATAAAAACCAAAATATGTCAACTATAAAAAGGTTTTTCGCATCAAAATTTCTCCCACATTGTTTCCACTGCAGCGGTCGGGTCGCGGTTCTGTGCACGAGTCTAGAAAACTGATCATAGGTCTGAGCAGTGATTTAATGAGTCGCACGCTGGAATGAAGTGATGATTAATTATTCAAAGAGGCAAATTTGTGTCAAATCATCCCCTCTGCCTGGAATGTGCCTGCTTCTTTCTAATCTACCGCATTACAAAATTCATGTTATTTAGGCTACTTAGAGACATTACTTTTTATTTATGTGAGATTTTAATAGCGGGCAGCTGCTCCTGAATACAAATTACACGTAGAAGATGTAAAACAGAGAACTTGTGGTTTAAAGTCAAACAATTTGGCTTTATTGCAAAACAGATCCGAGTGTATTATGATTTTCTGACGATTTAAAGACAGTAATAACTGTTTATGAGAGACAGTAATTCAATGGTAATGCATAATCATTAAATGCAGTTATAATGTCAACACAAACTGGTAATGTGTGTTTATATTTTATAATCAGACTAACTGGATTTATTTTGATTCTATTGTTGATCGCTCCAGAAAAAAAATACCCAATCTATTATATATTTTCCTAAGATTTAATTTGTGCTTTCTATATCAGGCAGTAAAACTCGTGTCAGAGTTAATGTGATGCAGAGAGTCATTGATGAATTTTGGCTTCCAGTTCATCTTTTAAGGTTGTTTTTTGTAAATCTATTCTTTTTAAACGAGATGAAGCAGCAGTGAAATGACAGTGAACCACACCTGTTGTGCTCTCACAGCTCACACACAAGACAGAACGCCATGCGGTGCGGTGGGCGGAGCTGTAATGGGGGGGGGGGGCGGGGTCAGACTCACTTCCTGGCGCGGTTCTGGACGGCCTGCTGCTGCTGCTGCTGCTGCTGCTGCTGCTGCTGCGCCTGCACCTGCTGGGAGGGGGCGGGCCTCTTCCGGCTGGGCTCCATCACCGGGGAGGGCAGGCCGGGCCGCACCGCCGGGCTGCCGCCGTACGGCGGGCCGGGGGGCCCCATGGGGGCGCCCTGGTGGGGCATCCTCGCTCCGGACGGCATACCAGGACGCTGGGAGGCAAGAAGAGAGAGGACGGTCAGGCACGCAGAAGGAAAAAAAAAAAAAAAGTTCTTATTGTTTTACCACAATTTACAAATTTCTAAAAATACAGCAGAGGAAGCGTCAGATCGTCTGTGACCCTGTCTGACAAAATCTGCAACAGAGCAGCTTCTGATGCAGGATGACCTCTCAAAACGCCGACTGCAGACTCACACCGCTCCAGATTCTACCTCTGGGAGCACAAATGAAGTTTCTATTGAGGAAATACGCAGCGTGTCATTCAGGAAACTTTAAATCATTCTCAAGCAATCTGCTCCAAAATCTGCTCTTTTTTGTCTCTTGTTTAACAACACTGGCGCTAATTTCCATTAAATACCAGAAACAAGAGCAGCTGAACTGAGAACAATCACAAATTATCTTTTTTTTTTCTGACTTGTTTTCCTTTTTTTTTAATTTTTTGTTTTCTTGTCATCTTGAAACAAAAAAATCCGCTTTGGCAGCTGAAAAATAGACTAAATTGAGATGCTTCTCAGCAGGCAAACACACACTGTCTCACACACACACACACACACACACACACACACACACACACACACACACACACACACACACACAAATGAATAATGAAGGAAAAAAAAGGAAAGAAGCCTCCCGAACAATGCAAACAGTGTCAGAGGCGGCGGTCTCGCCCTCCCGTCCTGACGCATGGGAACAACTGGGGAAGGCTCACCTGTGCCTGTCACTCCCATGACAACAGCTGCCTCCCGCCTCGCTTTATTGTCTGAAACGGAGCGGGAGGGAAAGAAGGAAAAAAAACAAAAAAAAAAAAACGAATAAAGCGCCTGCCTTCATCCGGAGTCCAGACCTCCCAGCGTTTGTAACAGTCTCCAGCAGAAACACAGAGAATAACCAGACCTCTGATTAAAATTAAAACACTTTTTACTCTTCAGTGCGCCGCTCCAGCACCTCAAAATATATGGAAGTATTCAAACTCTAATCATACGCCGATTCATTGACAGCGGCTGTAAACACCCAAACAAACAGCGCCTCTCACACTCCAAGGTCCCGGGTGGAAATCATTTCTCGTATATGTGGAGAAAACACTTCACAAACTGTATTGAATTTCAAAACCGTTCTCAATTAAATACAGAAAACTGAGTGAAGCGTGAAGCCATGCTGGGAGGAACTGAGTGGAGTTTGCATGTTCTCCCTGGGTGTGAGAGGGTTTTGACAAACTCTTCCCTTCAGCACGTGCTCATCGGCAGGCGATGGAGACGCTGACCCCGCCACTAGAGGACAGACCGCTCTGCGCCGCCTTAATCAACCCGACTGACAAACTCCACCTGTAAAGGACGAGGGCTGCTCCGACCGGAAATTAAAAGACACCAATTAGCCTGAAAAGCACTGAATATCCAGACATCCTTTCAAGTTTTTTGAAGACGCCGTGCTGTTTTCTCCAGGATTAGACGGGAAACTTGATACGTGAAACAGACGGACCGCTTCAGCGGATCTCACTTTGGAAAACGAGCTGAAACCTCAAATCCTGCAGGAGAAGGCTGATCGCACTGCTTCCTGCGAACAGGGTCACTTTTGGGCAGTTTGATCGATACGGCGCATCGTGTTCAATCCTTACATTTAAAACAGCTTACACACAGATAAATGACTTTCCAATTAAATGAGATGAAAAGGTCTGTTTCTTTTCAAGATGCAGAGTTAGAAATATATGTTGGAATAAATTATGACAGTGCGCTCAGAATATGCACTTATGCTTTAATGTCGTATTTGAAATGGATGGAAAGGCGGTGTGTAAATACAGCTGTTTCACCTTGGGTGAAGCCGCTCGCAATCCCAGAACAAATGAATGTGTAAATATGAAAATCCTTGTGACATAAAGTACGCGATTCCTCTCTGTCTTCTAATTATTCAAAGCAGGGCGTGTATGGAGTCAGATATGTGTCTTCTAATGGTCTTGTTTTGTGTAAAGTGGAGACTTTTTTTATTATTGCTGCAAAAAATGTAAATCCATTTATGAGGCACTAAGTGGATTTCTCTTTGAGTCTGGTAAATTATTCACATAAATCACACAGAGGTTTGTTTTTAAATGTGTTTTCACCAAAGTAAAGCCTTCTTTTGTGGAAAAAGTGTAGTTCTGGTGAGTTCAGGTCAGCCTGAAGCCTTTTCTAGTGAAGCTGCTCTGGGTTTATCCTGCCTGGAGGTCTTATTTTACGGTCCGGACTTCACCCGTTTTCCACTTTCAATACATTCAGAGGTCAGTAGGTAGGTTTTTTTCTCTGCCCTGCAGTCTGTTCTCTCTCCTCTCCGTCCACTCTCTGGATCGCTGTGAAGCTTGTGATCTGCAGAATATGGATGAGCTGATATATCAGCCGCTTTGGATCCGCAGACATTTCATTCCTTGTTTGTTTAGGACATGTTGTAATTGCTGCTATACAAACAAAAAAGGAAACGAACCGAATTTTAATCAAACCTGCAAAATTCCAAAACACTGCTAATAATGGCTGAATGACGGAGAACTCGAACGCCTGGGAGGCTGCTTCTAATCTCACCTGTGCCTCCATTCTTCGACCAACCGCCACGTTCACAAAGTGAATTCGCGAACACGTCTGAGCTGATCTTTAGACCGTCCACAAACAGGCTGCAGACAAACAAAGCGCCGGCCGATAATCAGCAGGGAGAAGGGGCACAATAGCGGAACCAGATATTGAAGTTGCGCCGAAATGCAAATGCGTGTGTTCACAAGCAGATTTAATAACCCCCAAACAGATTATTGCCGCGTACGACAGGCCGGGGGGCTGACGTATTATGTGCCCTTTGAAACGGACCAGGCAGAGATCCAGCGATAAGAGGCTGGAGCAGACGCGGCTGTCACTCCGGCGGGGAGCCGGCCGGCGGAGGGGGGAGGGGACGCCGGGGGTCGCAGCCACTGAGGGGTCTGCGAGCAGGAGAGGATAAAACAGCATATGGCCGGGGCCTCCTGCTCCTGTGTTGTCACCTTGTGGAGTCTTAAGAGGCTCCTTCCTTTACTGTCTGCTTCCTGGACAATAACAGGCTTCAGACAGCACACACACACACACACACACACATACACACACACTATCAGCTCCGCTGTCTGGAGAATTCCAGCCTCCCAAATAACAGATACAGAAAACCATAGATGGATAATGTAAATCCACACACACACACACGCGCACACACACACGAGCGGCACTCTATAATCTGACCTGCTGAACCGACTCCAACACTCTGCCCGGAGCTCTGCCAGCCAGCCAGCAATCGAATCTGCCATGTGGATGGATATCTGAGAAGTGTGTTGGCATCCCTGGGAAGGCTGGAGGGATTTGAAGAGGCCAAACTTAACCCACACCGAACTAAACATATGAATCTGTGGGCTGCTACATGAATGGCCCCTCAAAAAGCTTCGATCGCAGCCCTGAAAGCTAATAAAAACCGAGGATGAGGTTCCTTCGGCGGGATGCATTTTATATCCACTTCACTGTCACAAAATCAATGCCTACTTTTTGTTACTGCGCTGCCAAATCATCCGCTTTTGATGCGACACTGAAAGCTCTGAGTGCAGCAACAATAATAAATCAACATACAAAATTGGGATTTTTTTTTTTATTTTTTTTTTTACTAAAATGTTGCTTTCAAATGTTTATTTCGAGCCCGTAATCACGGAAATGAATTAGAATGTGTTTGTTGGCTTTCAGTACAATGTTGCGTGTGTTTTATCTAATAAAGCTTCTTCACTCTGAACACCGCTTTGATTCTTACCTCTGGAGTGGAGGTCTGCCGCTGGTTCGTGATCAAAGAGGAAATAATCAACAAGATTTCTATTAAAATAGATGAAATACGCATCTTGACCCTCAAACAGAACCCGGAGAATCTGGATCGCGGACCCGGTGAGCTTGATTTATTTAGCATCTCCGTTAACTACACTGAAGTTTAGCTGTGATGGAACTCAGGCGGCTGAAGAGACGAAATGACTCCGAACAGAGCTGGATTTTTCAGGAGTTTTTCAGTGGAGTCTTTGCTTTTTGCTCAGATTTATTTGCTTCTTGAGAGTTTCAGTGTGTGTAAATTCAATGGCAACACTTACAGGAGACACAACTCCATGAACTTTTGATGAATCAATCCTCTGAAAATGTGAGACGAATTAAATTTTAACCCCTTAATTACAAGCTAAACCCCATTTTTAGCATCTTCGCGATGTGTCTTATTGTTTGATTCACATCTGAATCTGGCCGGCATATTCATCGAAAGCAGAAATGAAACTTATTCCCAGTGTTTTATTTAAATGTATTAGCAGAAAGTTATGTCTATAAGCTGACAGCAAACTCCAGAAAAATGCCAAGGCGACGTCCTCGAATGTTTTGTTTTGTCTGACCAAAAACCTCAACAAGCTGAAAGAAAAGCTGCAAATCTTCACGCTTCACAAGCTAGAGAGTATCAAATAAAAATCAGAAATTTGTGCACATTTGATCTAGATAAATCGTAAACTTGAGAACAGTATTCTGCAGCTGACGCTCGCTCTGTATCCTCCAAACGGCAAACTGCAGACAGTTTTCGTGTTGACGAACTCTTTGGCGGCGAGTCGCTTCAATGATCGTGGCAACAAGGTCTATGGCTCATCCAGGGGAAGCGGGGCTTTGTGTTTGGAGAGTCAAGTGGCCGCAGAGGTGGTTTTTGTCCAACGCTGTGATGGCAAAGCCTGAACTTCTCTCACCTCTTCAGCCTCGACGCAGAGGCCAAAATCTGAAAAAGTGATTTCTCACAGCTGAAACTATTCGCATGACTCGGCATCAACCGAGACACATTGTTTTGTTTTTTTTTTGACTATCCTTCTGTAGCTCGTGTTATTATCTATTTGAAGAGTTGATGAAACGTCCAGATGAGTTCATTCCTCTCCTGCCTGTCAGTTCAGTCCTCCAACTGAAACTGGAGTGGCCAGAACGCGGCGACCTCCAGGAGCGACTTCGCTTTCTGCACTACGTCTCGGGCGCGTGAATACATCTGCGGCCGTTTGTTTTCGCGCGTGCACCGAGAGGAAGGAAGACGTCACGGCTCGCCACGGGCGAACAATACTCGCCTTCATATCCCCCGAGTGTAAATATTTCTCCGTTCTTGCAGAACGCACGGCGAGAAAACGTGCCGCAAACTATTACCGACCAGATTTTTTTCCATCTTAAAACGTGTGGGGAGACAAAGAGGGGGGTGAAGAAAAAAAAAAAAAAGCAGGAGAGAAAATAAGCGGGGGGAAATATTTGGCTTGGAGCGGGCCGAGCCTCATCAAGGTTAATTGGTCTGTTGAGAGGACACGCTCATCTGGCTCATCAATCACCTGCTCCATTGTTTCCTAAAGTCTGTCTCGGTGCGCCGGAGCCCCTGTAATGACCGCTCCTGTCACAGAGACAATACCTCATCTCGTTACAGTGTATAAATCTCGCCGGTGTCGCCGCGCCCGACGTCAGCGCTGATTAAAATGGAGTTAGGTCCGAAACCTCAACTCCATCAAACAAAGTTGTGGGACTTTGAGGCATAAAAAAAAAAAAAAAAATCTTTGACAAACACCCGCTGTCAGTCTCCCCGACCTTCTGGGCGTACTTGAGGAGGTGAGGAGGAGACGCCAAGTTTGAGGATCAGAGAGAGAGAGTTCAGCAGAGGGCAGGGACGACGGTGTCTATTTATGAGAGCAGCAAGGCCGCCATTGATCACTTCCTTCATTAATCCTTTGGAAATCAGCCCAAAACTGAATGAAAATGTTTAAATGTTCACACAGAAAAACGGCTGCCAGACGCTTCTTTGTTGCAACTCATTGATTCCGAGATTTGACTTTAATGTTGCTACAATAAACATTTAATCAGCTTCGGTTTGATTAATCGTTTGAGCTCCAGCTTCGATCCCGGGCAGCACGAGACGAGCTGAAGGTGGTTCAAGTAGATTTTAGATGAAATAATAAACACAATTGGATTTTCCTTGTAAAATACTGTATATTTTCACCTCTTCTGTCTTCAACTATTGATTAAGGAACCTACCAAGCCAAAGCCTGAGATGAAAATATTCCATATATGACTGTTTTTGATATCAATCATGTGGCAAATTCAAGTAAATCGTGAATAAATGAACTAATAGATAATAAAGCCTCAGAGGAGGAACTAATATTCTGTTTCTGGATTGTGAAACTTGGCTTTGTCAAGATGTTGAAACCTGAATTAGCACAATTTACTTCTTTTTTTCCTTCATTTTCAAGCATCATCGTCTGTCCCAGACTGCAGGGTTTCCTTCAACAGGATGGTTACTAAATATCTTTCATTCCAAAAGAGTCCATGTATCAAACACGATGTCTGAACTCTGCTTTTCCCTTCACGTCTTGTCGTTTCCGGTATTAGAGTGAGAAAACAGCCCAGTCTAGACCGTTAGCAGACCGGACAATGGAGATAACAAGAACAAATATTTGTGGAATTTTGGAAACAAAAATCTCTGTTTCCAACATTGCTGCTTCGGAGATCTGCTGTCATTTGAAGGTACAACCTCAAGTTTGCATGGGCGGTAAAGACGAAGCTAAATCGGAATGAAAATAATCGCCAAGCAGGAATAAATATTTGAAATATAAAAGGGAAACGGGACTTCTAAAGAGACAGAAGCACATGGCGTCATGCTGAGGGTCATGGGTCTTTTTTAGCCAAATGTGCGAAAAGTTCCAACATGATGGAGAATTTCACTTCGCCCTTGAAATCCATTCTTCACTCGTCACCAAAACAAACCACTCGTGAGCCCGGTGCGCCGTTTATTAAAGCGCACGGTAACAGTTGCCTAACCTCTAACCGGCAGCCACACTTCACTTGACATTTCGCGCTCGCTCCACATGAATGGGCCGATTGTTCTGAGTGACTTCCAGGATTCTGGCCGCCTGCCTCTCCTCCATCCACCACACTACGTCCTCTCTCTTTTTTCAAAATCGCCTCGTGACCTTACAGGTTCAAATGCTTCCACCGAACGACGCGCCAGCAGCCAGGAAAGGCTGCTGGGACCGTGTTGTTTTGAGTGGACTCGTCATTTCCCCCCTCTGTCTGTGACTCCCAGAGAAGCATGCTCAGTCTGCTCCTCTCTTAGCCAAAGGGGGAGCTGGCTGCTTTTTTTTTTTCCTCCTCCTGCTGCTGCTGTTGCTGCTCAGCTTCTATTTCTACAGATTTCCTTTTTTTTAATATATAAATATCTATGTGAGCGCATGTTAGAAATCCTCTGCTCCTCAACCATGCCCCATCCATCCATCCATGCATCCATCCATCCATCCATCCACGCTGCTCCACTTCTCAAGCCGTCTCCTAACAGGCTGGGATCCAGCGAGCGGCGGGGAGGGAGGAGGAGGAGGAGGAAGAGGAGGAGGAGGAGGAGGGGGGGGGGGGGCTGGAAATAACCTTCACATGGCCAGCTTTTACCCAGCTATCTCTCACACACAGACCGCCACTGCTGCTGCTGCTGCTGCTGCTGCTGAGGCTGCGCCGACTCATGCACACACACACACATACACACACACATACACACACACACGTACACACAGACGCACACACGGATGCATGCCAGAGCCCAGCTCCCTTCACGGGAAAGACGGACAGCGCCACTCACCACTCCATGGACCAGGAACTCAAACAGTTTGCTCTTGGTGGCTTTCCTGGCTCCCCCCGCCGTCTCCTCCGTAGCCATTTGCTCAGTCCCCTCCGCTCACCCTGCTACGTCTCCCCTCTCCTTCTTTTGTCTTTCCCTCTCCCTTCTCCCAGCCTCCGGTTCCCCTCCCCTGCTCCACTTTCCTTCTCTTTGTGCTCTCCTTTTCAGCACTGCCTGTCCCTGACTCTCCTTCTCTCTCTCTCTCTCTCTCTCTCTCTCACCCTCTCTCTTCCCTCCCTCTCCCTCTGTTTTGAATGTGCAGCAGGGCCGTGTCTCTCACTGTGTCTCGCTCACTTTTTAGTTGAGCTGCCTTTCAGGAGCCCTGCACGTCGCTTGGAGGTGGGGGTGGTGGTGTAGAGAGGGGAGGGAGAGAGAGAGAGAGAGAGAGAGAGGCAGAGAGAGAGAGAGAGAGAAGCCATGCGGGGGTCTGGCAGGGGGGTTTCAGCCAGCCCACCATGCCGCTCCCCTGCACAGCTGTTGCATTCCTTTGGTAGATAAGGGCATGCAGCTCAGTGAGGCTGCCATTTGGTCTGAGCCGAGAGGGGGGCTGGGGAGCTTCCAGCGGGTTAGCCATTCCTCCAGCACCCCCCCCCCCCCCCCCCCCCCCCCCTCGCCTGTAGTGACCAAGAGGAGGCAACAGCCGGCTCACACACTGCTCAGTCTGGACTCATTCTCAAAAAAAAAAAGGAACACTGGGCTCTTAAAGGAGCCACGCCGCATATCATTAACGCACGTGTAAACTGCCAGACATGACAGTAACGGAGGGCAAGTCAAAGCCCGGCCACTTCCGAGGGTTTCTAACACGCCTGTGCACTCCGAAACCTCTTCACAGAAAGCGAAAGGCCAAAGTCAAGAGCACCTTCACTTCCTGCGCCTCTGCCAAGGCGCACTCGCGGCGGGCTACAGCCGTTTCCTCCGGCTGCCTCATTAGCTTTTACCTTTCACCCAGTGGTCGTCTCCGGCAGGCCGCGCTCCGGCCGCCGCTACACTGTCATGGCAAACAAACAGGCGGCCTGGACGGCCAGGTGACTGCATGTGTCACTTGGCACGTGTCATTAGGCTGGGCTGTGATTTCTCTCAGTCCGACTTCAGTAACCATCACCACAAAATTCAGAAAGATATGAGAACTCAAAAAATAAAAACAAACAGAGGAATATAAGAGTTACAGAGGAGCGGTAAATCGAGTTGTTTCTGTTTCCCCGTGTTGTCTCACAGTCTAATTACACACAGGCGTGATCCCTTGCCCATCGGCACGCAGGTCATCATTACTCCGACTAACACCAGGCCAGAAGATTACGACTCTCCAGCCGGCTCCTCATCCTCCCCCGTCTCCTCCTTCCTCCTCCAGTCAGACCAGAGGAGTGAAATATTCATGAGGTTATTTGAATGACAAAGGAGGTGAAGTGGGGCACATTCAAAAAGGGGGGCTTGGCTTCGCGGCACGTGAAGGCAAATTGTCACAGTTATTGTTTCGTGTGGTGCGGGTGCAAGAAAAGGGTGGAACAGTGTCGACGCACGTGTCAAAGTATGAAAAAAAAAAAACAATCTTCAGAGAGTTTGAACAGTCAATTAACGCCGGATCTGTTCTTCACTCCTCGCCCTCACGGAGCAAGTTTGAGGTTATCAAACCAGCCGGAATGACAAGACCGACCGTAACGCCGCGCAATCATCATGTGGACAGCTGCTCACCGGGTCTGTGACCTCTAGTTCAGAGGTCATGACCTTCTGGAGGATGAACTGCGCCTCAGAGTGGGACACACGCTCGTCTTACACACACGAGGGAGGAGAGGGGAAAAGCAGCAGCGGTACGAAAAAACTCCCAGACTCCCCTCACAGTTCTTATAATGAAGATATTGATCATAAAATATGGACCCTGCCGCTCTCCTGACAGGCCACGGCGTTAGTCTGCTTACTGGTGACACCTGCTGGTCACATGAGGGTACTGCCGCTTTCAGTCGGCAGCGTTTTAAAGGCGCCTGAAGCTTCGCCGCCTTCCCGCTCCCTCGATCCATCTTCCCCGCAGTCAAAAGCAGCGGCGGAGTCAGTCCTTGCTCCGACAGGAGGTCAGCCTTGCTCTACACAGCACGTTATGTAAAATGTGTTAATCACACACGCACTCAAAGGCGCGCGCGTCTTCACTCCTCTTTGCAAGGTTAAAAAGCTCGGCTCGGAGGAGCGCGAGCTCGCCCGCACTGATCGGGAGGCTTGTGCCAATCTCCCGTTCCTCCAGCAACGACACGTGGGCGTTCAAGGATAACAAAGAGAGCTCCGGCAGCCCGGGCGGCCATGCTGGAGAGCAGGCGGGAGTGCAGGAGTACCCCCTGCTGGAGCCCCACCGGCTCCCTCACCAAAGCCAGTCAGGCTCACCAAATGGCCATGTCCAGCGTGTAGCCGGCAGGGGGGGCAGAGGGGGGCTGAGGGGGGCAGAGGGGGGCTGGCAGGGGGTAAGGGAGCTGCAGCAGTGTTATTAATGACCAAGAGGGGGAGCAAACAAGCATTCTGAGGTGGCCAGAGTGCCTGAAAATAATAAATCCCTATCAGGACACAGTGAAAATATCAAACCACAGCAGCACGTGAGGTACAGAGAAATACTGTTTAACAGCTGAGTTATTTTTTAAATTCTCTAAGCGGGTTTATTTCCTCAGATTCTTGCAAATATTTTTTTTGGTAAAAAGCTACACTTCCATATTTGGCCACAGGAGGGAGACAGAGAGCTCCCGACACATGCAACACAAGGCAGGAACCAAAAATCAGACTGCTGTCTGCTGTGCAATAAATAGCAGCTGCTCCATCAACCCCTCAACAAAGGAGAGATCCCAGCAAATACTACCAGCATTCATTCATTCATTGATTCACGTAAGCCTCGATAAAACCTAAACAATGATAATATCATGTCTCAGAGTGAAGAATAATAGTTTTAATACAACCAAAATAATTTAGTCCCCTCGTCCACAACACACACCTCTGTGTTCATAGAAGCAGTAAACGCTTTCACACAAATCAGTATCAATAAAAACACACAAAACACAGAACTATACTTCTGCTAGTTTCATTTAATCTAAAATATTGAATAAGTATATATAGTCTGAAACTGTCATCAGCCGAGTTCATACATTTCATTTATATTTAGGACATTCAGAATAAATTCAGTCCTAGAAACTACATGCTTGAAAAGAATAATTTCCCAGCCTTGGCCTCCATTCGTCTCATTTTGTCAAGATTTCTGCTCAAGAATCAAATGTAAAGTATAAAACTGGGAAAGGAGTAACCCTGACGCTCAGATCATCTCTGTTAACACCCCTCCTCTGTCATGGCCACACAGGAGCACAGCCCCTCTGAAAACTAATAACGTGCACGTTTTGGCTCAATATAAGTCATATTAATATTTGTGTTGGCAGTTACTGTATAAATATTTCCTGTGAGATATAGGGAGTTAAAGCTCAGTAACATTATGCCTGCTTTTAAATAGTCAAACTTTGACTTCATTTTTTTTATTTAAATCAAGCTGTTTGTTGACCTGATCAGATTTAGACATTCAAAAGCTGAAAGATGACTTTTTTCCAGATGTGCAAAGGCAAAAGAAAGTTGAAAAAAATAAAACCCTACTTGAAATGTTCAAAAAAAGCTTTGTGTTGATATGAGAAGGAAAGGAAACTATTTGTGAATTGGAGCCGGAATCGTTGAATTCTTTCAAAGAATCCTCATGAAGAGGGTCAAATACGAGGAAAGCCGAGAGAAAATCTTTTTCTTTGATTCAAGACGCAGTGACTTTCCTGGCATATGAGTTCATATCCAAACAAAACTGACCAATAACCTCTTCAATACAATCTAACATTAAGAAATTAAGTAATGTGAATGTCGTCCTTTTCTCTCAGATCTCTGCATTGACTATTCACCTCACTCAGCTTCTAAACGTGATGTGCAGCCTTTTGATTTTCATCGCGGCCTCGCAGACGTCACCGTTTACACGAAGCCGAAATAAAGGAACGAAAGAGGAAATCCTCAGCGGAGTGGTTTTGGCCTTGAATTCTACAACCGCCTCACAGAAAGAGAAAAAGGGAATGTTGTCAAGAGAAAAAAACTCCACTCCGAAGTCTCTCCTTGGGCTCCCAGCGGCGGCGTTTACATACCAGAAATCATGAACCTGCCCTCGTCAACATTATTGTCGCAGACAGATGGGGCGCACAAGGGGGAATACAGACTGTACCGAGGGCACGAGGGGAAGTCTGATTCCCTCCCACCGCTGGGCCCCTCGACTCCCTTTCTTCACTTTAAGAGCTGCAGACAAAACCCAGCTCAAGCTGCTTAAAGGCCAGAGCTCTCGGAAAGCTACTCAATGGCCGTCAGCCGGCATCAAAGAGATTGTACAAAGCACGCGGGCCCGCACCTTCGCCGAGCGCGGATTAGGGAGCAGGGAAGTACATTTCGGCAGTGATTTCTTGCGGCTAGGCATATGTAATGAGGAGGAACCTGCAGAGAAAGAGAGAGAAGTCTCCCCCGACAGAGCATCTGTTGATATTTGGTGATCAAAGTGATTCTGTACAATGCGGTGCGAGGCGGCGAAGGCTCGCACAAAGACGCACTCTTCCTGCGGATATTTCTGTTGTTGTTAAGCACCTCACCTAAGAAGGCGCAGATAAGGAGTTTAGACTCGACCTTGGCTTTCAGGGGTCTGTTTGGGACAAAGCATCTCTATCCGGGCGCCGCTTCACGCTTGGGCTCCCGCCGCTCAGAAAGAGGCAGGCATTGTGGGAGCAGATGGAAAGACGACGCAGCCGTAATGAGCCAAGTTTCCCTCCCGCGAGCGGCAACGCGAGATCGCCGGGACCAGCCCGGAGCGCTACCTGCTCCCGGGCATTTCCTGTTTGCTGTAGCCATGACGACGGGATAATCTGCCCCCGCGCCGGGGCCCGGCGACCAATCAGGGCAGAGCGACGCCGACTTCGGCGACTTCAAAACTGGAGCAGCAGCTGGTGAGCTGAGAAGGGGAACTATTTCAGAGACGAACTGTAAAGAGCGAGAAAGCAGGGAGCGAGAAAAGGCTTGGGCTGGCTGGGTTAGTCACGGCTGAGGTCGACGGGGTCAACGCTGACACAAACACGGCGAGAGAGAGAGAGAGAGAAGAAAAAACGAGCTCTCACATAAAACTCCACCGGATGAAATATAAAAACTGGCAGGACAGTCTGAGTAATTCCTCCAGCTCCAGCTCCCTCGCTCCTCTCTACCCTCGTCTTTCCTACACCGCATCCAAAAGCTGCGCCGGCCTCCATCCTTCAGCACCACTCTGCCCGCTCAGGATGGGAGACGGAGGCGACAGATCCAGGGCAGAACCGATACGAGACGGAGCGGCACGCCGCCATGTCTGCTCTTCGGTCAGGAGATGAGATGAAGAGGCGATTATTCAGCGAAATGCAGCAAGGTTTCCAAAAACCTTCACCGAACCGTTCATTCACGCAGCTGCAGCACAAACAAAAACATTCACCTATTTGAATAAAACTTAATAAATACATGTTTTGTGCAGCATACGTAGACTTTACTTATCGTTCTTTGAACATTTGTTTTCATGGAGGAGCCAGATGAGGATTCTGGGAAAACCTTATGTTGAAAGTAACCTTCTCTTTCTTGTGTGTGTGTGTTTTTTTTAAAGATTGGCAGGTTCTTATTTTTAGAAAAATCGATGCTGCTCTCTGCGACTCCGCTGTACCAGTGAAACACGAGACCCAAAGACTGGGATCTCACATCGTACAATACGATCACATAAACGCACGATTTAACAGTTTGTGTGGCGTCTTTGGGAGCAATGCTGCATTCAGGGACCATTAACATGTCGATGCAACAGTGTGTGGTGCCTTCAAAGTCCAGAGAGGATTTCATCGCTGAACACTACAAGCTTCAAATCAGTTAAAACACCAAATGTGGTTTTCCCCAAATTCGTTTCAGCAAGACGATGATCTTCGTCGTACAAAAAGGAAAAACAAACATCAGAAACGATGTAGTTTCACTGACAGGCCCCAAAGAAGCAACGAGTAGGAACAAGCAAACGAAAACACACTGCGGAGGTGTCGCAATCCTTAAAATGAGGACAACACAAATCATTAAGTTGATATTTAGTCCTAAATAAAGTATATAGTGCAAAAACCAGAGCTTAAATTGATTCAATGACTAATTGAAAATGGGAGACGACTGATTGTATTTTCAGCTCACAAGCTTCAGACAGAAATGGAGCGATTTGGAAACGTTGCAAGACGACGTCGTGGGAACTAAACGCAAAGAACAGCTTCCATTAGAGATGAGGACGTGTTATAATCTGGCCTGAACAGCTACTTTAAAGCCCAATAAGAATTCAATTTGATGTCAGGAGACACGGAAAACATGTTTTCAGACCATAATTTGGTTCAGATCAGAAGACGGAATACATTTCTATTTCATTTGAATGAGTTTTTTAAGTTTTAGTCGGAAGACTTTATGCATGAGTTAGCTCACAAACGGCTTGAGAAAAACATTTGCATCGCAAGTTATTATGAAAAGCTACAAATACACACTTGTTCATAAAGATGTGCTGTAGATAAAGCCCACACTGCGGCTCGGTCTACCACTTCCTGAAAATCACTTCGCTGCCTCCCCCAACTATAAATAATTAAGAACTTTTGCAGCCAAAATGGCACATTGACATTTATTCACATTTATAAGTGTGAACAGCAGCTCTGCTATCCACACACACACACACACACACACACACACACACACACACACTGCAGCTCGTGTATGTTCGACTGCACCAAACTCCACACACAGCACGGCGCGGTATCGAGCGCCAGCGTCTAATTGGGTCAAACCAGCCGCTCGGTGAACTGCAGCACCGTCAGGACCCAGACGGTTTGTCTTCCAGCCCTGAGCACAATCTCATTACCTGCATTACAAATGGGAGTAATAAACGTCTGAAAAAGCAATATACAAGAATCCAAAACACACACACACACACACACACACACACACACACACACACACACACACACACACATACATCAAGTGAGGGCTTCAGGTAAGATAACAGTGATGAAAAAAAAAAAAAGAAAGAGAGAAAAGGTTGATAATCTGTTGGTGGCCAGAGAGGGCCACATGTGAAATTAGGTTACAAAGCGCTCTACTTAAAATCTATAATCTGGCAGTGGAGATGATGCAGGTCCACAGAGCTGAGTGAAAATGCAGTTTGGAGGGAAATTAATCTTTATTTCTGGTGTTTGAGAGAACTGTGTGCCGCATAAAACATGCATGAAAGCTTTAATTTATTTCCTCTGAGGGGATAACCAGCTTTGCATTTATTGTTTCTAATTGCAAAAACTGAGAGTATTCAGCTTAAAAAAAAAAAAAAAAGAAATAATGCAAAATACAGAAAAATAGCAAATCTTCACATTTCAGCTCAAGTGATTTTCTCCCATTAATCCTGATAATAAATAACTTAATGATGGAAATCACACTTTGTTCCAGCTCCGCTGGACAATAAAATCATTAATTTCTCCAAGTTTAACAGGAAGCTCGTTTGTTTCCGGGGTAACAAACAGAAATCGAGCCAACACATTCCTCATCAGCCACCACCCCCCTCCAAAAAAAAAAAAAAAAAAAAAAAAGAAAGGAAAAAGAAAAGGAAAGGAAGTGCTCCATTGTCCATTTATCCCTGCAAATAACACAAAACACAAAGCCAGCGAGCATTTAATTGGGCGACCTACTATTTAGGAAACAGAGCCAGTGTGTGTGTGTGTGTGTGTGTGTGTGTGTGTGTGTGTGTGTGTGTGTGTGTGCTTCCAGTCCAATGAATCGGTCTCACTGCAGGAGGTGTGAGAAACAGTGCGAAAAAGAAGTTTGACAAACTCAGGAGAAGCTCTGATGGACCTTGATGCGTGTCCCAATGTGAATTTCAGACATGAGTGAACAGGGAGACTGAGGTGTGTGTGTGTGTGTGTGTGTGTGTGTGTGTGTGTGTGTGTGTGTGTGTGTGTGTGCCAGGTCCAGCATTCAGAGGGCTGTATAAAGGAGCTGGTCCTCTCTGATCCCCGATCAGACCTCAGAAGCTGGGATGGCACCGTGCATACTAATGGCTCACTTCTTTATCCTGAGGGAGGATCTGTGCCAGGAGCTCGTTCAGGGAAGACTGCAGTTTAAACTGGGCTATTCTGGTTCCGGGGACCTATTTTTTTTTTTTTCCTTTTAACAGAAAATGTGAGCTTCTAAAGGCCTCCTTCTACTCACAGTCAGTGAAAGTCAAAAAAATGGAGAAGCTCCTGTGAAATGTGTGTATCTTACATGGAAAAAGTCAGTGGAAATATGAAGGAAATCACTTCTGAGGGATGGAATCCATGGAAAAACTAACACGTGCACGCAACCATTTTTCCTAAATACCACAGTTATGCAATGCTGTGCGGAGACGGTTTGCACCCAAGCGCCTGAATACGACTTTTGAGCGCCGTCAAAATGAAGAACATCTGATAGCGCCGGAGAATCGGCAAGGAGCTGAGTCACCAAGTCCTCCATAAGTCAACACAAGACATAAAAGTCAGAGCGGGAAGGAAACGGAGAGTGGAGGAGGGGGTGGAGGGGGGTGTGGAGAGGCTTCGACGAGCACATTTACAGTTATTATATAAACACCTCGGTAAAGAGAAGCCCGGATCCAGCACGGTGACACAGCCAGATGACGGCAGCATAATTAAACAGTTTATTAACGTTTTAACATGACGATGAATTAAATTAAAGGCCGCAACGCTGTGTGTACGTGAGATCTAATTAGTACAAGGTTTAATGAAAACGGGAAATTATTTAATTTTCACCCAGGGTGCCTATTAGACGCAGCGTCTGCCTCAGCTTTCTGCCGGAGATCCGGCTGTTCTCACGGCGTTTCCGATTCAGTCTGTTTACTGACTGATAAAAACGAAGCTTTGGCTAAAACTGGTTACCTTTAATAGGTTGGCTACTTGTTAACTGGAGATGTTAATATCTCTCCAGTTCCCAGAGGGAAACTCAGGGCTTTGGATTGCTGCTGCAGAGGGACTGACGTTACTCAACATGACAGCAGTTTAATGTAAAAGTTAGGAGATGCTCTCAATCCATGCATAAATAAGTCATTTTCATCTTATTTTTGCTCTTACTCCTCGACATAAATGACTACTTTCTCTCTCAACATTTCAGTGAACCAGACTGAATTTCCTCCTGGGCGATGTGTGATGATGACCGGATCACTTCTCTGGACTCTCATTTCAGCAATAAAGCAGGGTTTCTCATTTCATAACACTTCAATTTTACTTTTTGCTAAAGTAATCACGACTCATGTGAGCGCTGTTTACTCATTTATTATCACTGCTAATCAGAAAAGTGAGGTTTGAAGCCCCACAGCAGCCAAAATCACCACAAACAGCTAAAGGCCGGACCGGGCCAAACGGCCCTTTCAGTCGTGAAGGCTTCAGATCTGAGGTCTATACAACGATCGCATTTCCACCTGCAGCAGCTCGGCTTTCACTCCGCGGACAATACGTCAATTATTCACACAGAGCAGATCGAACCACACAGGAAGCTGCCACACAGAACGCCTCGCGAATCGGGCCGTTTTCAAAAAAATGACATCTGGGATCGTGTTTCGCGTCAGCACTGCGAGGTTATTTCATACCTGGAGACTACGGGGTACGAGTTAGAAACACAAACAAGAAGGAAGAACGACTGAAAACAACTCACATGCTGCGAAAAAACCCTCCTAGAGCAAACTCACAGCTGGCATGAAGAGAAAGAGCACTGCTAAGAATCAGAGTACATAAGAATGATTTCAAATCACCAACATTCAGACGATATGAATCGACATGCTGGGAAAATAGTCCAGCTTACCTCTAAAATCCACACATCACATCCCGATAAAGTCACATATAGCCTTTAATCATGAAAATGTATTTGCTTGTCTAATTTCTGAAGCTTACAACCAAATAATCTAACAACTGATTCAGTTAAAAATGCATCACAGTATAACCAGATGGATGGATGGATGGATGGATGGATGGATGGATGAACGGATGGATGGATGCTGTAGGCCTTCCTGGATGGACAACAGAAAGCTTTTGAGGCCTAAAGAAAATATCTGGAGTTCTGAGGAATACTGATAAGAAGAAGCAATGAGTGATGTTGAAATAGTGAAATAAAACAGTTTTACAATCAAATACTTTTATAAATCTAAAGGAGACCAATTGAAATGATTGAAAAAGTTTCAGTGACAGACCATAAAGCTGTAACAACATGACAGTGGCAGACTAGCTACAGATACTTGTCAGATATGTCGGTCTTGGTGTTACAGTGTAAATAAAACATCAGGAAGTCCAGAATCCAACTAAAAGTTACTACCTGTGAGACGAAGCATGTGTGGCACGAGGGAGGCCCAAAGCGGTCCCTGTAACAACTCCTGTAAAAGTTGATGAGGGTGTGTGCAGATAATGGGAATATTTACCATGCTGTGTGCAGAGTTACGGTTACTTTTCATTCAGTGCCTCTCCAAAAAGGAAACTATTCCTTTAACAAAGACGATAATGGCTCCTTTGTGAGGGCAGGCCGCAGTCAGAGACGAGACTCAGTTCCAGCCGTAGTGAATATGTTGCTGACTCCAGCTTTACTACAAAAATTAGATTTTCCTTGGGATCAGCAGAAGCAGATCTGGCTTCAGCTGAGCCCCCCCCCCTCCCCCTCCCCTCCACCCCCCCTGCTGCTGCTGCTGCCCCACCTCCCGCCAGCAGATTAACACACTGAAATTGAAACTTTTCCTGCAACATCTAACACAGGCTGGCACACTTGTGGTGATGGAGGTGGGTGGGGGGAATTTGAACGTGTGCAACGTTTTCGTGTCTGTGTGTGTCAAAGCGGGGGAGGCATCTAAAAAAAAAAAAAAAAAAAAAAAAAAAAAAAAAGGAGGGGAGGGGAGAAGAAGAGGGGTAATGGATTAAAGGCATGCGTTAAAAAAAAAAAAGGATGGATGGTCCGCACTGCACTCTGTCTGCGTGCATCTCCTCTGCTCTCCGCTCCTCAAGTGTCTGTTTCCCACACCAGTCAAGGTTAACAAGCCGCGCTGGCTGGTGTCTGCGTCGGCTGCAAAACGGGGAGGGGTGGGGTGGGGGGGGGGGGGGGGGGGGGGGGGGGGGTGGAGGTGGAGGAGGGAATGGGGGGGGGGGGGGGCGCGGAGGGGTGAGGTGGTGCTGCAACTATACACTGGCTGAGCCGCCGTGTGATGATGCAGACGGGCGACTGGAGCCTGAAATTGTTCCCAAAAACCGAACCACATCATCCCCACCGAGCAGCGCCTGAGCGCCGCGCCGCGCGCCTCCGAACCAGCCCCGGGAAAAAAATTAAAAAAAAATAATAACCACGAGGTGCAAATGTGGAAATTCAGCCAGCAGAAAAGAATAGGGAAAAAAACGCACAATAAATTAGAGGCAAAAAAAAAAAAACTCCGGTGCGCACTGATCCGGCGGCACATCAAAGGAAATGTAGAAAGGATAGTTGTAATGGTGGATGAGGACACACGCACACACACACGCACGGGCAAAGTGATGAGGAATAAAACAAACGCGCTCATGTAACACAAGGTAGCAGAAGCGTCCATACCTTTCTCTCCATCACTATGCGCTTTTTTTTTTATTATTTTTTTTTTTTTAGGGCTACTCAACAACAGCAACTGTCGGAGGTGTCTCTGAGGAGCTGTCCGGTCGGTCCGGCGCGGCGTGCGGCTTCCCCCCTCAACTTCCTCACGGCGTTCACACAGCGGCGTCTATCCCTCTCACTTCCCCATTACTGGACAGCTAAGGCGACTTATTAGCGCTGGCCTGTGGGACGCCGAGCCGGGGATGGAGCCAGAGCCCGGATTGGCGAAGCCTTGTTCGGAAGGCAGCAGGAGCGCAGGCGCGGTCTCTGCTGGAGAGTCGATATAATGAAAAATCACCAGCGGCAGGGAGTGTCAGCAAATTATCCCCAACACACACTCCATTTCCCTTCTTATTTTTCTCTTTTTTTGGGGGGGGGAGGAAAAGCAGTGTTTGTTGAAATGAAAAGACAGAAATGTGAGATTCGCCTCATCCTGCGCGCAGTAAATGTTGATTTTATTGTAATATTTGGGAGCAGCGGAGGAACAAAGAGACGCAGGTTCAAACCTGTTCACAGCAACAAAGGAGCAGGAGCAGCTCCCTAAACACAAAAACAGAGCTGGACCACTTTCTGAGCAACATCACATCATGGCTCACTGGAACACACAAACAAACAAACAGAAAGAAACCGTGAACCATTTTCTCTGATTTTTGATGTTTGGAAAAATTTCTTCACCTTATATTTTGAATTTCACCTTTTCATATAATTTTTTATAAATATTATTTGTGTATGTGTGTGGTTTTAAAGAAACGATGGCACTGGAGAACCTCCCAGGTAGTTTTTCAAAAAACATGCATGTGATGTAACTGGTGACCCTAAATGTCCCATCAGGACACTTTCACTGTTGCCTTTGTACCTGGAAGATAACGCTGTCACCTCCTTTTTCCAAAAACACATCAGAGAGAGGACTTCATATTCTGCTCAGGTTTCTATGAACCTGTTTTGAGCATCTTCCCCTCTCATCGTGATGAGCAAGACCACCGCCACACACAGCATCCCTCCTCAAATGTATCACATTTTCATGTTGACTCAGGTGTTTCTCACACAGCAGTCTACCACCAGGTTACCACAGCGATGACCCCGGGCTGCCGGCGGTCTGCAGTGACCCAGACAGGAGCCCAAGGACACGGTGTAAAAATAGTGGCGAGTCCAGGCGTGATTTAAAACGAGAGGCTTCCTGAAGAAAACACGTCGCCAGACCGTCGCTGCACTTTGAGTGTGACGAATGCTGCATAAATAAGACTACTAAGAGGTTATTGGTAGATTTGGTGACAAACAAACATGGCGGCAAAACACTTTCCATGATTTGAAACTGATTTCTAAAGCACAGAACGAAATTTTATTGTTTCCTGAAATTTGGCACCGAAGCTGCAGCTGCATGCAGATCATAAAGATTAATTCACAAAGAGATTTAGTCATGAAAGTCTCATCATAGTGCTTGAGGCAAAAGTATAAAACATGTAACATGGCTTCACTTTCCTTTTTTTAAGTATGAAGCAGTTGTTTTTGCATTTTTTTCTATTTTATCTTTAAATAAAATTTCATCTGATGAATTTTTCATTGTTTTTTTTTTCCAATATAAAAGAACAGGATTCTATTGGTTTGTCACTGTTGTGTCTCTTAAATGCCCTTTTACCCATAAATAAATCAATGACTATTTTATTAATGCTTGAAAAGACAAATACAAACCACCTAATGTTTGATTTGTAATGTGAAACCAGCACATATCTGTTGTTTCCCTGCTCGGACACATCAATCCGTCTCTGTTAATGAGGAATTATTCATCTGACTCAGGTGTGTCGAAGCAGAAAAACATGTAAATGATGCAGAGCAGTAAGCAGAAGCTCATCTTTTATTTAATGGGGGGATTTAAGATGAAATGCGCTTTGTGCCGTCTGAATAAAAACCTCCAGTGTCCACCGAGCGGCTGGTTTCTCTCACATCAGCACATTAGTCACTTCTGAGTCAGCGCCTGAACCCTCTCCACCTGAGCGGCTGCAGCAGCAGCAGCGAGCATCAAACGGCCCATTAGGTTGGAGAGCAGGATCCCGGGGCCGGAACCAGTCCAGACCGGGTCAGGTCTGACCTGGAAACACCGTCCGGGCTCCCGCCGAACGAAGAGCGAAGGCAGCACATCTGGGTCAGAGTCGTGCTTCAGACGGAGCTCTCTCTTTCTCTCTCTCTCTCCGCAGTGCAGCCCACTCACACCCACCCTCCACCCACCACCTCCAGCCGCACAGGTTTACTGCCGGAGCTCCGGCTCAACACCAGCACAGAGAACAAAAGGTTCCTGAAGGCTGAACAGCGGCGGCGTCACTGTTGACACCTGAGCAGCTTTTATGAGCCTCTCCGAGCAGAATACTGAATTCATATTTAAATAAAATGGACTTTTTATTAAACTGCAGACGGAGGAGTTGATCGCCCCGACACACTTTCAGTCTCACTTATAAAAGCAGAACATCACACCTTTGAAATATTCGCAAATGTATCTTTATTAGTTTGTGAGACCAGAGGAAATATTGACTGATCTTGGATTAAAACCAAACGAGCCTTTTTGGCAACTGCAGATTTAATGTTTCAAGTTGAACCTGAGGATTTTCTTCTTCGTGTCAGTCCTGGACGTCAAAATAATCGATAACAGGCTCTTCCTTCACGGCCTTGGACCAGGTACTCTCACCGGTGACCCTGTGTTGGGGACAGCGGAGCATCAGACACACAAACATACACTTGTTAAACTACATCGCTCACAACTGATGGAACATCAGACGAGACCAGTTCTGTAAACTCTACTGGTTTCTGAAGTGATCATAAAAGACAGTATTCACAGCGCTCCACTTCTTCCAAACTTGTGAGGTTACATTTGTTTAAATTCATTTTAAAATAATAATAAATAAGTCTCTTCAGAGCAGAAACAAAGACGTACTTGCTGCTGTGCTGTTTGATATGAGCGATGGGGGGAGGGGCCCTCGCCGCCGTCTCCCGCTCTATCAGGGACGCCAGCGTCGCGTTTGGACAGGCCGACTTCCCCCTGAGAGCGGAGCAGAGATACACAGGCACATCCTCAAGCGTCCCAATCAGCCGTTTCACTGGAGCGCCGGCGGACAGTCCTACTTGTTGGCTGTGATGACCACGTTTCTCTTGGGCTCGCTGTCGTAGCTCACGCTCTCCACGCCGTACACCTCGGCCAGCTCGTGGATGATCTTCCGGTGCTCTCTGTTCATCGGCGGGAAGCAGTGGCTCTTCTTCGGCTGTTTCCCCTGCAGGCGTCGGCAACAGGCGTCCGTCAGTCGGTTCACATTTTCACATTCAGAAGCAAAGCGTTAATGTCTTTCTTCTTTCAGAGTGAAGCTGGATGTGGGATCGCTGTGTGCGTTTGACAAACGGCCAACAGAGCAGTGTCAGGCATTGTGGGATTGATTAGGATCAGACTTTATAGTCCACATCAATCTGATCGTGTTATTCAGTGTTTATTTAAAAGGAACAATCCGAGCTTACAACTGGAAAGAATTCAATCAGACTGACGAAACAGGCGGTTTCATAAAGTGGTATCCTACAGCGGTGATTCGTGTGTGTGTGTGTGTATGGCATTTGGCTTGCATTAAAAGAAAAAGATCTAATGAAACAAACAGCACTGCTGCAGCTAATGCAGGACATGAGGACAAAAGAAAACTTCACAGAAAAACCCAGGTTTCCATCTGGAAGAACTGTTTTTCTGGCTGCTTTTTGATAAGAAAACCATTTCATTCAGGGGAAGAGAGTCATGAACGACACTTCTTTATCCTTCTGACATCTTCAAAATCCACAGCTGGTTCTTTATGGAACGTGTGACAGAGGATTCACTAAGCAAGATCAAAAATAGCAGAATATACAGCAACTGAATCAGAAAATAACATGAAAACATATGAAGATTGTGAAACAGGTTGTTGTCTCACATTTGGATTAATATTACAAATTTGCCGTAAATTCTGTTTTTCTATGACAGGATAAACCTGTTGCTCTCACTAAACGTGCAGCTGTGCTGAAAACACATGCCAACTGACTGAAGAAAAAGCAAAGGTCCAACAATACTGATGCAGAAATACCGACTCAAAGGCTCCTATATGAAATTCCTAAGCAGCCATTTTCAAGGTCAAATCTAACAGCTTCTGTCGTTCAGGCTACAAAACTCCAGAGGTTTTTCTGAAATAGGGACACAGATGGAGACTGCTGCCAGAAATCTGCACCATCATTTTCTGACAAGCTGCTACGAACTCTTTAAATGTCACAGATGTTACAGCGCTCCGTTTATCTGAAACTACTCTTCTTGTGAAGGCAAAAAAAAAATAAAAAAAAATTAATCATGTCTTTGTGAAAACCAAAATTTAATTAACTGATGTGTTTTTGTCATATATAAGGAATGAGTCATTGGAAGAATGAATCAGTAACAATAAAAAGGGAGATCTACTTGAGTATCCACTAAGGGAACAATAAGAATCCACTTTAACACTCCCGCTAAAATCATCCAAGTCTTTGATCCCGTTTCAAAATGACCTGAAGAACATAACAGATCTTTTTACATGATTGTTTGTTCTCAAAATGTTTCAAAATGCTCACAAGTGAAAGATCAACGTGAAGCCTTCTTCAGTGGAACATTTTCCAGAGCCACCAGCAGAGGGCGTCTCATATTCACATTCATTCTAAGTTCATGTTAGAAGCATTTGGTTTTTATAAAAAGGGATTTTAAATGATTGCCATACCTTATTTGCAAGCTCAACAAGATTTTTTATCTTCTCTTCGACTTCAGTGACAAATCTGAGGTCTTTCCTAGAAGACAGAAAGGAAGAAGCGGCATGAATATCAAGGATTGGTTCCATTATGCGGTCTGCTGTGGCGGCGGCGCGGAGCTCGGACCTGGCGTCGTCTTTGAGGCTGTCGCTGTACACGGAGGTGGAGCGAACGCTGAAGGGGTCGGACGACGGCTCGATCTGCAGCGCCTCGGCCAGGCGCCTGTTCCGCTCCAGCGTGGCACACTCCTGATCACATTCCAGCCTGACGGACATTTTTAAAAGATCGCATTTTTAGAGGAGAATACTCGCACACCATTTATTGTAACTTCCACTAAAATGTAAATGAAAAATGTATAATCTATATAGTGTAAAGTCCTGAGTTTGACGTAATTTCCTGCTTGATCCTACCTCGTCTGTTTTAGCTCCTTCTTGGAGAGAAGCGGCCCGATGTCCATGGAGTTGCCGAGCTGCATGTCGGACAGTTTACTGGCCACAGCGATCGCTGCGTACCTGCAGCGTAACAGCAGCAGTGGGTTTAGCAAGGTGAACCTAAAAACAAAAAGCTGCACGTAATGAAAGCGACACCGACTTCTGGTAGGAACTGGTTGCTTCAGTGCAGGCCACGGTTTCCTTCCTTCGACCACAGGCGCACTGCAGAGCAACCTGCGGAGAACACTGAGCTTTAGACTCTTTTAAAGGTTAATTACACACGTGAGAAATTCTGCCTTTGTGAATGGTCTAATTGTTAAATTAATCATTCGCTGCAGATGAATCATTTCCTCCATGGTAGACGTTTATGACAGTCGCACAGTTTTAGAGCAGATGTCAACAACTGCAGGCAGCCTGCAGGAGCGGAGACACACACACAGCTGGCCCGCAGAGCGACTGGACGAGAATTCATCCGGGAGAGTAAAAGGCGATCAGGAAACAGCGAGGTTACAGGTGGGAGGAGGAGCGTTTGACGAGCTCCAGCTGTACCTTCGCCGTGCAGGTGGTGCGTGGGCAGCTGCTGCCCTTGTGGCAGGGGGCGGAGCAGGGGTGGCTGCAGTCTGGACGGGGGAGCGCGCAGGGCTGCTGGCAGCCGCCGTCCGCCAGGCACTCCCCCCGGTGGCAGGTGCGCTTGCAGCGGTGCATGTCGCAGGGCAGCGTCTTGCTGCAGGTCAGCCCGCAGGAGATGTCTTGGAGGTGACAGGGGATGTTGCTGCGTTGCTGCGAGTCAGAGGAAAAGAGCCTCGCTGTATTTCCAGGGATCGGAATAAGACATGGTGGAGGTTTGCGAGCGGCGGGGGGGCTTTACCTCGTGGTTCCCCATGCACCATTTCTGAGTGAGGTAGGTGCAGGGGGGACATTTCTCTTCACTGTGGCAGTTGTGAAACACTACGTGAGAAGCAGACTTTAGGAGAGCGCTCGCACTCGGTCAGGGTGCAGCTCCGCAGAGCGAGCAGGAGGCTCCTCTCACCTGGATGGTCACACTCGTGTCTTCTGGTACAGAGGTTTTTGCACTCTGGAGGCTTGGTACCGCAGGGGATGGGTGGGTAGAGCACAGAGAGCCCACAGTGGCACGTCAGCTCGTCAAAACCTGCATTAAAGACCGAAAAATGACACATCAGATACACCAACACTGAGGGAGAGACTACAGCAAAGGATAATGCTCAAACCAAAACCCTGTTCTCTTTTCATGGACAGAGTAACTAATGTTTTTCAACTTCTCATGAAGAAACCGGGAGTAAGTGACTGCGGGACTCACTGGATTGCCAGCAGGGTTCACAGTTTCCACGGTGACAGGGCTCCTGGCAGCGATGGAGGCCACAGTTCAGCTTGTAGCCGCAGATCAGGGGGCACTTGTGCTCCGCGCTCTGAACAGAGCCAGACAGGGAAACGGTAAGGTTCACCTCAACTCATACACGAAATGCTTTCTGCTCTTTCTTTAATGTGCTGCAGTTTGAAATGTGGCGCCCTTTACAGAGAGCGTACACCGCACTATAGCAAAGCTGGAGCATAAAACTAGATTCTCCAGTATAAACACATCAGAAAGAGTTCTCTTAAAAGGGTTACGTTACATTCAGGTATAATATTCAGCACAAATACACTTTCTATATTCTTCTTCAATAATTTATTTTGCAAAAGAGAATACTCACCACACAGCAGAGCTCGCCACATTTGTGTCGACCGCAGGAGCGTTTCTTGTTGCAGCGCCGCTCACAAGTGAAAACAAGTTCGTCTGAAGCAAACGAACAGTCAGAAATGAAACTTAAGGCAGGAGAGGAGACGTTTGACACACCTCCATCTACTGTTCTTAAAATCTCACCTTCTTTTTGGATTTGTTCACACGGGACCTCCTGAAAAACAACAACAACAAAAAAAAGGTTAAAAAAAATGAAGCAGTGATGCAAGAAAAGGTTCTGCTGGTATTTTTCAACACACCTTCATCTTGGAGCCACAGCGGCACCTGACAGTGGAGGTCAGAGAGCAGGGCCCACAGTCGCCCTCGTGGCACAGCTTCTCACACAGATGGATGGTGTCTGAAACACGACGACGGAACAACACAAACACAGAGAAGACATTAACAGTCATATTTCCCTCTGAAAATCAAAATTCAACCACACCCTTCACATGATCAGATGTCGGCGTTTGTTCTTCTCACCGCTTGAGCCGCACGGCAGGGGTTTGCTGCAGGTCCTTCCACAGGAGGGGATGGGATCGGAGCAGCTTCGCCGCTCGGAGTAGCCCAGCTCCAGCAGCTTGGTCAGCGGCGTCTGGCCGCACGGGCACGTCTTCACCAGGGACGGGGAGCGAGGGCACGGCTGGCACGGCCCCCGGTGGCACACCTGCTCGCACCGGTGAGCTTCACAACTCAACTGCCTGAAAGGAACCAAAAAACACAACGAATGATGAAAAGAAATGTGCATCAAGCATCTTACCATGAGTGCTGCAGAGTCAAACTTACTTTCCACATAGTTTCTGACAGGAGAAATGTCCCGAACCGTCAAATCCTTCTTGGTCTGTGCCACACAGGACATCTCGAGTGGCAACACCGCAGTAGCAAACTACACAAAAACACACAAAACAAACTCATTACAACCTGCGTAGATTGTGATGCATCTCCAGTGCGCCCCCGCCAGAGGGAGACTCACCCTGCTGAACCGGCAGCTGGCAGGGCTGGCACGCCCCGCTGTGGCACACCTGCACGCAGGTGTGTTTGACACAGTTGAGCGCAGCGCCGCACACTTGGTCGCACTGCAGCACGGCGGCCTGGCCGCATCTCATCGGCTGACTACAGGGAGACGACTTGTTCAGCATTGAGCAGCAACAGAAGATCGAGCTCAAATTTAAAAGATCCAGTACCTCGTTTTCCCACAGACGCAGGATTTTGTTACGAAGGCGGGACACTGAGGACAAGGTCCGGGGTGACACAAGCTGAGGGAAAACACAGAAGGTGTTTTAATGAACAAGTTTACACCTTTCATGAGCAAACTGATTGAAAAAGATTTAAGTGAATAAGGTTTTTTTTTTTTTTTTTCCCATTTCATTTTATTTGGAAGGCTCACATGTTGCAGGGATGGTGGCAGTCCACTCCACTCCTCTTTTTGCCACACATGTCACCACAGCTGTGGGGGATCTCATTTCGCTGAAACTCTGGGTTCGTCACTTTACCTGCCAATCAAATACAGAGGAAATCGTGACGATGTGATTTCTCTTTCTGAGTATCAGGACGTCTTTATGCTGCTGTAGAAAAACACAGCAGGTCTGGTGGAGCATGCAGGAGACAGATACACACCACAGAAGCAGGAGTAGGAGGTCGGGTGCTTTGTTGCGACGTTCTGGCAGGCTGGACAGCGCCACCCTTCAGCTGAATCTGCAAAACAGCATTTTTAGCATGTGAGCACCATTGTTTTGTTTTTTTTAACTAAACAGAACGCTCTGCGCAATGTGATGACAACACAAAAACTCCATTCGGCCTCAATGTTTTCAAACAGCGGTAGGAAACAATGGAATGTTCACTGCATGAGCCACATCGACCACCAGCCGGTTATGCAGCGACCACACAGACAGTCACGAGCCGTACCGTCCGCCTGCGAGGCCGGGGATCGGGCCCATTTCTTGATGCAGTTCAGGTGGAAGACGTGGTAGCAGCTCTGGCAGCTCCACACCGGCGCCATGACCCGGATGATGTCGCAGCAAACCATGCACTCGTACTTCTCCTCAGAGAGCTGCTCGATCAGGCAGCCTGTGGAGACAGAAGGTCTGAGCTTTAGGAGACAGCAGCCCAGGCTGAAGCAAATGTAAATCTAATCAGAAAGATGTGAAATCTCTTGAAAGGAGAATTTGTGATTTCTAGAATCTTCTCCATCACACTCATGCTGGCTTAAACCCTGTTGTGTAAAGCCGTCAGTGTATTTTCATCAACTTACAGTCATAGTGTGACTTTCATGGTAATTTTATGTCACTTCGGGTAGCTAGCTTTCACTGATGAATGACAAGAGGCATTTCTACCATCTGCTGTTGAGTTTTGGCTTTCAGTGTTGCGTTATGTCTACCATTACTAAAGCAGCTCTCCTTCAGGAGGTCATCTAACGGGCCAGACAAGACAACTGACAGGCTAGTTGTGGCTTGCGGATGACACCTCTGATTTAAGCGATTCCTGTCTCGCTAGTTTGGAATCAAGCCACAAAAAAAATAAGTACAAGGACAGAATAGGAGTATGTGGGGATAAGTGCTATCCTCAGCGCGGCTGCATGCTGCGTCATGATACTGGCATCAGCAGGCACGATGAGTTTCATTAGTGACTCGTGAATAAAACTCAATTAGATCAAAAGGGAAATTTTTTAGATACCTGTGGAAGGTAGTTTTCAGAAGTTTGAGACAAACCTGTTTGCGTCTCTTTGCTCTTGGGCACCTTGTCCCAGCTCCTCTGGTTGTCTTTGTGATAGTTCTGTTGGTGTGGTCGTCGGCCCCCTCTGGCCTGAGGAGCTGTCAGTCGTCCTGACGCTCTTCCTGCTGACTTGTGAGATGATGTGCCGTGGTCGGAGTCGTCCTGGCCGCTGGCGCCCCTTTCTGAGCCTTCCTCCTCGTGGGCTGGTGGCTTTGGAGGTTTGATTGGCCCCTGGCGTCTCTTCAGATAATTAGGGTTCTTCTGATGACTATTTTGTTGATACTCTGAGCTTGTAGTGTTTGGCTGAACTCGTGCATTTTTTTCAGAAGAAGTGTGTGAGCTCTGATTCTCAACTGCCATGTTGTCTTCCTTTAAATGAACTCTCCTCTGGTGCTGCTCTTCTCTCCTCTGCTCATGGCCAAACTTCCGCGGTTTCTTCGATCTGGCATCTTGATTTTCATTTGTTTGATCCAAATTCCGGTTCACATATCCGCTCCGCCAGTTGGGTCCATCGGGTCCATCCATGGGACGAGCACCTGAGTGGTAAGCTCCTGCATATCTGTTAGTGTCACTGTGCGGGACAAAGTCACTTCCTCCTTGCCATGAAGGACCTGAACTACCAAAGTTCCCATTGAATCCTCGGTTACCTTCTCTTCTCCCTCTTCCTCTGCCTCGTCTTCTGGCTGCGTCCTCTGCAGGGTAGGGAGGACGGTAATACTCAGCAGAATTGGAAGAGTTCTGGGGGGAATACGGGGTATAGTTCTGATAAAAGTGTCCATAATGTTGTGGAAAATCATGACTATCACTGCTCAGGTTTCTGTCGCTGTTGTTTCTGGGTCGACCTCGTCGAGACTTGGGCTGATGTGGCTTTTGATGCGACGATCCATCTGGATTGAGGTTAGGTGGGTCTGCAAATAAAAGAAATTGGAAGTGTTAGAAGCCTGAAACTGTCTACACTAAAATTAGTAAAATCAGTAAACCAATAACTCTTAGGTCGAAACAAAAAGAAAGCCCAGTTATTTAAATTACAACATGAGCCACAAATTATTCCTAAAGACACTCATAACTACCAAAGGGGTATCTAATACATCCTAAGGAGACAGTGTATGTCAAAAATAAACACAAAATCTACACACAGGCATCTGAACAGGTGTTTCCTGAGGAAGCTACTGCACGCCAGAGCTCAGACATCCATCACCTTTCAATCAGTCATCAATGAATTTAAGTTAAAATAAAAACCTGAGTCACCGGTGACTGCTGAGCTACGCAGTTACAGATTAATAACCCCAAATTAAAGTGTGCAACATCTCAAAGGTCACTGACTTTCTGTCACGTCAGTTCCGACGCGTTCAGGCGCTAAGCTAACATTAGCATCAGAGAAAGCTAACAGACGTCAGCTCCAAGTTTGAGTTAACAAACAACCGCTGGCTGACAAAACCACCTTTACCAGGCTAGATAAAGCCAAGCTGTTTTCACACGATAAGTATGACTGTCCTCTTCACGACACAGCTGAACAGAGACATGAATCATGTGAGGTACCTGAGGAGCTCTCGGCCATTCAGTTCCAACTTCTCGTTTCTGCCACAAGTTTGTCGACGGGCAGCTTTGAGAGCGATGACAGGCGGCTTCAGACGCGGAGCGACAAAATACAACTTCCCTCCTTGTTCTCGGGCTGCCGAAGCCGTGGAAGACCCCTCTGAAGCGGCAGATTACCCGGACCAGGCGGCACGCAGGGTCCGGAGACAGGCGAGCTAACAGCGCGCGCTGGATCAAGTCAGCCAGAAGACGAACGGGAACTTCCGGTTCGCCTTTTATGTAAGAATAAAGCAGGCGTCCTGAATTACACAACAATATCGTTGCTATTATAAAGATTGTATTGCATAAAAATTATAACAGTAAATAAAAGTCGTATGTTTTAAGGGAAATTGTTTTTGTTTTGTTTCTCCCTCCCAAAGTCTATTAAATGCGCCGTACAAATAAAATGACCGGAAATCAGAAAGTATCACTTTTGCAATGAAAAAAATCACAATAAAGAAAATTTATCATTAATTTTGTTGAAAAAAAAACTACCATTTGAATTATTTTTTTTTAACTTAGTAAAACACCTAACACGTGATGTTTAATTAGACCAAGGATGCCAAAAACATATAAATTTAGAAATTAAATACAGTATAGTTTCATCATGCCACAATAACATTTAAATTTGACATTTAATGTTTTTATTTATTGTGGTGCAGAACATAGATGATGAAAATTAATATTTTCACAAAACCAAACAATAAATACCGAAATTTATACAGTCTCAACATAAAGTGAATTTCAATTACACTTATTGGAGCAGATCATCCCCCCAACCCCCACCCCACCTAAAAAAAAGAGGGAAAAAAAAGAAGAAGAAGGGAAAAACTTCTGTTTTCGCAGTTGCATTATGCATGGATTTGAGGTGAATAGTTTTCTGTCTTTCATGGAAGCATCACTAATGTTTCAGGGTTTCAGGATGGGTCTCAGTGTCATCTGTCTCCACTACTCTAAAGAAAGTTGTTTAAAAAACAGTTTCTTTCTTTTTAAAATAATAAGGATTTAATTGGAGGTTTGGAAGGCTGGATAGGAGCGTATTGCTGGTCACTTCTGGTCCATGGATCTCACTTTTGATGTCCTTAAACTGGAGCGTAATATACAATAGGTGTTCATGTTTATAGCTGCAGGAGCATCTGAAGAAAAAACGGCGAATTGACAAGGATAAATATTGCTAAAACAACACTTATTCTGATTGTAATATTGTTAATTTTTTAATGAAAGGACAAACCTTTCAAAAATAATTAATATTTTGAGAACCTTTGCGCTTGAGAAAAAACCCATCAATGCCCACATGGTGGCGCTTCATGTTTGGTTTTCTGGTTTTCTACCACTAAACAGTGGATTATTCCAGATGGATTAAAATTACAATGACATAAATTCCTGCGCATTTCTGCTGATGTTTCCCTGAATTACACAAATAACACTTTGTCTGCAGACTGCATTCATGGAGCTTTATAAAGGAAGAGAAAGTGAATTTGAATTAATGAAAACTTTGACTAGTTCAATGTGAATTGACGAAGCTGGAATAAACTTTGAGGATACTTGTGATTAAACATCAAGCCTGAGTTGTGTCCACACACTTACACACTATACATTAGATCACTGAGTTTGGAAATGGCAGATAATCCTGGCAAAATATCAACAGGTGTCCTTCAAAGCCTGATAAGCTGTCTCACAAGTAGTGCTAACTAGTTAAAAGAGTCAACGTTGTGTTTCTTGACTACATCAACTGAGGAAAAAAAATAATGGGAGCTGATGGTCATATGAGAGTGTTATATGGTGGTAACTGTATCAAAAAGTTAGAAACTGAGAAACTATTGCGTCTGTTAGACAGAATTGAACTTTTTTGAGTCCTAATGTTTAAAAAGATACAGTCGAACAAAGATTATTTTCTTTAGTTATCATACAAAAAAAAAAATGACTGATGTTCCCTGAAAGTAAAATGATGAACAGACAGTCCGAATATAGATTTATACCTTTCAAGTATCACGCAAACTAGATAATACTGTGAAAAATACCCCCCAAACTAATATGATCAATCATTATAGTTGTGATATGTGTGTCTACTGTTGCAGATCTCACCAACATCTCAGCTCACTCTGCAGTAGCTCAGCGCAGCGCGCATGCGCAGAGCGGCTCGGCGCCCCGTTAGGCAGGCGCGGTGGGTGGGAGAGAGAAGTCCGTGAAGCGCGCAGGAATGGACACACGCCACCAGAGCAGACAGGCCGTGGTAGCAAAATAAGATTCACTGGCGACATTTTTCATTTCAAAGAATGTATGTTTTTTTTATGTTTTATGTGCACTTCAGTTTCTGTACATGGATTGTGTTTTTTTTCTATTATTGCAATGTAATATTCATGTATCAAATGCACAACATTTTGATGTTTTCTTGTTGTGCTAATCTCAGTATGGCTGGATTGGAGCGATGTACAGAGATGTACAGGATATATGTCTCATAAACAAGATAATATTTATGTCTGGAGATGGGTTCAATGTTCATGTGTCATTTTGTTCCATTTATTAAAACAGGCTAAGCAAAGTTTCACTCTGACCTCAAAAAGCAAGCAAACGAAACATAGACTCATCCATCTTTGCTATTCATAGTAATTTTCTGTGTTTGTGTTCATATGAGCTGTAAGGGGTTGATAGCCTTGATCAGAGACCCACAGGAACCTGCCAGCAATGAGATCTCTAATCCCAAGTCCACTTCTTTAACCTCTTGGCCTCCACTCCAGTCAGAAAGTCCTAACATAAGGAATAAAAGTCCATGAATGATAAACCCAGATTTCAACATTCAATTTTGTTAAACAAACATAAAAGATGTATACAAACCTACAGTCTGAAACAAAAATTGCAAATTCAAATTAGGTATTTTCAAAGTTAAAATACTAAATATCTGAAAAAAAGACATTTCAATATGCATTACATATGGATGGAACATATGGATGATTGCACACATACTATTGTTAAAGGAAAACACTGAAGCAACAGTGAAGTGCATCAATAAATTCAGACTTTTAAGCTATGAAAATGCAGGTTAAAAGATCAGAATATAAATTCAAATCATATGACGTGATTTTCAAAGTGATTTTTTTGGAGTAGATTGCACTTGAGTATTTGAACATGCGCATAAAAGTACCACAAAGCGTGTTATTGTGCGTATCTGTAATTCATTATGTTCACTTCTCCTGAAAGCTGGACCAACATTTGCCGAATTTATTCTTTCTTTTTTGCATCCTAATGACTTTTTATGTCTTAAAAATGCGCAGAGAAAGTGGAGGACGCGCGCGCGCGGCGCGCGGTGTTTTTACGCTGAAACTCCGGGTCGGACATGGCGCCTCCTCCCGCGCGGAACTTCACTCCTCCTTTCCTCCTCCTCCTCCTCCTCCTCCGCCTCCACTCCTCCTCTGAGCAGCTCTGAGCGCGGCCGAGCAGCGGAGTAGAGCCCCGGACCGTGTCTGCGCCAGCCTTTAGCTTCAGAAAAACCCCCGCAAACCGCGGCCGGAGACGACCGGAGCGAGCCCCCGCCGCGCTTCCACACCTCCCGGGCGCACCGTGGACTATGGTGGACGGCACCCAGCGGCTGGCCACGGAGGACGGCTTGGACGACGGGCGCCTTATTGCACATCTGTAGAGCATAATGAGGGCATCCGCTATTCTTCGCGGCGGCTTTTCCTCCGAGCTTTAGTTACAGACGCGCGGTGACACCGGTTCTGAATGTGTCGCGTTTAGGCATCATCCTCTCGAGGAGCAGACACGCGCCGAGGGGACGCAGCCCACAGACACTGAGTGAAATTCCTCCTCCCCTGGCCCCCGGGGACCGTCAAGTCATCTGAGAAGTCATTTGAGAAGAAGACACGTCTTAATCATCTCGATACTCAGGCGCAGTTTTGAGGGAAAATCGTGGGGTTTTTTTTTTCGCTTTCGTTCGCTTTCTTTGTTTCTTTTTTTTTTCTCTCTCTCTCTTTTTAAATCTCCCATGTTTTTGTCTTTCTGAACAATCATCGCCAACCCTCCCGTAGGCATTTTTTTTTTTCTTTTTCCACCCCCTCCAGTTAAAGGATGCCGGATCAAATATCGGTGTCCGAGTTTCTCTCGGAGACGACAGAGGATTACAATTCCCCGACGACGTCCAGCTTCACCACCCGCCTGCAGAGCTGCAGGAACACCGTCAGCGTGCTGGAGGAGGTAAGGCCACGGAGGATGGATGGATGGACGTGATGGAGGGAGAAGCCTCGTGAAACACTGCAGCCACTCTCACTTTCAAACCTCCTCGCTGAGAGAAGCGTCTCTGAACGCGATCCGCCAGAAATTCAACTGTTGACAGCGAGAGATGTTTTAAAGCTGCACATCAGAAACCCAGAAACCAAAATAACTGCACCTGTTGCCCTTTTGAGGGCATTTTTTATGATATCTGACCAACAATCTGAACCAGAAATATCTCCATGCACAGTGTGTGTGTGTGTGTGTGTGTGTGTGTGCGCGCGCGCGCGTGCACGAAGGTGAACTCTCATCTCTGTGTTTCATCTGAGTGATTCTTACTCCTCTTTCTCTCCTGATATCTGGAGTAATAGCAGGGGGGTGGGGGTGGCTTTGTGTTGGTGAGAGTGCAGGGAATAGAAGGATGTGCACTCAGGCCTGCAGCTCACTGTGCTCACTATTACATAACTCACAGCTTCAGAGCATGCTGCCAGGATGTGTGTGAGTGAGTGTGTGTGTGACACACAGAGAAAGACCTGTTCTGGTCAGATCTGGATTGAACCGTCTCAGAATGATCACTCCTTTCACACACACGTACCCCAGTGCATTGAACATTTCCTATATTGTGTTTAAGAAAGAGTGAGCTCCTGATTGCGCCTTTACGATGCTGTGTCACGTTTGATCACGTGTGAATCCCGTAATCAGGTCTGGCAGGTGGGCTCGCTCGGGAGCGTGGTGCCTGTGTTTTCCCCATCTCCTCCATCTCTTCCCGTCTCCGCCACCCATTGCCCTCTGCTGGCATCCTTCCTGCTCTGATTAAATGGAGCATCAGACCGGGGGGAGCCCACACCTTCGCCGTCGTCTGTTCAAGCTAAAGCATGACCTCATTTTCTGCGCTATCTGCAGACGTGAATGACTTCAGGCCCGCAGGATGAAGTCAGGTAAAGCAGGGGGGGGGGGGGGGGGGGGGGGGGGGGGGGGGGTGTTGACTGTGATCCTGAGCCGCTCATCTGTGTTGGTGTAGCTCGGCTAAATGGAGGTTATTTTGGAATCACGGCGACTTACTGTTACCGTCTCATCCTTTGTGAACCATTCGTCAAAATCAAGATGCTCAAACTGCCGGTGTTTCCATACGGCAGTTGGAACTAACCGGACTGGAAGAGGCCTGCAGCACCGGCTTGTTTGAGGTCTTTTTTTTTTTGGGTTTACTTAGGTAAAGAAGTCGACAGATCACATGTCAGCGGTGAAAGCAGCCTGACGATAACCAGACATGGCGTGTTAAAAGGAGAAAACGCAGGCCCCGTCCTTCCCTCGGCTTACTAACAGACAGTAAATCTCACACTCGTTGCCATCCATCACTTTACAGCTTCAGTCTTTTGTGACTTTATTATATTATAACATTGGAGAATCCACCAAAACAGAGCCGGGGCCTGTGTTTATCCCAAACCTGGAGCGCTCCTTCAGTCTGCTGACTCTAACAGGGAAAAAGCTTGCATCATGAATCACCTCTCTGGCTCCGAGCCTCCGGACCCAGAGACTGCAGCAGCCCAAACGAAAAACATCTGTTGGAAAGGGCCGCCATGTGCGCTTGGCTTCGGTAGCCGCTCTGGAATTTTCGCGGAGATCACATGACAAGGAAGACCATTATGCTGGCACCGAAGGGAGAGCAACATGCTCCTCGGCGTTCAGACAAAGACGAGATGCGCCCGAGAGCTCTCCCTGGAGGAAGTCGGCCTGCCGGGTCGCCTGAATCCGTCGGACGACCGGCCTCGAGCCACGAACGCCCCCCAGACGAGCGTCTCTCTTCTGAAATTATCGGTCCCGTTTGATCCCTTCTGAGACTCGCTTGCATCATATTCAGAGCGAAGCCGCTGCAGAGAAGCAAACCGCCGGCGGCGGCGCCCGAAGGAGAGTTTGTTCAAACCGTTTCCGGGTTTCTGCTGAGCTCCAAAGTTCTTCTCCCCAAACTCAGAGCAGTCAACACTTTTTTCACCCCCCCACTCCCTCCCAGTCGTTTCCTCGGTATGTTGACAAGGTAAATTATGCAGCGGTATGGTGTGAATATTTAATAGTGTAACCCGAGGGGGAGAGTTGACCCGTCAGTCTGTGCACACCTCCACTGAGTCATCCTGGATCTGCAAAGAAAGGAAGAAAACCAGCCGCTGCGGCGACGCGTCGTCTTCATTTCGCCACCATGTGTCAATTATTGATCGCCGGGTAATGACACTGAGGCGTCCGTGACTCACCGGCCTCCACCCGAGAGGGTTCTCCACCCCAACGCTCCAAGATGTTGACTGTTTACCGTTGGATCGGTGCAGAGATGTGGAAAACAATGAGCAGCGAGATGGAGAGTTAAAGTTGTTAAAAATAACCTTCCCGGCTGTGCTGTGTGGAGACGCAGGAGATGGGGGCATTGTGTGTGTATGTGTGTTTGTGTGTGTGTGTGTGTGTGTGTGTGTGTTTGGTGTGTGGGTGGTAGACCGGAAAGTGGCTGATGTGTCTGGGTTTTATTTTTGCTGTCATGCTTGGTGCAAAGCGGTTCTTGTTTTGTCGCTGTGGTGTCCACTTCATTTCCTCAGAAGCACTTAGACGTAAACACCGGGTGTCGAGACGACGTTCTCTCGTTTCTAATTTCCTCTATTAATCCATGAACCCGACCGGAGACGCGCCGCATGGAGTAACTGTGACCAGCTTCAACATGTTGATCCGTTTCATGGAACCGGTTTCGATTCAAAGCTGATGTGAGAAGTCATCCTGAGTTCACTGACTTGCACTTTCTGCTCGACTTTGGTTCTCCAGTATGCGAGAGGAGAATAAATGCTGCTATTTCAAGGCCGCTTGACCTCTGATATTCTGCTGACTGTCCTTCCATGAGCATCTATTTACATCCACAATATAGCTTTAGCTGCCAAGATCGTCGCCATTGAAGCAGTTCGAAGGACACGGTCTGCAGAAAGCTCTCCTCTCCAGTTCTTCACTGTACGGCTCTTTTCATGAGAGATCACGACGTTTCAGGATTCAAGGCAGAGTTTGTTGATTTGAAACAATAGTGACATTTACGGCTGAGTTTTCTGTCGTGCGACTCAATAATGTGATTGAAACTCTTCCCTTCCGGTCCTGATGTGAAGCCGGATTTACTGAAGACGAGTCGTTACCGAACTCGGTGGTGGTTTCAAGACCTTGAGGCCATCTCACGGTGAAAGTTCGTGGTGTTTACAGGATTGTGGGTTATTTGGTCCCTGTCCAACATGGAAATGGATTGTCAGTAAAAACAGTCATTAGATTCAGCTCTGCAGTCCCGAGGATCTCCTGCTTTGTGCTAAATGTTGATATCTGTAATTAGTCCGGCATAAACTGCCTCTTGCAGCTCGGGAATGTCATAATTACCTGGATGTTTCCTTCCAACATACAAAACTAGCAAAAATAATAACTAGGCCCTTTTTTTCTTTATATTTATGTGCTTCCTCTGAGCCGCTCCTGCTCTCTGCTTCTCTGGGTGATGCGAGTTAATATTAGCAGCAGCGGCTTGTTATTCCCCCCGAGGGGGGATGTATTGTCTCTCCCTCTTACCCCACAGATGGCACTTTGCGTCACACGGGTTTCTGCTCTCCTAAACCGCAGAGAGCCGCCGCCGCCGCCGCCGCCGCCGTCGCTGCGGCACAAGGGAAGCCCTCTCTGCGCCGGCATTCCTTTGAGCGTGCCTCTCGCGCCACATCACATGGGCCGGGGCAGAGAAATGTTGACTTTTCACCATCGCTCCGCTGAAGCGTGGCTTCGGCCCGACCTAATAGGCAGAGAGGCCCTTTTATATTTTTCTGCTTTTATGTAACGGGTCTTTTCACCGGCTGTATTTTAAGCTGCAGATGCAGCTTTTCCCCCCCCGTCTGTGTAAATAAATAAATAAATAAATGAATAAGGGAAAGCGGTGAATGAGGAGCTTTATTCCGAACCGCTGCGTGTTCATGCTGGAATGAAAAGTATGGCCTGAAGTCGTCACTCGGGATGAAAAAGCTCCATGTTTTCTTTAGTTTTGTTTCTTTTGTGTTGCCAGGGACAGGCTTAACATTCCTCTCATTCTTTCAGGAGCTCCAGCATTTGTTTATGTCATTTTGTTTAAGTCGGTGTCACTTTAATCAGGAGCTGGATTTCTTTCTTTCTTTCTTTCTTTCTTTCTTTTTTAAAGCGTTTTCTTGCATAGTTTTCTGATAATCTTGAGTGACACATTTTTTGAGCAATGTTTTCTCAAAAAAAGGGGAAAAACAACAGGTTTAAGTGTGGATACACTGAAAACTGTTTGAGTTGTATCTTTATTAAACATGTAGCCAAGATGATGTTAATGCTAACTGTACATTTTTTAATATAAGATACTGTTTCTGTGTTTTCTGTTGAGGGCTTTGTGTAAAATTAGTGAGAAATCACTGATGCAGCAGTGAAATGTGATAATATTGTTACAGATGTAGCATTAGCATCAAAATAAAACTCTTTATGTGAATTTGACAAAACAATCATCATGATTATTCGGCACAATTCTCCCGAAGAAGTGTAGGACCATTTGTTGAATTTTGGAGATAACAAATCTGCAATAAAAATCCAATGTAAAAAATAACAACATAGTTTCCAAAGATTCTACTCCGGTTTTCATCTTAAAGAACTTTAATTAATGAACTTTAAATGAAACAGCAGAGCTGCTTTCTCACTATTCTATAAAAACTAAAAGAACTGGACTGTAGACAGGCTGTATGCAGCTTTAAGGAGCGGTTCTATATTTATATTTCAGCTTGTGACATTAAAAAGCATGAACCACTCAACAAAACATCCCATAAACCAAAGACAACAATGCTTCTTAACCTTATAAAAATGGAAAAATGATGTTTGTTGCACATATTTTCTCATATTCATTTTGGAGTTTGGGTTATCCACCATCTGTTGTTCGGTTTGTGTGGATATAATCACATATTATTGTAACCTGACGGATCATTTCCTGTAATGTCTTCTTTCAAACACATTTAGAGCATCCATTCTACTTGAACAGGCTTGGAAATAATTCATGTATTGTTTTTTTTTTCTCTCATTTCATCTGAGTGATGTGATAATACCGTATACGGCAGCGTTGTGGTTAAAAAAATGGATGCATTTGAGGTTAAATGGTGATTGAATTTGCTCTTAAACGTGGATGTGTGTTTGTGTGTTTATCTGTTTGCCTTCTGATAGACAGCTGACCTGTCCGGGGTGTAAACTGCCTTCACCCATTGTTAGCCAGGATTAACTCTGGTGCCCTTCGACCCCGAACAGGATGAAGGGGTAATGACTATGGATGGATGGATGGATGGATGGATGGATGGATGGATCGGTATTGAAGAAATTAATCCATAGAAACGACTTTCTCTCTTTCAACAAAGCAAACCTAAAAGTCCAGCAGCGTTTTTTTTTTTTTTTTAATCATTGATAATTATCTTTGTGGAAAATAAAAGGAAACGTGAATCTGCTTGGTGTGTGTTTGTGGAAGGGACTCGGAGAGCAGATTGGGGGGTAAAACACACACCGCTTGCCAGTGATAACAGCCCGAGGACGTCTGTCTGAAACGCCGGCGGCACCTGAGGCGCCGATGACGCGCCGTCATGTGAGGCGGCGGCGCCGTCACATGCAGCATCCCGTCCGGCGGCCGCAACAATGGCCGCACAGATAGATGCATAATTCCAGCTTTCTTCTCCTCTTTGGTCATCTGTGCGTCTCAAACAGAAGAGTCGGCTGCTTTCGTTGACCGAACCTCCCCAGCATCACGTGGGAGGATCTTTTTTTTTTTTTTTTTTTTTTTACAGTTCATGTGTTTCGCCTGCTGGGGAGTTTATCCTGATTCTACTGAAAACCAAATGAAATGTGCATTTGTAATTTTAAATACTTTCTTGGTGCTTGATTTGGCTTGATGCGTGATCTCAGTCTCCCCCTCCTCCTCCTCCTCCTCCTCCTCCTCCTCCAGAAACGAGGCGAAAACAATGAATAATTCAACGGTACGAGACCGGTTTTTATCATACTGGTCTTTACATAACCAAACTGAGTGCTGGCTATTTAAGGCTCCTCTCTGCAACACTTGCCAGCGAGGAGCGCAGCTGTGTCAGGTTCAATTATTAATGAAGTTATGGCTTTTTATTCATCATTTGTCCCCGGTGTCGCCGAACCCAGTGAATCATAAAGGGGTGAGAGAACGGCAGCGTTTTCTTTCCTCCCTCGGCACCGTTACTCACATGACATCTTGTTCCAGTTAAACCGCATCATAAAAAAAGGGACATTTCCAAGATTCTCAGTCGTAACTTAAATATATTTAAGACCAGGAAGTCACTGACGCCGTTGTGTTCTGTGTTTTACTGCGGTTCTAAGAAAAAAAAAGGCGAAATTTTGTGAAAGTGGTGAAAATGTTTGCTTTTCTCAACAGTTATGCTTCATGTTTATGTTTGGGCGAAATGTTTAGTTTAATTGATTTTCATGTATTTTAAATGACTGCTGCTCAGTGAAACCTCTCTCCAGAAGTGAAACGAATGTCTCTAGTTTGGTTGGATATTAACTGCGGGCACTTTTGTTAAACAATTATTTGGCTTTTCGCACCATCTGTTTGACACCACGGGATAAAATATGGCTCGGAAAACTGTAGCTTGCCTTTATTTGGGGAAAGCCGAAAGAGGCGAATGTGGAGGATTTCCAGGTATGTAGATAAGTTAGACACATCATCACAAAGCCACTCCAAGAATGTGCTGGAGATCACAGGCCGATGACACAGGGAGTGAAAAGAGCATCGGGAAAGGGGGGAAATGTTTGTGTAAATTTCCCGGCGTAAACCTCGGAGCCCCTCTTTAATTTGTTCTGTCGCAGCGGGAGGCGCGACCGCGTCGTGTTTGTCGGCTTGTTTTTGCCCGTCTGCAGCTGAAATCTGATAATCGGTCCGCGGGCCACAGCTGTTGGCCTACCTTCCTGCCACAGCTGCACTTCGTATATCATCAAGGACTGTTAGCTGGCAGCGGATTAGCCCCGGACCAGATTCTGCTCCGGCACTCTGATCTCCCCCCCCCCACCCACACCCACACCCACACCCTACAGCCATTCGCCCAGATTTAGGCGAAGAAGAAGAGTGGGTCAGCCGCGTTCACATCTGTCTGCAGCCTTCCTCACATGGTGTGAAAGTGCCCTGTGACGAACAGCCATTTTAATCCCTGACGGCGTTCGCGCTGGTTTGGAAGAGGCCGACGGACGATCGGGTGGACGTTATTGACTTTGGAACGGTCACCGTCACTGGCCCGGTCGTAGTGAAGGAAACTACTATCGATTTTATTTTTAATTACTCAGCAAAGTGTTATATCATTGGCGTGGAGCTGCCAGAGCGTTCAGTTCTCACAGACATGCTCCCGGTCTGCTTTCAGCTGCAGCTCGAGTGGCGGCTGTTTGAAATTAGGTTTGACTCTCACCTTTAATCATCAGTGCAGGATTGAAGTGAGTCCAGTTCTTTGATTTTATGAACAAACGGTGCCATTAACTGCCAACTCGTCCAACCTCACTTGATCCCAGTAAATCAGATGGTATCTTACTGTTGGATAATTACGTGTTCCATCAATATTAGACTTTCAGCGTCGTCCCGTGGCTGTTGTGTTGCTCTTCTCTGTTTTTAGTTTTGCGTGGTTGCGTATTTCAGCTCTAACAAAGCACCCACAGATGCTCTTCCTCCTCCTCCTCCTCCTCCTCCTCCTCCTCCTGGCTCTTGGCTTTTTTCTGGGATTACATCAGTAGTAACATTGTTGTCTTGAAGGACCGGCCTGCAGGACCCGGGGACAGCGTTGTCCTGTGACGACTGGCTGTCTCGTCGTGGCCTCAGGGGTAAACACTGCATCTCTGTCTCCCGCTTTGATGGTGTTTGGCCCTGAACTGTGTCTGTGAGTGTGTGTGTGTGTGTGTAGTGCAGCTGAACAACTGATTTTCACTCAGAATACCTCCTTGTCCCTCAACCTGCAAGTAAGGTCGTCCAGGCCTGCAGGAAAGGCGTCGATGGTCCTTTAAGACGAGTTGCTGTTTTCCCCTCATGTCATTTGAGGTTTGTGTGTGTGTGTGTGTGTGTGTGTGTGTGCGTGTGTGTGCGTTCTCGTATTTCTATCCTTGTTGGGGCCAAATGTCCCCACAAGGATAGCAAAACGTGAAACGACGTGCCTTGTGGGGACCTTTTTCCGGTCCTAAGTAGGAGAAACAGTGTTTTCTTGACCATGTTGTTGTTACTGAAAAAAGTAAAAGTGCAAAAACATTTCTTTAGGGTTAGGCTTTGTTGTGGTGTGGGTTAGGGTTAGGGTAAGGGTCAGGGTTAGGGGCTAGACATGAATGGGAGTCAATGGACGGTCCCCACAAGGATAGAAATACAAGACTGAGCGTGTGTGTGCGTGTGTGTGCGTGTGTGTGCGTGTGTGTGCGTGTGTGTGCGTGTGTGTGTGTGTGTGTGTGTGTGTGTGTGATTGCGTTGCGTCACTTCTCGTTCGGCATCACGGCGGCAGCAATCCGAGCCGCCGCGTTTGAAAAGTTGTCAGATTGGAAATGCGCTCAAATCGCAGAGCGAGCTTTTTGTCCACTGGCTTGTCTTGAGAATCCAAATGGCTCGTAGGAGTAGATACACCTGTGGTTTTTTGGAATAGCGGCTCTCTCGCCCGCCAGAGTCTCATAAAGTGTGAAACTCGAGACTCTTCTGCCGAAAAAAAAAAAAAAAAAAAAAAAAACTTCAAGGAATGCTGTAAAACGCTGAGCAGAACGGACGCCTGCGACTCGGGGCCGAGGACTCCTGACTTAGTGCGGCGCAGAAACGTTACTCACGGGCTGGAAGAAAATACTGCCGCTTCAAGTGTTTTTATCAGGGGAGCTTGCACTTCGGCTGCAGACCCGCGGGATTCACAATGCAGGTGGCCGAGCGGCAGGAGGCTCTATCAGCTGATCAATGATAAGTAGACACAAACCTGGGGTAGTTTATTTTAGCTTATCTTTCATTTACATACACGGGGGTCGCCGGGCAGAAAAGATAAACCCTGGTTGGTTTCTTCGTCTTCTTGTGGAGTATTTCTCTTTCGCAGTGCAATAAATGATCAATATTCAGTGTTTCTCAGAGCAGCAGCGGTGTTATCTCTCTGTGGTTTCTTATCTTGACAGTCATCAGGTAGACTCATTTGACATTTTTGAGGTTTGTGGGGAAACACAACTTCTTTTTTTTGCTCTCTGAACTGCACGTGATCTGACAGGAGACGGGTTTGGAGGATTAATTTAGAGGAAGGGATTCAGATTTCCATTAGAAGCTGTCTCTTGTGGTGAAACTGAACAATTTGGGTTCGAAAGGACTGGTGAATGTGTATTTTTCAGCAAAGGAAGATAAAACTTTGGCTTTTTGTGGTTGGTGTTATGTCTGTGAGGTTCACTTTATCCGAGACTCCTAAAAATGGAGAAAGCAAAGAAACAAAGGGAGAACATCCAGATTTCACACAGGAAGGGAAATCAGGGCCAACTGACTGTGAAAACACTATTTCTTATTCTTACATTCCATAAGGTCTCTACTGCTCAAAGCCACGAAGCGGTGTCTGTCTAACATCTGTCATGAAACCATATAGAAACTATTAAATGTTCACTCAGCTGCGAGTTCTTCCTCTTATTGTTGCGCCGGTGGCCAGTAATTGAGTAATCCAGCAGCTGCGTGGTGTGAGTAATGACTTCCTGCGCGGTGAGCTCCGTACAGACCGAAGGTATGCTCGCGCTGCTCGATGCTAAGCGAGCGAAAGCACCAGCGTGTGGGTGTGATTGTGAAAACGAGCGGCGGGTGAGAGCGCGGCGCTTGCGGAGTGAAGCCGCCGAGTCGTGCGTGGCTCGACGTCCCCGCCTCACGCTCTCGGTCGAGGGCCGCCGCTCTGCGGGCTGAACGCGGTGACCCCGGCGAACTCGACACCGACAAACACACAGCTGAGCATTTCCCTCTCCGAGTGTGAAGATTAAGAAGCGGACGGCCAGACTTTGATTCCTATTGGTTCAACCTGGTGTGTGTGTGTGTGTGTTTAGCAGCTATTGTTTTATTCTCCAATGTTTCTCAACAGTTGTGTTTCGACACAGAGCTGGCCGTGCCGCCGGTCAGTTCCAGTCGCGTTGCGCTGCAGTCGAAAGCCCCGACTGTCGAAATCTCGTTGTGGTTTGGACTTCCTTGCGGGACGTTCAAGTGCTAATGGAAGGCTGCCACGAGTGTGAATAGTGCTCCGAGGAGGAAAGGCATCAGTGGGCTTTGTTGCTGGAAAATGAAACCTAAAGGGAAACAGAGAGAGAGTGAGAGAGAGGGCTGAATGCTGCAGGCGAAGCACAGGGGGGCGACCGAACGAGGCCTGGGCGTCTCGCTAAAGGGACAGTTTAGAGGATCTGGTGAAGTCAGTTGAAACACTGCAAACTGAATTAAAATCATGTACAAAGGATAAGGGTTGATCAATGAACAGAAACGGTTTAGAAGCTCTGTTATACTCATTTTGCAGGTTGAACATTTCGGAGGCTCTGCTTCAAGGAGACAGCATGCCTAATCCGTCTCACATTGGGCGCTTCGTGTTTGGTGTTCATGCTTCAGTCGGGTCGCACCTGGTGACCCGATTTCCTGATGGTCTTCGTCTGGACGGCAGCTTTCTTATTTCCACACGTACACTCCACCAACCAAGCAATCGCCCTGTAAAGTTGCCAGTATGATCATGATAAAAACTATACCGCTGATTTAAAGTCGTGAAATTGCAGATGTGTTAAGTATTAGTGCCTCACAAAGCTCCCTGGAAAAGTCATTCCCCCTAAAGATTTGAACATTGACCTTTGTACGCCTGATGTATTGTCCTGCAGCAGGTTCTTTGATTGTGATATTCTCTAAAATTACAGTAAATAAACCCTGTGATTTCAGTTCAGCAGCTTTTGTAGCAGATCCACAAACCATCCCACTGGTGTCTGTTGCCCAATTCATTTGTCATTTCAGAAAAAAAAAGGTCATTGCAAGTCAATTGATATTAAGGATCCTGTGAACATTAATCTCACTTAATCCAGTGGTCGTCCTGATACACACCTTTTTACTGTGCGTGTGTGAGAAATAGGCCATCTGACCTCAGCTGCTTTTGGAAATGTTTCATCCTCTCGTTTTTTTTTTTTTCCCCCATCGCGCCCGGGGAGCTGAGGGCCTGGCCGGCTGCAGACCCAGAGAAAGGGATGTGCATTTGTTTCCTGCCAATGAAAACGGCTCCCCGCCCTTCCTGCCTGAGTCATGCCACATAGACTCAACCAGCAGACACACACACACACACACACACACACACACACACACACACACACACACACACACACACACACACACACACACACACACACACACACACAGACTGACTTATCTTTTATGTGTCTTCACCAGACTGACCCAATAAGAGAAAATTGGTTTATTTATGCGACAGATGGGACTGTATGGCCCTTTTTTTTTCTGTATTGGTATTTTGATTGTTGGATCAGCTTCTATGTTGAATCTGGACACGAAGAATGAAGAAGCTCTCCTGCAGAAGGATGCAGATATTTAATAACTGGCTTGACAGCTGGATTAAGAAAAGGATGGTTGTTTTTGCCTCTAAAAATGGCACAGCGGAAGTGTTCTGGCTTTGTGTCTGAGCTGCGGGGAAGTCCTTTGATAATCGTGCCCCTTCCTGTTTTCTTCTAGGAAGTCATTTGCATTTTAGCATTCCTGAGACGTTTGCTCGTCCGCCGCGCGCTGGGTGAAGGGTACAGTCCGCCACAGAGCAGCTTCCTGTTGTCTTCACACTGAAGAATGTTCAGACCACCAGGTTTGGGTGCAGAGGTCCGCCAAGGTATCGCTGGAGGACGGCTCCAAACGGCGGATGAGGTACCCACCGTGTATCCCCGTCCGGTGGTCAGCGGAGTGTCATCAGACTTGGCGCTGACGGGCTCGGACGCTTCCTGCTTCCTGTCGAAGGGACGGCTGCAGGGGAAGCGGCAGGGCTGCCGGGGGAGGATAAGGCTCCGTGCAGGAAGCGTGAAGCTGAGACGACCTCCACTCAGTCGTACCCGGTTACTCCAGCACCCCCCCCCCCCCCAAGAGGATCTGACCTCCTGTGCTTTTCTCTGTGTTTGTGCGGCGTTTGGGAACCAGGAAGCCTGCGTCATTGACCCGCTTGGCTCACACTTTGGCTTGTTTGTGTGACTGTGTTATTTTTTTTCTTTGCTGCAGTAACCAAGAACTTTGTTGTGATTTTGAGTTTTTGGAATACCAGACACTACAGACCTCAGTGGAAGTAGTCCTTTACAGGTTTTCTTGTTGTTCAAACACGAAGAGGCAGCATGCATGAAGAAAAGTTAATCAGCTTCTGCTGATACCTTTAGAAAAGGAGAGAAATAGTCTTCCTATAAGTGTCTTATAAATTTTGAAGGACGGTCATTTGTGACCTGAAGGCTCCTGCTGGTGACTGACTCTCTTCACGCTGAGACACTGGCGTCCCTCACCTTCACTCCACCTCCGACTCCCCCCCCCATCTCCGCTGCTCACATGTTGCCTTTCAGATTGATGCTCCCGCACTCTTTCTCTCATTTTCTCCCGACAAATCGTCCACATGTGTCGCTCTCTGCATGGGTGGAGTGACGAGCGGACGCAGATGTTTTGGCATTGTTGCACTTTGCTAATCCCCCCCGGGTTGAATGGGAGCTTGCCATTGGTCTCCGGCCGATTTAAAAACAATCCCTTTGACTATATTCAATAGCTGTCAGCTTTTGGAGAGAAGAGTTTGGATGCATTCTTGCGTGTTGCCAAGGGTTTGCAAAGAGTATGTGCCAAGATTTCATTGAAAATTTCATTGATTTCCTCTTTTTTTTTTTTTTTGCCCTAAAAGTGGAGCGAAAACAGCTTGGCAGCTCTGACATCTCTCCAGACTGCAGCACTTAATTTACAATGCAAACAGTTAAATGCCTAGAAAGCCAGTCGATGTTTTGGATGAGTCTTTTCATTAATGGCGCGGACTCGGTGCAGCGTGGGTGACCCTTGGGGTGGCAGTGCCAGCCGCTCTCAACACGAGCGCCACAAAGGTCGGTCGGCCCGCTCGGTCTCTGCCGGGGGCTTTTCATCCCAATCAGCACGAGGAAGGATGTTCGTCGTGTCGTAAAGCGGCTCTCATGGAGGAAACACGGCGCGTTAGTCAATGTATCAGCTGTTAGAGCGATCTAATCTGACTTTTACGCTATGAAACATCCTATCTAATCACTTAAACGGACTCCGCCGCACTGTGTTAGGAGAATTATTGCTTCCTTTTCGACACATCAAAGACAACAAGCTGAATGTCCAAGGTTGATTTTCTTCCTTTTTTTTAATGCAGCAACTTACGATTTTGTACAAGTTACAGTTTTGTTACATCAAGGCAAGAAATACAGCTGGAGTGTCATGCAGATTGGGAATCCCACAGTCTGAGGTCCTCAGATCGCTTCTGTCTCAGCAGATTCAGCTTAAAACTTCTGTAAATGTGTTCAGTTTGTCTTTAGCTTGGATAATGTCCCGTTGTCTCCAGTCTCTGGGTCAGCCTGACCTAACTAGCTGTCGGCTGCAGACTTGATAATGTTGTTTTTAATATATCAGCCTATTTCTCTCTGAATGATGAATATTTACTGTTCTTCCTTTAATGCTGTGGTGGAAACAACTGAACGATCTGATGAGTGGGTCAATCATGTGTTCAGAGAACTGGCCTTATGTATACAGTCTTTCATTATTTTTTTTTTTTTTTAGTTTTCATCATTTCAGCGTTCTTTCATGCTGTTTGAAGATCGCCGTCACAGCAACCGTGTCAGGATAATAACAGCCAGTGTCACTGTTGCCAAAATAAGGCTACTATTACATCTTCAGTTTGGCCTCGGCCTGACCGGCCTCCTGTTCAGTTGAAAAGACGTGAGTCTGGGTAATGAGGTGGTGCAGTGGGGGGCTACGCGACGGCAGAGCCTGTTCCCGTGTGCCGAGGGATCAAAGGACTCGGTCCTGGCTCAAAGGTCCCTGCGGCAGCAAACTGCTGCTGCCATAATGAGGGAAGAGCCATGTAAAGCTGTCCGAGGTCGACCAAGGATGGCTTAATGACAGAATGAAATGTAATTAGCCAATTGTGTGTGTGTGTGTGTGTGTGTGTGTGTGTGTGTGTGTGTGTACTTTTAACCGACTGACCTTGTTATAATGGTGTTTTTGCTTATCATCCATTACGAGTAAAACATGGCGGACTTATGGCTCCATTCCCTGCGGTTAAAACTGGTGGGGGAGAAGTGTCCGTACTGTCGTACTGCGTCCAATTATCTCTTGTTTTTCCACGGCGAATAAGCCGATAATAGACGCAATATAGGCAGATGGCGTTCGGCGTTACAGATGATTTTCATGATGTTTTGCCGCGTCTCTTGGCTGTTAAGCTCACTGCAGGGAGATGCTTGACCTCAGCATCACTATATATCTGCTCTGGACTCTCTTTTTCTCCCATCATATAAAGGTCTGGCCTCGGTTCTATTGAGCAGCTGGGATACTCAGACACCGAGGAAACACAAACTGTAAATAACTGCAGAAATCCTGATGGAGGAGGAGCTGTTTGGATATACTCTCAGACCGATCGCCAGGTCAAACATATATTTGGATTAATGGCGTTGGTGCCAGCCTGTTAAAGCAGCCCATTGATCAGAGTGCTTATTGGGTGTCGGGTCATCGTGGTTTTATATCCGTTGTCCTGCGGGATCATTTATTATAGATGTGGCTGGTTGTGATGCTTCCCATTGAATCTCTGAACAGAACTCATCCTGAAGTGGTTCAGACAAAACCGTCGCTGCAGCAGCAGCAGCAGAACCAGACAGTTAGAAACAAGGTGATGGCGAAACAGTGTAAGAACAACGGCAAATGTTTGGGTGCGTCGGTCTTTGTTTAGAGCGTTCGGCTGGTTTGAACCCATAAATCATCCAAATAACTGGAGGATTTACAGTCTGCAGTCTGTTTTCACCTGCCTGTTGCTCTTACATTTAAACCATCTGCTAGTTTGGTGTATTCGCGATGATGTGAGGCGGAGTCTCGCGTTTGGTTTAATTTGAGATATCTCCACTCAGGCGGCTGGGAGATGAGAGGCCCGAAGTGTCCGTCCTGTGATTTCTATCTGCCAGATGTGAGTTACGGGCCGTGTTTGGATGTGGCAGGGCTTCAGATGTAGTTGTTATTTTCTCTGGCAGGGACGGAGCCGCATCGCGAGTTACGTAGAGTTCCTTCTTGCCTGCGGAAGATGTTTATGATGATGATTTTTCCTGGTGCGAGGAAGGTCTTTGTGATATTTTTTTTTTTTCCACGTTATGTTGCTCAGCGTTTCACTCGCCGCCGCTTCAGTTGCCTGAACTTGCGGCATTAATTTGTGGAATTGAGGCGAAGTGAGACAAATAACCGGCTGAAACAATGGGTCAGCGGCTGTGTTTATACTGCCAGCATTCCCATTGAGTAATTTATAACAATGAAGAGGCTAACAATGACTAAATTGGATACAGTGCCTATTTACTAACTGCAGAGCACAAAGGCTGAGCACCATCAGCCAGCAATGTTGAAATAATGATTTATGCCACATTTAGGTCAAGCGCTGTGTCGTGAGTGTTGTTGCTTCGAATGCCGTGAATTGCTGAAAAAATTCAAGGCATGCAGGGGTTTGTTGTTCCCCCTCCTTAATCTTTTCAGGCCTGATTTACCATTGAAACAAGTGTTTGAATAGTGAAAATATCTTTGTTTACAGGCTCTTTAACTGTTCAAAAGCACTTCAGTTCTTGTAAAATCTTTTTTTTTTTCTTCATTTCCAGGCGTTGGACCAGGACCGAACCTCCCTGCAGAAGGTGAAGAAGTCAGTGAAGGCGATCTACAGTTCAGGTCAAGGTGAGAGAATTTTTCCGTTTCTGAATTTTTCAGGCCTCGCTGAGCTTTGGCTGCAGTTGAGGTACATTCTCGCACAGCTTTAGAAATTCCCCGGGAGTTCCTAAATAAAAAATGCGCCTTGCTTGTTCCTCTTTTTTTACATTTCTATTTGGACAGTTGCCTTCTGTGGGACAGATGGTGTTTTGTGTGTGTGTGTGTGTGTGTGTGTGTGTGTGTAAAACCAGGCCGTCCCAGAAACCAACACCTGAGTTTGTTTTGCTCGTTGCTGCGACGTGGATCCCGCGTAATTTTCCACTGAGTACTTCAGAGAGAGGCCTCCTCCCTGTAAATTGACAGTTGGAGATGCTTGACCCACAAAAAAAGAAAAAAAAGAAAGAAAGAAAGAAAGAAGTTTGTTTGTTCCCCGCTGGAGAACGGAGAAAAGCGAACCTCGGGCTCATTGTGTCGGCCGAGAAAGGTCGGCCGTTTGAACGGTTCGCCGCCAGTTAAAGTTATTCGTGTGGTCGGCCGCGCTCGGTATTGTCTAGTTAAAGTCATGCAAACACTTTAGTTGATCTCAAAATAGATAGGAGAGTGGGAGGTTTGTGCTTTTCGGTATGTAAAAGTGAGACAGATGGAGTTTATGGAGGCAGGAGAGGGACTCACTCCCTCATGGTTCTCGGTTGTAGCGAGGGAAGAATGCTTCTGCTAATACCAATTCGTTGGGGCTGAAACGCTCTAATTGCCTGAGGCGATAAAAATGATTCCTCCTCTTTAAGCGGTCAACGCCGCTTCACCAGCAGGCCTCGCTAAACAAATGTAATGATTGTGTTTTAGAATGGAAGAGATGCGGAGTGGCCATCTGTCATGTGCTGAGAGGGAAACTCACACGATTAGCTCCGAACTCGCACAGCGCATGGTTTGTTTCGCAGCAGGCCGTTAATGAAGGCTGGATTTTTTTTATATTTTCGCCTTGAGAAATGTTGGCATCAGCGGCTGACGTAAAGGGAACGAAAGCAGCACCTGTTACGATCATGATCCAGTGCTATAAGTTGTATTTTCATTTGCCTGCATGACACCTTCTTAGAGGTTTGTTTTGAAATAAATCTATAAATTTAATAAGTTTTCTTAAAGCTGCCATGACAGATCATTCAGTTTCACTGGGATTTTAGTGTTTCATTCTTCTTAAAATGCAGTTTTAACAACATGTTAGTGTAATTATTGATAACATGTTTCACTCTTTTAAATAAGTGCAAAAAATGCAGACCATTTTCTGAAAATTTGGCAGTTCATCCATCCATCCATGTCTCCACAACTTCCTCCAAGACTGAAGAGATATAGTTTAATTAAATTATTGATATTAAAACTTGAGTGATTATAGACTGAGCCTGCTTCTGCGCAGTTAGAAATACTGAGTGTGTTTTCACACCTTTTGGTGTCAAGAAATGAGAACTTTGCAGCAGGGGAGGTGAGAACAGTACCAAACCGCTCTGTAGCGATGCTTTCCTGCAGCAGTGTGAGCGGTGCGTTGTGGGTAGTTCCGTGAGCAATAACACATGATCAAACATGGAGCGAGAAAGAGATTTAATGCCTCATTGATATATTTTGACCCTAAACTATACGAACTGAAATCTATCAGCCTGTTCATACCTGTCCCTACATTCAGGATTTTATTTCCTACATTTCTGGCTTTTATTCGAGCTTCCAGAGCGACGAGCGTTCAAAACAGCTGCGGCAGGAATTATCTCTGCACGGCCTTTGCTTCACCTGACCACCCTCGGGTTTCCTCTTTTCATTTGGCAACCGTCTAAACACCTCCGCCCCCGTCCTCCGCCCTCCGCCCCCTCCGTAACGACGCCGACAGATGGATGCCGCTGTTTGACTGACGGCCCCCCGCCGAGCGCTCGCAGAGCCGCGCGTCTCCTTCAGCTGACTGCAAAGGTGACTTACTATCGCCAAAACACGCGGAACAAGCACCTCTGCAGAACAGCTGGGATGAAACAAAACCGCAGCCCAAGGTCACGTGTGTGTGTGTGTTTGTGTGTGTGTGTGTTATCACGCTACTGATGTTCTGGAGAAACTTTCCATTGCAGGGCCAGCAGAGCGTTTTTGCCACATCTGTGTTATTATTATTATGAAGATCAAAAGGAGACATTACAATTCTGTTTGTTCCAGACGTATCGCGAAAGAAGCTCATTAAACGCAGCGTTTGTGAAGGTATAAACTTAATCAGCACGCTGTTTGTGAGGGAGAGCTCAGTTCTGAGGATATGTTTGGATATTAAGTTCAGCCGCGTCTGGGCTTGAGGAAAAGAAGTTTCCCTGATCAGAGAAATGTGTCGTGTTGACAGGCCGAGGTGTTCAGAGGGCGTGGCACTGTCGGAGTGTTTTGGTCATTTTAGGGAATAGATCGGCGATCAGGACAATCTGCTTGACTGTGGTTTAAAACCTGTTGCCTGACATCGGAAAGCGAGACATAAGACGGATTATTTTCCGTGTTAAATTCAGCTCTATTGCTAATATTATTATTACCATGTGGATTTGAAAGGACAATAAGCAGCATAGTTCCCTCCATCTACCTCCATACTGAGCTTTTTTTCTCACACAGTAAATGCCAGTAGAACAATGGCTCCATTCTTTGTTCGAACTGTCTGTTTTCCCCCCCGAAGGCTCCGGTGGTGTATGGAGACTTACAGGTTAAGCTTGTCGTTCTGACGAGCGGAGCGTGTTTTAGTGTTTGTCTCCTCCGATTTGGGAAATGAAACTCACTCTTCTCAAGTTTCCAAAGTCTGTAGGATCATTAAGACGCGTGACGAGAACAACAACAAGGTACAGAATCCCTGCAGCAAACATACAGTCACTCAGCCATTTCCCCCTCAGATGTTTAATAACTTCACTACTTTATGGCTTAAATATTATATACCAAACTAGTTTCATAGTGTTGAAGTCTTGGAAATGGATTTTGATGTGTTGAATATTTTGAGTGCATCGTCAATATCAAATATGTGGGCAGAAATTCATACCTCAGTAGTTGTTTTAGGAGCAGAGCACCTCCAACCTGTTTCCCGACTGAAACGCCAATCATTTTAACATGCCGGCAGAATTTCTCCTGACGTTTTCATCTCTGTCTTGAACCCAGACCACGTCCAGAATGAAGAGAACTACGCCCAGGCTCTGGACAAATTTGGTAGCAACTTCATCAGCCGGGACAACCCGGACCTGGGGACGGCCTTCGTCAAGTTTTCCTCGCTCACCAAGGAGCTGTCTGCCCTGCTGAAGAACCTGGTGAGTCCAGCCTGTCGGCCCCGGCCCCGCTCCGGCCCCGGCCCCGGCCCCGGCCCCGGCTCCTCACCAGGACAGAGTCCATACAGCTGTCTTCACTGCATAAGTGGTTTAGGATTTGGGTTCGGGGTTAAGATTAGGATTACGGTAGGTTAAGGGTTGTAGTTAGGCACGTAGAGACGGGGACAGTCAGGAGGTGTAACACTAGAAGTGTGTGTGTGTGTGTGTGTGTGTGTGTGTGTGTGTGTGTGTGTGTGTGTGTGTGTGTGTGTGTGTGTGTGTGTGTGTGTGTGTGTGTGTGTGTGTGTGTGTGTGTGTGTGTGTGTGTGTGTGTGTGTGTGTGTGTGTGTGTAAGTGAATGAGTCCGGCTCTCTGCTGGTGCAAAATGTGCCCGTGCAGTGAAAAAGCCATGGCCACGTCCTGACAGTACAGCTGACTGCAGCTCCATCTGCCACCTCCGAGCATTGTATTTTTATTATTTCTTTTTCCAGACGGGCTCTTATCTCCCCGCTGTGGATTTCCCCTGACGTTCCGCGTGAATAATGCGTCCTGTTTGAGTCCTGTGTGACTGATTGTTGTTGGAAGAAGAGGCAGACCCTCTCTCTCTCTCTCTCTCTCTCTCGCTCTCTCTCTCTCTTCCTGTGAGGCTGACGGCGAGATTAGACTCCATAAATACACCAGGAACAACCATGTGTACACTTAAGGGGGTGTGTGTGTGTGTGTGCGTCCATGTAGTAACCCTCCTGGATCTTACTTGTTACAGCGACCTGCAAATAGCAGGACAGTGAAGCTGAATCATTCTCGTCCTCGGAGACCTTTGACCTTCATCTTTTTTCACGTCCAGTGTAACACTGAGTGAGCTGCTCAGACTTCGATACGTGTTTCCCGGGGGCAGCTGGTCGGCGCATGTTCCACAAATTAGTATTGATGAGCAGCGCTTGCTTTGGACGTCCTGCCCGTGTTTTTGTCTTCAGTGTTCGGACTTTACAGCACGTTATCTGTTTATTTTATGTGGATTGAGAAAGTAAAAAGAGTCGATTCCAGTTTTCCTGGACGGGCTCGTCGGAGTGCGCCGGCAGCCGGCCAGTGAGGGATTGATCCTGACGTTATCCACATGCAAGACGGGCACTTAAGAAACACATTAGCGCCCATTAGGCGTTGTTTACCTCCCTGACCGCTGCTGTGTGTCTGCGTGGACCCGGCTAACGACGGGAGGGACTTAAATGCTTAGTGCGGTTGTAAATGACCTTGCTGATCCTGGTGGTTAGAGTTGCTGAGCGGAGCTGGGGCAACCCGAGCTGCTAGAAACCTCACGCTCGCTCCAATTCTGCTGTGAACTGGCTCGCTCTGGTGCTGTCGGATTCAAATATTCTGGCAGGAATTGGCGACTTTGTGTCCGAGATCCTGTAAGAGTGGCACCTGTGGTTGTCGAAATTAAATAAATAAAACTCATAATAACAAGACTTTTTGAAATCTTTTAATTAATCATTTGTGATGGAGGGTGTTTTTGAATTCACTGTAATGTTTGGACCAAACCCTGAGTTTTAAATCCACACTGAAAACACAATCCTTTAGATCTGTCTGACTCAGCAGCTGAATGATGGTTTACTTGTGGTTTTACTGGATGCCTCCTGAAGCTTCAGCCTCTGACAGTCTGTGTTTTTTTTTCCTGATATATTAACTCTGTGGGCCTCCTCTGTCTCTTCTGTCCTCTTTCAGCTCCAGAGCCTCAGCCACAATGTGATCTTCACCCTGGACTCGCTGCTGAAGGGCGACCTGAAAGGAGTGAAGGGGGTAAGATTTACTGGAAGCCGCTTCTTGTTCTGCAGCTCTTTCGTCTCTCTCGCGGTACGCTAGGGGGGCGTAGTCACTCGCTGGGCATCGAGGTCATAAACTCTGAGTGGCGTCAGGCTTTTCCTGGGCCTCGGACTCTGCAGTCGGCCCCGTCCTCGCTGTGACCTCTTTGGAGTTTGCTGATTCTTGCTCTTCTGCCTCTGCAGGACATAAAGAAGCCCTTTGACAAAGCGTGGAAAGACTACGAGGCCAAGTTGTAAGTGAATAATGAAAGCGTGCTTTTGTAATCCTCCATAGTTTCACCATTTAGCTCATTACAAAGTCCTAAATAATAGATCCAATGTTGCTTTGAGCCTTCAGGAGCGCAGACCTGTTAAAAGCTGTCGCGAAGGGCCTCCATGTGGTGATCAGTGCTCTCCTTTGTCTCAGTACGAAGATCGAGAAGGAGAAGCGGGAACACGCCAAGCAGCACGGGATGATCCGCACCGAGATCACCGGGGCCGAGATCGCCGAGGAGATGGAGAAGGAGCGGCGTCTCTTCCAGCTCCAGATGTGCGAGGTAAAACGAGTCCCCCTCCATCCGGCCTCAGTGCTGAGTTTTAATTCATCTTGCGGGTCAGTTAAATGTGTTTTTTTTTTTTTCAAAGTTCAAAAGCAGCTGAGCGTCTGTCGTCTCGGTTCACAGCTCGCTGCACAACGATTGTCGGTTTGCTGTAAATCAGACAAAATGCATACATGCATTTCCCTCTGACGCGTTGCTATTGTTTTCAGGCCGCTTCGCCCACTCACACCACCAGGAGATGAGCGCAAACGTTCACAAAAGGATAGATGCACACGCCGCCCCGGGTCTCAGTGGGTTAAAGTGATGCGCTTTGGCTTTCTCTGCGATCTGAACTCATGCAGAACGAGTGTCTCCGGGACAAAATGCTCCTTCTGAGCTGAAAGTTCACCTCACAGCTTCTCGCTGAGTTAGTTTGAGCCGCCGAGTCAAACACACGGAAGATGTGCACGAACCATGGGTGAAAACAGGGGATCAGATCGTTATTTAGACAAAGCGTCCAGACACGGATATCATGCCAATTATCACATTTCAGTTTCGTCTAAGCATTAAGTGGAGGTCGGAGGTCACTTTGTCTAAAACTGGCTGCCTTGTGCAGGCTTGATCTGCGGAAGCTGCAGCCTCATTATGAGTCACTCCGGATTATAAATAAGTCTGTTTTTGAACCCGCATCCTTCTTGTAAGCAAAAGAGGTGGTTTGTGTGGTTAAAAAATGCTGAATGTCTTACGATGAAGCGTCCTGTTGGTCATTTCAATAAGGAAGTGCAGAGTTTCTTCTTATTAAAGCTCTTCAGTGAGCAATTATTTCTATTTTTCTTTTCCTTTTTATGATTTTTCTTGTCGGCTCTAAAGCTAAAGTGCATGTTGGTGGAAACTATCTGATGAAGCAATTTACATGTTTGTGCATTTCAAGTGTTTTCAGATGTTCAGCCTGTTATGTTAACTAATTCATCTTTCAAACGTAGATTTTTCTTAGTTTTAGCGCACTAACATGCTGAACTTGAAGAAATCTGACGGGCAGGATTGAGTGTAAGACAAATGCGCGCTCTTCCTGTGCCCGTGAGAATCAGAACAAACTTAGAGCTCACTCCGCTTCGCCAGCAAGCCTCTCTGGCGGTGGGCGGCGACGCCTACGCCTCGTTCACTCTTTTATCCGGCGAGGATTTTTAACTCAAATTACATAATGGGCCGATGGCTGTTGCACTGCTGTTGGTTGTGTGAATAATTCACCAGAGAACTCGTTGCTCTCCTTTTGTGCGCCGCCATGATGATCTGCCCTCTTCTCCTCCGTGACTCTCGACTGTTTTCTTGCCCACGTTTTTCCACCTGTGTTCGACGTTGCTCGTCTGTTCAAGAGACCAAGACTCCGCCTCCAGTAATGTCGTCCTGTCATTTTAAAACATTTTGATGATTTTCATCCGCGGATGATTTCAGGAAGCTGTCGGGTTTCTGCATTGTCCCGTTTCGCAGTCCGCCTCCGCTCCATCCAGGATGCCAAAAATGAGTCGCTGCTCTCGCATCACGTTCGCTCTCGCTTCCAGATCTGATTCCACATCTCCGGTTTTTTTTGCGTGTCCTCTAACTAACACGCAGTGCGACGGGGATTTGCTCTGCGTGAGTCCTCTGAGGAGGGTTAAAACAGTCCTCCGTGGCTTCGGCTGCTCGTTTCTGGGCCAGCCTCACTTTAAATGCTAGTTTGATGACTGTGCGGTCGCAAGAATATAGTTGACTGAAAATGAAAACATCAAGCGGCTTTGTAATGAGAGCGTAACCGCCTGTGGTCTGTACTGTTTCAGGCCAACTGCAGGTCAAAGATAATGAGTTTTGAAATGCATTTATCTGTTAACGCATCTACAGAATTGTTAATTCTTAATTCAGAAATGTTTTGCGTAGATACATATGATGTGATAAAGAGGATTTATTTATTTTGTGAATGCATCTCTGTCACCATTCACCTCAAATACATTTTCATTTGTCAGATGAAGTTGTTGCATCTGGCCTGGATTCGTGATGTATTTGAATGTTGCAGCATGTAATCAGGGTAGAAGGTGCTCTGCAAACACAAAGACGAGCCGCGATAATCACAAATATCAGATATGTTCGAAATCAACTGTGTGTGTGTGTGTGTGTGTGTGTGTGTGTGTGTGTAGGGCAGTTGCTGCAGTCAGTGGTACAATCTGTTCATCCCACTTAACCTCATTTCTCTCCGTTGCGTGAGCTCTCACGCCCGCTCGATCGCCCGCCCGCCCGCCCTCCCTCTCTCTCTCTCTCTCTCGCTCGCTCCATGTTACTCAATCACAAGATTGCAGGATGCTCGCACTCTCTCGCCCTTTTCATCCTACGCCGTCAGCGAAGGAGCGAGGAAAGGCCTCGCTCAGCAGGCTGCATTATATTCGGCCCGGACGCGGCGGCGGCGGCGGCGGCGGCGGAAAACGTCGCCGCTCATTCACACAAAAGAGTCGGAGCGCGTCGCGCTGGGCGCTGCGCTGAACCCGCACGAGCTGCAGACAAAATGTGGATAATCTCCTGTCCGGCGAGCGCTGCCAGGCAGACAAAGGGAACGGCACATGCGTGCGTGCACACATGTATGCACACACACGTGCACTCATCCGTACGCTAACACACACATGCGTCCGCACACGATGCGGGGAGCGAGCTGGGAGCGTGTTGGCGTCGGGATCCTCACATTGTGTCGTAGATTAAATTTGACTGTGCAGCTGAAAGTGGTCTTTGGTTGTGACTCTTGGTAAATCTCCGGGGATTGGCACGCTGTGGGATTAGTTCAAGATAAAGATTATCTTTTATACATTTGTTTGGTGGGCGCAGTGTCTGAAGACATTTGTTTTGAGCCCTCAGACAGACTGACTGAAAGCACAGCCTACAAAACACTTCCTCTGGAGGCCGTCCTCCCTCTCTTTATCATGCTAATGTGAAATATTTCTCATCGCCCTTTTGAAACTTTATTTAGATCAAGGCGGAGGGATTGTATTCTCTCGTCCTACAAGGCATTTTCCACAGTGTTTACCGGTCTGCCCCACACTCCCACAGTGCCGAGGCAATCTGGGCTCCGACATCAAAGGCTCCGTGAAGCATATGCGCTCTCAGATGCGATTATCATAATGCAGCGCTCATATTCAAAGTGTCTATTGCGAAGCAGGAGCCCTCACTGTCTGTCGAGCAGCGCTGACGTATTGTACCTCATTAAACCACAAAAAACCGTGCCCTGCATTTCAACTCGCGGCTGAACTCTCCACCTCTCCTCTTCCCGCAGTACCTCATCAAAGTCAATGAGATCAAGACCAAGAAAGGAGTGGACCTCCTCCAGAACCTGATTAAGTATTACCATGCACAGTGCAAGTAAGTACCGCCTTAATCCCGAAACCGAGCCCCTGATCCCCCTTCTTCCACAGTCTTAGGGGACATGTCCAAGGAAAAAAAAAGTCACATAAGATGTAATAAATGAGAGCGGGATCCTCAGCGCTGTCTGGGGAAAAACCAAAAAAATCAAAACAAGCAGCGCAAAGACACGTCAGGGAAAGTAATGAAAGGGGAAGTGGGATGCGAGCTCTAAGAGGAAGAAAGCGTTGAGCGGCGAGCGAGCGAGGAAGCAAGGGGGAGGTCATTAGGGGTGATTTGCAGCTGCAGCGCTGCATGGAGGTGTGTACCGCTGACAGATCTCTAATGGATTTCGGGGCGTGCTAAGCACCTCTGCAAATCTGCCCAGCACTTGGCCAGATAGTGTTTCCGTGCCCCGAGCCAAAAAAAAAAAAAAAAAAAAAAAGGTGCGGGAACGGTGCCGGACGTTAAACTGCCCGTCTCTTTTTGCCGGCGACCTTCAGAAACGGCCGAAAGCGGCGCGCTGCAGCAGATGACATTTGTTAGGAACTAATTCACGTAAATGGCTGAGTGAATGTCATCGTCGGTAAAATTTTAATGCGCGCTCTGTTCTCTCCAGTTTCTTCCAGGATGGCTTGAAGACAGCAGATAAGCTGAAGCAGTACATCGAGAAGCTGGCAGCTGATCTCTACAATGTAAATACTCACATCTCTCATGTCTGTGAAGCTCGGTGTGCAACAGTCTGACAGTGCTGAGGTGTTTTCTGGTATATAAATACACTTTGAGCTGAGTTCTAAACAAGAGTCTTATGGAAGATGGTTGAATAGATGATGTAAAGAGACAGCATGTGCATTCACACGGCAGAAAAAAAAACTGCTTTCAATGCAATCATGGATTATTTTGATGAAAAATAAAAGTTCAAAAGTCTTAAAATGGTTAAAACTTTGTCAGGAATTCCTCCTCCCTTGCATCACCAACAAAGATCTGCTTCAAATCAAAACAAACTGAGGCCTGTCTGAAAAACACTGTCTGGTGATGATCAATGCTCCGCGGACCCGTCGCTGACATAAAACCCAAGATTTTAGCCCGGCATCAAACCAGGGTCCTTCCATGCAAATGAGTTCCTCCTAAAGGAAAAGGCTCCTCTTCCCCTCACCCGCTCCGATTCTTCTCCGCAGATCAAACAAACTCAGGACGAGGAGAAGAAGCAGCTGACCGCTCTGCGGGATCTGATCAAGTCTTCCCTCCAGCTGGACCAGAAGGAGGTATGCAGGTCACACCCATCCACCCGCAGCCAAATTTAAACCAAATCCTTTGCCAGGCCAGCACAAAACTGAGCTAAACTGGGCTTTAGACAGACCTGAATCGGTCCGCCCAGGCGCACCGAACCCCCACTCCTCCCTTTTGTCTTCGCACTGTAGCCACACACGCCCTCTCTCTCTCTCTCTCTCTCTGGCCGCCACCTCGTTTGGAGCTTGTCTCCTGCAGCACAGAGCGAGTGCCCAGTGCTGTACCATGCTGGTAGCCAGTGTGTGGTAGGCTTTGCTGGTGACCAGTGTTGTGCCTCACTGGCTGCTCAGTGGAGAGCCCGACACACACACACACGCGCACACACACACTGAAAAACACTGCCAACCGGTTCTGTGTGTTCCTTTTCCACCCTCTCGGTTCACACGTTCACACTCTCAGTACGCCGATCTGCATGAACATCTATAGTCTTTCACATTTTAATTAACACCGTAGCTTTTCTTCTGAGCACTTTCAGACACTTGGAATTGTGTTTTTTTTAGTTAGACACACGGTCAGGCAGCACTCTTTCACACTCTCTCTCCACCTGAGCCGGATCTTTCACGCCTCTCCCCTGTATCTCCCCTCTCTGCCTTCTGCTTGTCTGGAATCAAGTCTAGAAGAGTAAGTGCTGGTGCACGTTCAGCATGCTGGCTTCTGTCTGTCCTGCTTGACAGTAGAGTGGTTTGGCCCGTAGAGCATGCTTCAGTCTCCTGGTAGCGCGTTCAAGACGAGCGGTCCTGCAGTTTGAAGATGGAGAATCGGCTTTTTGGTGTGGTGGTGGTGGTGGTGGTGTGTGTGTTGCATGTTATTAAGCGGCTTCTCTGTACGACACACAGTGCTTACCTCATTTCTGCGTGTGTGCGTGTGTGTGTGTGGCTTTCCGCAGGACTCGCAGAGTAAGCAGGGCGGCTACAGCATGCACCAGCTGCAGGGGAACAAGGAGTTTGGGAGCGAGAAGAAAGGCTACCTGCTGAAGAAGAGTGACGGGTGAGCTGCCGACACAGCGGTTATTTCAAAAGTGTTGCAGCGCACCGTTTGAAGAAAAGACAGCTAATGTGTGGGGCTGGATCTCCACTTCCCCACCCCCCCCACCGGCCCCTCCCTGTCTGTCTCTCCACAGGCTGAGGAAGGTGTGGCAGAGGAGGCAGTGCTCGGTGAAGGGAGGCATCCTCACCATATCTCATGCCACAGTGAGTACACACAAACACACACACATTGCGAGAAAAAATTACTTCCTGGGTTTTAAATAAAACAACAGACATGCACAGGGAGAACATGCAGACTGGATTTGAACCCTCTGTGCTAACCAGTACAGCCAAGTGTAGACAAACAGCATAATCCTTTATTACATGCAAATCAGCATCGACTCAGGCTTCGGACCTCACTGGCACAATAAAACAAGTACACACACACACACACACACACACACACGTGCACACGCAGGCACACACACGCACGCACGCGTGAACTCCACGACCCTCACAGGCGACAGAGTGGATCAAAGGGAAAACATCATGCGGGGATGTTGTGCTGGGCTTTTTCAATCTGCAGGCTGGCAGAGCAGAATTGACATAGATGGGTTGTCATGGTAACCGTGCCCCTCCATCCCCCAACCCTCCATCCACCCCCTCCTCCCCCTCCTCCTCCTCCTCCTCCTCCTCTCCCCGCTGCCTGCTGTGCCTCGGTGACTCATCTCGGAGCGAGAGCGAGCGTACAGTACGTCTGCGGCGGCGGTGGCGGCGGCGCGGTTCACGTGCGACGTTCCCGTTTCGCACGCAGGAATCTAGAACCCTGAACTCTCATCCGATGAGCTAATGCCGTCACAATGTCGGTCAAGCTCCCGCTGAGCTCCAAACAAAGCAGACCAACTGGACCGAGGGGCTTAGCTGGAATCAGTGAATGCAGCTAATTGCGGCAGAGCTCTGGCAGGTGTCTCATCGGGAAATCCAATTGGTGACTTTGAACGCAGGAGCTTCGGCGTTCGGCTGCTGCATTGTTCTTTATCGTCTTCCCGTCTGCACGCCATCATGTGATCTCGCTCTTATATAATGAAGGTCGTCTGCTGCTCCTGCTACAGCACTATAAATGTCGTTCACCCACTCATTGAAAATTCCCTGGATCGAGCTTTTCTGTAATTTTTAGAAGCACATTTTGATAAAATATTAAAAACGTTGAGTGGACGTACAATCAAATACTATTAATCCATATTTTATATATTAGGGATTAAGTTTCATTAGAAATGAGACAACTGTGAAGGGCAAAGCTGTTGTTTTTAGGTTTTTCTGCTCAATATCACCATCGCTTCTTTGTTCTTGTATTTCTTTATATTTTTTTCACTGACATTGGTGATTCAGCTATGTACACAAACTACAGCTGACATTTCCAAAATAATCATCATCGCAGATGCACTGCATCTCTAATGTAGACTAAATTTAATCTGATGGATGATTTCTCATCGGCCCGTCGTGAGCTGCTCTGCACAGAGTGGCTTTACATTTCTTCAGATTTGGCTCCGGCTCAGTTTGAGCAGGTTTTTCTTTTTCCGTCCAGATATTGAAAGGTTCTTTAGTAAGACATTAATCCCAAGGTGCTTGGATAAGTGTGATGGTTTAAAAAAAAAAAAAAAAAAGCACTTTGAGGAAGCATTGGTAGAATTAAAATCCTCTATTAATTGTTATTCTACTGTTTTATCTTTTGTGAGTGTCGGAAATATGTTGTGGCTTTTTCCAATAATCAGTCTTCTCTGATCCTCCATTATTTCTTGGTTCGGGAGCGTAGAATTCCACTGAGCAGCTGTGGGATTCTTCACGATATACTAACTACAGTACAGATAGTTTTCCGTGCACAGTCTTTCGTAACGGCGAGAAATCCTAACTTGGATGTGGTTTGTTGCCATGGCAACGGCATGATAAATCGGGTCCCATTCATGTGAGACTGAAACTCGTTCTCAGCTCACTCTGTTGAGCTCTGGCTCCCCGTCTGTTGCTGCATAGCTGTGTTAGGATTGCGATAAGAGATGCTTGGAAACCAAACTTTTCCCCCGGTGTTTGTGCAAATGTTTACATTCAAGGATGCTTGCTCTCACTGTCGAGGGCTGGCGTGTCGGCGGCGCCGCGGCGGTGGGAGATCCAGCAGCTTATTTACCGGCAGACACAGTTGTTCCAGCTGTAACGCGGCGGGGAGGGGGAGCTCTGGCAGTGCATAATGATGCGAAGTGACGGTGAGCCGTTGCATTTGCTGCTTTTTTTTTTTTTTTTTTTTTTAGAGAAAGGTGCGAATCTTCATGCAGCCGCTGCCTGAATTATCTCATGGGCCGCCGTTCTCTCAGATATGACGAGGAAAACCTTGCCTTTTGTCCTGCGGAGCATTGGCGTGAGTTAAATCTCTAGAAAGTCTGCGTGCTCAGGACGCTAATCGCGCCGGAGCTCTTAATCACTCCTGGAAGCAGTTTACCGCCGCTCGGCGCTGCTGTCCAGCCCTCACGGCAGCTGAACTCTAGGTGACTCTCGTCGGCGTGGCGGGACGCCAGCAGACCAGCGCCGATCCAAGACTCATCACAGCCTGTTAGCGTTTCATTAGCACGTGTCCCGGCCCCTCCCCTCCCCTCCCCTCCCCTCCCCCGCCCGGGCGCTGGCAGCAGACAAAGCTCACTGTTTGTGCCAACTGGGTCCATTATTACAGTACCGGGGCCAACTAGCACAGTCCACGATCTGAACGGAGGAGCCTTCAGTTCACCTCCAGTCTCTGCCCACATTGATCTGCTGCAACAATCTAACTCATCCCAGCAACTTTGGATTGAAAGTGAACCGAAACCCTTTTGGTTTTGAAAACACTGATGTAGCCCTTGCGATGAGAGTCCATTCCCAGCTCTTGTCCCTTCATCACACATCCCATCCTAGTTTTAGTCTGCGGCGTCGCGATCATCTGCTCCCAGCGTGAAGTCTGGCCTCGTCTGTAACCCTCAGTGTGTTTGAACCTGCAGTCCAACAGGCAGCCGGTCAAACTCAACCTGCTCACCTGCCAGGTGAAGCCCAGCGCCGAGGACAGGAAGTGCTTTGATCTCATTTCACGTAAGTCTTTCACTGCTACACACACACATGCACACGCTGACAGCTTGCAGAGGACGCTGCAGAAACCATAGAAGTGCAACTTACACAGCTTGTATCTCTTCTTCTGTTTTAACTGCATAAATGTGTGTCTGCATGTTCACAGTCCCGGTTTCTCCTTCCCGCAGATAACCGGACATATCATTTCCAAGCTGAAGATGAACAAGAGTTTGTGATGTGAGTACTTTCAGAGTCGCATTGTTTGGGAAAAACACAGGATCCCAGTGAGAGTTGTTCCATCATCTTTTCAGCGCTGAACCAACAGAAGCTAAAAGCAAGTCTTATTATAACCGTCATCTTTCGGCAGAGTCCTCGGCCTGACTCAGGCGCGTGTGTGTGTGTGTGTGTGTGGGCGACCTGATGCTTTGTATTAATGGGCTTGTTTGTCGGTGGCTGCTCTGTTGCTTTGTTGTCATTCTTGAGGACAGGAGGTGTTTAGCTGGGCGAGGAGTGGAGTGACTGCTGAGAGTGGGTGGCAGTGAGGACTGCACAGGGACTTGTGGTCTGGAGTGTTTCATGTCGCTGTAACCTCACACTGTTGTTTCCATTGGCATCACACACACACACACACACACACAAACACACGCACACAGTGACGGTAATCGAGGCTTCTGAATGTCACATTTCCTGTTGTTTCAACATTTTGGCTCTTTAAATCATAATGAATTTGAAATGAAACTTTTTTTTTTAAATTTAATTAAAGGTTGTTTTGTGTTGTAGAGACATTTTATACCATTTCTAAATGCAAGTTTGCAGTTGCTCCCCCTTTGCTGGGATGTTGCAAAAGCCTCAGCAATAAGAAGCAACAATATATAATCAGTAACTAATGAGAAATTACTTTTTACAGGAAAAGATCTGAGTGCAAGTGAAAGGTTGATGGCTGTTGCCAACGTAGCAGACGAGCTCCTGAAACTGTTGCTTAATTATCTAATATATCTTCAGACTGTTCAGATCCAAATCAAGTGAACACTATTTTTCCAAAACATTATGTATGTTCCAGTCAGCTCTTCAGCTGCTTCCTGGTCTTGATTTATTTCTTTTAAAAGGGGCAGACAGAAGGTGTACTGATGTTTCCTGCTTCATACAGAAATCTTGATGTATTTTTTTCATTCTTGACTGACAAAAAGGTGTCAGACGCAAAAGCTTTCTGCGTTCTCAGATAGCGTGTCCTTCCTCCTCATTCTGCTGCTGCACTCCCTGTATCCTCTAGTAGGTGAAGTCCTTTGGGCCTCGGCTTGCGGCTCCTCTCCTCTACTTGTGTCACGCAGCTCCGACCGCTGCCGCAGCTCCTTTCCTGGGATTTCCCGTGAAATATTTAGTATTCCATAGGGCTCCTGCTTTGAGCAGTCACGCTCCCCCATTCAAATCGGCTGCGAGCTCATTATAACACGTATTTAAAGTAAACGCAAAAAACAATTGGCTCCGACACGCCACGATGCATTCAGAATGTCTGGTTTTTCACACACGCTGACAATCTGACACATCAGTTTACAAACCCGCAGCCTGGCTGCTCTCTGCCTTCACAGAGGCCAGATGACTGACAGTGACAGAGGAAGTGCTGACGTCAGCCCCACAAAGCCTCCCACCGTGTGTGTGTGTGTGTGTGTGTGTGTGTCAGCTCATTGTGTAGATTATCGGAGCAGATCGTGCAGCGCGGTGAATGGAAGCAGTCCGTGTTTGAATGCTTCAAAGGCATCTCCAGTGTTTCTTGTCTGTGTGGCTCTTAATGACTGCAGTTCAGCGTGTGTGTGTGTGTGTGTGTGTGTCTCTGTTTGTGCACAAACAGTCAATGAATCCAGTGGAAAAATCAGGATTTGTTTCATTTCTAAAAAAAGATCAGCAACATTTCAAGTTAAAAAGAGGGTTTGATGAATGTGTTTCATCAGTAGGTGAGTTGCGCTGTTCTGACCAGGTCTTTGCTTCTTAATATTCAGCCAGCTGTCTCTACTGCTGCTTCAGATTTTTCCTCTTTATCAGCTGTCATTGCCTCAAAGCGATATTAGCTTTGGTTTAATAAATCTGGTGTTCTGTTACTTACTAACAATAGAAATAAAAAAAACTTTTTTTAGCTTTAATTCATTCATAAAAATGAATATATGCATTTTATCGGCAGTATCCCTCGTCTCAAAGCTGTGAAAACACTGGAGAACAAGATAAGTTACAATATTTTAAATGAAACTGAGACTTAGCATTGAAGATTTTTTCCTCCTGAAACTGTCACTGACTGAACGACCTAAAAGGTTTTTATCAGCGTGTCGTTGGAAAATAGCTGTAAAATCACACAATACTGAATAATGTCCTCCTCCTCTCTTTCAGCTGGATCTCGGTGCTGACCAACAGTAAGGAGGAGGCGCTGAACATGGCGTTTCGTGGGGAGCAGAGCAGCGGCGGCGAGGACGGCCTGGAGGACCTGACCAAAGCCATCATCGAAGACGTCCTCCGCATGCCGGGCAACGAAGTCTGCTGCGACTGCGGCGCCGCGGGTGAGTGTACGGCCGTGAGTCCGCGGCCACTCCTCTCATCTGCCGCTTGTCCCAACAGGCCACCAGGGAAACAGACGCACACATTCGCAGCAAGGGGGCAATTTCCAGCCTCCAATTAGCCTCAAATGCATGTTTTTGACCGGAGTGCTCATAGGAAACCCACGCACGCACAGCGAGAGCCTTCAGACTCCACATGGATAATCTCAGAGCCGGGACTCAAACCCAGGCTCCAGCCGCTGCGCCGCAGCGCCGCCTGCCCCGCAGGGACCCCGCAGGGATATAAATATCCGTTTTTGTTTTTTGCTTAGTCAAGCTTCACCTTGTCTCAGGAAGAACAAACCTCTTCGTTTCAGCACTTTCTGACGATGTTTTATTTAAAGCGGCGCGCCGGTCCGGACAGCTCTGCAGCATCATCACTGCGTTCAAACCCCCCGTCCTTCACTCAGACGGAGCGTCGGGAGGACTTCATGCTCTGAGGCGGTGGGGGGGGGGGAGAGAAAAAAAAAACCATTTCGAGGCTTTGAGAAACACCACCATTACATCATGTTGTTACATAAGTCACACACGCCGTCGACCCCTGCGGTCTGCAGTGGGCGGGGGGGTCGTCCGTCATGTCTATACTCTCGTAGCTGCATTTACTCGAATGCATGATGTTCCAGATGTGGGCTCGGCTCGTCTCAATCCTGTTTCTCCTCTTTACTAAATCTCATCGGGGATGACTCTCGGCTCCTCGTCGGTGCAAGAAATTCTTTTCCGGAAAGGTCATTGTTATTTCAGTGGGTTCTTCTCTGAACACACACAGACGTTCTCCCGGGAATACGCAGATTTGTAGTTTTAGCATCCAGCAGCCTCGGAGGTCGCCGTGCGCTCCCTCATCATGCAGAACATGCACCCCGCGACCCGTCGCCAGCTTTGCATCTGTTCATTGTGTCAAATGAGTGCGGGCCGCTCGTCGCCTGTGCTCCTGCCTGTGACTCATTGGTTTTTCGGGTCCCTGTTTCCACCGGCCCTCGCCTGGTGTTCGCTTGTCAGATCCAGTCAGAACAACATCCCCCCCCCTTGCCCCCCCCTGCACAGCATTACAGCATCGCTGAGGTCACGACCGCCGGCTTTAAAGGCCGGATTAAATCTCCCAGATTGCAGCAGAAAGTCAGGCCGCGATCTCTGCGGTTCAGTGTGTGAAGTCGCCACACGGCTCGGTGAAGTCTCAGCGTGCTTCGTGCCCTTTGCTTGTTATGCAACGGGCTCCGAGCGGCGTCCCGCAGCGCGAGAGGTCTGCGGTCGCCGCCACAGTGCGGTGGATTAATAAGTCAAATCAATACATGTAGCGCAGGAAGAGGCTTACATCGATTGTTTTTGACTGGATTTGAAGTAGTGTTTAAAAAAAATACTCTACAAGATCAGATAATGAACGCTCACATCAGTTCAGATGATTTATTTAAATGACCTTTTCAGTCTATTAGGAGTTTGGGTTGGTTTGACCCTTTAATGCATTTAACAGATGTGCCTATTGACTGATCCACCTAACTTGAAAATAATCTTTTTTTTGGGAAAAAGGAAAATTCGTCTCAAATTTGCACTAAAATCAATGAAATCAAAACAAGCAAAGCTGTTTGTCAGTGTCAGGAGAATAAAAGACAGAACACTAATGAAGTTTTTCCTGCAACTTTGTGAAATCTGCTTTGCTCAGTGCAGCTGTAATGTCGGTGTGGATTTTGACAGTGAACCGTTTTATCGCCGTTCTTTTCTAGACCCGAAGTGGCTGTCGACCAATCTGGGGATCCTCACCTGCATCGAGTGCTCCGGTATCCACCGAGAGATGGGAGTCCACATTTCCCGGATCCAGTCCATGGAGCTGGACAAGTTAGGAACCTCAGAACTCTTGGTGAGTCAGACCAGTAACTCTAAACCTTTTATAAGAGCCTCAACTGTTTTCGTATCCAAAAGCACGGAGAGAGGAGAGAGGAGTGGAAACATGTGAATGTTCTCATTCTGTCTCACATCGCTGTGATCTGCCATTTCGTTCATGTTCTCCTCAGCTGGCCAAGAACGTAGGCAACAGTAGTTTCAATGAGATCATGGAGGGAAACCTCCCTTCCCCGTCTCCAAAGCCCACTCCCTCCAGCGACATGTAAGTTCTCTCTGACTCTCACGCCCTCCCCCCCCCCCCCTTCAGAAAACACAGCATGAACACGGAGCGTTTTCCCACAGGACGGTGAGGAAGGAGTTCATCAACGCTAAGTACGTGGACCACAAGTACGCCAGGAAGACGTGCACGTCCGCCGCGGCCAAAATGATCGAGCTGTTCGAGGCGGTCCAGTCCAGGGACCTGCTGTCTCTCGTTCAGGTTTACGCCGAGGGGGTGGAGCTGATGGAGCCGCTCCCGGAGGCCGGACCGGTGAGCGTTCGCACTCTGATTCAGCGATACAGTCACTCCTGCTTCGACTTCAGTGCTCATGTACACACTTTGATGGATGCTCTCTGCGGAGCTGGTTTAATATCCTGCGCCTCAACACGTCCGCTTTAACCACATTCAAGTCTGGGCGAATGCGATTGTTTACAATCAGTCTTGACGACGACGGAGAGGAAGACGGTATGAATCAATTATGGTGGAGTTGGATGTTTGGAAGCAGCAACTAGAGAGAATGTGATGGGAGCCTTGCTGCTGCTGTGGTTCATCCCAGTCAGGCTGTTCTGTCTCTTCCATTTTATTTCCACAATCTGCTTTTAATTCACCGTTTCACCGTCAATGCCGCCAGTTTCCCCTCTCTACAGAACATCTGCACACAAATCTACACACAAATACACAGCAAATCTGTACACAGCTAAAAAACTAGTGACTAAAACTTCCAAATCTTTCTTAAATGGAGGTCAAACACTTTGTGATTTAAATGAATGTTGCTGCAGATGGACTAAAGATTAATCAGAATTTTCTGATCCAGCTCAACAAACAGGAAGATTTTAAGCTATTTTATATACTTGAAAAAAATCCCTGAGAAATGGAAGTAGATTATCTCAAGAGTGGAAATGCTCTTTTAAAGTAGGATATAACAGTATACTCTTTTTTCCAGCCTGGATTTCTGAACCAGGCTTTAAATCCTGACCGGTGTCAGTCTGATAACATCCGTTTATTCTCTGCTTCATCCTGACCGTCGTATGGCTTTGAGTCTCGACCAGCTACAGCTCCACCACAGATATCGTATATAACATCACCCCACTGGTGCATTTTCAGTGCATTATCCTTTTTTGGATTTTTTGGAGTGTATGTTTTAATGAAATAAATTTTAGTTATAATCTCAACTTATTCATTTATACCTGATTTCTCATTAAATCAGTAGATGTTCTGATCCAGGCTGGGTCCCACATATTCTGTAGTACGCAAATCTGAGGGCACACATTGACTGAAAGCATATTACCGCTGGCCGACCCAGCACTTTGAGTCATCAATACTGTACATCTGATAGCCTTGTACGGTAGTACACGGTGAATCATGGCAGCGCTGAACAGATTAGGACTTACGGGAACGTTCGCATGCAAGTGTGACGAGTAATTTGGCCTTTTCCCACTTGTGCTTCTGCAAATCACAATGAATTTCATTTAACATCAGTCTGTAAGAGTTGTCTTTGATTCCTGGAGATATACTGGAGGTCTTGTTGAATTGAAATGATCACATTTAATCATTAAATTCAAGTTCAAAGTTGCCCAAAACTATCAGCATGTCCTCAAGTCTGGCGGGTGAAGTGTTGAAATTATGCCTGGAATCTGCGCTGCAAGTGAAACTGTTCCCCATAACCTCCGCATGTACGTTTTCACACACGGACCCGATATTTCCATCACACACACCGTGATCTCACACCCGGCTGCAGCTTCTGGGAGCTCTCACTCGCGCTCCTGCAGCGGTTGGCCCTCCCTCTGCGTGAGGCTCGTTCCCGGCGGGGCGACCGAGCGCTGACACATCCCTGCCAGTTCGGCGGCCGCAGAAGGGCGGAACAGTTGGAAAAAGTCTGAGTCATCTGGGCGGCTCGGCCAGCAGGTGGTGGTAGCCAGCAAACCTCCGCCTCAGCATCTGTGTTGGGTCCATATTTACTTCCATGGCGACGTCGGTGGCGTTTCTGTCTTTGGCCCGGTTCACGTTTCGCTTTGTTTCCTCGCCTCCTGCTCCTCCGCTTCAGGCAGGAAGGAAAGTTCAGCAACAAGCAGTCGAGGACGAAGATCTCGCACCGTAAACAACATGCGTGATCAGACCTAATCTGACATAAGTGGGTCAAGGTTTTATAACACAAACATGGGAGCTCTCTCGTGAAAAATGAAGTACAATTTACAATGCTGCAGCGGAATTAAAGAGGATCCTGTTTGGTGACGATGAGGGGGAACTGCTGCTGTCGGCGCGATGAGGCGTGACTCACCGATATCTGATCTGCTGCTGTCAGTGCATCGAAATGACATCCAGTCCTCACCCTCGGGAACACAGCATGACTCTAAACAGCTTGTGCCCAACCCTTCAGAAGCCATGGAAGAGCTGATCTCACCTCCATGTTTGTAATGTTAAGTCAGAAAACATCACCAGCTTAGATGTATGCAGGAGTCTCACAGAAAGGACAGAATTCAAAGGAAATGTTATTTTTAGGAGCCATTTTGTTTACTGCAGCTTGTTTAAATGCTGAAAGAGACTCAGAGAAGGAGAGAATACAGAATGGATGCTGCCCCAAGATTTGCTGAGTGTGTGTGTGCTGTGTTTGATGGCCCCCTGCAGGAAACCGGAGAGACGGCACTGCACTACTCCGTGAGGACTGCCGACCAGACCTCACTGCACCTGGTGGACTTCCTCGTGCAAAACAGGTACGTTTTCAAGTCCGATTTGCTTTAAATAAAAACAATTTGGAGCGTGCATTGATTCTGGGAAAGAGAGAATTGCCAAAATCTCCTAAAATACTTAAAAACATAAAGACTTTAAGGAAACCCCGTGCTCTAAAAAGCACAATTGTGTGGAAACATGCAGCATCACATTGGATCTGTGTCTCTGCTCTGAGTCTTTTCTGTTCTGTGCTCCAGTCTGTAAAGAGAGAGAGAAAAAAAAAGAAAAGCAGTGGAAGTGCAGAGGAGAGCTTAGCACCACAGCTCCGCTCCGCTCTGCTCACATTCCCACAAGGCAAACAGAAATGGGTCAAGCACTTGTTCTCTGCCTTAATTTATTCCTCTCTTTTCAATTGTTTACCCACCACTGCTCCGTCTGCACACGGCCGACGCAGGACCCTCGCTTTAATTAGACCGCTTATTATTCATTATATTTTCCTTCTCTTTTAATGGAAATGTGAGGATTTTTTTTTCTCCCTTTGCTGTAATAGATGTCCTGTTTTACACAAGTTAGAGAGAAACGCCTGTTTTATGAATGATAGTCAGAAGACTTTATTATGTCTGTAGCTCATTTCTGTCACTCTATGTCTTGGATATTATTATCAAATGAACCTGAATCCTGTGTTTCCTCCTCAGCGGTAACCTGGACAAGCAGACGGAGTGGGGAAACACCGCCCTGCACTACTGCTGCATGTACGAGAAGCCCGAGTGCCTCAAGTTGCTCCTGAGGGGCAAGCCGGCCACCGACATCAGTGAGTCACACGTCGGGGCGGGGGGGGTTCGTCCCCCTCGCTCGCGCCGCCCGCACCGGCGCGTCAGACCGTTGACTATCCCTTTCTCGCCCCGCAGCCAATCAGAACGGAGAGACGGCGCTGGATGTTGCCAGGCGACTGAGGAACACTCAGTGCGAGGAGGCGGTAAGCAACAGGACCGCCCCGAAGCGAGCCGGCCCGCCGGACCCTGCAAGCTGATAATTTATTCCACATAAAAGCCACGCACAACTTAAAATAGCCAGTGGGATAAATCAAAAGTAAAGGTCGTGGAGCCGATGCGCGTCACGTCGACCGGTTTATTCAAAACACTAGATGGCAGTCAAAGGTCTGCCTGCAGCCCCGGGCAGCAGGGGCAGCAGAGTGGAAGTAACTGCTGATGCATGTTTGTTATTAATGCTGAAATGAACAGTTGGATAGAAACAAAACACACGCTGGAAAGTCCAATAAATAAGCATTTGTTTTTTTAACTACTGCAGTTTTCTCACTGTGCTTCTGTAAGCTCGACCCGTGTGTGTTTAATCTCACTACTGACCTACTTTATAGATTTCTGCACAATTTTATTAGGTACTTTTATTTGGTCACACTTTAATTTATTTGCCCAGCTTTCTTTTCTTATAAATGGATTGTTTTAGACGTGGATGGCAGAGCTGCAGTTTGCATGTGTTGAAGTGATTTGTGTGTGTGTGTGTGTGTGTGTGTGTGTGTGTGTGTCTCAGCTGGTGCAGGCCGCTGAGGGGAAGTTCAACCCTCACATCCATGTGGAGTACGAGTGGAGCCTCAGGCTGGAGGAGATGGACGAGAGCGACGACGACCTGGACGACAAGGTTTGTCACGTAGATCTTCTGCTGCGAATAAAACAAAAACACCCCGTGAGTTTGTCTGATGGAACGCGTGAAATGATCCTTTGTCAGTCATTCTCGCTCTTTGTCACTCCATGAGCTCCTGATGCACAATTAGACAGATTATATCAAAGCAACCAGGACTTGGATTTTACTTTGATACTGCCAGTAAATATAATTTACAACATTTTTCACCTGAAATAGAGGTGGAAATAATGAAACATGGAAACATTTCCGAGAAAAAACACTGATTTGAATGTTGAAAGACGTCTAGACAGTTCAGGTTAAAAGTGGGTTGAGATCATGGAAGCGTATAAAGCCGTGAAACTGAATATGATGAAGAGTCTCGTCTGTCACGCGTCTCCCTCCAGCCCAGTCCCATCAAGAAGGACCGCTCCCCGAGGCCCCAGAGCTTCTGCCACTCCTCCAGCCTCTCCCCCCACGACAAGCTGTCCCTGCCGGGCTTCATCAGCCAGAGGGACAAGCAGCAGCGGCTCTCCTACAGCGCCTTCACCAACCAGATGTACAGCGTCTCCACCGACCTCAGCTCCTCCCCGGTGGCCGACGGGCCGCCGCTGCCCCCCAGGAACCAGGGCAAAGGTCAGACCTGACTGCTCCGGGCGACCGCTGCGACCCTGAACCGCAACAAAGCTTATTTTTGACACAGGGAAGATAGAGACCACATCATTTCTGCTAAACCTTGAATATATCCAGATCCAGGAACACACACACACACACACACACACACACACACACACACACACCCTGCAGTGGTATGCAATTTGTCAGCACACAGGATCAGGAGGCGGGATGCAGGTGTCATTAAGGCTGCTTACACAGTGACCCTTCAGGAAAGCTCGGCTGCAGCAGCAGGCAGGGCGGCGATCCTTAGTCAGGCGTGAGAAAGGGAAGCCGGCACACACACTTCATCATCGGCCTCGGCGTGGTGTGTACACAGGCCGGGCCGTGGGCGTTGCTGCGTCTGCGGTATTACAATTAAAGATAACATGCCTCCCTCCGCGGATCTGTCATCCCCTCAGCCGCTTGAAAACAGGCTGATGATGGAAAACAAACTCTCAACCTCCATCGTGGCAAGTTCAATTCATCATCAAGCTTTAAAATCTTATTTTTCTTAAAGGAAGGGGTGTGGAACCTTTCACTTGTTTCCAGTGCAAGAGAACGAGTTTCAGTGGATTGTTTTCCTGAAACTTAGTTTGCTGCATAATGAGGATATTTAAAGACAAAAGACGGAGCGTTGCTATTATGTTTGAGTGTGAAGTTCAGGTCTTCAGGAAAAGCCTTTTGACAGTTTTCTTAAAGTTGTATGTTGAATGAAAAGACAAAAACATCCATTTTTTTTCCATCTTTCATCGATCATTTCTGATGTAGATTATTGCAATTTCTACTGCTTGTTATGCTGTTAATCAAATCTAATAATACAGAATGAATCTAAATGACAAATTTAAGGAATCACAAACCTTTTCGTGTCAGTGATACATGATATTTTCAGTATATTTTAAGTTTTGATAGGTTTTACCTTTAGATTGGCCGTTGGTCTGACTCTGAGTGGCTGTTAGTCTTTGCCCTGTGATGGACGGGCGGCCGGTCTGGTGTGTTAACTCACAGCTGAGATCCTCCGGCCTGAGACGGATAAACCAGTCGTGTTCTGTGTGATGAACTTCGCACTCCAGTTTTCTTTCTGAACGGACCGTGGCCTGCAGACCCTGGAAACAAGTCGAAGTTGGATTTATGCAAAAATAAGATGACGAGCCTGATTTAGAGGTCTAACAACACACATGCTTTGTGGATGAACATGCTAACTCCTGGGATGCTCCACCTTAGCGGTTCTCTCTCTCTCAGCAGGTGATGAAGTGCTCGCTTCACACCGTTCCTCCTCCTTTTTGCTTTGCTCGCCTCTGATAAGATTTCATCTTGTTATTTTACAGTGTGTGTGGGAGCAGCTCTTTATAAAGACTGACATACTGTAGATTCTCTCCCACACTCCTCATCTCGCTCTGTTTTCTTTCTCTTTTTTTGTTTCTCTATTCTTTCAGCTCCACACTTGGCATTCCTTGGCTCTCATTCGCACTACGCCACTCTGGCTGGCACTCGACCATACATCAGTGAATATCCTGGTTTTATGTTCTCCCCCCTTACTCGGCTGTGTTGCCCCACATACAGTTATCCCTCAGTTGTTTCTTCCGTTTTTACAGCTCAGATTTTACAAGGTCGTGGTGTGTGTGTGCGTGTTTTTTAAAGAAATGAAGGGGACCGTGTAGGCAAGTCAACGTTAAATTATTGATGCCTACATGATTTCGATTCTGCTCCACCACCTTTGAGCTGTAAACTCTTAACCACAGCTGATTCCTCTCTGGCTGAGCTCTCTATTAGCTTCTTTCATCCTACTTTTGAGTGCTTTAAAGTCCCGGTCGAAGATGCATCAGTTTTAAAACTTGTCTCTCGACACTCCTGTGCCAATCATGTGGTCCATACCGGTTTCTGCGCCACTCTTCACACTCCTCCTCTCCTCTCCATGCTTCATCATCCTCTCCTCTGCCTTCTCTGGGTGTTTTTTTTTTTTTTTGGCGGGGGGTTGACCGAAGGGGTTTTTTTTTTTTTTTTTTTTTTTTCCGGAGGCCTCATCACCTCATGTGTCTTATTGTATCGCTCCTCCAGCTGCCCCCCCATGCGGCCCTTCCTCCACACTCACACCAGGAGGCAGCTCTACCCTGTCCAAGAAGAGACCTCCGCCCCCTCCTCCTGGACACAAACGCACCCTGTCTGACCCACCCAGCCCGCTCTCTCACAGTCCACACAGTAGAGGGGGCTTAACTGGCTTAACTGGGGGTGAGATGCAAGCACACCTTAACCGCACAGGAGATGTGTGAGGGTTATTTCAACTGAAGTTGTGAGGAAACAAAAAAAAAAACAGCATTTATAGAATCCGACTTCATCGTGTCGGAGCTGAGTCCACTTCTGCTTCTTACAGTATGTTAAACAATTCATGTGACCGTTTACTAATGCAGTTCATGGGATTTAGATTACAGCTTCAAAAAGAGCTTGTAAGTGGACCTTGAGTTCAATTTTGAAAATCTGTGAAAATCTCTGAGTTAGTTTTGTTCGGTTTTACTCAGAGCTACAAATACATGTTCTTTTTTTTTTTTCTTGCCCCTGTATGTAGTTCAGCATTTATTGATTGGTGATCTTCAACGAGCATATCTGATGGATTTGTGTAGAACTGCGTCTGATAATATGCTGCAAATAAGATATGAACTCAGTGAAATGCAGTTAATGAATATTTCAATCATTGAACTCTTCAGAAAGGCTGAAAAAAAATTAAATCGGAACTGGACAAAAAAGAAATAAGTAGCAAAAAGATCAAATCTAATGTGTATTTAAAGCTTTAGGATGTAAAACAATCTATTTTGGATAAGTATATTATAAGCATAATTAGTTTTATATGACTATTTTGCCATCTGAAGTTAGAATTGCTGTGTAAAAGTTACACATCGTACTTTCTCAGACATGGTCAGAAGGAGAGGATGATTTGAGGAGAATTAGGTTTGTTAGAGCCTCACTCTTTCCTCCAATCTGGTACTTTTAATATCAAATTATGTCCCGATTAACCTTTTATTGATTAAGTAATATATCAGCTCCACTGTGCATGTTTCAGATTCATCCAGTCTTTGTAGTTTGTAATTTATTCCACCAATATTTATTGTCACCAGTTCAGACTTTTAAACTGTTTCCAGAAACGTTTGTTTTTTTCCCATAAAAACCAATATGTCACAATGAAGCCCCTATCACTCACTTTTGCTTGAAGTCGCATTCTTTATGTGTCTTAATAGGAGTTGATTTGATTTGTCGTCACTTGTCTTCGGCTGTGTTTGTGTCACACACTGTAACACCTCACCACTAATGGAATGACGGCACTTTATTGCACAACAACCTCAGTTTTCCAAAGAGCATGGGCTCATAGAAAGCTCAGCCAGATGATGCATCCCTCATTATTATTATTATTATTATCATTTTTTTTAACCATCACAGCATGTTGATTTACTTTCACACTTAAATCAAATTAATCTCTCAGCCGGCGCTCCTCTGCGGTGTTAAGTAACGTGTTTGTCGTCGTGGATGTTAATGTTTTAGGAAGCGACTCCACTCCTCCTCCGGTCAGTAAGATGTCTCCCGTTTCCAACAAGTTTGAAGGCATTCCTCAGCAGCAAAGGTACCGCATGTCCTGTGTGTTATTGGTGGAGCCTCTTCGATATCAAGAGTCATTTTATGTCTCCATGTGAAAAGATCCAGCTTTCCTAATTTAATTTGACTCTTTTCTAAAAATTTCCTGCCAGCACTACTTCAAGCAACACAAAGTCTACACTTGGTCCAAGGGTTCTTCCCAAACTACCTCAGAAAGGTACCGTCCTCCATCTTTTTTTTTTTTCTGAACACAGAAAGCTGAATATTGAAGTGTGTAACTGACGTTGGTGTGTTGTTTCTCCAGTGGCGTTGCGTAAGATTGATACCATACACCATCCATCGATGGATAAGCCCAGCCTTCCTCCAGAGGTCTTCCAGAAGTCCCCGCCCGCGACCGAGCCCACGCAGAAGGCTCCCCCGGCGGAGAGGCCTCAGCTGGGAGACCTGCCGCCCAAACCGCAGGTTTCCGAACTGCCCCCCAAGCCGGGAGAGCTTCCGCCCAAGCCGCACCTCTCAGATCTTCCTCCGAAGCCTCAGCTGGGAGACCTGCCGCCCAAGCCCCAGCTCAAAGACCTCCCCCCCAAGCCTCACCTCGCAGACATCCCCCCCAAGCCCGGGACCGCCGAGTCCGCTCCCAGGCTGTCTCACGGAGAGCCGACGCAGAGGCCCCAGACACAGCCGCCGCCGCCGCCCCAGACTCAGCCTCAGCCGCAGCCTCAGCCGCAGCCGCAGCTTCAGGACTCGCCCTCACCCAACCAGCAGCCGCCTGCTGTGACCCCGTCTCAGCCGCATGGCGAGGACACCAACGGGACCCCAGCAGGAACCGCAGAGACCCCCGTACCGCTCCCCAGGAAGATCAACACGGTGTGGACCATTTCTTTTCTTGTTTATGAAGCTTGTTTTATCAAGCTGTTGGAGAAGAAGCAACTGGATTTTTCTATTGCTTGTTTTTCTTTTTTTTTAAAATAATGGTTATGATGTTGCGCTTTGTCTGCAGGGGAAGAACAAAGCCCGTCGAGTGAAGACGATCTACGACTGCCAGGCCGACAACGATGATGAACTGACGTTCGTTGAAGGAGAGGTGATCATAGTAACAGGGGAAGAGGACCAGGAGTGGTGGGTGAGTTACCCAAAGAAAAAAAAAACACACACTCACAAAAAAAAACACACACATTATTCTCCTTTTCTTATCATCTTCTCTTTTTTTTTTTACATCCCAGATCGGGCACATTGAAGGAGATCCGGACCGGAAAGGGGTCTTCCCTATGTCTTTCGTGCACATCCTAAGTGACTGACAACCAGACAGACTTGCACTACACCTCTCAGTGAAGTGAGAGATCCTGTAAATAGCTATAATAACACCTCTTGTCATGAGACAAGTGTCCTAAAGAAGAAGAACAAAACAAAACAAAAGAAGCAACAGCAACGAAACGAAGAAAACCAAGAAGGCTCATCTGGCCGTGGATGCTTCATCCATGCTGTACAAAGAATGTGTGTACTCTTCCTCTACCAGTATTATCTTAACCCTATAGCACGGCTGCGACAGAGCCACTCTCAAAACCCTAGCACTTACCTAAAAAGTCTATGTTTATGCTGTTCCTGTGTATATATGTATGTAAATATATATATTTGTGTGTGAGTGTATATACATGTTTTATTGTACAAAACATGTACCATTACTCTCTGCCTGTCAGATTAAGCATCAGGGTGGTAGAGTTTGAATTTTATCTGTATTAAATTTTTTCTGGCCCTCGAGTAATTATCAGCTTATATTTCTGGGAAAAGGACAAATATGAAATGGAATGTGAAATAGGTCATGTCATTATTTGTGTCTTTGCATCCTTGTTTACCATCATAATAGACCGAAGAGGCAGGAATCTCCCACTGATCTTCCCGAGGTGAAAAGAACTTCATTAAATGTACTCCTTGTCCTTTGCTTGCTTTGTGTGTACACGTATTCTGGTTGTTTTACAGTATAGAAACCTGCTGCTACTGTGTGGTGGAATATCAAAGCCTGTGGTTCACTGTAGGTCACTAATTTACTCCTTGTTACACTGTTCACTGTATGTATGCTCTGTGTGTGAACTCGACGCCATCTCCGCAGTCCGTTGGCTTTTTTTTTTTTTCCTTTCTGTGCATGGTGTAACAATGACTGGAAATGAGTGGAGTGCTGCATTCAAAGACGCTCACCTCAGGGTTTGAAAAGCCACTATTGAAACTAAGCAGGACTACACAAAAAGTATCCTGTTGTTGAAGCCACTATTGATAAGTACGGAGGAAAACTTAGGACATCTTAGCAATAACTTGATTTTCTGACAGGCTAGAAGTTTCACAACAACCTGTGTTCACGATTCAGTGTCTTGTAAAACCTCATGAGCTTGAATTTTTTTTTTTTTTTAGTTTGTCATGTAAAATCATTCCATGTTACTGGATTCAGTGTATTTCCAGGTTTGCCTGTGAACCAGAGATGTCTTTTTAGATAAAAAGGGGGTGGACTTTGTTATACAGGCTGGAGAGCCGAAGTATTTTCACCCAGTCCTCACCGACTTGCAGTTCTTCCCATGTTAAGGAACAAACCCATCAAAACCATTGTATCATTAAAAGTGCTGTACTTCAGAGTGTGCTTCTCGTACTTTGTAGCCGTGTGGTTTGCAACTCTACTTGGAATTTGAAAGCTCCAGCATTACGAGACATTCCTCTGCAGCTTACACGCGTCCAAGGTAGCCCAACAGATTGACCAAAAGGTTCATTTTTGACGGTGCTTCATATACAACTAAAGACTGATCAAGACCCATTTCAGGGCAGCCAACTTAAAAATTGCAGAGATGACCTGTATTTTCTTCATTTTCGCAAGTGTTGGAATTACCTTTACTTTAAGTAACCGAACTCCAGCCTCAACAGGAGGATTTTAGTTCCATTACTTTGCATTCAACACAAAATGCCCATGAAGAGCCACAGTCTCAACATTTGAGATTTTTGATGGAAATGTCCGAGAACAGAAACTTTGCAAATATCAAGGTTAAATGCCATACATATTTAACCCCTAACTTTGTGATACTCCAAGAATTAAACGGAACAAAATGGTTTCCAGTACTTTTATTCTCTTAACTTGCATTTCAACAAAAACACAGACTCCATCTTTTCGTTATATCAACACAGGGATACTATAAACCTTGAAGACAACATAAAGACTTCGTGTTACAACACAAAAACTGCATCTGAAACAAAACTGTTCACTCAACATGAAAGGAGCCAAAGACTGGACAAAATTCAACTTATTTGCACACTTGAGCTTTGAGGCCACCTTTTGACCCCTGGTCCTTCACCACCGACTTGATGACCCCAACAGCAACGGTCTGCTTCAGGTCTCTGGCTGCAAAGCGGCCTGTGGAAGCAAATTTTGCATTAGTAAATGTGAATGAGCACAGTGACGCAAACTTAAGGACTATACTGTACCTAATGGTGGGTATGTGAAGAAGCTCTCGACACACATGGGCTTGATGGGAACCAGCTGAACCGTGGCACCGTCTCCAGAAATCAGCGTCTGCGGGTTGTCCTCCAGCTTCCTGCCGGTGCGGCGGTCCAGCTTCTCCTTCAGCTCGGCGAAGCGGCAGGTGACGTGAGCCGTGTGGCAGTCGAGCACTGGAGAGTAGCCGCTTTTGATCTTCCCTGGATGGTTCAGGATGATCAGCTACAAGACAAAATATGAAGTCAAGCAAGCTCATTGCAAATGGATTTTGTTCCATCAGCTACGCCTGAACTAACCTGAGCCTCGAAGCTGCTGACATCCGAGGGAGGATCCTGCTGGGCGTTACCGGCCACGTCGCCACGCCGCAGGTTCTTGACGGACACGTTCTTGATGTTGAAGCCCACGTTGTGTCCCGGCAGAGCCGTCTGCAGCCCCTGGTGGTGCATCTCAATGGACTTGACCTCTGCGGTCAGCTTTGCAGGAGAGAACATCAGAGTCATGCCGGGTTTGAGGATGCCGGTTTCAATCTTGCCGACTGGTACAGTCCCAACTCCTGAAAGAACAAAAAAAAAAAAAAAATGAAGTTAACAGGTTCTGATCTTCACTGAAAACTCAAGAGCTGCAATTAAATTCATGCCAGACCTCCAATTTTGTAGACATCCTGCAGAGGCAACCGCAGTGGCTTGTTGACGGTACGAACAGGCGGCTGAATGGAGTCCAGGACTTCAAGCAGCGTCTTCCCGCTTTCTGTCCCCTCTCGGCGCTTGACCTTCCAGCCTTGGTACCACGGCATCTGTGCAGACGACACTTTAACGTACAGCACATGACACGTTGCCATTCTGAAGCACAAAGCCTACCTTCTGAGTTGAAGTGATCATGTTCTCCCCTGTCCAGCCAGAAATGGGAACGAACGGCACAGATGTGGGGTCGTAGCCGATCTTCCTCAGGAAGCCGCTCACGCCTCGCACCACTTCTTCATAGCGTTTCTGACTGTACGGCGGCTCAGTCAGATCCATCTTGTTCACACAGACGATGACCTGCTTCACACCCAGAGTGTAAGCCAGCAGGGCATGCTCTCGAGTCTGACCGCTTCTGGACACACCGGCCTCATATTCCCCTTTGGCTGCAGAGACCACCAAGAGAGCCACATCCGCCTGAAATGACAAAGACTCGCATTAGTCTGAGGTACAATAGAGGAATAAAAGATTCAGATGCATTTCTTACCTGTGAAGTTCCAGTTATCATGTTCTTTATGAAGTCACGGTGGCCCGGAGCATCGATTATTGTGATTGTAAATTTCTGGGTGCTGAATTTCAGCAGTGAAATATCAATGGTGATCCCGCGCTCCCGCTCAGCTTTCAGCTTGTCCAACACCCAGGCGAACTTGAAGGAAGTCTTCCCCATCTGTAGAGAAAGTAATTACAATGAACATTTAAACATCAGGTTGTACAGTGTAAGAGGATTTTGTTTTCTCCCTCACTTGAGCTGCAGCCTTCTCAAACTTCTCAATTCTCCTCTGATCAATCCCACCGCACTTGTAGACCAGGTGTCCGGTGGTGGTCGACTTTCCACTGTCGACATGGCCGATGATGACAACATTAATATGAGTCTTCTCTTTCGCCATTTCTGCAAAACAAGTTAACTTTAAAGGCTTTAGAAAATCACACATCAAGTTCCTGAATCAAAAGAATGAGCTCAGGCTGTTTGTAGTCTCTTTATAAGCACCGCTGATTGGAAAGTGAACTCAGGTGTGCTGCTTAATCAACCTTAATTAGTATCAACAGGGCTCTAATTTCAAAATGAACACTTCTGTATCACACACCACCAAGAGTGGGGGGAAATATTACTTCTTAATGTATTGTGAACAATGGTGAGCAGAGAGGAACTGAATGAATACTTGGATTAATATTTGATGAGAACCAGCTCTGCCAGTCAGATGTCTGTTCAGGGCTCCACCATGGATCACCTAACGATCTCTAATGACCACAAGCTGTGTCATCTGGAGGGAGAAGCCTTTTCACCCAGCAGCCTCTCCCACTTTATCAAACAAAAGCTCATCAGCCACAATGTATCAAAGGAAAATGATGTCTAAAGATTATTGTTGAATATATTGTTGCTACCTCCATCTGTTTCTTTTTTGGACATCTATATATATATATATATATATATATATATATATATATATATATATATATATATATATAGTTTAAAAAAATAAAGGCATCAGGTTTCTCTCTGTGTGTGTGCTTCATGGAACTCTGGCCCACTTTTAAAAAATGTTATATGGAAATTTTTTTTTTTCCAAATGAGAGAACCAAACAGCGCCCCCTGCAGGCACTCTACCAGCTTCCTGCTCAAGGACACTTGGGTAGAGTGGCTGAAACTTCAGCATTTTGCTCCAGGACGACGTTTGCACAGCTTTAAGCCTTTAAAAAGAGCTAAATGAAGCGGCTGTGCAACTTAATTTTTTTGCTGTACTTCGGGGTGTAATCTGGCAGAAGTGTCTGTTCGAAAGAGCGTACCGGGTGTGTTCTGGGCGGGCGGGTCCCCTCGCTCAGGGTGGGAGCGTGCGTTACTTTACCCCCTCCGCGCGCCGAGGTGACTCAAACCGAGCTCCCCTCCAGTCTGACGGCCGCGGTGACGCCGGAGAAGCAACCCGGAAACAGCCGCGGCAGCGCATCGCTTTTCTTCTCCTTTCAGCCCCGGACCGCCGCTTCTAGCGTGGTTATCCACTCGTCGGCGCCGTGTTTCTCAGCGAGGATCGAGGTAAAACAGAGAAACCTTCCACTTTATCTGAAATCTCCGCGCTTCCTCCGCCCGCCGCCTTCTCTGCCCACCGGTTGCCATTCAGCGGAGCGTGTTTTGAGTGTTAAACACTGTTCATGTGAGGCTTGTTTTAATGAAACACAGACCCGGTGCGTCTTCACGGTGCTGCTGTTATGAAGAAGTGTTAACGGGAGCGTGTTTGTTACATCCTCGCCGTACCGTTAACTTCCCTCTTTCAGGTCACGGCTGCACCGCTACCTTGATTTTTTTTTTTTCCTTTATTTGGCCAGAAGCTTTGACCCAAAACGTGCCTCGTAACGCCGGGCGTTCAGCTGTGACCGGCGTCCCGTGTGCCACACTGATGGATTATGGACACAGTTTTAAAGTAACCGTATGGTTTGGATTAAGACTGCTCGCTTCCAGGCAGCGAAATGATGCCTCGGTAAAGGAAGTGCAGACTCTGACAGAGAGGGCAGGCTGGGATCTGGTCTGTCTTTGGAGGGCTCCTCTCTGATCAGAGCATATTGAAGTATCTAGACCTCACTGGAAGTGGGACTCCAGTTTTGGTAGTTTCGATGAAGTGTTCAGGTCATTTCCTTGAGTAAAATCAGTAATCTGACATCTTTAAAATCTCTTTTGCATGATTTATTAAAACTATATTGCAGTCACCTGTTGTTTGATCACTAAATGATTGAGCCAGTCATGTCCTGTGAGGCTGAAGTTGTGTGTTTGAGGAGAGGTCCATCTTCTAAACTGCTTTATTTTACCTTTAGGATGCAGGATGCTGGACTCCAGCCTGGACAGGCAGCCAAGTCCAGCTCAGTCACACACTCTCACTTTAGAATCGACTGGCCTGAAATGCTACAGTGAAAAACCCTCGCACGCACAGGAAGAACATGTAGACTTCACACAGGAAAAGTCGCCTTGCTGTGTTGTGAGACTGCTAACCACTAGATGCCTGTGTGACTCAGGAGAGGAGATGATAAAGTGTAGTAGATAAAAGAAAGGCCCGGCAGTCTTATCGGCACAAGAGGTTGATAGCTGTTTGGCAGGTGTGTGCTGTGAATATGAATTTATGGTTTTGAGAATAGATAATGAGCTCAACGCATGTCTGATTGTCTGTTTTGAATCATTTACACTTAGTGTTCGTGTGTAATGGGGTTGATATTTATGTGTAGATGGTGATTATTGAGGAATCTTGTAGCACCTTCTCGTGAGCTTAATTCAGTGCAGCATCACCTGAGGGGAGGAGCCGCTCTGACATTTTACACAGTCAAACCCTGTTCTGTTTGCTTTTTATTGTGCAATGCGTCACTAGATTGTATGAGAGAGAGAGAGTAGTGTTTGTATTAGTAAAAGAGGATAGGTGAGTGTATGATTAAAGTAGACCCTTAGGGTGTGTGTTTATCTGTTGTGTTGTGTTGATCTGATATTGTTGTGTCATGCTGTTAGATTGCTTGTTGTAAATGGTTTATATGCAGATTATCGTGGTTTCTTGCTGGCTTCTAAGACCACTTAGTGATAATCCCTCCACCGGGTCCTGGCATTATTATAGACAATCTAACGTCAACATGCATCACTGTGGAGGTTTTTTTGCATCGGTTGTCTGTAAAAACCACAGAAACGCTGCGCGGAAGTGTACATTATTTACTCTCCAACCGAGTCTTTGCATAAGCGCCGAAAGTGGAAGTGAGAAGGCCGAGCAGCCGGATTTGTTGCTGGCGTGCCAGGAAAGTGCAGCGTCTTCATTAAATTAGTCTCGGACGTCTCACGCTCTCCTCTGATGAAGTTGGTTTGAAATATAAAGGAGCATTTCGTGTTTTGCTTTAACCTGATCCCTCCGTGCGCCCCGCCACCTGCAGCAGCACATCCCACAGCTTCACTGCTGGCTTTCTGAGCTTTTGTAGTTTGCCATCTTTCTGTTTTTTATTTCAGAGAAGAGCTCAGACGACAGGAAGCGTAACGTTTGAAGGTTAAATCTGATTTCTTTTAGAAAGTGAAACCTGGTGATGATGATTTCATATCAGGAAGCGGTGTGACTGAGCTTGTGAAATGAAATGAGGATATGGGTCACTTGGCACAGTGTATTCCCTCATAAATCCCAGTGTTCTGCAGGCACAGGCATGCGAGTGTGCTTTGGAATATTGTTTGAAGTTTAGCGTGAATTAGTCACTGTACATCTACTTAGTCATGCAGATACAGATCTGGAGTCTGCATGTCTTGTTATGCAGATAAATGATGTGATGCCTCAAGGGAGGAATGGAGTGGGACAGGGGTACATTATTTGGGGGGCTTGTGGCTCCGGTGGTCCAGCAGGTGTGTTTCCAGTTCAGAAATCCAAAAAGTTGATAGTTCCATCCCTTGTTTTACCCCGATCCCTGTGTAGATTTGTGAAGGCAATGAACTCCAACTTATTCCCAATGGAGTTTGAGCTACTTGCTTGACAGTTGTTGCTGTATATGTGTGTGTGTGTTACTGCTGAAACAGTGAAGATGCACTAAATATACAAATTATGTGTCATTTATTGATAATGTTTCAAGCGGTCTGTCCACGTCTGAGGATCAGAGATGATCCAGTGCAAACACTCCCATGATAACGTTTTATTTGCTGTCGTGCTCGCGTGTTAGTCTGCATTCTGAACTCTACAGGAATGTCAGAAGCATTCTGGGGGCTGTGGACTCCACTGTGCAGCCCACTCCCCTGAACACACCCCGCAGCGCCGCGCTGCCGTCTGCAGGTTAGGTTACTGCAGTTATTCTTGGTATGAGCTTCACTGACTTTATTGCATTCCGTCTTTTCCTCTGAAAAGTGGATCCAAACAGAATTGTGCGCTTTGCTGTTGTGACGTTTCAGGCAGGCAACACACATTCATTATGTAGACTGAAAACTTCATCACTTATTTCCAGTTTCACAGGTAAATGTGATTCCAGTGCTCAGGTAGGTTGTCTCTGTGACCTGAAGTGGATGGCCACAACAACCTGGGCACTTGTAAAACAATATGGTAAATAATACCTTTTCTCACAGAACAACCGCAGACCGTGACCAGCAGCCCTCGCACTCAGTCGCCACCAGAACGGCATCTTATCTCCTGCAGCCGTATCTGTGTTCCTCTTGTTGCGAGCAGCTCCTCTGTTTCACGTGTTAAAGGTACCGCGCCTCAGAAAGGAGCTGTATTGATCCCTTTTCCTGGCATAATGCTGTTTGTGCAGTTATTTGGATTAACTTCCAGCCGGTCTGGCCTGTTCAGCATTCTGCTCTAACACCATTATCATGACCCGGCTTAATCTGGGGGAGCCGTTCACTTTAGCATCAATGAACAGCAGAAACGCTCCTCATATTGATCACCTATGAAGTTTATCCTGGGTTTTTGAAATTGTGGAAATGAGTTGCGAACAGCAGTCCGTTTCTTCTCCTTCCTCTCGCATGGCTGCTCTGAAAGATGATGACACATTTGAGTCATTGAGCAGGAGAAGCTGACTGGAGCCCCCCTGCAGAGGGTTCCTGCTCACAGCTGAATTATTAGACAGTGGCTGGAGAGATCTCAGTCCGTCTTCCTTGAAAGATTGCTTTGATTTGGATTTCGTCAGCTTTACATGCTCTGTCTGATCTCATCTGTTTGACGGTGAAATCTTCTTTTCTCCCGGCTGACTATAGTGTTACAGTATATATTGTCCAAAGTCTGTTTTTGAGACGCTTGTCTGAAACGCTGGACATCAGCTCACAGTGGCGACAGTCAGTAGTTTTTCTGCACATGAGGTAAAACATCGAGAGCAATGGAAATGTGTTGTTCCAGAGTGTTTCCTCCACCGTCAAGTGGATTAATGCTGACGAATTTGTTCATTCATTTGTTTCATCTAAACTAAAAGGGTTCAAGCGTTTAAATCTTTTTTAAAACCAAAAAAATTCTAAATGAGGTAGTTGTGATTTTGGCCTCCATCTACAAAAAAACCCCCAAATGCTGAGCTTAGGAAATAAGGTAATGCTGTATCTCTAATTTTGTGATTTCTAAACTGAAAATATAAGGAATAAACATTAAAAGAAATGACACATTTCAGTGTAAGTGTATTAAACTCTCAATTTGTCAAAGTTTCATTTGGGTTTCGGGAAAATTTTAACTTTTCTTTTGGATGAATTAAGTTTGAGACGCACGTCTTTTTAACCAAATGTTCGCACTGGTTTGTCGTCGAATCTATTGAAATAAAAATAGTTCATCAACTTTTCGTCTTAGTATGTATGATGCTACTGGTACTCACAATTAAACAGTGTTGGTCAATTTTCAAACGTTGTTTTGAACAACCAGTTTCAAAATGATGTTTTAAAAACTCAAACATTGACGAATCAGGTTCCTTACATCCAAATATTTATTAGAAATTCTTTTATTTTGTACTTTTTGGTCCACTACCAGCCGTTGTGGAACGATCATAGAACTATGGCGCACACACACACACACACACACACACACACATTACACTGACTCGCACACGTCGCCAGCTCCTGATCTGCAGCGCTGCCTTTGCTGACGGACTCAAGCGTTCCGTCTCAAGTCTCTCACTTCCGCGCTGTGATGCAGTCTTATCTGAGGCCCCGAGCGTGCACGTAACCAGAGGAGCGAGCGGTTTGACTCTTTTGTTACCCCCCCCCCCCCCCTCCTGCAGGCCCTCAGCAGCACGCTTCCATGTGTTACACACAGCAGCATCTTCAGAGGAGAAAAGGCCAAGTGGACGTTGAACTGAATCCACCACATTAGGGCTAAAAATAACATGGCCTGCTCAAAAGGAAAAAAGAAAAAAACGAAACCTTCCTCTGTGCTCCTACCCCCACACCTTTCACACATGCACTGAAAAGCCCTCCAGGCTCTCGATAGCGTTGAAGATCTCCTCCTCTCGCAGCCACTTGACTCAGTCTGTCGCTGTCCTGCTTGATTACAAGCCGCCGCGAATGAATGAAACTATGAGAAAGCTGAGGGATGGTGGCGTTTTCGCTCTAGCATGTCAGGGCTTGAGGAGCTCGCGCGGCTGCCTCCATGTCGGCGGCGAGCTGCCACAGATGGCAAACCAGCATGCTGGAAATTCAGCTTTAGCATGGAACTGTTGCTACGCTGCCATCCTCCACCCTCGCACGGCGTTGCAGCAGACCGATGAACCTGAGGAGGATTTCGACCCACTTTCAGACCCTGTACATTAAATCCGGGCTGCGTTTTGCAAGCATATTTCAATCCTCTTATGAGACACCGGCCTATTTAATGTACCTGCACATATTATGAAACAGGCTCTTTGACTGAAAACGGCTTTAGTGCAGGATGATCGTCGCAGCATGTTAATTAACATGGCTGTTGGATATTTTTTATTTATATTTATATTATCATGTTTTGTTGGTTATGTAGGCCTGCAGAATATGAAGCACATTTATCATCAGATCAGATATGGACTGTGTGTGTGTCAGACATCTGGTCAGTAATGCCTTGCACATGGACATTTTTTTTTTTTTGGCGGCGTCGTGTCACGTCACGTCCTTGCAGCTTATCTGTGAGAGTTTCTTTCATCAAATCATTTTCCAGAGTCTCTGGTCTGTAGTAACTTCTGCACCCTGCAGTCAAAATATCCCTTTTCCAGCAAAGAGGGGGGGCAGAGGTTGTCATGGTAACCTTATATTTTTTTTTAAATCAAGTTTTATTCAGTGGTGCCAAATAGATTTCTTTTTAAAACTTGCTGTGTGTTTGTCATCACTCTCTCGTTGCATGAACATTGTCCGTCTGCAGTATAAATGACTTTCTGCTCTTAATTCGCGACCAATCATTGTGGCCAAATGTGACGGGAAAAATAAGCCCCGCTAACATAAAAGGCTGCATTTTACAGCAGGGCTCCACAATAAACTGAAAATAAGATAAAATCCCATTATACAGGCGAGCTTTGAGTCATGCAGTTAAATTAGTCGGTGTTAAAAAGGGGCTGCGGCTGGTGAGATTTGAGTTTCTAATCCGGTGAACCGTCTCACCACAAGCTTTTGATTGCTGGTGAAGTAAAGTCGCAGACCTCACCTAAAGGTCACAAGTTTCATTTCATTTTCAAATTTGTGGGGTGAGAACATCTGAAAACTAAAAATATTTACTTCTTGATTCTCTTGTTTTTCTGTGAGGGCGTGGCGTGTTCATGTGATGAAAAGCTCGTGTGCTGTGTTGTAACGGCCTTCCTTTTTCTCGTTGCCTTAATGGCTGAAACATGGCGTCTTTCATTCCGCGTGACGGTGAACTGCGCTCCACATGTCGCTCGGATTGATCCCCTCACGGCCTGCTTCGCAGCCGCATCCTGCACCGGCGCTCTGCAGCAGCGCCACACATGTGGGCCCCTCATCCTTCACGCGGTGGAGCAAATTAAAAGCAAACAAGTGTCCGTGGCCTGTCGGCTCATCGCTCCCATTAACTGAAGATGGAGGCTAATTTGAATTTACTACTCTACGTGAAATATTGAAAATCAACAGCTGGTTCTTTCATTGCCTATCATACTATTGATAAATAAAAAAAAAAAAGTGGTTTCATTTATTCACTGAAGTGTTTGTAAATTTGTGTTTTTATTTCATGTCTCAAGCCCTCGGTTGTCATAACTCGTCTCTGACATTCCTGAGAAGTGTTAATCTGATAATCGGCGCTACCTTGCAGTCGACTGGAACCCCAGACTCTGATTGTAATGGTGCTTGGAAGGATGAGTGAATCTGAATCACTGCTTGAATGGTCCGCGGTGTGAGTGTTTCCCTGCAGCAGCACCGGACTGAATGACGGCAGTCCTACAAACGCAGCATGAACCATGAACCTGAAAACGCACGGTGACTGTTTAAAGTGGGTGATTTCGCTCTGTTCGCCACAGTCTGGGCTTTATTCAGTGATTCATAGTGGATCCTGATAGTTTTTCGATGTGAACGGGGACATGGATGCTTCAGGTTTTTTAAATATCGCCCGTAAAAATAAAGACGTGCTTGTGTTCAGCTGCCGGAATAAACTTATTTCAGATATTTTGAGTTATGTGATGGCTGAATGAAATGTGGTTGAAGTGACTACAAACCTCGCTCTGGGGGTGGGGGCTGTCAGATCTGAGCAGACTGTGGTCCTGTCTCTGACCTCTGTGACCTCGTGCGCTCAGTCGAGCTCTGATTTGGCCGTGCTTTGCGGCCCCCGGCTGTAGGCGTGACGCATAGCTGACTCCCATGATGCCCTGCTGCAGATGTCACCTGTGCCGTCAGCTGTCCTGCACTAGGAGCGCTTGGTTTCCATGTGTCTGACTTATCACTGATCCCATTTCGTGTCTCTCGTCTGTCTACTTCCTTCCACGTCTTGTTCGCCTTCTTGTCTGTATCATGGCCTTCCTCCCTCCAACGTGTTCGCTCGCTCACGCACCTCTCCCACGGCTCTCACCTCGCCTGTGGTTTTTGAAGTTTCAGGGTTTGAAGTCTGATCACAGCCGTGCAGAACCAGCGCCGCCGCTCTCGCTGTGCATTTGTATGCAGGCTGGCAGACAGAGGAGCGCCCTGGTCCTAATGGCCTCACACTCTGCTGGGCCTGTGCTCTCAGTCGGAGCGGCCCGGCTCGTGAAATGAGCTTGCGGCTTGCAGACACCGAGCTGAATCTTAAGAGGGGGATTGCTGAGGCCATTGTTTGGTCTTGACTCACGCGGTTCACAGGCGCCGAATACCTGATTTTGTTTTTATATTGCTCATTTGGTTTTGCGTTTTCCAGTCGGAGACTCAGCCGTGAGCTGAGCTGAGTGAACCGTGTTGCTACAGGAGGAAGCACGGAGCCTTGTAACAAACCTGAAGTGAATCAGAGGAAGTGTTACACAATAGGAAGTGGTGTGCTTTATGTGAGTCGACATGTTCCAGACTTTTTTTTTTTTTTTTTTTTTTTTTGCTAACACAATTAGCCCATTTTTCACATATCAGATATAAACTGGTTCTCTTTGGAGGTTGATGAAGGCTACAGTTGAACAGATGCTATTTTCGGTGTGTGGATTTGCACGGGTAAGGTTTCTGAGTGTAAAGTGTGTTCTTGGTGACCTGTGTTTCAGAGGCTGACCTCTGCTGGAGGACTGAGACCCCGGGCCACCTGCCAGGTCGGTCCTCCCTGCTCCGGACCGCCAGTCGCACCGCTCCACTGCCGGTAAGTGATCACACTGCCGGCCCGGTGTTCTCACACCGCCTCGGCTCGTCTGCCAGCGGGCTGATCGTCTGATGGGCTCACTGGTTAATTCATGCAGCTAATACTTCATTTAGCTTTCTGGAGTGATCACGTCATTCAGAGTTTTGTTTTCATTCAAGCAGTGAAGCTTCCATATATTTTACATTGATTACACACAAACGAAATATCCACAGGCTGAATGTCAGTATTTTATCTGCTCATGCAAATTGAAACCATCAGGCTATTTTTGCAACACAGGATTTAGTTTTACCAGTGGAGATAAACATCTACATATCTGCTGTTACGTATTTGCATGTCTTTTTATATCTCAAAGAGAACATACACATGATTTCTCCTAATTTCATCTCAACACAAAACCTGACTAGAAGGTTGCTTAGACTGTAGAACACACCACTTTGCTCACAACATTTGAATGTTTAATATAATACCTCATATTCACAGCCTAAAATCTTGTTGCTTCAATAACTGAGCTGGCTTTAACATTTTTTGTAGACGTAAAACAGAGGAAAATATTTCAAGGAACCAAAAATAGATGTAACTGTTTAATGCCGGAGTTCCCTCCTGCCTGATATCACTTCCATGCTCGTCGTTTAATCTCCACACGATCACTCGATGGTCGCAGATTTGACGACGTCAGAGACGCGATGTTCAGGAAATCCGATCAGCTCGGTTACACGACAGTCGCGTTGGCACGTATCTGATACAGATCAGATTTATTTCCATGCATGAATGAAGCCGGCTTCTGATCTCAAAATATCAGGATGCATGCGTCTTTTTTTTCTCAGAAAATCAGAATTGGGCCTCATTACACTGGCGGCGTAAATGAAGCTCATGAACGTTAGAGTTCACACACACAGCGCAAAAACCCAAATGTTAAATTTGATAAGATTAAATGAAGCTGTAGCCTCCTTTTCCTGACAATAACCACTTATTTTCTTTTTAACTGAGGTCCAAACATGACCACAGACGCTGTTTGAGGACTGTATCAGGAACTCAGATACTGACATGCCTTTATGTAAGACCTCCTGTGGCGCACCTATGCCTATTATAGTCTTACACACTATGTGTGTGTGCTGGCTCAGGAAATGAAGTGCATTGTGGGCCATAAAAAGGAGTTGAGTAATGTAGGTGCTCCCAGCTTCCTGTTCCCCTTCAAGGCCGGCATGTTTATGTAACTACGGGGCACAAGGTCAGCGCTCACATGGCGAGCAGGAGGCTCGCACGCCGGCGTTCACGTATAATTACATGCGAGAGATTTTCTCTTGTTTTGATGGCGGACTTGTTCCCGGCATTGAGGTCTTTGCTGGGTTTACGCTCGGGGATTACCCATGTGCTCCAGATTTTCAGACCGAGGTATTTCTGTTATGTACGCTCGGTGCTGCTGAGCCCTGCTCAAGTTTCCGCTTCACGTTCCCCTCCTGGGCAGAAAGAACCGTCTCCGAGTCTGGCTCACGCTCTTTTTCCTCACCTCATCCTGTTACTCTTCCCATCATTTCTCCCCCTCGCGCACGTCTGCCCATCCCTGTTGTATTTTCCTCTGTGTCTCCGTGGAGACTGTTACCATGACACACAGGCTTTATGTGATTGGCTGAGCCGTGGTCATGGAATGCCGTGTCTGTTTGACAGCTCAGCCTCAGGTGTGTGTGTGTGTGTGTGTATATATTCCCTACTTCCCCAGAAGAACCCTGTGTATGTTTATATGGCCTGAGAAAGAATTAAATCCGTGCTCTGAGCTGACTGCATGCACACGCCCGTGGCAGTACAAGGGAGGGTACATGTTGCATTATACATGGAAAAAATGAGTGAAAACAGCAAGCAGGACTTCTGTGTGAATAGAAACTGTGGATTAGCTTCTCTAATGAGCCTAAGGAGGGGCGGGACTGCTGCCTGAGGAGGAACTCTCATCAGCGGGTGAACACTGCCCCCTTCTGCTGAATACTGGGCTCCTGGAGGAAAAAAAATAAGAGAAAATTGTCTCAAACTCATTCATTTGTCATATTTAACATATTCCCTCATAGAAATGTGTGATGCTTTGAGTTCCTGGTACATCAGTGGCTCCATTCTTGACTCAGCATGTGGAAGATGTTGTGATCGAGGTCTCCCTCCTCGCCCCCCCTGAACAGGTCATCTGAGACGATACATTTGAGAGAGTGTAATATGTAGAGTGTCTTGTTATGTGAGCTAAAAGCTCCCAGCTCCTCCTTGGGTATCTATTATTTATGCCAGTGGAGGGTTGACACTGTAACTTCCTGCCCCGGTTTCCTCCAGGAGCTTGGAGAAGTAGGGAAATTTGGTCTGGTTAGTGAAAATAAGTAAATAAATGAAAAAGTGAAAATATTTAATCTTTTTCAAATGGAATATCATGCCACGTACCATAAGAACTGCTTTTTCTGAACACTGAATGCTCCTGGGTCTGCCAGCACTTCTGTGGATAACAGAACTCGTTGCTCGAGTCAAATTTTATTGTTTTTGTGTTTTGATTTTAAAGATTTTTGCAGCAAAACTTAATTTTCTTCCAAATCAGTTGTGTGGAAATGCCATATGTCAGAAATAAAAAGGCACGTGCTGGTTCTTGGTTTGGGAGTGGTCTTCCTCGGTTATTTTTCCGCCCTCATGCACGCCCGCTGTCATCCTCCAGATGGCGGTCGTCTCCTGCTGAATGAAAGCGCTGCTGCTCCTCAGTCTGACACTCAGCATCCCCCCCAAAAACCTCCTCCGTGCCCCACCCAAAATCCTGTTATGTTAATGCTGTGCAGGAAAAACAAAACAAAACCAATATTTAGTGTTTTTCTATGCTTCTTCAGTTTATGTTGTGATGCTCAGAAATGTAAATGAGTTTGCTTCCAAACGCTGCTGGATATCAGTGAAACAGAAAGATGCCACGAGGTTCGTGAGTCACATTCTGTCAGAAGGTCACTCAAGTAATGATGGTTTCAGGGCTGCTCCTGCAAAAGAATGGGGTTGAGGTGGGGTTGAAGGTGTGGGGGGGGGGATCCATCTGTGAATGGATTCATGAGCCAGCTGCCCCCGAGGGAGGTGCTGCTCGGGACGACCGTGAGTCAACGCGCCCCTCTTAATGATTTCCAACACATCCCGGGAAGGAGTCAGAGGACTCTCAAGGGCAGGGCGGCTGGGCGGGGAAGGCTTCCTTCTGACTGAAGCAGCTGTTCAGAGGACTGGATGAAGAAATAAAGTGATGAATGAGCGGCAAAGTTCATGCAAACACCAGTGAGCTGCTTGAGCGCGGCTGCAGAGGTGGATCACTCGCGTACTGCTTGATTTTTAACACGCAGCAGCATCTTCTGTTGAGCTGATCACATAATCCCGGGTGGTGTAAGTGTAGAAGTCGACTCGCAGCCCTTTCATCGGTTTATTGCGTTGATCTGAAATTCACCCCGTCATGCTGTCAGCGTCTGTGTGTGTGTGTGTGTGTGTTGTGTTAAAGTGTTGTGTTGGTGTTGCAGAGCAGCAGCGCCTGAAGAACAGCCTCTCCGTCAGCTCGGTTTCAGCCGAGCCGGCGTTTCAGCTGACTCTTGTGTACGTGCCTGTTGCCATGGTTCCCAACTTCCATCAGGTGCCGTCCAGATAGAGGAGCTTAGGCAGGGATGAGGCGCTCCCGCTTTCATCCCTCCTCTCTGATCTGCCGCTCTGGACGAGCCGTCGGCTCCGCGCCTTCGTTTGCTCTCACGCTGATTGGGTTCATGATGGCCGGAGCGACACGAGGCGGGAAGCTTTTAAAGGACTTGTGTTTTTTTATATTTTCAGTGAAACGAGACGGCCGGCGGTGGACGTCATGATTTAGACTCGCTGTAGGTTTGTTTTGATTTTCCCCGAATCTGGGTGAGGGGGGTATTAGCTCATGTTTACCCGGTGTGTGACAACGCAGGGGCGTGGCTTTGAGGTAATCAAGTTCACCCCCATAAACAAACAAATGACAGACCCCCACGGCCAGCTTTTAGTCAGCTGTGCGGGATTGGTGGGGGGAGGATATGGTGGGGGTGGGGGGCACGCATGCCAGCCCCATTTGGGGAAGTGCTCCCCCATTTTCTGCCTGTCGAGTCGGGCCAGCGTCAGCGCGCTCCGGCGGGTCCGGGTCTGGCCGAGTGGGCTAATGCGATGTGGCGTGTCACCCGGGGAATCTAGGTCAAGTTTAAAGCTGCCTGGCTCTGCCCGCCTCTGCCGCAGTGTGACGCTTTAAATCCCTCCCCTTCCACGCACGCAACGCCGCTCAGCCTCCACTCCTCACCTACGCGCCTTTTTATTTTTATTTTTACTTGCTCTGCGCAGCCAAGAATTCAGCAAATAATCCGCCTTTCCGCAAGGCAGTATTTCTAACATAAACACAGACACAGTGCTGCCTCTACCCATCCCTCGCCCCCCGCCGCCCCTTCACTTCCACACCCCAGGCGAGCGCTCAGCCTGTCCACGGCGCAGCCCACGTGACGCCGGGCGCCCAGGCTGGGGAAGGGAGGGCGTTGTTTTTCCTTCCCATAGTAAAGCGGCGGGGCACGTGGATCCTCACGCTGCAGCTGAGTAGTGGAATGTCAGCACTTATCCTCCCCTCGCGCTCGCCAGCCATCAGCCCCCGAGCCGTTTTAGGAGGACGGTGCCGCAGTGCCGGGTTTCAGCTGCTGCCGCTGCTCCCCGGTGCTTATTAAAGGGAGACGTTAAAAGGCAGTGCCATCCAGAGGTCAGGCTGCTGCATGGGCGTGGCACTGTTTTGGCGTCTCCGCCAAATGCGCTTCAACTTCTCTGTAATCTGCACATATTTTGAGGACGTGGTTTTAATTTCTTTTCTATATTCAGCATTTTTTTTTTTTTTAAATTTACTGACAGACGGAGTGATAATGTCCATCCTCATCCTCTGTAATTAAAGTGCAGTTTGCTTTTTACAATCAGCACATGAGTTGATTGGGCGTGTTTTCATTTAAAAAAAAAAAATGTGAATTTGCTGAGCTGCACATAAAAATCAAATCATATAAAAATCTCTTAGTGCTCATAGCGGAATTAAATGTTTCTCAGTCGTCTCCAGTTGACTTAACTCCTCTACTAATCCGCTGTTTTTGGCGCATTACCTCATCTGTATTAATATATTCATGTGCTTTCAAGTCCTACTACTACTGTACTCGCTCCTCACCCGGAGCCGGCGCCTGATTGGCTGCCGCAATGTTTTCAATGGCACCAAATTTTTTTTGACTCCATGGATACAGTGAGCTGTTGGGTAGATCGGCTCAGCCAATGGGAGCGCTGCGCGGGCTCCGGCTTGTCAGATTCTGCCCCTGGCCTTGGAAGCAGCCCTCCCCTCCTCCCTCCCCGAGTGTGTGCACGCGATGGCTCCGTGGGGGGGTTCAAAACAACAACAAGGCGGTGGCGGGGCTGTGTGCGCCGGCCGGGCCGGGCCGTGCCGCCAGCCCGGTCCCACCGCAGCCGCTGAAGGGGGGGCTGGCATCCCCCCCCCGCCTCTTCCTCTCTGATACTGTATCTATACAGCCCTGCCAGCGCTGTCCCCCTCTATCACCAAGAAACCAGTTACACAGTTATACAAATGACCACATTAATGCATTTATCTTCAGAAGACGTGTCTATCAGCCGCAGAGTTGGTTGAAAATTTAAAATTTTTTTTGTGTCTGAATTTTGAGTGTAGCAGCGAAGTGTGTTTGAAAAGCTGTTGACACAAAACTTTAATCTGCTCCGCTTTTCTGTTCCACTTGAAGATTCTTTGGTGGACTTTGAAACGCGGCCACATAAATCCCCGTCCTTAAAATGACCTCGTTTCAAACGGCGCGGAGCGGCAAGGCTGCCAGCGCCCCGGTTGAAGTGCTGCGTGCCCAGGAGAGCCCGCCCGCCCGCCCGCCCGGCCGGCCGGCCGCCGCCCCCCCTCCTCGCTGCAGTCAGGCGGCCGCTGCAAGGTGGCAGCAGAGGACTTGAGGACGGGCGGTGCCGGGATCAGGGCGAGGGCCAGTGGCAGCATCCCAGGCCTTCTGAGGCTGCATCAGGTGCTGCTTCCCGACGGCCAGCGAGGCGCCGGCCGGCGCCGCCACAGCCAGACATTCAGGTCACATTAGAGGAGGGTAATAAGACGAGGCTGGACGTGGCAGGTGGGTCTTTGCAGGTGGTCACTGGATTTGACTGGTGACAAACATGCTTTCAAGGGGCAGGAGAAGCTACAGTTGAAGGAAAAAAAAAAAAAAACAAGATTGTGATTCAGCTCGGTTTATAAAATGAAAAGATTCATACAAAAATGATAAATACACTCCTCGCTTGCTGCTCATGTATCTCTAGATTTTTGACAAATGTCAAAAGTTATTTATGTTCTTTCCGTATCAAATTTCCAGATGTTGCTTTCTCTAAAATAGTGTCCAATGTCTGACTCATCCTGCACTGTCGGGCGGGTCCTGATTCTGCCGCCAATAGGAAAACAGCTTCATCTGCGTCTCCTCTGCACCAGCAGTCACTTCATGTAGCTTCAGGCAGGGCTACCGAAGGGTGGATACCATACATGCTCCTCCAGAGCAGACAAATGATTCTTTCCTCCTAAGAGCAGGAAGAATAAAGTTGTTTCTGACCTTGATATTTCTTCTTAACCCTAACACCCCCCCCCCCCCCCCCCCCCCCCCCCCCCCACTGAAATTCAGTCCCTTTACTTGTGTGGTCTGTAAACTGCAGAAGTGAAGCTGCACAGCAAGCAGCAGTATAAAAAGGTCACTTGCCCTTTAGCGCAAAAGGTTCCTGCATCACTTGCCCTTTAGCGCAAAAACAAATGATACGTTAACCATTGTGAGCTCCTGATGAGTCTCCTCTCCAACTTTCTCCTGCTCCCAGAGTAAAGACTGTTGGCTCATCATAAACATTTGATTTTAAAAAAAAAGCAGAAAAGAGGACACTGTAAGGTTTTCAGGGCTGGAGCATGCATGCCTGCCCCCTCCTCACTCGATGCATCTCATGCATTTTAAAAGCACCCCGTCTAACCCCCCCCCCCCGCCTCCGACTGCTGAGTGTGTGCTTTACCGCGCCGCGGCACCTCCCTGTCTCCCGGCATTACCTGTGCTGTCAGGGCTCGGCCCGTCACCGCCTCCCTTCACTCAGTCGCTCCGGCCCGTCACTCATCTCAGGCGACCTCTGACCTGCCGCAGTTTAACTTCAATCGCCGCCCGGCGGTGACCGTCGCCTCCGTGCCACCGGGGGTTAAACCTGAGAGCTGCAGCAGATCTCCGTCCTGTCATAGATCTGTGGACCTCCGCTCCAGAGAATGATGGATCTGGAGGGTCGACGGGAGAGTGACGCTAACCCTGGACTCCACAGCTCGCAGCAGAGGCGTTCAGTATCGGTGTAAATCAGTTGCTGGACGTTTGTTATAGCTTATCTTCGGTTGTTTTTGCAGTGATGAAGAATGATCTAAGCTCCCAAAATTATTCTACATAACAAGCAACCGATGACTGGATCCGAAAGCAGACTGTGGACACGCATCCAAACATTTAAAAATCCAGAGAGGTTTGGGGATCATCACCAAATCTCATTCGGCTCTGATGACCCATAAAACGCTGTGATTCTTCAGAGTCGATCAAGTAAATTCTAAAGCGTGACACGCTTCTGTAGGTCTGTATCGAACACAAACAACACAACGGGCCCTCTTCGACACGTTTACACGCTAACTTCCTTTTATAAATGTTTAATTGAATGTGTTGTTATGCAGCAAACAGCTGCCTGGTGGATGTACATGCTGCAGATCGTAAGCGATATGTCTGTGGAGGCTGCTGACGTGGATTACTTTGCATGTTCGGGCTTCTCAAATTCCGGGAAGAACCTCAGCAAAGCAGAAAAAAAAACAAAACTGAACTCCAACCGTGTTGTTGTATTTTTGGGACTTTTTGGTTTGACATCTGGTTGTTTGGAGCCGCAGCGCAGGAAACACACTCCGCGGGGGTCCGAGGGGAGGCCGGGGGTCTCCGAGCTGCGGGCACATCTGGGGCACCGCTGAGTTCCTCCATGCAGCGGAGCGGTGAGGCAGAGCAGGAGCCGGGCGCCGCGGATGCACCAGCCCATCAGCACCTGCTCATCTCTCCGCCGCGCTCCTCATTCTTTATTGATTTGCTCTCTCTCTTTCTCAACAGGTATCGTAACATGGGGAACCTACTGAAAGTTTTGACATGCACAGATCTGGAGCAGGAGCCCAATTTTTTCCTCGATTTTGAAAGTGAGTGTCTTTCTCGAGTAATTGCTCCCACCCCCCCCCACCCCCCGATATCGATCACATGCATATCTTACCATAACATTATCAACTCCGAACTCCGGAGCCTTTTTCTCCCCCACCACTTATCTTTTATGCCGAGTTCCTCCCAGCGGCAAAGGAATCAAATCTAGCACCGGCGCTTTCTGCACTTTTCCATCAACCTGTCTTTTCCACGCCGGAGTATGTGCAGAATACCAAGCAGGGCAGAGTTGCAACAAAAGCCCCCTCCTCAGACATGAAGCGCCGAAGTTGCGCGTAGCCCGAGGCCCCTCAACACGGCGTGAACCTGCGCCGCACTATTCTCACACTTGGCAGAGCCGCAGAGTCAGTCATAGCTTGAGAGGAAACATTTTTCATAGAGATCAGACTGTTTCGAGGTGGGTTTTTTTTTTTTATATATATGAAAAGAACTTCAGGTGTGTATGCAGCATTGTGAATTTTTCTTAATTAAACACAGTTACACCTTTTGGTGTTAGATATTCATGATCCTCTCAGTGTGAGATCCGCTGGTCTTATAAGAACTGCTCTCCAAATAGGAATCATTATTTTGAATGAATGGACAGAAATAGAAAAAGCCCAGCATGTGCCTGCTGCAGATGTGAGGTGTTGAGTGTCTTTCTTGTGGAGGGATGCAGGAGAACGCTGCCGTCTTGGCAGGGCGTTTTAGCTTCAGGTGGTTGAAAAGGGTTCGCAGTGTTGATACCATGCATCTCCACGCCTCTCGAGCGGAAACAAAAATCCTCAGTCTGACCAAACTCGGTAACCAGAGCTTGTTTTAACGCTCCAAGAGGGCGCAGAACCTCCTCCATCCGCCTCCTCTCATCTTGCTCCCTGCCCCGTCTCTCAGCCAGAAAAGTGGGCGGCGTCGGAACTTAATGAAAAAGAGATTATTTCTCTGGATCTGCGTCTTAATTTCTCCATGATATCAGATCTGATTTAATAACATTTCTAGAGCTGAGCAGTGGCGTCTGTGTGAATGTGGATTAGCGGCCCGGTGACCTTGTTTGTGTGTCGTCGCTTTTCGGCCCCTGCAGACGCCCAGCCCACGGAGGCGGAGCGGGAGGTCTGGGAGCAGGTGGACGTCGTGCTGAAGGACGCAAAGGGAATCCTGGACGAGCTGCAGGCTTACAAGGGGGCGGGGCAGGAGATCAGAGAGGTACGCCTGCTGCAGCCGCGCACTTTAATTTATAAAAGCTGATTTCAGTCTGATCCCATAGATTTCTCAGAAAAGAGAAATCAAAGATGATTTTTTTTTTCCTTCTTCCTATCAACACCTTATCACAACGTTACCCACAATGCAACACGTTTTCCAATAGTTTGATGTTACAGCAGCTGATGTAGCCTGGAGCCCTTGGCTCAAAGCAGAGAGCAGCGATTGAGGTTCTTCTCTCTGGCTCCTGCGGAAGTGTTTCATCGTCACACTTGTGTTTTTCATCCCCGGTTGACGCCGACGACATTTTATGTCACTTCCTCTCGGAGCAGCTAACGGTTTTTGACATATATGCTTCAGCGTGAGGGCAGACGTAAGCCGAATTCATAAACCGGTGTGAAGATGGCCTTTAGATATCGAACCGTGATCCTCTAAAGACGGCTTATGATCGCTGTTTAACGGGAATAATGTTTTTCTTTCTATTGGATTTCAGGCGATCCAGAATCCAAACGATGACGCGCTGCAGGAGCAGGCCTGGGCCGCCGTGGTTCCCCTGGTTGGGAAACTCAAGAAGTTCTACGAGTTCTCGCAGAGATTAGGTACGAACGGGCCCGCTCCGCCTGCACCGCCCTGTATGGAACACACTCCGCCATCGCGGACGCACTGCGTTATGTAACCTCCATACGTGACCTTAATTGTCTGCGTTTGCAGTATTGACGTCTGAACTGCAACACTCGGCGGCCGTGTGACACACAACATGCACCTCGGCCTTATATAAACACACAAGCACCCCCGCCCCGCCCCCACCCCGCCAGCCGTGCATTTCTCAGCACGCTGCGCGCGCTGACCTCTGTCGGGATGGGGGCTATAGGTTGTTTAATTAGCATAGATACAAGAGGAGGGGGAGGAGCAGGCTTACTGCTCCCTGATCTCCTTATGACCCCGAGGCTGAGGGGGGAGGCGCAGCCCGCCGTGCCCCGACGCCCTCAGCCCAGTAATCCCAGTGGCGCTGGAGAAGGTAGACACTGGGAGCGCTGGGCGGCGATGGCTGTTACGTAACGAAGTAGGTCACCTCGCCGCCGCCGCGGCTGCTGCTCTATTTCACCGCCTTGACTGGAGGCCTCGGGGTCGGCGGCGGCGGCGTCCGCGGCCCGCCGCGCCGCCTGATCCACAGGAGGCCCAAAGTCCTCCGCTACAGGCCGGTGGAGCCAGGAACCAGATGAGAGATGAGCGCACGGCGCTGGCTTTCCAGTGGAAATGAAGAGGCTCCTTTTTCCTGTAATCATACCGATGGAGACATTCAAACTTCAACAGATTCTCCAACTGCAGACACGAGGAAAGTTTCACTGCTTTACTCTCAGCTGGTTTGTATTCAGCCTGCAGTCCAACACTCAAAAAGCTCCGATTTGAGTGTTTGATAGCGGCACGTCTGACATTTCGTTTGATGAACGACAAACCAATAAGTCAGATAAATTTTTGTTTGGTTTGTTAATCAGAGCTGACAGACGTTCCCACTTTAGAGGACGCTAGACTTATTTGAAATGTGAAAACTTTTCACTGAAGCAGAGGAATGAAATGTTCCCAAAGCTTAAATGGTAATTCAGTAAAATGAATAATTCAGAGTTGCACTTACGATAACATCTTAAAAGTTAAATTTTGTAAAATTTAAAATGTTAAAAACCGATCAAAAATTGGCGTCTCTCATGGGAAGATGTGTGATGGAGATCATCTTACAGTTTTATCTCAGCTACATCTAAATAATCTTCTTGCGACAGATTACAGACGGAAATCTGCTCCCTGAATTCACACCAGCTCCTCTGAATGACGGCTCAAACTTTCTGAGTCTGGCTCGTCAAAGATTGAAGAGCGGGACTGAGGCCTCCGCCCCGCCCCTCTGCCCGCAGCCTGCTCGCCTGCTCCGCCGTGACCTGATGAGATCAGACAGCCCCCCCCCCACACCACCACCACCACCACCACCACCACCACCACCACACCCACCAGGCCCCGCCCCGCCCCGACTTCCCCACATACAGGAGCGGCTCATTTCTGAGGGTCTGAAAGCAGCAGCTCCATCTCTACGTCTGTTTTGACTGGGACGCGGCACGGAGGGAGGAGGAAGGAAAAAAAAAAAAAAAAACTGCACGACTAAGGCCATTTTTAATCAGCCTCCTCGCTGCAAATGCTGGCCCAAGCAGATGGGAGTCATTACCGAGAGGCAGACGTGCTCAATTTACCGCACTGCACTGCCAGCGCCCTGTCCATCTTTTTAAAAGTCCTCGGTACGGCCATTCGGAGGAGAGACCCCCCCCCCCCCCCCCAGTCTGAATGCGCCTCTTCTTAGGTCATGTTGACATGTGCGTCGTCATCCGCAATCAGCAGGAACCGTAAACTCCGCTCGGAATCAATCTATTTAAAGTGCCCGTTCTGTGCCACGCAGTTTACTGCCTCAGAAGTGCGGCTCGTCGTCTGGGTTATATCACTGTTGGAGTCTCTGCTCAGCGTCTAGACTCCGTTCTAAGCACAGTCTGTGTGTCTATAAATAAAAACTCCCTCTGGGCTTTAGAGGTTTTTCAGTTTTTTTTCCTCTTTTTTTTTTTTTTTTTTAAAGAAAAAAAGCTAATGTTTGAACATGACATGTTTGTTAATATTACTTGGTTTGGAAGTTGTTCGCCGCATTTCACTTCATCTGTCCTCTCATCGCTGCCGGTGCTCCTCATGCATGCTTAATTACGGGTCTATGGGTATGCGATGTCGAGACGTGGCACAGGCTTTGTGTTTACTTACTGTCAAAACAATGAGCGTAATCCCGCCTGAATGAAATCCTGTTCCCCTGCCCCCTGCCCCACCCCACCCTCATTTCATGCCAATGAGATAATTAGTCCCATGTCTCATCTGCATCTGAGCAGGGAAGCCTCTCGGGGCCCTCCTCAAATAGACCCCCCCCCCACTCCTCCTTCGCTGCGATCGCCCACCATATAGCCCCCCCCCGAGACTGGCACGGGGCCCTGGGCAGTTTGGGCACCACCACTGCCCCATTATCTGTCTGTGTCCTAATCAGGAAGCCTCAGCTGGCTGACACTCTTGACATATCTGGCTGTGATCCACTTTCTGACCTCGTACGGAGGAGGGAGGAGTCACTGCTGCCTCCATCGTTTCTTTTCTCAATTTCATGTTTGTTTTCCTTTTCAGAGTTCTTCTTGAGCGTCTTTTTCTTTTCTGCTTTAGGTGTTCCAGGCGGGGTTTTTTTTTCTTTTTTGCAATATTAAGACAATACGTCCTTCAGAAAAACACGGCAACGATTTTACTATTCTCATGAATTTATTATGGTGTTTACGGCGCCACTGAGCAAGCGTGGGTTTTAGAACCGTGGTCGCTTTCCGCTGAAACAACAGTGACAACCACTAGTACAAGAAAATAGTGTAGATGTAGACGCACAACCACCGCAGACTGTTTGATCGTTTTCCCTCTGTGGGAATCTGTGAAGTGTTGTTTTGGTGTCTTTATTTTTTTTTTTTGAAAAAGCTTTTAACAATAATAACACCTACAAAAATCAAACAGAAGTAAGTACTGGCGGAACGTAATTTATCAGTGATTTCTCTGTTCTGAGCGTTTCATTCTGACCTGTTCGTCTTCGCGTGCTCCTCGCGGCGTGCCGCTGACTTCCTGCCACTGTTGAAACGATCTCCTGGAAGTCGACACCTGTCAGCTGAAGGCCTTTGTCATGATCTTTGTTAAATAAATAAAAGCTGGGTTGAGACATATGTATGAACCAGAGAGGGAGTTGTTTCCCTCCCTGTCCTCTGACCTTCATCACAGACGTCTCTCTTCTCCTACAGAAGCGGCGCTGCACAGCCTCCTGGGAGCTCTGACCAGCGAGACCTACAGCGATCCCACTCAGCACCTGGAGCGGGAGCAGGCGCTGGCCAAGCAGTTTGCAGAGATCCTGCACTTCACGCTGCGTTTCGACGAGCTCAAAGTACGAATTCTACATTTTTTTTTTTTTCTCAATGCACGTCGACGTCCAGTAGCACCACAGAGAATCCCAGCGCGATGGGGCATAGGTGCAGTTTAGAGGCTCGGATGTGGTGAAAGACTCGGTGATGTGTTGAGACAGTGGGTGAACCGACTCCCCCTTCCACCCTCGGCTCCTCAAACCCCCCTGAAAGACCCTCCCTGCCTCCCCCGAGGCAGTTTGTCCCAATTAGTGCCCACTGCCCAGGCTGGCAGCACAAAAAACACCAAGGTAGGAGGTGTGAGGTGGCATGCCAGGCCCATTCATCCATCTTCCACGCCGACGCCCGGGCTTTCTGACCTACTTAAAGTGTGCGAGCGGCGCCGCCGCCGCCCGTCTCCCCTGCCGGACACAGTGGACTCAGACCGAGCACCAGTCCATTGTAGCAGGATTAACATGCTGCCAGTGCAGCTTCGCCTGTGACAGGACGGGTAATTAGCCGCACGATGAGCTCTCGCCGCCGTTTGAAAGCAGCTCCGTGATTGGCCCGTCGGTCAGTTTGGCTCCGTGTCGGAAACAGATGATTCATATTTTTTTTTTTTTTTGGAGGGAAGTTCTCGGCTTTCATCCGAGGTTTTGAGCGTAAATAACGTTGAAGCGTCGACGCTCCTCCTCAGGCTCGCCTCTTCCTAATGAGACCCCCTTTGTGGCTTTTTGTCAGCTGTGTAATTGTTAACCCTCCTGTCAGAAAGTGTGTCGATACTCGGCTCAACTCCCCCGCAGGAAAAATGGCTCCTGACAGGAAGAGCAGGGAGTGCGGACGTAGAAAGGGGAGCAAGTGTCAGACGACTCAAATCCCCGTTCAGGAAGTAAAACTGTAATTGCATCGGTGCTCTTTTCATGTCGCCTTCACCCCAAAGCTACATTTCTGCCTTGTTGGCTAAAGCTTTCTGTCACGGCGGTGGCGCGTTTGATCCAGAACCGAACGCCACGCTGTAGGCCGTGCCACCTACAGACAAGTCTCCCCCTCTCTCTCTATCACTGTAAATAAGATGCCCTTTTTTTATTTATGGTGTGTTTCACAGATGACGAATCCTGCCATTCAGAACGACTTCAGCTACTACAGAAGAACCCTGAGCCGGATGCGGATCAACAACGTTCCAGTGAGCACATCACGGAGTTCTTCTTCATCTCACGGCTCCAAAATGAGTTTTAGGTTTTTGTTTTGGTTCCGCAGCCCGCTGCTTCTTCACGTTTCTTTGTTTTCTCGTCTCTTCAGCCAGATTATTTCTTCCAGCTGCAACAGCGCGTCGCCTCTTGTTAAAAAAAAAAAAAGCTTTAAACACAGCAAATTACCTTCAGTCTTCATTTAACACGCAGTTAGAGACAAGCCGGCGAGCACGGCGGAGCGGTTTATGGCTTTGAAAAAAAAATGGGACGCATCCTTTAACATCTGAAATTGGCCCGAGGCTCATCAGGTGGTCTGAACCGCAGCGACGAATGACTGATGGTGTTTTTCCTCACGCCGTCTTCTAATGTGTCCAACAACCGTTTTGGCAACAACTCCACCAACTTAAAACCGTGGTTTGGAGAACAGCGCTGATGTGCAGCGTCTGGTCTGCGGGAAGTGGACGCTCGGGTATTACACCCGCGTTTGTAAGAGTGTCTGATTACAGGGGAACAAACTGGATGATTTTAATGTTTTTGCTGAACGCCGGGACGACATAAAGGCCGGCGCTCATCTATAACGAGACCCCCGGAAGAGCAGATCGGAGTCCACCTCCAAATGGAGTCAGAAGTGTGAAGAAAGGCCTGAACGCAGGACATGCAAAGCATAGGTGTGGACGGTAAAGAAAGATTTATTTAAGCAAAGGAAGCAGCTTGTTTAATCATATCAAGGCGCTATAGGATATTTCCTATATTGATTTCATGATCTTCCACCCAGCGACCCCTCCACCGGTCTTCAAGGGCGCCGGAGAGACGTCCTGCGCATTAAACTGCTGGATTTCAGGGTTTCTGTGCAGCAGCAGAATAATCCGAGGCTTTTTTTCTCCAGCTCCGACCCGTCTGACAGGAGGTTTTATTCTCCAAACAAGAGTAGGCCATTAGGCAAATGGGCGCAGACAAGTTGTCTTTAGGACCTGTCAGCGCCGCGCGGCGCTCAGACCGCCGTCCCTCCTCGCCGTTTAGTCAGCGCTCAGCCGGCTGAATCATTCAGACACCGCAGATGAAACGCATCTGTCCCGCTCACAGCCGTCTGTGAGCTCGCATGTCGTCGTTTGTTAAAACACGCAGAGGCTTGAAAGTTTGGGGCGATCATTCATTATTCCGGCAGGGTCCCCACAGAGGCAGCAAAGGCTCCCGGAATTTAAATACGCAGACAAATTTAGAACAGGCTGCTGGAGAGACGCCTCCTCTGGTATCAGCCAGGTGTTTCCAGAGTCTCGCTCCATCCGGACCGGTACGGCAGCGGGATTTGGTCGTATGAGGATGAGATGTTTTCCATCTTCAGAGTCTTTAAGTGTAATATTGTAATATCATCGCAGAATAAATCTTTTTTTTTTTAATTCTCTCTCAAGCGCATTAGTCCGCCTGTGAAGTGAATCCCTGAACGTCCCGCTTTCTCTGCAGTCTTCACACAGCCTGAAACTGATTAGACTTTAAGGGTCAAAGGTCATGCTTGCGATTCATCCATTTTCCACACCGCTCTTCAAACATCGATTGCAGGTCCGCCGCAGAGCAAACATGCATTTCAGGCAATTTTTCATCCTGTTTTATAAGTTGGAGCGTTTAGCTGCATGCGATCAGCGAGAAACTGGTTTTGGTTTTCCAGACAGACTGATACTCACTGACCTTCTTTCCTCGTGTTTGCAGGCCGAGGGTGAGAACGAAGTCAACAACGAGCTGGCCAACCGGATATCTCTGTTCTACGCCGACGCCACGCCCATGCTGAAGACGTTAAGCGACGGCACGACCAAGTTCGTGTCGGAGGTCAGGCTCCCGGGTTCTCTCCGGACGGTTCCGCCGGACGTTCTGCTCGTTTCATTTCCTTTTCTGTCGTCGCAGAACAAAAACCTGCCCATCGAGAACACGACGGACTGCCTGAGCACGATGGCGAGCGTGTGTAAAGTCATGCTGGAGACGCCGTGAGTGTCCACCGGCGCCGTTTTCCCTGTTTCCCGCCTTCCTCTGGACTGTGTGTGTGTGAACCGTCCCGTGTGTGTGTTCAGGGAGTATCGCAGCCGCTTCACCAGCGAGGACACAGTGTCCTTCTGCCTCCGGGTGATGGTCGGGGTCATCATCCTCTACGACTACGTCCACCCCGTCGGCGCCTTCGCCAAGTCGTCCAAAATCGACGTGAGTGTCGTCCGTCTTCCCGCCGCCGATCCCGCTCCCCGGCTCGCTCCGGAGCTAACGTGACGCTTCTTCCCCGCAGATGAAAGGCTGCATCAAAGTCCTCAAGGATCAGCCTCCGAACAGCGTGGACGGCCTCCTCAACGCTCTCAGGTCAGCTCACATCGCGTTCTTTTCCCGCCGCGGCGCAGCGTGACGCGGCCGTAGTTCCTCTCAGACGCGGGGGCGGCGCCCTGTCTGCGGGCGCCGTGACTCACGCTCCGCCGCCTCCGCCGGCGACCCAGCCGGCCGCGAGCCCGACCCGGGCCGATTACATCTGACACCTCGTTCCCCCGCGGCCTCCCGGATCTCCCCCGCCCCTCGCCTCACGCTCACATCTGCCCCGGCCGACCTCACATCTGTATCTGGGCCTGAGGCGGGCCGCCGCCGCCGCCGCCGCCGCCCGGCCCCACGAGGTCGCCTCCATGCAAAAATCAGACAGATTTTCTTTTTCCAGACAATTTCTCTGATCCGACAGAGGATGACAAAATAAGTTAGCGGCAGGCAGCAGTGGAAACGATCCAAGCTGCAGGATTTTTTTTTTTTTTTTTTATTATGCTGCATGATCTAAGAGGATGATGCTGGATGATGAGTAAAGTACTGGACTCCACTATTTAATGAACATTTTCTGTCAGCAGATCAAAACTTTGCTCTAAATCTTTGACACAGACACAAACATATTTTAAACTCATGTTTTTCAGTTACATGAAGCGTTGCCAGCAGCTGTAGTTCTTTTATTTTGTAGGTTGAGCTATTTTAGATTTCATTTTTCACCTTTCCAATTATAAATGATCAGACTTTGCTGCAGAATGTTTGTAGAATCACAGTCGGAGGACAGGATTTTGGGGAGTTTGATGTTTGATTTAACGCACTCGGATCTCTTCTAAAAATCAAAATCAACTTTACACTGAAACACTTTTCCCTCCGCAGGTACACAACCAAACATCTGAATGACGACTCAACCAACAAGACAATCAAGAGCATGCTGCAGTGAGACTGCGCCGCTCCGCCTGCTGTGGGGAGACGCCGCTCTCCGGACTCATGTCGCTGCACACAATAGTTTTTCTTTTTTCTTCCAATTTTTTTTTTTTTTGTTGTTTTTTATGGAAAAGAGCTACAGCTCCGCCCTCGTTTTTAATGCAAAATGCTACTGCCATTATTGACGTCTTTTTCGGTGCCAAAAAGATGTTTTGCTGAGCTGTAATGTTTCTGATAAAAGGCCATGAGACGATGGCAGCTAATGAAAGCATCGTGGATCCCCGCTGTCATGTTTTTCCCTGTGTGAGGGACGGAGTGCTTTGACTTGAAAATTTAGTGGAGAGAGAGATAAATATATAGAGAAGTATATATTATTTTTGTTTGATTCGTTATTTAATTACATCCTCTGCATGATGGAAATGATGTCTTTTCCTTCTATTTAAAAAGAAACTAATGGTCTAGTTTAATTTGTCTGCTCTATTGTGCATTATTAATGTTCTATTTGAGTGGTACTTGTCAAAATGAGATTTAAGAGTACTGTTTTTATATTTTTTATAGGTTTTAATTTGTTCATATGTCTTTTTTTTTTTCATAGTTGTGTTGTATTTTTCATTTTGAAAACTTTAAACTGTGATACGTGCTGAATCAAATTAAAAATTGGGAGTGTGTACTGTGAGCGGACGACCACGCCGCGTCTGGAGAGATTAAAAGGAGAACTCTTGTTTTCTACGACCCGCCTCGTCGACTTTCCTTCTCAGGGCAGGAAACTCTGAAAAAGTGAAGTTGTTTCCGGTGGATCTCTCCATCCTCAGGCAGCTCGGCTTTCCACAGGTGTGTGTGTGTGTGTGTGTTTACTGTGCTGAGAAACAGAATCTAAATGTTGAAAGCACAGAGGAAATGTCCAGAATAGTCAAACTGCCAGTAATAAAGCACTTATATTAACTTTATTACTTCAGTTTGGAACCGATAGCGGATTTTCCTGCCATCATTCATACACTAAGGGTGTAAAATAGTGATATTTTTTGTCTTTTCACCTAAACTAAATCTCATGAAATATTCATTTAATCAATCGGTATGTTAAATTTGTCTCCAGCTTGATGGAAGATGAGCCGAAGCAGGTAATGCTCGCTCTGTTTGTCTGATAATGGAAAAACATGTAATTTTCCACTCACAGATTCATTCAATGTGCTTTTATCATTTGTACTATCCTTTTTTTTTATTATTTTTTTGTGGCTTTTATAAGCACTTAAAGTCTGCTATAGTTAATGGCTCATTAAGAGACGTAATTACATGATCTCAGTGACAACTGCTCAGCTCTGTTTCATCAAAAAGCGAGAGAAAAAAATAAAGCTTTTCAGGAGCCGTTATTTGTTCCCACTAAGGGTTTTTTTTTTTTTTTTTTTTATATATATATAAATCCATCCCTCAAAGCACATCCTTTGAGTTCTTTTCTTATTTCCTCGCTCTTGTGTTTTTTTCTTTTTTTGCTGTGAGGGGGAGACGGAGGGCCACTGCAGCACCATCAGCACAACTTCTCAGGGTCAGCGAGAGGCAGGGTGTGTCCACTGCAGCATCGCCGCTCTCACAGGCATGGCAGAGACATGAGGGGGGGGTGAGCAGAGTGGTTTCATCTTGAGTGGGTTTTAAAAGTCCTTGAAGGAGAGTTGTTTAAAAAAAAAAAGACGTGATTTTAGGGGGAAGCTTCTGTTGCATTTTTATTTTTTATTTTTGTAAATCAATGGCTGCAGCTCAGAAGAGGCCGTGCAGAAAGCAGCTTCTTCCTTGCGACTTCTTCTCGGCGGGCAGCGGCGACCTTGCTCTGCTCCCCCGCCGCCGCCGCAGAAGCTCTCAGTCATCCTGCATCAGTGGCAGCTGCAGGCGGAGAGAGACAGCAGCTCCAGATGGACCGGCCCCGCCTGCTGCTGCCGCCGCCGCCGCCGCCGCCTCTAATCTGACACCAGATTCTCTCCAAGGTGTTCAGATTTATCAGGCGACCGCTCAGGTCACAGCCAAAAAAACGAAGGAAAAAAAAACAAACTCACAGATTGATCAAGTCGGGAACAAACTGCATCAAACCTCCAAAGTGAGCAGCAGATCTTATTACAGATTACAGCTGGGAGCAGCAGGATCAGCTGATATTAAAGCTGAAGCTGGTGTTTCGCTCCTCTCAGCTGGTTTCTTCTGTCAAACACACCAGCTGCCATCCTGAATGCAGCGAGAAACCGAAATCTCCTCAAGGTTTTTTAGATTAAAATATAAAAATTTAATGAAGCATTGACTGGCCCTTTGTGTCTTTATTGGGTAAATATTTTATCTTTCCTGACACATTTCCTGATGAACATCTTGACCTCGACTGTTGCGACATTCGCCTCCTTTGTTGAATTTAGGGTCCTGAAAGTGTCACGGTTTCATCTCTTCCCTTTCAGATACAGTAACGGTGAACATTTTCCTCTGGTGTGTGGTCAGTAATTTTTCTTCTTAAATGAAGTTTTATGGTTTTGAGCTGAAGGCAGCAGAAAACAGGAGTAAAACCTTCCAGTTGTAAGGAAGAACCATCTTGTGATCGGTGTAGAAATTGTCATTCTGATTCATTTTCAGCTCTTTTTCCTTATTTTGCATTTGTACATGTGTAAAAAATCTGCATGTTAAACATGTTTTTGAGACTTTTCTGCACTGACCCAGTTGTGACGTTGACTTTTGTGACGTTTCTTTGAGGATTCGTCTGAATTTTAATCAGATCGCAGTTTGTTTTTTTCTTGTACTTGGTGCTTGCTTTTACAGACCACTTCTATTTTTGTCCTCCTTTTACACGCAGTCGAATGACAAATTAAAGGTAAAACATTTTCAGAGCCACGCAGCAGACAGCATGAAGGCAGTTCTTCCCAAAAGATCCTCCTTTGTTTGATGTTCTGATCATGACTGTTTACACTGGATGGTCTGCTAGATATTAAATGGAGCTGCAGATTTCCTCCTTGGAAAAAGAAAAAAGGAACATTAGAAAAGAAGAATACTGGTACTTAATAATAGTTCTCTACAGCTGTATTGTACAGTCACAAAGTACTTTTTTTTAATCTATGCATTCATTTGCATTTTCAGTATCCAGCATTGAAATGTCAAAATGTCTCTGTTTAAAGCAGAATTCTCAGGTAAACTTGTCCTTTTTTGTTTTTGTGGCAAATTATTTATTCAGACTTCTGACATTTTTGACACGTATATAAATTTTTACCGCAAACTTTGTGAAAACAGAATTTGATTTTAGCCTGAATGAACAAAAACAATGAACCATGTAACTATAAAGGCAGTAATCCTCCAAAGTCATGAAGCCTGTAATAGGATAACTTACCAATAGTGTAATAAGATATTCATTCTGTTTTCATAATAACATTTTGCACAAAATGTTATGTCTGAAGTAGTTTAAAAATATATCCTTTCAAAATGTGACAACTAACGAAACTAACGAAATAATACATAAACAGCAATGCATTTCCTGGAAATAAGTCATTTTTCAGGTTTTGTGCAGATTGTTTGTTAGATGTCATCTTCATTCAGTGAGGAAAATCATGTCAGGATAACTTTCTTCGTTGGTGTTTGACGTTTGGTACAAAACTAGAAATGTCCCTCGGATAAACGTTAGAAGAAGTGTTAACACTGGTTTCCTCGATCAGAGGATCGAGCAGACGTCCAGAGGAGGTGTTGGTCACACGTCACTGTAAACATCTCAGCAGCGCTTCTTTTCTTTGGGTTTGGGCAAACCAAAAGTTTATGCACAATTGTGCAGGAAGTGATGTTATAACAAGACAGTTTAAAGAGTGTAAAGAGTAGAAACTGCAGATCAGTAAAAACTACTTAAGTACATTGAAGGTTTTCCTTCATGGTGATTCCAGGCTGAACGTTCAACTCACAGCTATGATCGTGTAATAATATATTGTTTTCTGCTCCGTCGTCGTCGTCGTCACAGTGAACTGGCACAACTGTCACTTTACTTCCAAGTAAAGCGTTTCTTCTTTAATTCCAGTAAAAAGCCCCCCGCCTCGCCAGCCTGAGAACTGGGTCCTGTCCTGAAACCACAAAGCCCTAACACATTGCTCATCTGTCTCTTGGGTGAGACAAGTTCGCTTTTCTGAGAAAGACAACGGCCATCCTCTGAGACCACCCCGCCACCCGCTTTCACACACAAACATGCTGTCACAGATGCAGAGGCCCCCCCTCTCTCCACCCCCCGCCCCCCACTTCCACCCCACCAGGATCCCACTTCCTCCTCTCGTTCGTTGCTTTAATCGGGGGGAGTCTTAGTTAATCAGTCGTGTCAAAACATCAACGGCTCATTGACGATCACGTTGTTCACGCCAGTGGAACTGAACCACGAGTGCCGTAATCTCGGTCCGTTGAGCCGATACGGCTATTTGCTTGGGCAAATCTTTGGCGCTCTGTCAGGAACTAAGAGTCAGTGAAAGTGTTGCCACACTTTACAGAGAGAGAGGGGCGCACGGGCCAAGTTCCTCTAAAACACTTTCAGAGAAACCCAACGCTTTACACCAGCAGGCCCGACACCTAGGAAACACAATTTAGATGTTACACTTTTTATATTTATTCTGGATAGTTTTAAGTTTGTTCAGATTATATACAAAGACCCACCACTTTGTAAATATAAGCCTCTACTTGATTACTGGTTTTATTCGAAACACTGAGTGTGGATACTGCATCAACATCAAAAGAATTAATAAATAATTTAAAAATCTATGGTACATGATCCATGGCAGTGCCCTCATTACTCAACAAGACACAACATAATGTTGTTAATAGATAGAAAACACTTAAATCATGAGATTTTCTTTAAAGTGGAAGAACAAATCCATTATTTATCAGTGCAGAATAATTACTTTAAGCCATCAGTGTGGTTACATGGTGTTTTTAATTCGGAATTAGTTTATTCTGAATTATGTAATTCTGAATTATATTCATGAGTTTCGTGTTTACATGGGAAAAACAAAGGATTAAATCCACTCTCACGCTGGGGTCTGCGGAGCGTTCTGATTGGACAGGGGTCGGCCGTGACGTACTGACGTCTCCCGGAAGTAAACAGCGTTTTTCTCGTCTTTCTTTCTCGATTAACTTTAACGCTACAGCTTTGAAATTCCCGCATTGTTAAGCGCCCGTCGAGCCGCTCGTTTCATTATATGCAGTTCTTCTAAAACTTGTTAAATAAATCGTCTCCATACGAGCCGAAACGCGGACAGTGGGCCGCCATCTTGGAAAATTACATCATCACGACGGAGCATGCGCAGAACGGTCAGAATGAAGTCGCGCCTAATTCTGAATACAGTTTTCAGGCTTTTACATGGTCATTTTAGAGCACAATCAGGCTTTATTGGGATTTATAGAGGAATAAAAAGTCCCAAGTAAATGGATTTAGATGCAGATTTACTATAAAATGAAGATAATCTGATCATTTTCATCAAATGTTTTCCTCAGTCAACAGGACAATTTATGACAAATGTTCAGTGACTGAAAACCAGCAGAAATCTAAAAGTTGGATCAGACAGCAGCTAGGTTCAAGCCCTTCTTTCTGCCTGAGTTTACAAAACTGTCACGTTCACGTTCACGTTCACTTCCATTTAGTCTTAATACTCCCTGACTTTTGCAATTTCCTCAGACGGAGGTCCTGAAGGTAGCCGACCGTTTTCTGTCTCCCCGTCGGACCATAAATCACGACCCCGAGTCCTGATGACTGTGCAACTGTGGTCACGATGTCCGCCGTGGAGTTTTGTCTCCAGCCATCCTGTCACTGAGTAATATCCGACCGGAGGCGCAGGGCTCACGTGAGCGCTGTGTGAAATCTGCTGCGTGTGGTCTCACCAAGTGCCTCTGTTTCAGTGGTTTGGTTAAAATGTTGAAATACTCCAGTTTTTTTTTTTTTTTTTTTGTTGTGGTAACAGGACATTTTAGGTATGACGGTGTGGAAATGTTCTCACAAAGCAGAAGACTGAAGTTAGCTTTCAGTTAAGAATATCTCAACAAAATGCATCTAAAGGGCCAATAATGATTTCATTGTATTCAAAAATGTTGAAAACATTGTATTGTAAGTCAAGTGGCGTAATTTTAGAACTAAATTTAGTTGGTTATATTGAACAAAACCTCAGATTGTCCATTATTTTGACAATATAGACACATTTTTATGTTTATATACCAAAAGACAATGTCTCGTACTGAAGCCTAACATTGAAACAATCTTCATCCAGAGTTAAACAGTTGACCTTTGATCTCCTGATCAGAAGGATGTTGAGACACAGGAGGATCGTCTCTTGTACTGTTGTGTCTGTGGAAAACTGTTTGCTGCAGTAATATTGATGCCACTCAGTTCAATAAACACATTTGCTCCAGCTTTCAGTATTAAATATGTTCACAGCGAACGCCACCGTCTCAGGCCTTTAATCTCAGAGTCAAGAAAGAAGGATTATTGATGAAATGGCTTTGATCATGTCAGATTGTGCTGATAAAGCCTCTCATCTTGTGCAGAAGGCGCTGTGTCTTTGGAGCCTCTGATGGCCGGCGGAGTGTTTTTATATTGAATTAGGAAGCAGGCAGCATGTGCACGTTTTAGGCAGCGAGAGCAGGGAGGGGTGTGTCAGCCGGTGCAGTGCGCCCAAAGCCCCAGCTGCTGCCAGCCGTTCACATTACTGTAATCAAACCCCACTGGCGCTGGTTATCTAGTGTTAGCTTACATTCCTAGAAAGGGGACTGTCAGGTTAAAAAAACAAAAAGAAACAAAAAACAAAAAAAACAAAAACAAAAAAAAAACCAAATTGCATGTATAGATTTACTCTCCAAGATGTTGCATGAGCTTTTTTGTTCAAGCAAATTTTCAATAAATCAATATTTCCCAATTTAAAAGCGTGGAAGTCTGGATTAACTGCTTCTCTTTCAAATAATGACCTTTGAGATTTGGTCAAAAAAAAGACATTCAAAATCATCAATGACAAGTGATTGGCATAGTTTTGATTGGAAGTCAATAGTCATTAGCCGCAGGTCTACTTTCTTGATTTTAAGACTGCGTGTTCTTGCTGATGCATTTTGTTTTTAGCAGTGCGGAGCCTCCAGCAGCCGCTCTCTCATTACTGACCTATTACTCTGCAGGGCGTGTCAGTGGAGGAGTGAATGGACACGAGCGGCCGCAGCTGCAGAGCTCGCTGCATTACAAGAACAAGTACCATCTCCTTAAAAAAAAAAAAAAAAAAAAAAAAACTATAAATAAATAAAGCTTTTGCATAATTTGTGGGAGTAAACTACATCCAGGAATAATGAGATTTTGGTGAATAACATCCATGTTGTTTGTTTAGTATGTGACAGCTTCTCAGTATAGGGAGGACACACACACACACACACACACACATACACATACAAACATGTGCCTCCATGCCTTTTTGGAACATTGCATTCATTTATCCTGAACTCGTCTGTAAGTCCTGCTCTGCTGAGCCTTCCCCTCCCTCCAGCTCTAACCTTATTTAACTCAACACTTTCCTTATGAGGACTTGTTGTGTGTGATCAGATTTTGAATTTCCCTTAACTTTTGATCATTTTCACCAGACTGTCTAAACTTAACCCCAGTAACTTCTTTCCAACCCCTAAAACACCTTCACCTGAAAAATGTATTGATTTCTCTCATGGAGAACTGACTGTGTGAGTTGGTGTGCAATCAGGTGTAGCCCCCTCCACCAGTTTAAAAAAAAAACTGGGACACACACACACACAAAAATACACATTTGCTCACAAACACACTCACAGGAAGCCACTGGATGTGGAGGGAAGCCTGCAGGTGGTGCAGTCGCATCAGCTTTGGCTTGCGGCCGTGTGGCGGAGGCCTCTCCCTGACTGGGAGCCGGAGAGCTGCTGACTGGAACACATTTCCTCTGCTCTCTCCGCTCCGCTCTGCGGAGGGAAAACACTGATTCAGCTCTTATGGGAGAACTCCCCCTGTCTCTGGGGTTGGTGAGGTTGGGATAACACTGCCACAGCTACACACACTCTCATCCCATCCCCATCACTCTTTCACACCATATAGAAAAGACTGAAAGATCTCTTATTAATCGCAAAGCGTGTCTCTTCAACTTCCGCCGGTGAAAACACAGCCTGACCCCTCTGCTCCGCTAATGTGTCAAAACCATAAATCGCTGTTCGCAGTGACTATTTCAGAGGAGGGGGATCGGTTTCAGAATGCGAGTGGCCTCTGTGAGGGGATCGGGGCTCGGTTGCCGGGCGGACGACCTTCTCCGGTCTTTACAGCCTGGCAACACCCTCACACCTTCACATGCTCCTGCTCAGCGCATCATCCCCCACCCTCCTCTTCCTCCTCCTCCTCCTCTCTCACCACACCCACCACCAGCCCCTCATCCTCACCTTCTACTCCACATGAATAATGCAGGGCGCCTCCTCGATGGTCGCCGCCGACATGCCGCGGCATGTTTTATTCACGCCAAAGTCAGACGGATCGCTCCTCATCGCCGGCCGGATCCGCCGGCCGGCCTCAGAGACTCGCCGGTCGCCCGTCTGCGAGCAAGGTCTCCTTGACCTGCGCCTCCCTTTAATGGAAGTGGAGTAATAGAAGTAAATATTTGCATTTAATTCCTGGCTCCACATCACACCCAGCTGAGAATAAGAGCCCCTGGTCCTCCAGATCCCTTTTTCTTTCCCATTGAAATGTGGTTTTGTTGTTGTGTGTGTTGTGTGAACTTCTTCCATGGCTTCCTGTCTGCAGTTAATGAGTCTTTTACCAATTTTATCCAAGCGAAAATGGTGGAAAAAAGCAAAAATAGTCTAATTTCTACCTAGATATAACATCCATCCATTGTTCTTGACTCTGACGTGGAAAAAGTGAATAAAGACAATTTTTTTTTAAGCTGCTTACAATAATATGTCATAAAACCTTTTAATATTCGCAGTAAAATCTGCACTGTGTGAAAACTTTCTGCTCTCTACTGTTTTTATGTGCCGGTTTATGAAGCATGATTCCTTATTAATAATTCATAAATCATTTACCATTGCTTTACACTGTGCTTCTCTGTAAAGGGATGAGTGGATCCGCTTCCACCTCGATTAGATCAGGCCTTTAATCATTCAACACAAAACTCACGAATGAAACCGTGTTTTGAGAAAATGTAAGAGAATATGATCAACTAAACGCATCCAGCCAAGAAAGAAAGCTTCACACAGATTGGCTGTGTAAAGACTCGGCTGGCCTGAGGCACCTGAACTCTTTAACAGCTCGCACTGCACTCACACTTAAAGAGGAAACCATAAAACTGGAGTGACATGCAGACAATATCTGGGCTGCAGTCTTGTGTCTCGCTGCTGGGCTCTGGACAGGTTGTAGTTTCCGAACACTGAGCTCAGACACGGGAAGATTTTGGTCTGCGGGCCACATTTTCCCCGAGTTTCCTGGCTTTAAGGTGACTGGAGGAAGAAAGACCACCGAACCGCAACTGAACCAGATTAGCCTGTGATCATTATATTACAACACTTATTTCGAGCTGGAAAAAAAAAACACATTTTCAGGCCTCTACCATTTAATGAACTCCATTAGGGCCAGAGCAGTTAGTGATCTTCATCCAATCGGGAGCTGCGACTCTCACGTTTGCGTCTCGTTGAGCTGGTTAATGATGATACATTTTTGTGGCCCTCACAAAGATTAGAGCGACACGCCCCTGACTGTGTTTATGTGGACTTCCTGGGAGAGGATCAGCACACGCATGTGTGAAATAGCATGTAAAACTAGAGGACACACTAACGCATCGGCATTTTGTTTGAATCATTTCTCATGAAATCAACTGATTCTGACAGAATAACTGAGTGAAGTCAAGCAGCGTGTGTGTGTGTGTGTGTGTGTGTGTGTGTGCGCAGCGTCACTGTTTTTGCTCTGACGTTTGTTCCACTCCAGACGTACGCCGCTCTGCAGGCCCTCCAGTGTTTACCTCCACGTGTCTTTCAGACCAGACGTTGGGATGAACTGTTTTGTGGACATTCAGACACAAGTAACCACCTGTGCACCTGTTGTGAAAACACTACGCTCCCCCCACCCCAACACAAGCTGTTGCCATATCAATAGACTTTTTCTTTTTTTTTTTCTTTCTTTCCAGCTTTATCTTGCTTCTTATCTGGAGGTATGGCTCCGGCCGCGCCTCGCCTGAACGACGGCTCTGTGATGAGCCATTTGTTGCCCCGTGGGATTCATTCCTTCTCCGCTATCTGAAGTGCTTGATTTATTATTCATTTACGATCCCTGCGGTGCTGAGCGGTCATTAGCAGGAGAAGGTTCAGCCCCAACATTTTTCTGAACAGGTTTGATCCCATTTCGTCCGAAGACCCGCTTTGCATCTCGAGCAGAAGCAGGAAAGTTCCTCCTCCTCCTCCTCCTCCTCCTCCTCCTCCTCCACTGCTGCTGCTGCGCCGGGTTAAAGTGCCAAACAGCTTTTTGTCTTTTGGACGCCTTCTTGCATCATCCTGCCGCTCCTCCTCAGTATGCAGCTGACCAGGAGTGATCCCTCACCCCTGATGGCGAGCCGTCCAGCAGCCAGATGGCCGTCAGTGGCAGCACCTTCATCCTTCCCTGCATCATTTAACACCAGACCGCCTCAAACTCGCCGAAAACACTCCGAAATTCTCATCTCCTCCGATAACGCACTTTTATTACGGATAATCTTATTATCAGAATAATCTTTTAATTTTCAGCGGGGTTCATTCATTATTGCTACACAGCCTGCAGGAATTTGGCCAAATCAACTTTTTCAGGAATTAATTTCAACTTGATGTGTATTTATGTTTTACAGGTAATATAACATATACCGTAATATCAATATATTGTACTCTGGCCTCTGAGTAGAATTTAATACATGAAAACTTTAGGGAAAAAATCTTCACAGAAAGCAAAAATATAAAACATTTTTTTTCTGCCATTTCATGTTTGTGGTATTTTTTCTTCTGCTATAAACACTCGGACAGTGACGCTACATGATATACATGTGGGTCATTTAGAGGCATTTTAAACTATGTCTGATGTCTGAAGTTTGAATTTTAGCGATCACTTTAAAATGCGTCAAAGTGTCTTTCTAATGATGAGGTTATTAAAATTGTTTTGTGATTCTCATTTAATTTTTACTACACTAGTTACACTAAAATTCATATTCCTCCCCTGTTGTTAATGGAACATGTTTATGTTTCCTTCTTTAAACCTGTCTTTTGAGGACAATCCCTCCGCCCCACATGCACGTAATACTTTGTTTTGTTTTGCAACAAATACATCCATCACATTTTCTTTTTCTTTTTTTTTTTACGATATGTGAGTTGCTCTTGATAACAAAGTGATTCAGGCGGAACTGTTTTCTTGTATTTGTGCCAAAGGATATAAAACAGCATGTTTTGATTCAGTGATCACTGTCAGTTTAGTCTGAAATGAAGCTTTTTAATTCGTTTTTTTCTGTTTAATTCTCATTGACTCTGAATGAAACTTGAACACATCATAAGACAGAATCATTAAAAGCACAGTGAAGGTCTCAATTATGTCTGCAATGCCTGGTTTTATGGCTTGTGGATGCTGAAATGCCCTTCGACCCTCACAGGGAGCCTCCCGGGATCCTGTGGATCTGCTTCTGTCTCAGTTTAGTAAATACAGCCTGGAAACAGATGTCGGTCCTCAGATCGCTATCAGATGAGGGACAGCGGGCCCAGCGGAGCGATCAGGTCCTCACCGGAGGTCAGGTCCAGAGGTGGGAAAGTAACTGAGCGCATCATTGAGCTCTCGACCCGACCCTCGGTGAGTTATCGTGTTGAGGCGGTCCGGTCTGCAGGGAGATCACCTCAGTCCCACAGTACCTGCGGAGCAAAGACGCCGACCTGAGAGGGTCGTTACTGTTTGTAGGCGAAGCATCCGGTGTTAATATCGGCCGCTGGAATGTATTTTTGCCGCAGCCGAGGTCTGACCTGGGACCTGGGGTTTTTAGTCCTGCTAAATTCATGAAAAATAGAGCCGCTGTCTGCGGCTCCCCGGTGCAAAGTGTTCCCATCATTCACTCAAGACTTACTTAACCAGCAGAGTGGAGATGAAAGCCTGATCACTGGAGGACCCCCAAGATCCTTTGATGCCCAACCATGAAGTATGTCTCAGAGCTTTCAGCATTCCTGACTCGGGAAATTTTTTTCTTTTTCTTTTTCCAGTCTCTGGGTGCAGGAGATCCTCACGGTGAGCGCTTCTGAACGTGCGCCGCTCGACTGTTGAACGGAAGTGCGCGGCCCCGTCTAATCTCGACCAGCATGTTTCTGCAGATAGCACAACTGCTGCTCAACCGCTGGAAGATGCGGCCGCGCAACTGTAAACCGTTCTGCGGAATTTACGAGTGAAATTGATGCGGAGCCGGTTGTTTGTGATAACAGTCGTGCATTGTTTTCTCCAGATACAACCGAGCGACTTCTATCTTCTGCCCTGAGTGCAGCTGTCTGTTAGCCGAGTGCCTGTAAGCCCGTTTCTCTCTCTCTCTCTCTCTCTCTGTCAGCGTTTTGTCAATTCTGCAGAGGTTTTGGGGTAATGGCTTCCGCTCGGCTTAAGGAGCGGCTCTAAGTGTGCGGACAGACCTCATCTCCCAATCCTCGGCGGGCTTCCCTCATCAAAACGCCGCGGTCCCAGAGGCCGCTCCGCGCCGCCTCGGCCGGCCCGGCTCTCAGCTGTTCGGGCTCCGGAGAACATCGGGGCCCACTCAGCTGTCCGCTTCCATCCTTAACCCCTCACCCATCTGCAGACCACAGGCACTATAACCCTGCGAGGATTGATGGCATCTGTCAGCGTCACTCATCCAGCAGCGTTTTGATGTTTGACCTTTGGAGATGTGAATGTGCTGGAGCTGTAAACGCTCTTTGTTTTATCATTATTCTCCGCTGCATGGGAATATTGCACCTTGGCAGGGCTGTAAATATTATTTTACAGCTCTTCCTGTACGACGTGTAATCAAACTAAATGAGTGCGAGAGTGTCGGAGCACTTAAACTACCTGCAGCCGCACTTTTCATTGACCTTTCCTTTTCAGATTGGAAAGCAGGAACAGACACGGGCAAGCTCGCGCTCCCGTAACGCTGTTTTTTTCGGGAGCGCCGGTTGTTCGGCGGGCGCCCTCCCCTCGTTGGGGGAAGTCGTTTGTCAAAGGCGGATCCCCTCAGGAGCGCCGCTGGATTTAGGGGTTCCCTCCAGTGTTCACAGGGCACGTTTCCCAGAACTACACTCATTCATGACGACTGAAAGCATCCAGAGAGAGAGAGAGAGAAAAAAAAAAAACAGAAGACGCTGCCTCTCGCCTCCATTCAGCTGCTCAAGGCCCTCCTAATCTCCGCTGGGACGGCCCACAATGAGGAGCGAAGGGCTGGCACTCACATCAAGCACTCGCCTCGCAGATAAAGGCGCGGTGACAATGGATAACATTTCACGGCGTAACGTGGGCGGCTCGGTCCGCCGTTCACAACTCCAGGCACTTCACATGCCTGAGATGTCCTGAAAACACATTCCTTTGTGGCTCCGTTGTAATTGCTGTGTTGTAACAATCACTGCAGTGACCTTGTGTGTCACCAAATTTATGAGTTGGAATGGGAATAATTTATGTTACCTTCTGTAGAAACTAAATGCAGGGCTGTGCATTTTTTTATTTAGGAGATGCTTCGAATGTTTACTCTTTATGTTTCACTACAGCAGATGTCTGTCTGTTTCGAGACGAGACACGCAGACACATACTGACAATGGACCTAAATCAGTGCTAATTTTAAACCTTCTTTCTGATTCATCAGCTCACTGTGAGACAGAATATGAAGTTATTTATTTATTTATTTATTTAGGTTAATCCATTTGAGTTCTGACTGCCTGAAAAAGAAAATTTAATTTTGGATTATTTCTTTTTGAAGAATTCTGTTGGCAATCTAAACTCCTCTGAAAACAACACTATTTTTAATTCCACATTTTTTTTACAGACTTCTCACTTCTCTCCCATGTCTGTTTCTCCTCCCAAAATCTCCCATGTTTCCATGTTTTGGGCAATGATTAAAATACATTTGGCTTTACAGAACTGAAAGTCTTATTTGGATAAGTCGTCTATTTTCCTGTTTTAAGATATTTTTAGGAACTCACTGATGAAATCCGGTGTTACTGCTCAGCATAAAGAGGGTTTACTTGAAGTGACTGAGAAAAAAAAAACACCGTATAGAGAGTGATAAAAGCTCTATAGAAAATGTATTCTAAATGATTTTTGCAGTCTCGAGTCAAACGGATCCAGCATTCATGAAGCGGGGAGCGGGCAGCCTCCTGAGCAGGACTCACCACCTGGATGATCCTGCAGCAGCGTGCTCTCATTGCATAATGAGCTGCATGAACAGACCTGCTGTGAGGAGGAGGACTGCCTGCAGGACATTTGGCCTGCAAAAAAACCCCAAAAAAACCTGATGAATGTCTGCAAACTCGCTGCAAAACGTAAAGTTTATTCTAATTTTGTCTTTGAATCAGTTCAGCTGAGTGCACAAGAACTGGTGGCCTACTTTCTTTCTTTTTCTTTTTTTTTTTTTTGGTTTTGTTTTCACCAAAAGAGAGCCAAACAGTGCCAGAGGACGGTTTGGTAAATAGCAGTCGCCCTCGGAGCCGGTGGCGCTCTGCTCTTCTGGTGTTGTTGCTAGGAGACGGTGGGTCTAAAATCTGGCTTGGATGAGGCGCACCTGCTTCTCGGGCTCTGGCACGTTCACCGTCTGCACAATCAACACATGGCGGGCAAAACCCATCCCGCGCCCAGCCGCCCGGATCCCGGCGCAGGCCCCCTCTGCTTTCTGCCCGGCTCCTTGTGATTAGATAATTGAGGCGAGCGGAATCCTCCGGGACTGATGTGCGTGAGTGCAGGTGTTTTCTGCTCTTGTGCCCGCCGCTGCCGCTCTCAGACAGCTGTCCCAAAACACCAAAAACGTCCTTCCTCTGTCTTTTGCGTGTGAGTAAACACAGCACGAGCTCCAGAGTCAATAAAGGACAAGAGGATTTAACATCACGCAGCTTCTGTGACTTTGAAGCGGAGTACAGTGTCCTCTACCCCCCCAAAAAAAGTCACTGACAGTAAACAGCTCTCCTCCATCAGGCCTCTGAAGATGGAGAAGACTCCAGAGGAGGAGAGAGGAAGTAAAATTCACTCATACGAGATGTGAGTCGAGGTGGTGAGAGTACAGAATGTGCCATTATGTAACCAGAGGTCGGGCTTTAGGGTAATCTCCACTTGATTCAGTCAGCTGGGATCCAACAGCAGCTCTGCTCTGAATCCAGGAGGATCCACTGTTCAAGACTTCCTCAAGCAGAACTTCTATCGGCGTCCGCAACTTCGCCGTGCTATTTATAGCTTCATATTATCCCAGGTGCTGTCTGAGATGACACTCCTTCAATAGAGAAGAGTGTGAAAGTGAAACAAAGCGTCATGTGAGGATGAAAATAGCTCCTCAGCGTCGCTCCGCCGCCGCCGCCGTCCTGTTCTGCTATGTGTGTCAGCCTCCCTGTGTGTGGCTGCCGGGCTGCACTGCGCCGCGCATGTGTCAGACTGGAGCGCCTCCAGCTCCAGTCTGGAAGATGATCAGCTGGGCGCGACAGGGTCCACCGGGGAAGCAGAGCCAACAGCCAATAAACACCTCCGTATCCGCACGCTGACCCGCTGCGCCGCAGAGTGTTAATTGTGCCGTGGGTCATTAGGCTGAACACAGGCATATTTCAGACCTGGCCTCTTCGCTGGCTTTGACCTTCTGCTGGGCACTCTGGGTAATCCTGTATGAGGGCGCCAGCACCACGCTGACGGGTGTCAGCTGCCAAGCGCAGTTATTATCATTATTATTATTATTTATCATTAATCATGAGAGCAATTGACCCAGTGGCCACGTTACCAAGATTTATCCTGATTTCTTTTTTTGATACGACCTTACATTTATTTACAGTTCCTACTGGCTTTACGTTAGATTATGATGCCTGTAATTATTTCACAGTGAGACTGTTATAGGTTCAAGTCCCAGCCTGCCCCCTGCATGAGTGGGTTTTCTCCCTGGTGCTCCAGTCTCGGCTGGGATTGTCCTCCGTGACCCTGAACAGGTGAGAGCAGTATAGAATAGCAAATACAGAAACATTAAGTATGATTTAGGATTTCTTTAATCAAAATGTTTCTGATGTTTGTAATGCATCTGATCTTAAGTCAAATGTACTTCCAGAGACAAATGAAGGGAAGAAGAAATAACACAACCTAAGAGCCTAGAAGGTGTCTCAACCTTAAAAAGAAAATCTTCAGAGGCAGTGTTATTCTCTCTAAATGGAACTGGGAGCTGGTTCCACGAGAGAAAAGCCTGATAGCTGAAAACTCCAGGAAGCTCCAGTAATCCGGCAATCTGAGAACGAAGTGTTCAGATGGGCCGATATGAGACCAACAGCTGGAGCCCGGTGGTTGATTTTGCAGAAAACCAATAAGAAAAAGCCAATACGGGAAGAAACTGACCCCTCCTGTTCATTGTGTCAGTCCTCTCACTTCTGTATCTCAATCAGTTGAAGACAACTTAAAACGTTAATTGGATGCTGATAAAATGGAATTACAGAACTCCATTCTCAAAGCAATAAGTGCATGGATTAATGAACTCTGAGTCAACATGACTGATCACAGATCTGTTGGGTTTTCTCTGTGTGGAGTTTGCATGTTCTCCCTGTGCATGTATTGATTTCCTTAGTGTGAATCATTTCATATGCCTGGCCACGTACATGGCCACGGGGACGTCTGAGCTCCTCTGCTCTACCAGGGCCTTCTGTGGACTGAGTGGGAAATAAGAAGGATGAATGGATTATTCTGGAGAAATGTTCCTGAAAACACATGTGAATCAAAGCCTCCTCTCATCCAAGAGATAATAAATTTATTCAACTACTTTAAGTCTGACTTATTGTGGTTTGCGAAGCAATCTCACCTTGTCTGTTTTGTGGAAATTACATTACGACAAGATGAAGAGAAGCACTTTGTTCCAAATGTAATAACAATCATGCGATCACTTTTTTTTTTCCCTTTCTCCAGGTGGAAAACACAATTTCATAGAAAACAAATTAAATGCAGTGAATTGCATTTGCAAAATTCAGCTCCCTTTGGCTGTGCCTTGGAGCAGCAGAGTCGGGATTCATTCTGTATTTACAGCTTGTTGTCTGCATGCGGTTCAGCCTGTATGGTGACTGATGTAGACATTGTTATTCATTTGCAGAGGACTCCGCTCAGCTGGTCTGAGATCAGCTGGTTTCTGCAGCGCAGAGGCATCTGGCTTGTGCTTGTAGCTCATTTGTTTCTCGGCATTAAATCATACTGAAACAAACATCACTTTTTATCGTAAGGCTGTCTTGTTTAACAGCGAACTGGAAACGAGGAGTGGAAAAAAAGCGAGTCTACTTCCCGAGCCTTTTACCTTGCAGAGAACAGCTCTTGGAAGCCGTCCCGCTGATGTGCGAGCCTCCTCAGGTCAGCGAGCAGCTCCATTTACGATGCTCAGCCAGGCAGACGGGCAGAAAGTACAGTAAGACTTGAGGGAGGCCGGGAATCATCTGCTCTGCTTGTCTGATGTGGAAGTCTGCATGGAGGCGGGTGGCGGTGTCCGCTGGGGATTTTCTCCCTCCACTTTTTGGGCGCCCCGTTGGGAGTCTTTTATTTGTTAATGCCTGTGTGCTCAGTGGGGCTAAATGGGTGCAGGTGAAAGTGAGCGCCGGAGCTGCAGGCCTATTTTAACCCATATTTACACTTCCATGGAGTATTTCTTTTCTGTGTAGTGGGTAAAAATGGACAGCCCTCAAAATTTATGTTTGACTTAGTTTCTTTAATGTTTTCTTTGATTTTAAGGGCTCAGCGCGCATGAAGAGACAGACAAGAACACACACTTGCGCCGTGTCTGAGGCCAGGTTTCCACCCCAGCCCAGTGCCCATTTTAACCAAATTTCCCATAAAAATCCACAACTTACTTTGCCAGTATAACGAGTTGGAGCTTCGCAAAATAAACAGCTGGTCTCGCTAATTCTCCAGTCTGGTGCCACTGAACCGCCACAGCAGAAGAGGGATCGGTGAGATGATGAGATTAAACCGGTGCCAGGCGAAACCTCGGCGAACAAAAGCAACGGGGGGAAAAATGTGATGAAATCAGAGTTTGAATCGTGTTTTAATTCGAGGAAAGTTACAGTCTCCTTGTGGCTCTGCACAAATCTGATGTTTTCATCTGAAATTACTCAGCCAAAGAGCTTTTCTCGTGCTTTGCGTTCACTTTGGTGTATAAATCTGACTTTTCCTCTTCGGACAAAGCTGAAAACTCTTGAGTGCAGAAACAGTTTGACGCAGCTGTCTGATCTGATCTGATCATGAATGTTGAATAAAAAGTAGAAATCGGTCAGTTAGGAGATGTTTGGACTCTAATAAACATGTAGTCAGGGAAATACTGCTGAAGCCTTCAGTAATTTAGCTGATTTCCTCACAGATTCTTCTTGACATTTCCATCCGTCCCTCCAGTCCCTGCTAAATGACAGATCAGCAGAGTCAAAAGACTGCGTCTGAGTGTCTTTGTTGTCTGAGAGACTCTCGGAGCCACTCCCTCGCACTCTGCTCCCACCGCGGCATAAAGTCTTTTAACCTTGACTCCTTCTTCCACGCTGAACGGCGTTTGCACAGTGGTTTGCACAGCTGATATGTTGGAGTTGCAGCTGCCAGGCGGAGGGTGAAGATTCATGGACGTAGTGACGGAGGACGTGGAGGAGGTGGCTGCTGAAACAGGAGAGCAGGACAGGATGGAGGCAGACGATCTGCTCCGACGACACCTGAGAAACCAAAAGATGTCAACAAAGCTGACGTCGCCTAAAAACAGCCCTAAAATAACTTTGGTTTCACTCAGAAATCAAACACAATGCTCTTCTACGTGGAGGTCTGAACCTTTGTCCCGCACTTTGACCTCGATCCCTTCCTGTAAATACATTTTTTCAAGCGCTGAAATGTCATTCTAGTGAATAAAACAAAATTATTATTACTGTTACTTGAGGATTCTCTCTCGGAACGAGGGCTTTCATCACACTTTGAAATGAATTTGCCATTAATCCCATATGGAAACCATTTCTGTAGTGTTGGATGTGACTGTTTCCTTTGGCCGCCTCCTCCTCTTGATCCAGCCGCTGGACCTCTTCCCAGACGCTGCTGTACCCGCCTCTGATCCGGTGTTCCTACACGGCTGGCATTGTCTGCTTTCAATCCTCCTCATGTAATAATATGCTACGAATGATCCCAAGATGGAATGAAAAACTTGTGTGAATTAAGGCGACGAGCCGCAGCGCTTCGGCTGCACATTCACGTCTTTATTCCTTTTGTCATAATTAACTGACGTTTATCCAGGAACATCCCGCTAAGCGGCGATGAGCTGTGCACCAATACGTCCCTGGAGCTGTGCGTCAGGTTAGAAAAAAGTCTCTCCTGGATCAGATCTCACTGCTCAGCATTGCCATTTCCAGCTCAGATGAATAGATGCTGTATATAAATACAGTAGAGGCGGGTCTATAGGGCGTGCTTCAGGTTACTACTCTGCAGGGGGGGGCGTGTTATGATTGCACATTCCTCCCCGAGGTTTGGGCCGACTGCCACAGGAGCCCGGCGCTCATGTGCTCATCTCCTCACCTGCCAAACGGCCCCTCATTCCTGGGCTTCCAGCGGGGTCAGCGCCGGTATCCGGTGGAGGTCTCCCGTTCACAAAGTCAATAAGAGCGACCCGCAGCGGGGAGCGCGGCTTCCTTCAGGCCCGTGACCTTTGTCCGGACCCGAACAGGATGACCCAAAACAACAGTCAGGCTGATGCGGCGGGCGTCACCAAGCAACAGATTCAGTGTCGGAGTGGATGTGAAGCAGCTGAAAAGGCTCTCCAAGAGAAAACACTTAAGGTAAAGACAAAAGCCAAAAGGAAAAAAAGGTTTGAAGTGAGTTAGTGGGCTGTCGATCCATTAGCTGTAGCAATTAGTTAGCTAATTATAAAGTCTCATTCAGCAAATCAACCAGTGTCGGGACATTATTTGTTTGCTTCTTTTAAGTACAGTGTGTAAATTAAGAGTTGAGATGGAGGCGATGTTGTGTCGCTGAGCACCAAATGGACCAGACTGAGTTCACTATCAATTACGCCGCGGCGTTAATTAACTCGGCTCAGACGTGACTCGGGTTTATCTGGATCCACAGATGCGGCGTTGAGCGAGACATCGGCCCAACACAGCTTGATCCATAACCTTTATGGTCCCACTTCTCCTTTATTGCACAAAGGAGCATAAATCTGAGCGCAGTGGAAACTCGCCAGATGTTTGGATGATGTTTGAATTTGAACTCCCACTTTTTATGACCGCTGAGACATGCAGAAGGGTCACTGAATGTGGAAGGCAATAAAATATAAGGACCATAAAGGACGAGAGGAGTGTTTCATCGTTCGGAGCAGAACTGACATTCTAACTAATTTTATTCAGCACTTTACAAGCTTTGATTTGGAGTTAAACATAACTTTTGGCCGTCTTTGTTCGATTTAACTTGACACTGGACATTGTAAATATGGTTTTTATGATGTCTAATGTAGGCTTCAGACTTGCTAGGCTTTTCTTTTCCAGTAATTTTGGTCAGTTCTACTTGAGTCCTTGAACGCACCGTCATGTCAAGATTAGCAGCAGATTTAAATAAAAAAAAAAAAAAAGGTTCATACTGCAATAAAATATCTATAATATTGTGAAAAAAACACAAAAATGTACTGAAAGCACCTTAAGAACAGAGAAAGTGTGTATTTATATCTCAGGAGCAGTGATCTGTCTCCTCCTGTCAATCTCAGAAGCGATGCCAGAATGAATTTACAGCCATCTGCAGACTCGGGCCGCACCACCAGCCGCACGCAGACGTCTCACGGCTCCTCCGATAATAGGAGTTAATAAGCACAACAGCCTAATTACACTTCATAATGGAGATGACTAGCATGTCTCAATAACACAGAGGGGGGTCTTCCATGAAAATGGGGTCCATCGCCAGCGGGGCGGAGACCTCCTGACTGTGACCCTGACACATTCACCCACATCAAACCGCACTGCAGACAAACACATGGCCGTTGCTATACAGAAGGAAGTTTTTTTTTTTGTTTTTTTTTTCCAGCGAGAGGCCGCTTCACGTGATAGTTTGTCTTTATTGACACTGAGAAAAGACCGCAGGCCTCACGGAACAAAGGGCGGCGCTGCACAGTACGCTGACCTCCGCCTGCTCGTCTGACTGAAAAGAGGACGGGTTTACGGAGACGCTGTTGGTAAACACCACCGCGTGTCAGAATAACAGCCGCCACACACACTTCTGTAGATTTATAGTCAGAATCATATATTATAGTCTGGAGGGAGATTTACATTACTCACCTTACTTGGTGATCGATTCATTTATTGATTGATATCAGTTTTAAATGCTAAACCACACTTGGTAATGAGTCATATGTCAATATACATGTGTTCACACATAAATACATACATAGTTCATCCTTTATTATGCAAATTTTAATGCAAATGACTTAGTAGAAAATTTTCAACCCTGGAAAATTTCAGTTTTTGTCCTCTTTAGTGCTGATTTTGCTCATTCTGGAGGTGGAATAATCCCAAAAAAATCCCAAAAATGTAATATAAACTAAATGTTCATAATTATTTACACTCCTGAAAGTATTTTGGCAAATATCAGAAGTTATTCTTTACATTCATCTATCATTAGTCAGTTATTACTTAAACAATAATAACAAAATTTTTTGTTTATTACCTGGTTTAACAACCTCTCTATCAGTACAGCGGTTTTATCAATTTAGAAAACACAGAAATATAAAACCTGTGTTTTACGTAACGCCACAAATATTTCATATCGGACAGGACAAAACCATTACAGCGATGATAAACTCTGTGCCGGTCTGGCTCCAGCAGGCATATTCTCACACAAACCACAGGCTGGTCTTCAGCTTACTGCAATGTGGAAAACAGAACTCAGACATCCAGGACTTTTACACACACCAGAGGACATCCCACCCTCCTGGCAACATATGGATATTATTGCACCTCATCTGTTGCGGAGAACAATTTCCGGTCCAAAAAGCGCATATTGGTGGAGCTAATAATCCTCCTGCTCCTAAATGTTATCTATTATGAGCAAACTACAGCGACAATGAGCTCCTGATCTAACCTGCCGCAGTGCTCTCTGGCCACCGTGCCTGCGGGCCACGGTTAACAATGTGCCGTTTCATGTGAGGAACAAAAGAGCCCAGCTAAATCCTCCTCATATGCTGGGGTTGTGGGAATTCCAAGCCCTTAACCTGGTCATTAAAGCTGTCTCGTAATGAAACCTGAGCTTCACCTTGACTCAGGAATAGTAGCAGTAAAACGCTTTGCAGGATGTGCTTGGAAAGCATTTGCACATGTCTGCACGCAGTATTTTTATCTCAGGTAGAAATATTTCAGGATTGCACACTTGCAGTGTAATGTTTACTCCGGGCCGGCGTGACGTCCGCTCGTGTGCGTTTCGGGATATCTGAGAATTTCTCAGCTACCGTGTGTGTACAGAAAACTTCCTAACAAGCTGATTTATTGGGCTGCACAAGCATCACACAAACCCAAACCTCATGTGAGCCGTTCCCCCTCTCGGGGCTGCTGGTTCTCGGCCTCCCATGCCCCTTATGGAAGGAGAAAAAAAAAAAAAAAGGCGCAGGGTTGTGGGGTCAGCAAATTCATTGCAGTGAAGGTGCGACGTGGGAGCGCGACTCGTTTGATCTCAGCGCGGCGCTTGTCACCAATAAATTAACCGGCAATCGAGGCCGTTTAATTTGGCTGGGGGCCAGTCGTGCAGGCATCATTAACCGGCCAAATTCAGGTATTTATGGGGAACCGAGCGCTTTGTCTTCACTGGGTCTCTTTGTAGAGGCCCGGCGCAGCGCAGGGGTCCCGGTGACTCGGTACCCCGATGATGAACTTTCAGAGGGAAAAAGCACAATAACTTTTTTAATGAACGCACCGCAGAGGTTGTGTTTTTTCCCCCGACTTCAAACGCTCCTCGTTCCTCATATAAATGAAAGGAGCTTATTGCAAACAGGAGCGTCTGCATTAAGCTTGTCTCAATACATCAGTCACATCGCAGCCAATAAAGGCCTTGAGTTGAAACGCTACGTCATCATTCACTCCAGATGCCAAAACAGAGATTTTTTCTCCCTCAACTTTTATTATCAAAAAGCACAATACAGCGCCTGGATAACAGTTTTAAAGCAGTAAAGTGCAGCTTGTACACCTCCAGATTAAAGCTTGGGTTCTGTGAAAACACCCGCCACTTATGCTGAACCTGAGACGAAGCTTCCTCTCGGCTCCCGGCTGCAGTAATGATCAGAATGAGGCGGCTCAGCAGCGCTCCGGCTCCCACACTCCTCTCTTACTTCTAAGTTTCAGGATGGGCCCTTTTCAGCCGTCGATGAGTTTCACATGTAGAGCCGCAGTGAAGTCATCATCCCGCTCTCAGCTGCAGCTTCGGGTTCGTGCAGACTAGAGAGGAATTATGGACAATTTGAAGTAGTTAATTACAAGAGTGTACTTGATCTTTTGGATGGAAGCTGGGATTCCCAAGAGCCCCTGCAGATTGGCCGGAATTTGATAAGTCTAGATTATTTTTAATGCAGTTTAATAGATCCTTTAAATACTTGCTCAGTAATTGGAAATGTTTCAGTCTTTTTTTCTTGATATGGCATCACTGCAAAACACTGCCACGTTTATGCCAACATAAACTGTAAAGTGGCTTGAAAAAATTACTTAAAACTAATAAATTCAAAGTATTGGATTAGAAGATGAGCCACATCCAGCCAATCGCGGTTTAAGGACGAGCGCTAACTGGTTTGTTTTTGTCTGACATAATAAAATCAATGCAAAATTAAATCTGAGTCAGCAGTGAGGAACCTCAGTCAACAATAACCCGACGACGCTAAACCGTGTGTACAAACAAACACCAGCTCCATTCAGAGCTGCGGCCGCAGGAGCTGCTTGTCTTCCAGTCGTCAAACGTCATATTTTCACAGGACCGGCTGCTCGTCCTTTTCTGCATAAACAGTCTGCGCTCAGCGGGGACGGACCTGCTGATGTTGTGGTGCGAAATGATTTACAGTAGCAGGGAAAAGGCCGGGACTCAAACAGGACACCACGGGGTCTGACACGTTTCGGGGGGAGGAGGATGTGTGACGGACGGGTGGGAACATACATGACTCATGTCCATAAATACCCATTAACACTCCGATCTGCGAGCTCCATCTAAAACCAGGTGTAAGATGTCCGCTTGTAGGCGACATAGGCTTATATGTTTGCCACTCTCTGTGGCCGTGTGTGTGTGTGTGTGTGTGTGTGTGTGTGTGTGTGTGATATGTACTGTAACATAAGCCAACGATGCATCTTGAGATCGGTGCTCTCTAAATGGGGGTAACTCTGTGATGTACAGTTTCTTGGAAGCAGGACTTGCTGTTCACTGTATTTTGCTAAGTTGGGACACATCTGCCTGTGTCCATACACTGCTGGTGCACACACACACGCACACACACACACACACACACACACACACACACACACACACGCACACATAGCTGAGATTTATGAAGCTGTTTTGGGGGAATGTAAAGCTTGCTCAAAAGTTCCACTCGCAACTCATGTTACAAGTTAAAAAAGACACAAAAGTGCCAACAAGCCAACACTCAATCTGTGTCATTTACTCAGTGTGAGGTTACCTTAGGTCAAAGTTCATTAAAGGGTAAAAAGTGTTGTAAACACGCGGAGCAGAATGAGAAACGCTCTGTAGCTGCTGACACTTACAAACATGTTTGGATTAAAGCAGCGAGCTGATCCACGGGGGGGTTCGTTTCGTGTACAATTGGCTGCTTGGCTGCTGATACAGGCACAATTACACAACTCGAGTATCCCTCAGCGTGTGTCACATGCGGCCGGCCGGTCAGCTGCGCGCGGATAAGACTCTTGCGCCGATAAATATAGGAGTTCGAGGAACACGTCCAAACGGGCAGCTGCAGTCCGATGACACTGACGGGAATCGAATCCGACGGGAAGTTCCGCCGGAGTGACGCGCGTCATAAGAAACGTGACATAAATCCGCCGTTTGCGGGGGTCTGAGTCGCCGAGGGGCAGATTTGGGTCGATTTGAGTTGTGAATTTGTCAGATTTCGCTCTTGAACTTGGCAGCAGGTTTGGATTTGCAGCAGGTCGGGGTGAGACGGCGGTGGCGGCACGGCCCGCCCCGGCCCCTCTCCCCCACCCCCCTCCTCTGCCGACGGCCCGCATGCTGACAGTGGAATGACATCACCGGGGGGGCCCTTTGTCCCCCCGCGTTTTTTTTGGGAGCGTTGAAATTTTGCACACAAAGGCCGCGCGGCGCTCCTATCTCCACATCTGAGTGGACGCAGCACTTTTGAAAATCCCTAACAAGATTAAACCATAGCGCAATCAGCTGTCAGCCCGCAACACACTAGCTGCTTCTCAGAACTCACACAGTATTTAAGCCCCGCTGTTCAAACTGAAACATGCAAACGCCACAAGCAGAGCCGTGGAGGGGAGGAGCAACCGGCGCGTAGAGGAGGAGGAAAACCAGAGGGGGAAAACAGCCCAGAGTTCAGAACCTTTTGCAGAATTATTTTTTTCGGCAGTCTTCAATCGGAGATCAGTTGCAGAAAAAAACCACAAATCTGCTGAATTTATTGAGCATTTTTAAAACTGAGTTCTCAACTGAGCGCTCAAACTACCCACTCTGCCTTCACAGCCCACCACGCACCTGGACCCTAACCCCTGACCTCTGACCCCCGGCGCTTAACCCACATCTTGCTGTAACTCTCAGATACATGTGAACCTACGAGGCCCTGCAGTGGGATCCTTCATCCTCTTTAATTTTAAAGAAAAGCCTTGACTGTGCCCGCACACCGAGCCCGTCCGTTAATCTGCAGAATGAGTGTCAGTCCTCGCCGCCCTTTTTCCAGATGCTCCGCAGAATCTCTGCTTTTTCTCAGGGAAACTATTGTAACTCAAGAATGTCGCTGTGTGTTTGGATGGCTGTGCAGCAGCAGTTGTCTCCGTTGCCGCCTCTCCTCCAGGGCTGCAACAAGCAGTTCATAACTGTGAGGCCTCACAGTCGACCACGTGTCAGGAGGATATAGATAGAGCTCAGTGCAAAATATACATTCCACAAATTTTAAGGAGCAGATTGTAAAGCATGCATCCGTCACTTCAATGCAAATATCGAGTGAGTGTTTCTGTGTATATGTTGATTAAATCTCTGTTTCTGAGTCTCTCACAAGCTCGGAAACCTCCTCGGGCGTTTTGTAATTAAAATCATCGTCCACAAAATGCGTTTTCAACAGACGCCTCCGACAATCTGCGTCAAGGGGCGAGGCTGATTACCTCGATTGCCGTTCAATGCTCATTTTCTTCCAGACGGCTGGCTGCGTGTGTTTGTGTGCTCTGACCGTAAACACTGAACATCTGATGACATGCGTGTGCACGACCGTCTGCGTTTCCATTAGACCGAGAAGCTTTTGACTTCTTACCGACGCGAGAGGACGCCTTTTGGAAATCAGGGTGATTTCCTGTTAAATAAAAACAAGTGTGATCATTCAAGAGGTGAATGGTGTGACGTTAGATCCACGTTATCCCCAGCGAGCCTTCCGTTTTATTTGCTCTTCCTCCTAATTGTTGGATGAGTTGGAGGAGGCAAAAACCGAGAGTGACTTTTCGATCTCTCCTTTCATCGGCTCCTTTCAGACCAGAGACAATGGTGGCAGACGAACTGACATGAAGACCTTAATGAGGCGACCGAAGCAAATAGGTCATGTTTCCTTGATGAAGACGGGTCTTTATTAGCAGGGGCGTTTTTATTGCCAACAGAAGTAGAGTTGGCGGATGTTTGATTTACCTCCTATATGTTAACGCTATGTGTCCGAGAGGCCCCATGACTGATGCTCATTCAACGAGCAGCTTAAATAAAACCCGCGTCTCTAATGCCTGAAATAATTTACTGCGTCCACCGAGCGGGAGTTTAACCTCTGCCGTCTGGAGGTTAACGCCACAGACAGCGGCGGGATCTAATCCTGGCATTTGCATAATTAAAGAAATGTGTAAAAATTCCTCGTTAAAGTCTCCCTCAGTTACACACTGTTCCACAGGAATTTCACACAACTTGTTTTCAAGCCTTAAACAGAGAAATTTGCTGTAAATTGGTTGATAATATGTGTTTCGCAGCTTCGAACATGTGACCGATGCTACATAACTCAACATTTCATACATCAACAAACCCAGTTAACGTGAATCTGTCAAATCACAGCAAACAAGTGTTTGAGTAGTCAAAGGCCCGTGGAGGTATGGGTGACCTCCCCACCCGGCCGACCCCGACACGGCCGTCTATAGATTCAGCCCGGCAGGTCAGACTGGTGTCAAGCCGCAGAGTTCAAAGGTGACAGTAAGACCAGCGCTGCCCTGGAAATTAGACCAAACTAATTGTCCATTAGTCCACTTTAATTACAGCGGAATCAAAAGAAAGTGGCGTTCACCCGTTCCAGGGCCATGACACCAGTCGGGGCCGGGAGGGCGGGGGTTATTATAGATGGAAAATTAAATTATGCATGCAGCAGTGCACCGGACACAAAAGCAAATTCCCAATTTAATTACCAAACAAAGACCCTTAAACAAGGAGCATCCACTGGAGATGGCCGCAGCACCTTGAAAACTCATTTATTTTCTGTCTGTCACATTTTTCTCCAAAACTGGACATTGAACGAAATTATAATAATGATAAAGAACTACTGAAGCATACTTTAAGGTACTTTTTCAGAAAATTGAATGTTGCTTACATTAAAATACCTCAAAGGGATTCACAGTGGTTTGAAACTGTTTTATAAAAGTAGATGAAGGAAGAATTTGAAACAGAAAAGAAGAAGAAACTGTTCGTGCTGATTTTAAATGATTTTACCCTGCAGAAAAATAACATCAACCACTGATGTTCAGTAGAACAGAAGTCGTATCACAACAACAATGAAGGATATTTTCATGACTTGGAGCTTCTTCTCTCCTTTTTTAATTTTCAGTTTTGATTTCATGCTGTCAAAGTGGAGCCAATGTTGGAGTTCAATCATCTCTAAGAGGGCAAAAAAAAAAACAACAAAAAAAACAACCCAAATATCATCTGCTGCTTTCCGTCTGTTTCGCAGTGCTGAAAACACTCGACATCAGCAGGATGGTATCTGTACACACCTCAGAGCTTCTGTCAATCAGCGCCCTCCTGTTTATCATTCATGTGTGTCCCAGAGGTGGAAGCTGACCCTTGTTAAACCGCTCGTTACTTGTGCTAAATCCCTGAGCCGATGCAAGGTTTGCGATTAGCATACGGACATTAGCATTTTTAGCTTGCCGAGAGCTAGTTAACAGTCCGGCGGAGTTCCCCTGCCAGTCCCTCTGCAGTCTGTTTAACTCTGTCAGCAGTGGAGATCTGTGTCTGCAGACAGCCAAAGCTCCCCTGGTGAAAGGTTTAGTGCTCATGCTTTGATCAGATAAAGCCTCATGTGAGTGGATGCACTGCACCCGCCTCTTCTTCTGCTACTGTTTGAACAAATGCTGAAGCACAAAGCTGCCGGTATAGACTCCGGCTCACCCCGGCTTTAGGGCCGGGGATGCTCTGGATTCGCAGCATCTCAATTCTCTGCAGAAACACGCAGAGCACTTAACCTCAAAGATGTTGTGAGTGCACTTCAGTCTGTAGAGCACTTTCTCCTCGGAGTGCCATCAGAAGGAGGAGCAAAAGAGTGCGCACAAGTGACTCTGGCATGCACGAGACTTGTGCTTGGCTGTTTCGTTGACCCTGATCTGTGCTTGTGTCCGTGGCGTGCTTTAGATGTGCGGCGCTGGCAGCCAACGCGCCGCATTCCTTATCTCTGCTCAAAGTTGGCCGCCCGAGGTCTGAGCCACGTGTGGCTCTGGAGAGCTGCTATAGAATATCATCCAGCCAGCAGTTCCTCTCACTGTGGAATGCCTATTTCTGGCCCGATTGGTGCATTTTTTTTTCTTTTTCCTCCATGAAAAATAACGTCGACCTCTCCTGACAGCCCGGCTGAGAACTCACAGCCAGCTGTGAAGTGTTGATCTGAAGGACTCCTGACTGTAAAACATCTGGCTCGCTCCCTTAAATCAGGCTATTTGTGGCTGTACGTAATTGCAGTCTAGACGTGTTTCTGTTTTTTAACATGAATCTGGAGTTACATCTGAATGTACAGATTGCACAGACGCCGCCGAGCAAAAACACTGAGCCTGGTGCCTTGTCAGTCAGATCAGGGGAAAACCCAGCTGCAGCGAGTGGAAAAGCTCACCCAGACTTCAGCGTCTGCTTGTCAGTGTCGCCGGCATCGTCTCGGAGAAATCCACTGAAAGTGTTTGGGTCAATATATATATTTCTGTGCCTTGGTAAACCTGTATAAAATATCTATTTTATATTATTTCTAGATTAATGTGCATCACTCAGAAGCATCACAAGCTCATTTATCTGGAAAATCACAAGATCTTTCCTGTCACCACTTTATTAAATCAAACCTCAAACAAAGCTGCCGAGGAGCCGCCAAAGCTTCGGACGTCATCGTCACCGTCTCGTCCTCGCAGCTCAGCAAACCTGAAGTGATTCCTCCTCAGTGGCCCCAGACGACTCTTCATCGGAATGAAGATGAACACCGAAGGTCAACAGACTGTTGTGCAGCATGTAAACGAGGCAGGAGGAGTTTTTCTTTTTCAACTAACTTATTATGCAGATGAATTGACGAACTCATGTGAAACTCCAGCTGTAGTGCAGAACAGGAGTTAATGTGACGGCGTTAACACGCCGCTTTGCGCAGGGTGTGAGAGCGATGTCCGGGGCATCGGCGTCAAACAGCGGATTAAAGGAAACTGGATCAGAAGGTACCGACCATGTATTCGGTGGGAGAACATGCAAACTTCCTCATATCCTTATGAGTAGGTTTGAACATGAATGTTTCTGCTGTCTGTCAGCAGTGTTTACCACTGCACCACTGTCTGTGACCTCTGATGAACACTTCATGCTGACAGTCCCTGCGGTCCAGAGGCTCTTGTATAAAAATGTAAATCACTACGATGGAGGCAGTAAAAAAAAAACAGAAAGAAAACAGACCCGGGCAGAAAAAAACTTTTGTTTTTGACAACACAGCTGCAGGAGCGGGCCCAAGTTAAGGACGTGGAACACGAAGGGAGCGAGAAGAGGTCAGTGTTTCAGCAAGAAAACGTTTTTAATTTACAAAGAGGAACGTCAGGTTCAGGATCTCCATCTGTCCATAGCCTCATACAAAAATAATCCTATTCTTCTGTAGACATCACACAAAACATGTCACCAGGTTGGAGATTCAGCCTCTGTACGTTGTATTTATCATAAACACTCATGGGGACATTTAATGGCGAGCAATCATATCTGAGGAATAATAAATCAGCCTCTATAAGCGGGACTGAACGCACACCCCCGAGAGAACAAGTGGACAGTAAGTACACTTAACGCCAAGGATAAATGAGCAGCATATGCCGGCGATATAATCTTAATGCAGACACCTAAATAAATCTCCCTCGGTGGGGATTACTTTAATTTATGGAGATATGGCGAACAACGCGCTCTGCCGCCTCGTCCTTAGCTGTCCGCGTCGTCTCCCGATTCGCCTTTACATCAGTGTTGACAGAGAGTAATGAACGTATCATCATTTACATCGCCGGCCCGTCTTAGTCTTTAGAAAAGTTAGACGGCGCTGAATAGCTCCCAATCAGAAGCGGATCCATTATCTTGCAGCCTTTGATGCCGTGAACTGTATGACCGCATCCTCTGGTACGCTCGGTGTAAAAGGGAAAGTCCATCAATCAAAGTGTCCTTTGGGGGGGGGGGGACGGGACGGGACTGTGAAAGGCTTGACGTTACACAAACAGTAATTTGACTCGTCCTACCTCTGGAGGGGCCCGGGCGGTGTCACGTTGTCCCCCAGCGCCGAGGTTCGCGGCGGGGGGCTATACAGGCCCGACCGGGATTCCAGCATCAATCTGGAATTGTCTCTCCGTTCGGAGAAGAGAGGCCTAATGGGAAAAAATGTACCACCTCATCACCACCTCCCAGGGCCGCCATAATGGAGCATCCATGGTCATTAATGGAGCGTACCTCCCACCTCAAGAGTCTCTATTCAGTCTCTGTCATCATTCACGGCCATCACTTCCTCAGAATTTAATGGTTTTGGAGGTTCCTTTTATCCCATTGTCTCTCCGCCTCTGTGTCTCTTCCCCATTTAGGAGCCCAAACTAGAGAACGGGCCTGTTAGCTGGGCGTCGGGGCTGACCTCTGAACCCCTTCACTGGAGACTCCTTCAGTTTTGTTTTGGGCCTCTGTCCCCCTTGCCAAGGCAAATCAGACCCCGGGCGGGTCACAGAGAGAGGGAGCCACTGGGGGTCTCATTGTCTTCCCATTCACATCATAGACAAGTGGCCCGGAGTGGACATCAGACGCTGCCTATAGCCACACACACTGAGGGGACAATGTCCACACAAAGTGACAGCTCCTATTGCGAGAGGAATGCATGTGAATCGAGAGGGTTCAAAGAAGCATGCCAGCAAACCAACGACATGGGAATATTTGATTGCCAAGCGCTATTTCTCCCTCTTTTATCATCTCCTGGCATTTACGCAACAATGAGAGAGATTACAGTCAAACAAGTCATTGTGATGTAAAGTTCATTATGCGGCGTAGTTAATGCATTAGGAAAGTGTCCATATGAAGCTGTACATTGAGATCCCCACCTGCTTCGCTCGCAAAATCCCCCAGAGAAGCCGTGAGCGATTCCCCGTCGCTGACCATTAGCGGGGCCGATTCTGCCGTTTGTGCTTTAGGGGGCAGGAGAGAACCGGAGGAGCAGATTGGCTGGACCGCACAGGCGGGGCCACGGGGTCGCCGAGAGCCCGAGGCTGGGGGTAAGATTAGGAGGCAGCTGAGATGGGGCACGTGGCCGCGCTCCAGTACATATTCCCGCCATGGCTCCGGGCCAAGAGATGGGGATTAATTCAGACTGTACAAGAGGCCCCACTTTGGAAAGTCGACGCGAGTTTCTACATCCGGAGGTTTTTTTATAGTCGCATTTATGAATACATGAAAAATATAGGCAGAGGTGACAGGTGCTTCGCTCACGTCTCACTCATTCACTTATCGTCTGTGACAGTCTGGATGTTCTGTACTTCTGCCTCGGTTGGTGAAGCGTATCATCTTCCCGTCATAAGGTTGAAGGTTCGATCCTGAGGCAGGACACCTGAACCCGTTCAGTCGCTACTGACCGATCGTGATAACTCCGCTGAGAAAGACGGCGATAAATGAAGACGGACTTTTTTAAAACATTCTGTACGAAACCGTCACAGCAGTCTGCTCCACTCCCTTATCACTCATTTTATCATCTATTCTCCCGGCGGTAATGTGGCGAGATTAGAGCCCCAAAGCCTCCCGTAGATCCATCGACCACCTTTTCATCAGCTCATCACAGGACATATTGCTGTTTTGTTAGCCCCGTGAAAAGCAGCTTAAAAGGTTCATCCTCAGCTAAAAACCTGCTGAGAGTCAGATCTGGACCTGAATGGCAGACAGCAATTTGCAGTCCTTCCACTGTCTGAGGAGGTTTCTACCCTCTGAGGTGTAATCACATCCAGAGGGAAAGAAACTGGAAATCTGCGTTGGAGTGTCCGGTAAAGAGAGTTGGTTCTTTTTTCTTCAGGTAGATTTATCCGGATCTCTTTAACAAGATAGAGGCAGGTGATGGAGAAGAGGCTGAGGGGTTTAAAGGCTTAAAGTGAAGAAGACTGGCATGAATCATCTCACAGTTTTATTTCTTCATGTACAGAGATGCTCAGCTGAAACGATCGCTGAGGCGATAAGAATGAAAAAATAAGAGCATCAAAGTTTATATTTCTGAGACGAAACTATGTCTTTGATTGATTTTGGATATTTCCATATTTCCATGGCAAGACCAAACTAGAACTGTATCACCGATATTCAAAGGTTCAAGAATTCAGGAACAATGAAGACAGGTGAATCAGGTCTGTTCATTGCTGAGTGAAGTGAAATTCATGAAAATTATGAAAATTAAATGCATTTTTAAAACTTTTTTTCAGTGCGATGTGGATTTGATGAGTACAAGACGTTCTGCAGGACTTTATGAGAGCTTCTTCTTCCTGACAATGCTGACAGGATTCTTCAATATTCAACATTTCTGGCTCTTTTTTTCTTCTTTTTACCTGATTCCCGATCATTGAACTGTGTGGACAGTGTTGTAACATTTTAAAATGAGGTTATACAATAATATTTCACTTCCATCAATGAGTTGCAGTGTTAATTTTTTTTTTAAATGAACGAAAAACAAAGGTGTATCACTCCAAAAAATGTTAGTAATACAGAAAAGGCAAATTATCTTTCCTTAAATTTCAGTCACAACTTAGTTTTTTACTGCAGAGTCATGAGCCATGTGAAATATTCATGGATTTAATGCAACGTTGTCCTCTTTAGGGAAAAATATATAAAACATTTCTGTGGCTTTGCTCACTGGCACGAGCGGTGGAGCGGTGCAGCGGTGGAGAACAGATGCAGGGAAGCGCAGCCGAGACCAGCGGCTGAACGCTGAGGTGTCCCACCTCGCCCCCTCACCTCTCTGCTGCAACACTGACGTCATGGAAGGTGTGACGCCACTGGCAGAGCACACACACACACACACACACACACACACACACACACTCTCACCTGGTTTACACAGCAACGAAACCACAGCTTCCTCCAAGGAGCACGGTGTTCACCGAGAGGCCGCATGCATACCTAGAAAACGAAGCAGAATCAAATGAGCAGCACACGGGTGACGAGCCATCCGCCCTGCGATGGACAACAATAGCGTTCTGGTTTTTGTCTCAAACCAGAGAGTCGTGTTTCCTGCCTTTATGACTCACATCAACTCACTGAGGTTTTAAGTCTCGACAAGACTTTCACTGACAGCTTTGAAGCAACTCAAAATTTGACACTTTTTTGGTTGCAAACTGCAAAAGCTGTGACTTTGCTGCAACAGAAAAACAAAACGGTAACGCTTTACTCGAAGCATACCTGTATAACACATTCTAAGTACATTTATAAAGATTATAATACCATTATAGCACTGGATAACAATAGTTATAAACACTCATAAATGATCACAATGCTTTATAACATCAGGACCTATCCCTAACCCTAACCCTGACCTGTTCTTCCTGATAATAGGTGGAATATATCAACAGCAAGCAAACCAAAGGCGATCGAGCATCTTGAAGTTCTGAAACATCACAAAAATAAACACCACAAAACTTACTAAAGTAAACCTTTTATCAGGTAAACTTCAGATGAAGTCGTTTCTGTTTGCTGATGAAGCTCCAGGCGACCTTTTTGTTCTGTAAAGACCGAGCGCTCCGTGCTCGGTGTTGTTGTTTTCGAGCTGCAGGCTTTCTGTTGCATGATGAAACAATCTGACAAAACAAAAAGAAAAAAAGAAAAAGGCAACGTTTAACTGATCGCGGCCAACTCTGTCCCGCACACCGTGTACAGAAAGGAAAAGTGGACAGTGTCAAACCACTTGACTGGCTCAGACTGACAAACAGCTGGTGATGGCAGTTAATCAAGGCCCTTTTCTTCTCCGGCGGTTGACACGCTGCACGGTTTGACTTCTAATAACACAGAGACACATTAACCAGGCACGCTCTGCACGCGCACGTGCACGCGCACGCTCCCCACGCTCGGCCCGCTCGGCGCCGCGCCAGGCCTTATGGGTAACTGGCACGGCTGGTTATCGCCATGGCAACGGGAATGTTGGCCCTGGCAAGTGCCAAGAGAGCAGCTGGTAGGTAGTGGCAGATTAGTCTCCGAACAGATTTACAGCCAGTCAAGTACTGCGTGCCCTTTGAACAGAGGAAGAAATTATAAAGAAGCCATTAGTGGAGGAAAACAAAGGAGGGATTGTAGAACAACCGAGTGGGTCCAGCGACCGCGAGGTGGAGAAAACCTCTCCCAGCTCGCCGGAGGTGTGGAGAGCGAGCGAGCGAGCGAGCGAGGGGAGCCGGCGGCCCCGGAGCGAAGGATCAGAACGACGCCCGGGTTTTTCTGAGAAAATAAAACAGGACTGTTTGCTCAGCCCCCCGCCGTGATTGCGTTTGTTGAGGTCTGATAAGGAGAGGAGTGAATTTCAAAACCAGTTTATGGCCCCGGACTATTACTCAATTACCCAGCCTGTCGCGCAGAATTAGCTTTAAATATCGACCACTTTGGCCATAAAGTTATGATCATTTGCAGAGTCAAGAATATAAAAGCATAAATGACCCAAAACTGAGCAATAAAACACTGACAGTCATTTATTATGACATCTCTCCTAAGGGTCTTTAAGGGTCACCTGTTAACCTCGTATGCATGTTTTTCACTGGAGCACCTGGAATAAAACTCGTGCACACACAGGGAGAACATGCAAACCCTTTCAAACTGTGTTAAAAAAGTGGGTGAATTAAACCGAGAGGCTGATTCATATCATTAGACCACATGAATTCGCCGAATGTAAATTTGCATGATTGAAAACACACACGAGTTTCACGGCCTGCGATGCGAGCCCTCCTGGCTTTGTGCAGTTTTGCATATGAAATTGTTTTTATGACTTTCAAGAAAATGCCAAAGCACATTTCTCATTCTGGCTCGGAGTGATTTAAATTCAGTGAGAGTCTGTTCCCAAAGTGTTGATATCCATTAGAGTGTTTTATGTCTGCGGCTGTCGCCGTTTACTGACTTTTATTGCTCCCTGACAAAAAAAAATATTAGCGTATGAGCAACAACGACCTCGCTGTAGTGAGAGCTGATGAGTACAGACGTTTTAAAGCGATTATGAGAGCAACAGTTACACAGACAGTAGCAGATGGTTTTGGTTTTATTTGATCGCCACACTTCCATCGGCTCACGTAGAAAAAAAAAAAGACCGAAATGGCCGCAGACTGGAACCCCACAATGTAAACACAAAAAAGCACACTGTAATCTGAGGGTTGTTTTACCAGACACAGGAAAATAAATGAAAAACACACAAAATAAAGACCCTGAAGGTGTATTTTTGCATGCTATTCTACATGCATGCACATTTTGCAGGAATTTGGTTGGAGTTAGACTTAAAATGCAGAGTTTTGGACTGTGGAAGAAAGTCCACATGAAAGGAAAACATGTTTATTCCCAACAGAAAGGGTCCAGATTGGACTCAAACTGATTATTCTCGCTGTGAGTCCACAGTCCAAACACCCTAGACGCTGTGTGGCTTCATTTTGTCAGGTTTTGCGCAACTTTATGATGCGAATAAATGAACAGAATTGAAATAAGGAATTATTTATAGTACTCATATAAGCTGAAAAACTATAGAACTACTGTAAAACTGGACTGAACTTGGTTTTTATTAAGAAATATGCATTGTTAGCTTCAGCTCTTGTACAGATAAATTTATGTAGAAGTTTCCTTTGCTGAATACACCTGCAATATGAAACATGTAAAACTCCAAATAATTAACCAACTTACATTAAATATGTCAAAAATAACAAATGGAAGCTATTTTTTTTCAGTTCAATATGACTGATCCCTCCAGTAGCAGCCAGCGCAGCAGACACTGATTCAGTGTTATTATTATTTTCCCAGAATTCCTCTGACTCAGGCAGATCCGTCTCTGCTAACAAGCGTCCCTTTTCTGCAGAGCTCATCGTGTTAGCGCTTTGCTCCAGCGGCTCCACGACCGCCGAGCAGATAAACGGCAGCATAAACCGACAATCAGCACAGCAATTAGCACACCATGCCAGTCCATATTCAACAGTCGGGGCTTCTTTGTGTTTTTTGGGGGGTTTTTTTTGTTAATGGTTGTGTTGTAAATAAAGACTGGGGATGTTTGCCAGTGGCTGCTTGTTGGCAAGCGGTCAGGAAAGATTTGCTTTTAGCTGCTCTGCACTTGACATTACTTCCATTATCTTGGTGTCAACATGACATTGCGGCCCGGGCTTATCAAAGATAATCACCTTTCTGCCTCCAAGCAGCGTGTGCTCACAATGAAAAATAGATACGGATTAGGCAGGATTTGAGCCCCCAAATGAACAATTAGGAACAAGCCGGGGCATGTCCCGGCGAGAGCGCCCCTCCGCCACCCCGTCCGTCAGCGGGCGAGCATCAAGTGCAGCGTGAATCCACAGCCTGCCGGGAGATCGAACCGGCAGCTGCCTGCTGCAGCTGTCCAGGGATGCAGCTATGGATAAATGCCACAGAAGTGGCCAAAACGCACCACGAAATCACAACAGGTGAACAGAATAGGGGAAAAAAGGTTCCTTCAATTGGTCTTTATTTGTCCCAATTTTTTTTTCTTAGGGTGAAAACACTATTTTACACTACAGAGTTACAAGAAGACAAGCGGTCAAATCATACCGTAATTTACATAATGACCATAAAAGATCCGGAGCAACAACACAGTGACTCAAAACTACTGCAAAGCCATGAGATGAAGACAGAAAATAAACAAAATGATGCACAAACTGACTGTAAGGACTCAAAATAACAACAGAGTGATTCTAAGAGAAAGATCGCTGAGGCATAATAAAAAAAAGTTAAAAAAAAAAAAAAAAAAGACAAAGTCACAAGTCATCCAGCAAAAGACAGGAGGCCAGGGCCAAAACAAAACTGACAGCACAGAAATAGAAGAAGCAGCTGTGAAGAGACAAATTGGCAGCACGAGTCATAAAGCTCCGAAAATGTCGAAAACAACTGCAAAACCGCACAAACGCAGTTCGCATGTTCTTGGATTTCCGAGAGGTTCTGCTCGTACGTAGGGGACGTCGGGGCTCTTTTGTCGGCCGGTGCTCGGGGGCCCGTTGTCTCCTAATCCATCCATGACAGGACGGACAATGAAAACATTCATATCTGAAGGCCGGGGCTCAATGCTGCACTGTACAGTACTCATCATGTATCAATCAGCGCTGCAAAATAAAACTTTTTACGACATGGAAACACAGCGGCCAGCGCTGCCCGTGTCTCTTAAAAGCCTCTCTTATGTAATTCTGTAGCTTGTAAGTTGGCCCGGCGCCTCAGGAAACCTAATGAAAGAGCTCACAGAGAGGTCCGGTTTGATTTAAAAACATGTTCACTCCACACACTCGGACCGGCGGCGCGTCCAGAAACCCAGCGGAGCGGCGGCGGCGGCGGTGGCGGCGGCGGCGGCGGCGTGGAGGGAGTGTGAGCTAAAGCGAGGAGCTTTCTGTACCATCTCCCAAAACGGGCCGTACACGAGGAGGCCTGGCGCCCGCTCAAATCCCAGCTGAAAAAGGAAAGAGCGTAGCTTGACCCTCATGCGGAGTTCGCCCGACGCCCGTGTGCCCGCTCTGAGAGGAGAAAGTCCAGAGCGACGGCCTTCATTATTCGACGCCACAAGTCGAATTCCACATTATCGCTTTCGGGTAAAAACAAAGCGAGGAGAAGGAAAGCAGGGGGAAATCAGATCCATATTTTCTGTGGCGCTATTGTCTGAACACATGTTTGCTGGAAATGGGAAAAGTGAATAAAGCGCGTTTTTGCTTCAGGAGGCAAACTTTCCATACTGTGCGGCGTTATTCTCAGCAGCGGCGGTGGTTAATAGACAAACAATAGGCTGCATTCTCCTCTCCCCTCTTTTCCTCCTTCCTTGTCTTTTTATAGACGCGTTTCTCTCTTTTCTAACGTCTCCTGCCGTCTCCTTTGACTGGGGTTTAAACCGAGCCGTATCATTAGGGAGTCAAGAGCATCTCTGTTGTGCCTGTGAGGTTTCCCCTCTCGGTTATATAATGATCTTCCCGTAGGCCTCTCCTGGCGTTGGCGGCGCTCCCTGCCTACTAACCCGGCTCGGCTTTGGCTGGACTCCAGTCCAAACAGAACCCACTTTGTCCTCCGCTCTGTTTTTGGCACCAGCTGTTCGTGCACGACTCCAGCAGCTGACTCCTTTGTTTAACTTACAGCCGGCTTTTTCTTCTTACATCACCTTCTTTTCTCCTCCCTCTGTCTCTCTCTCTCTCTCTCTCTCCGGTTTGATCTGTTTTTCAGGCCTCGGTGTTCCCTCTCTGTCTGTTTTTCTCCTTCTTCCTCTTTGTCTCGTACCTATTGACATTTTTTTCTTTCTTTCCCGTTCTCGCCCGGAGCCCTTTTCTTTCCCCCCGCTGTCTGCAGAAGAGGCTGTTAGTGTTGTGATGTATGAGGGCAGCTGACGCCCACCTGCTTCCCAGCAGTCAGTCCGGAGGGTGTTTCTGAGCCTCACCGTCGGCCATTGGCCCTTCGCTGGGCTCCGTGGATGAATCAATACCAACTGTCACACAGCTCCCGATAAACACCGGCCGCTGTAAACCATTAGTAAAACCGTCCAATTAAGGGACCATTATATTCCTTCACGCGCTGCCAGAAATGTGTCATGATTGGTTTTGTCTTTTTACAACTTCATGATATCCTCCTGAAGCCGGATTAGGCCGTATTTCACCGGGGAAGGACGGCGGGGTCGTTAGCCGTGATTTAGAGCCTTGCTAAGTGCTTTTATCGCACTTAATTGGAAATGGTAAAATTCATAACGGGAGGAAATTGGCTTAATAATTGAAAGCCACCAAGAGGCGATTCCGCAATAATTGTTCCGGTGTTGGAAGGCAGAACAACGGAGAGTCTATCTCCGCTCTGCACAGGTAGAAGAACGGCTGGTGACCTTCTCCTCAGCAGGAATAAATGCTTCCGATAATACTCTGATCACATTGTTTTTCACTCCACAGTCTCTTCCTCTCATGCATTAAAGGTGGGAAGATTTTGATTAAGATAAGTGTGTATCAATACATATATGAGAGAAACAGAAATGAAAAATGTGGCAAAAATAGGAAACAAAATTGAAATATATGTCCATTTTTTTAATTGAAATATGTCATATGTTCATCTTTTGCACCATAATACAGACTTTAAAGCAGAGGTCTTTCTTCTCAGTGGGTTAAACAGGCAAGGAAGTTTCCTATTATCTACAGGAGACTCAGAAAAGAATCCATTAAAACGCTGAAGCCCACTTTTGCAGAGAACAATGTCGGCGCTCATTTACATTTTTGCACAGACGGAAGAAGAAAAGGAAGCGGAAAAGAGAGGATGGAGAGGGGCCACATCAGGCCTGAGATCAGATGTCACTCCCAACATGACTTTATTATTTCCTCCATATGTGTTTGAGTGTTAGGAGCCGGGTAATTGAGCAGAAGGGTATTGATTTGATGTCCAGGCTAATTGTGAGTCGGCGCTGAACGGCCGTGTAACGGACCGACGTGACAGCTTTATGGCCCGCCCGTGTATAAACTTTGTTTTTTGTTTTTTTTTTTATGTGGTACATCTGTCAGATGTGGATGTGAGGAGACTGCTGCCTTCCTTTTTGTTAACAGCTCAATATGTTCAATTGATTTGTGCTGCGGGCGCCGCTCCTCGGCCTCGCACGCCGTCTCTCCTGATTGATGCGCCCGTCATGCAAGTTTTATGACGACAACACTGTTATTTACTGTTGCAAAAGCTCACTGATAGCTCCAGTTTAAATATGGCACCAAGGGGGGGAAAAAATCCTTGCTTCTGAATGGCTGAAGGAAGGAATTCCCTCAACTAAACAAAGGATTTTTCCTTCTTTCCTCCACTATGCTGAAAGCCCTCGTCCTATTCAGCAAAAATGAACAAGAAACTCTGCATTCAGTTTGCCCTCCTCCATGCTTTTGTTTAAGAGGTCTTTTCATCAGTTGCTCTGTTTGTGCAGGTTAAACTGTGAAATGACCAAAGTGCAAAAACAAAGCCAGGCTGGAACCATTTCATCTGTGCAGGAGGAATGGATGTCACTTATCAGGCGAGCGGCGATTAGAGTGAAAAGGAAACTCAAACACCGACGCCCTCCGCTTTGTGGAGACTCACTTATTCCCAAGATGTTCCGCTAATGGCCGCCTCTGCCCCTCTCTGTCTGTTTGAGCGTCTCCGCCTCCGCCTCCCCTCGTCTCACTCAGCAGCACTACTCAGAGCGACGGGGAAATGGCCTCTTCCTGACGCACCTTGACAGGATGAGGGAAAGTGTGCCAACGTGTGGTTAGTGTATACGTGTGTGTGTGTGTGTGTGTGTGTGTGTGTGTGTGTTGAGTGAGAACATCCACACTCAGCTGCCTGTGGGGAGAATCTGCTGTGTAATTACAGAGGAGGGAAAATGAGGGAGACGGCGAGAGATAGGGACAAAATAGAAAGCTAAGAGGAATGTGCTGATTAACGGGCGATCGAAGGCGGCGTCCCTAAGCAGCGCGCCTCATTAAAGTTCAGTCTGACCCGACACTCCCTTCATTAGGCCTTAAAACAGCCTGTTAAAGCGCTGCCCGCGTGTGGTATCCTCATTAAAGCTACAGATGATAACCAAACAAAGGCCAGATTTGGTTTTGTCAGTTCAGAGCAGCGTTCTGCGTAGGGCTGTAAAAATGTTTTGTCTTCAGCTCTCTTCATTAGAAAATAGTTTCATATCTGTGTAATAGCTGAACATAACTCAGAAAGCAGCTGGATCACCACAATTACATAGAAACTTTTTTTGTTTTGTTTTCTCTTGAACAACTCCTGGCCAAATGCAATCGATATTTTCACATTAAGAAAGAATTACATGTCTGTGCGCATGTGAGCGAGGTCGTCTGTATTGATGAGTCCAGAAAGTTACTGCCTGAATCTGCAATTTCCCTCAGCTCCACGGGGCCTTTTTAGTGCCTTTCAGCTTATTTATTTGACCCTGTAGTTTGAAACTTTACGGTGTCTGTTCTCTTTGGTTGCTGCAGAAAGTAGCAGGTGCCTGACCCACACACACACACACACACACATACACACACACACAACACACACAAGCAGAGCCAAAAGGAAGTGAGAACTTAGTAGAAACGTAAACTCAGATTATTGCTCAGATTATTGCTTACTGCCTGGTGAAAGTCGTCTCTACAAGAAAACTGAATTTTCATCAATGAAACGAGGCCACAGCCTCCTGCGCTCCACGTTTGAGATGTTTTAACACATAATAACAAACCTCGTTCTGGTCAGGCACCGCCACAGATTTCTCAATGATGGTGTTAAATGGTTGCACCAAGAAATGGGACGCGCAGGTGTTCTCTCAAGAGTGAACCACAAAAAATTAAGCCTCATGTTTTTCTACCTTTAATTTGAGTCTTTCAACACCACTCACACACACTCACACACGCAGTTTAGTGCATTCAAACATGGGATGTTAATGAAATGTGGGCCAGATGTGGAAGTGATGGTTCAGTTTATGTATGGCGAGCCGCATGTGGACATGTGGTCGACCTGATGCTGCCCATATCAGGCACACAGGTGTTCTCTTCAGTGTGAACCACAAACCGTGTCGGTCAAGTTGCTTGGAAGTAGCAGTTGGTTGCTGATTACTTCTCTAAGAAAGTAATCTTAAAGTAAAAGTTTCAGAGTCTAGAGTGGAAGTGGGAAACATGTCCTCAGCAGTAAAGACAGTGAAGATCTTCTTCAGTTCAGCACAAAAGATGACTGGAGCTTTTATTGAGCTGCAGCCATTTGTTTGTTTTGGTGAAGTTTAATTCCAACACAGTTGAGTAGAAATAAATACACCGGGGGTCTATGGGCGCATGGGGGACACATTCAAGATGGCCGCCGCAGCCGTGCGTCAACGTGAGCGTTTCATCAACCTTCACAGAAATATGGAAAGGATGTAAAACTGTTGGAGTCCACTTTCAGATGTCAGAATTACACTCATCCCTGTCAATAAGTAATCATTTTCTCACACATTCAATGTATTTAGAGGCAAATTATTCACTTCAACGTTTATGATTCAGAATAACTGCAAAGATGTGTAATCAAAGTTATGAAGAGTGTGCTTTGATAAACGTTATCCCTGCTGTGTTTTGTGAATAATTCATACATGCATTAATGAAAATGTAACCTGGCAATATGTGCCTGTGTTATTTAAAGTATCTAACCGTTCAGAAGAAGACTCACGGGAAACATTGACTGCAGCTGATGTGAAAACCAAACTGATTTATGGTAATACTTTCAGACGATTACACAGAGATCAAATCCACATCATGGTTTTCTCAGATGATTGAACAACACTGTCGCAGCACTTACGTGCTTTGCTTAGTCATGACTCCCTTCCTGCCGTCAGAGACACTGAATTTATTTACCGAATTCAGGGAGAAAACAGAAAAGCTTAAATTTTAATTTGTGGCCGGAACTGATTCCAGGTACAAGTGTGGAAGGTTCCTGTTGAGCTGTGTTTGATGGTTGAGTTGAATTTGGTGCACAGAAGGGGAGAAAAGGAGGTCAGGCGCAGGTCAGTATCTCTGAGAAAAGGTCAGCTGAAGAGGAAATGACTGAAATGTTTTTATTGTGGGTTTTCTAATCGAGAGCTGCTCCACTTATCACCCAAATCTGCGAAGGTAGAATTCTTTAAAGTGTGCGCCGTCCTGCGCGCCGCCGGCAGGTCACATCGACTGTTTGATCAATGGTGCTGCGGGCGCTGTCTGGAGGATAAATCGCCGTGGTAACAGAGTCCGACGTGCCGGACAGTCGGAGGGAAAGACTGACTCATCACGCTCAATAAAACAAAGAGCAAACAACAAGTGCGTCAGGGACGGATGTGCCGCAGCTATAAATGTCAAAAGCATCATTTCCCAGGGAGCGAGGCAGCCGAATCACAACAGAGCGCTCCGGGCGGGATGTTATGACAGAAAATATGTTTCAGCCCACTGACCTCATGATCATTTTCATACCTGAAAACACGGTTAACAATGGAGCTTTTGTTGCCGCAAGCTTGTTTTCATTTCTGATGTGCGGAGATGTTTTCTCAGGTACTCTCAAGTCCAGTTCACGCACAGCTGATGGAGTTTGTCCAGTTTTTTTTTTTTTGTGAAAAATGAAGGGAACAGCAGACATCATGGCCTATTTAGGGATACTGGAGTGAAGCACTGCTGGTATGTTTGGGCTGTGGCTAAAGAGAGGGAGCCGCAGAAAATAAATGCTGAAACAAAAAGGCAAGTTATCATCATCACCTCCCGTTTCCTCCTGCCTCAAAGAAACTTTTTTTCCTCCACGGTTCAGTTTGCTTGAGACTTTTTTCCATGGCGGCTTCCAAGATGGCCCCCTGTGGACCCCCGGTTCGATCTCTGATTTACCCAAACATGACGGTCCAGTCAGAAGCTGGTGGACACGCCCCTGTCTCACCGTCAAACAAAAGCAGGAACTTGCAAAGGAAAAGCAGTGGGCAGGTTTCAGGTCTGCTCCAAGTTGTTAAAAGTATTCTTTTGTGTTTTTGTTTGACATGTGCAAATGTAATTTCCAAAACACCGCGATGGGAGAAGTTTCCAACCTCCTCTTGCAATCTCTGGCACAGCCCGAAAGGGGTCCCGAACCCCAGCTTGGAAACCACCGGTTTGAATAATTGAAATAAAGTCAAAAGCTAAGTTTGAAGCTTTAAGTTTGAAAGGCCGAATTGTGGTTTGAATCCCCCAGATGGAAGTTATACAATGATTTTCTATGCCTGCGAATTTTTCTAGTTAAAACTTTCTAATTTGTGGAGTTTCCTATGACTGACTTGACTGTTGACCTGGAGCAGGTTGACTCAAAGCTTCCAGCATCAATATGTGAGCTGAGGCGGCTTTTTGTTCCACTGCTTTAAGCCTTATTATGGAATATGTGACTTTTACTGAAAATGTCACTTGACTGGTTGTTGCAGGGTTTCAGTAAAGTGTTAACCATAATGGAGTCTGGATGTCTGCAGCAGCTTGAAGTAATCTATCATATCTTTTCTAAATCTTATTCCATTCTTACAATTGCACCTGCTAAAAACATCAAGGAAATATTAACATAAGTTCAAGTTTTTCTCTCTGGAGTTTGTTTGGGTGAGTGTACCTGACTTACTAACACCCCCCAAAAAACCCTTCATTAGTAGTTAATTGGGTGACCTTAACTTGCCCCCAGATGTGTGTGTGTGTGTGTGTGTGTGTGTGTGTGTGTGTGTGTGTGTGTGTGTGTGTGTGTGTGTGTGTCCGTGTCTGTCCTGTGGTGGATCTTGCCTTTACCTTGTGACCCTGAACTAGATGAAGTGGTGTAGAGGACGGCTGGATGGAAATGACTTTCCCCGTGCAAGAAAGAGACATGCTTTAAGAAAAATGTTTAATTTGAGGATGTCGTATTTGGAAAGAAAAAAAAAATCCCCATGTTTAATCACAGGTATCTTGTAATTAGTGAAAACAGCTGAAAGTGAAACACTCGGAAGCCTTTTTTACTAACTTAATTGCATCTTTTAGCCTCCTTGCAGTGACTCACATTCAAACTCACAACGCGAACACACACACACACACACATTTGTAGAGTATTTCTGAAGGTGTGTGTTTGTTTCCGCTAGATTTCTTGCAGTCCAGACACCCCCGGTGGGTGAGTGAGCTGCTCTTCGTGGTCAGATTTCCTTTAATAGGAAAGGACTTTTCCTCATATCATCGCTTCCTGCTGTTGCTACAAACCAGAAAGTATCCAGAGCATAAGAGATGACACAACTTGCTGAAACACTCTGTGTTTCTCTTTTGGGTTCGGTAGATAGAGGGAGCTCCTCTCCTGTTGGTGACCTGCTTCTGATTGTGTGACTCAGTGCAGCGGCTCTGATGACTCTTCATAAAGCCTCTCGTCTTTTTGCTGCGTCCCAGTCACACACTTCCCCCCAGCTGTGGACTTTCATTCACTGATTCTCAGTTGCACGAGTGGATAACTCTCTTCCAAAGCCATTCATCTGAAGATGAATCATTTCATCCCCGTTCTTGACCTTCCCCCTGTTTTCATTTTTAATGAGAGGAGATTGGACGGCGGCGCTCGGCACATCCCCTCTTCTTTCTACAAGTGGCGGTATTGACTTTATTTGATTTGGGGACAGTTCAAATGAATGTGTCGTGCACTGAGCGGCCATCTGCTCCAACCTTGTTTCATCGACCATAAACAGGCCGGCTCCATCAGTGAAAAAAAAAGAAAAAAAGAAAAGAGTCTTGGCCAAATATTTGCTGCTCTTCGACCCCATTTGGTTTAGTGTGTTCTCTGTTTGCATTTCAATGACCCACGGTCAGTGTCAGAACGATGGCACGTGTGTCCCTGACGAGCCGTCCTCTGATAAGACACAAGACTGAGAGAGGAAAAAAAAAAAAAAAAAACGCGCCGGGGCCTTGAGGAGCGGCAGCAGGGTGAAGGATGGAGCAAACGCAGACAGACTGCCGGTTCACACACACACACACACACGTAAAGGCTCTGGTATCAGTCTCCTCGCTCACATCACGGCCGCGGCGCCCCGACGGCCGCCGAACCCTCGCTTTCCTTTTGTCTTCCGCTCGCCACCTTTAACGGCCTGTATAATATCCTCGCCGAAGTGACAGCAAAATGCATCGGGGAGCAATTGTTATTCATTGCTTTATTATCTGAATGGCACTTGTCGATTAAGTTACACCTCCCACTGTGTGCCGCCTCAGTCAAGCATACTGCCGTGCCTCTAATCCCCAAGCCTCCTAATTACTGCTCATGCAAATCACAGATCAGCGTTTACTGAATATTTGGTGGAAGAGAAAGAGGGGTGGGGGGGGGGGGGGGGGGGGGGGGGGGTGGGGGGGGGGGGGGGGGGGGGGTGAGAGGATCAGGGAATGCAGGATTGCGTCCGTGCGTGCTTGGGGTGTGTAGCACTTTTTTGAATTGCTGCAGATATGGAATTAGCTGAGGAGGACGGGATTGTGCGGATTAGGCGGAGAGATTTTACCAAACGCGGACTCCCAATGTGTAATTCATTTTGGCGTCCTTGAAATTGCTACTGTGAGAAATTCAGCAGCTGCAGCAGCAGCGGCAGCGAGCGGCACTGAGAGTCCTCAGATAGGCAGAATCCAGCCCCCCCCCCCCTCCTACACCCACCTACAGCACCCACACCATCACCACTCCCACGTTTCTCTTGAAGCACGATTGCATGAAAGCCGTTGTGAGTGTGAAAGCCACGGCTTTGGACTTTTTTTTTTCTTTTTTTTTTTTTTTTTTTGTGAAATTTGCTGCTCCTAAAAATATTTAGGTCTTTGTGGGGGATTGGTGACATATCTCGCAGTGTGTTGCCTCTCAACGTGCCCCTCTAATTCTTCACCAGCACGTTTCGGCGTCAGCTCGCCCAAATGGCAGGAGCTACCCTGTGTATTCTCCTCCCAGTTGTGCTCTGCCTCGGAGCTGCTTCAGCTTTCCGACCCCTGCTGCCGCGTCAAGTTGGGAAAAGTAAATGGAAAAATTCTTTTTTTGGAGCTCTCAACTTAAAGAAACGGGAGGTGCGGAACGGCCGGCTGACCGGCCGTGAACTGGAACAAAACGGCCAGCAGCCTCCAGCCGGGGACCTCTGTCGGACGTTTCGTTTTCTGACATCTTCCACTGTCGCTGCCAAAAAAGAAGAATTAGATGCTTAAAAATGAAGAAATAAGAAATAGACCTGGGAACTGTAAAGCTTGACAACAATATAGCCCTGATTAAGCACAAAGCTTGTCTGTGTACGGCGTTAATCTGAACTCTTTTCCACCAGCAGTGCAGTTCTCCTCGTACCGGCCTGATTATTCCCACTAACTGCAGGACGGTGTGTGTGGAAAGATGCGTCTCTGTCGAGATCTTATCTTTATTTTCAGGGAAGCAGCCCCCATAAACAAAATCAAATTCACTTTCACTGCATTATAGCAGCTGCCAGATTCCAAACAAAGTGAAGACCATGAAGTTCGGCTTAAATCTGCAGCATCAGACTTTTTTTTTTTTCTTCCTCCTGCCTCTTGGTAGGTAGCAGCAGAATGACATGCATGAATATCACATGACCACATGAGCCCCGGGACATATTCAGCATGTTGAGCAAGTCAAGCAGGTCAGCGGAGGACTGTGGAGTTTTCATCCGAAAGATTTCCTAATGAGTTTCTCCTTTGCATTGTGACTCATTACAAGTAATGTTTTCTAGAGCGAGAGCTTTATCCTTCATTTTATTGTTACACCTGAACAATCCAACTTCATTTTCAAATCTTGGGTTATTTAAAGTCGGTATATGGTTAAATATAAAAATCAAGACACAATTAGTTATCATTTTATGTCCAAAAAAGCTGGTTCAGAGGGAAATAGGCTATAAAAACAGGGCATCAGCAGAGAGAATAAAGAAGCAGGAAAAAACACATAATAGCAGGTGAATTATTGAAGGCGGTGTGAAACATAAAGGTTAGCGGAACGGGCAGCGCTGATACGCCGCTCAGGGAGTCAGGCGTTCATGAAACTCCTACATGCTCTCATAAAACATCATTGCGCCGCGGCTGCAGGATAAACGCCGTTATGCCGCCTCCCAGGGCCTACTTGGAGAAAAGTTACAGCCCTTTTCCCGTCCTGCACCGGTGCCAGCGATGGCATTAATAGACGCTCGCTCCACAAGTCGCAGCTTTAAAAATATGTAGATGTATCATGAAGAGCTGCATTTCATCGAGCGTAACTCATCTCTAACACGGGCCTCAAACCGCAGCACCTGTGAAGGGGGTCATAAAGTCTGCAGCTGCTACCATCCGTTCAATAAAAATAAAGCTGAGAACAAAGTGTTTCAGCCTTTTGTCGTGTGTAAATTCAAAGCGGTCTCTATCATCTCTCCCGGGCGAGCCCTCGGTGGTCTGTGTGACGTTTACCCGACTGGCTATAGCATACAGTAAGAGGATTAAGTTACTGTAAAGCCACGCCGACCCCAAACCCCCCAACTTTCAGCCCCTGAACGCCCCCGTCCCCGGGGCTGCAGCCCGTCAGGATCCAGTCTGCAGGTTCGGGACAGGTTCCCCTCGGGCCGGCCGTGACAGGAGCGTCTGTCTGCGCTCCGAGGCTCGGTCCATCGAAACGCGGAACGTCGGACGGACCGTCTAAAAAAGCCATATGGCGGGAGCAGAGGTGAAGCGAAAAGCCATTAAGCCACTTGTTCTTTGACATAGAGGTGTTGCTACTTGGAATTAAGCAGGATTTCACCTGAAACCAGACATTTTGTCAAGTTCAGCGCTGTCTTAAAAGGGCATTGTGGGCCTTAGGTTGATGAAGTCAATCAAAACAAGTAGTAATCCTTAAACTGTTGGAGTAAAGGTACGTGTGTCTCTGACCTTAAAGAAAATCAAATCAAATCAAAGTCATTTGTATTAAAACTATTAACTCATTTAAACACTTTTTTCCCTTTTCTAGAATTCCCTAAAAGAACCTATGACTTATCATCTGAAAACCTGTTCAGGCTCAGGGAGAACATGCAAGCTTCACAGACAAAGACTTCCTGGTCTGAAAGCGAACGCAGTTCGAATCACTTAGTCTCTCCGAGTTTGTTTCATTACCAGAAAAAATGGAAACACGTCATCATGGAGGGTCTTCCTGAAGCAGAAATGTGTCTCCAGTTGTTGGTTCTTGCCCCGCTGCAGCTGAAATCATGCTTTCCCAGCAGGATTTAACAACGTGTGAGTAAAGATCCATCCGAAGGGTCAAACCGTGAGTGAAGAGTGATTAAAAGGAATAGAAAAATTATGAAGTCAGGGAGGCCACAGACGTGATATCGTGGCTTCAGGTGAAGATTGAAGTATGAAAGCTGCACAGTCTGCAGTCACTGTTAATGTCAAAGATGTAGCATCAACGTTAATCAAGAAAGGAAGAAAAAAATGTAAAATACGTCACTTCCTTCCCAACTCCCAGAGTTAAAGGGGAATTAAGTGATTAAGTGGAAGCAAATTCCCATAAGGCGAAGGAGAATGCTTTAATTCTAGATGACTTCATTCAGAATAAACTAACTGAATTAAAAAGCCACACTGTAACCGTAGCCAGTCACCTTGGCCGGTTTCAGCTGTTTGCCGTCATCTTTCAGAACAGGTGGACTTTTCATTGCGACCTTCTTTCAGCGCAGATGGCCCTTAAAACTGACACCCGTCAGGCGATTGTGACTTTCGGGTTTTTTTTGCAATCTCAGCGTTTTTCGGTTCGAGGTTAAATAAAGGCTTTTTATTGTCATTCAAGGACAGCGTCTGACTCTTACTTGGGATTACGTCCGTCCATTAGTTAATCACCCTGGCACTAAACCTCCTAAGCCAGCCGCCCGAACAATAGAAAACATCTCACACAATCAATCAGCGTTTTACTGCGGCGCTGGGAGAGATCGCCGCGCCGCGGCTCGTATTATTCATACGGGCGATAAATTGGTCGTCTCTGCTGCGACATCTGCTGAGTTTTATCTGGGAGAGCCAAGTCTGGCATCCGCATGGCGGACATTTTAAGTAAATTATCAAACGCATTCCCACTGCCGGCGCAATCACTTTATTGTCATTAAAAAGGTTTTTTTTTTTTTTTTTTTGCTTTGATGTCTGCGGCTGTTCAACACTCAGCGGGCCGTAAATGTCGGTGCGGGGAAACTGGATTGCGTCGCTCTGGAAGCGTCTGTTAGATAACAGCCCGGTATCTCCAGTATCTCTCACCCCTGCTCGACCCGTTGCTTCATTCGGCCCCGGTTCAAAGCAGTGGGTCAGTCTGACCACGTCGAGCGGACGCATGAAATCGAAAAAACCAGGACGAGAAGTGAAATCCCCGAAGACCCGCATGAGCTCATCGTATCTGGCAATGATTAACGCGATTTCCTGATATTACGCTCGCAGGTTTACTTCATTGTTTGCTCACTTTCGCCACAGAAAGCTGAAATTTCAGTTGTCGACGTCATTGTTTTCCGACGTCCGTACGTTCAAACAACAGCGGCGTAATAAAGTCAGTGAGCTGACAGTGAGCTTTAAAGTTTAACGGCCCGCCACGCTCGGCTTTATTCCCCCCCACCCCCCCACCCCCCCTTCCAGCGTGACAGGGAGAGGAGGAAGACGAGGGACGGCACAGGAAAGTGTTAACTGCCTTCTGCGGAGCCATTCACGCTCCCTCTGCCGCTGGAAACGCCGGCGAGGAATTCAGGGAATGCAACTTCTCGGCAGAGATCAAACGGATTGAACATTAACTGCGCTGAACTCTCCAGCCCCGCGGTGCTGCTCCCAGGGACTGCCTCTCAAGTTCAAGGGTCCCGCAGGAGCCCCGTTGGAAAGCTCGGCGTCAATAACAGGTTCATCACATGGAGCGGCTACACGTGAAGCCGGGGGTCATCCCGCCCCTCGCTCCGGCCCCCGAGCTCCGCCGGCCCGGCCGCCGAGGTGATGGGAAACACGCAGGCGATTAAGAGCCTGTTCACACCTGGGGCCCCGGGTGAGGCCACCGGCTCAGACACACCGACGATTCCCAAAGAAATGGCTTTCAGTTCGATGGAGTTCCTACTGAGCAGTTTTCACATACATCCATCTTTTTTTTCATTTCCAGTTGTTGTTTTTGCAGGAGCTGCCAAAACCTCACCTGAGGTGACAACTGTTCTGAGAAGAATGTTTGACACTGATGAACCGCTTGCAGTAATACTACTAACAATTACAATATTGTTTTTTTTTTTGCAGTGCATTTGTATTCGTGTATTCAAATCCTGCAGCTGTTTGTCGTGGTCAAAAACGTAATAATCCCAACTTGGTGCCTCTCATATCAGAGCAGCCTCCAGATGAGGGGGCCCTCAGATAAACATCCCAGATTAGTGACCATAAATGAGCGATCTTTGCACCGAGATGCTTTAAAGTCCACCTGTAGATGTCTGGCGAGGGCAGTCACTCATTCTTTCTTGGCTAATGAGATAATCCACATCAAGTTGGTTACATTTGCTGTGCTTTGGGGCCAATTCAGGCAAAGACCGGAGGACAATGGAAAGTTTCTGCGGTTGATCGGTCCTCGCAGATGTGTTATGAGTGCTGCAGGAGCACATTCATAATACAGCTGAGGAGGGATTAGTGTCCAACGCTACAACTATCGTACATCCAGTATCTTTTTGCAGGATCCTTGGCAGCTTTCCCAGGTAGTAAGCAGCTACTACTGAACAGGACTTTGGGCGGGTGCCATGTTTTGACAGTGAGGGATGGGGACATCCAGGCAGCAGCTGTGGGTCTCTGTCACCGGGTAGGAATGGGAGGTAAGAGGGTTCACCGGGTGACGCTGCGGCGGAGGCGCCTTCGCTTGTGAGAGGCCCGGGCAGCTCCCCGCTGGGGTCCCGGACAGATTTATGAACCGGCAAATGACATGTTTAAAAGCAGGATCCTGCTCCGGAGCCGGAACCTCGGCCCTGGATCTATCTGTTTGCGTATTATGTTTGAACTTTTAATCAAAGTTCATACATATGTTGCTCTCTGAAATCTGAAAAATGGCAGTGACTATCGTGACTGTAGCTTCTTTCTGCTGCAGCTTCATGCTTGGGGTCACTGGCCATTTATAAGTCCCCGTACCCCCTGATGGTAACCCTCCTGAGAGGTCACGCCACTGACACCGCTCATTTTCTGCACCAGTTCTCCGTCCAGCATGACGATGCCTCCGCTGTGCTTCACAGTTAGGATAGTAATGGAGCACATGACGGTTCCTTTCCTTCACAACACTGGAACTTATTTTACCCAGAATGCATTTGAAAACAGTATTTATCATCCATTCAACCATCCAGCTTCTTTCCCATTCCCGTCACTGCAACATGCATTAAGTGTTTCCAAAATGAAAGCTTTTCTTCTGTGTTTCCACAGATCTGATGTAAAAAATAGTCATGTTTAAAGTGCTTTCTACCAGTTATTTAAACCTCAGTGACAAGTCGAGACATTATCTGATATCAATGAGACGTTTTATTCTCGACATACTGCTGTCGCACACGATCACTGGATTTATTTTCATTGCATTTTTCAGTCAAAATGCACTCAATCATCACTGGGTTTGTTGCTTTGTGGTCTGTCTGATATATTGTTAGTCCATTGGACATAATCAAAAAGCTCCAGCGTCCCGAGAGAGCGGCAGTCACATTTACATGAATATTTGACAAGCCGTCAGAAACACGGACAGAGGCTGAAATGCAAACGAGCTGCTCATCATTATCAAGGAGCCTTTTTTCTCCCTCATTTTACAGACTTTTCCTGAACCGTTGATGGCTCTCTTGCCCCAAGCGGTTGTCAATTACTGACCCTATGCATGTGTATGTGTGCGTGTGTGTGTGTGTGTGTGTGTCTGCTCGTGTGTTTATTGCAGTCATTTTGTCTGATTCCTCCACTTGTGTTGCTGTGGGGTTGTTACACCTAAAGGCCCGTGATCTCTGGAGCAGCAGAAGATCGCGCAGCTGGAGGACACATTCTGCTGATGTGGACATGTTTTCCCCTCAGGTGTGTACTTTGATCTGTTTTACGCTCAGGTGAGCGTGGGTGGCTCTACAGACTTTGACTGGGGCTTTGTTTTAAAGAACGGAAGGTTATAGATATTCAAAGTATTGATCCTGAACAGACAAAAACTCCATTCCATTTCAGTCTGTAAAAGAAACTATTTGTTATGATTCCTCCCAAAAAAAAAATGAAAGTTCAATTATCTGGATGGCTTGGCTGTGAACGTGGCACCGACACCTCCTTCATTAAAAAACTCCCGCACCTATAAATATGCAAATAGTTTTCATTCCAATAGTTTAATTACTTCTCAGTGCTACCTCACTGCTTTGTGCTCTGCAGGCATCAAATTTCCTCATTTGGCTCATTTATGTGCAAATCCTGATTATATGTAGAACAATATCATCTCCACAGTTTCAGTGAGCTCGAGTGAAAGCGATGCATCTTTTAGTTGTTTTACGTCTGTAGATGATTGTTGAGTCACTCTGTAGTTTTGTTGGTCACTTCACAAGACGTGATCCATCCCTCCATCCATCCATCCGGTGGGAAATGCCTGGTAAACCTTATTCTTCCCTCTTCCTTAGAGGATACTTAGCTGTTATTTTTCATTGATTTCTGTCTCTTTGTAACTGTTTTGTGTTGTATTGTAGAAGATTAATGTTTTGGGTCTCCTTGGTCTGTTTTGAGTTTTTCTACAAGTCGTTTTGGTGCCGGCTGCTTCCACACATCACATCATACTCGGATATTTTTTTTGTTTTTATAGTGTTTGTGTCTCTGCGCAGTGTTAATCTTTGTGATTATTGTTGGTCATTGTGTTTGTTGATCATTTTTGTCTCTTTTTAGCTGTTTTACTATAGTTTAACTCATTCTGTGTCGTCTTTGTGTCGCTGTGTTGTTTTCTTTGTTGATTTTTTTTTTTTTGTCTCTGTCTCGTCTGGTTGTTTTTGTGTAGAGGAAACTGTGACTGAAGCGGCTGCGTCACGTCAGCGGTCAGCTGATATCTGTGACTTTCTGAAGCCTCCAAAAGAAAAACAGCAACACAAACCGGGCTGAAGGTCAAGTTTGCGGACGCTGCGGGTCAGGGCTCAGCTGACGATGGCCTTCGGCGCAAACCCCCCAAGTTTTACAGCTATTTCGGTCCAAAGTTAGTAATGAGATGCATGTTTGTGTGCAGGCCGGAGATACAGAGGGGCCTTCATGTACACAGCATCCCCGAGCCTCCCTCTCTGTGAGCCAACACAGCCGGCCTTTCACTGTCCGTCACACTGCAGCACATGATCCTCACACCCACAGCCGGCCTCATTTATGTGTGGTGGCACATTAAAAAAAAAAAAAAAAAGGAGCCGTTTCGTCCCGTGGGTGTGAGTGCACACAAAGACCATAATTGATTTATTTAGTTTGAATGATATTTGGCTCTTCTTGAGGTCAACAGCGTTATTCCCCCAGACCGGAGGGACCCAGTCCCCCGACGTCAAGACGTCTTTGTTGCTGTTTCGTCTGATCGTTTGATAGTAAAGGAAAAAAAAAACCAAAAAAACAGAGGAACAGTGAATGAAATTCAGGTGCCGTGAAGCTGCACTCGCTGAACTCTGCGTCTCCCCGGCTCCGAGCTGTTATTTGTGGACGCTCATGATTCTATGCTGCTCGTCCAGGTCTATACTCTTTCTGAACAACAGGCGCTACATTAGACTGGGGATGCCTAAACACCACTCTGCCGAAAATTACAAGCTTTCATCCAATTGTGGTTTGTGTGTGTGTGTGTGTGTGTGTGAGTGTGTGTGTGTGAGTGTGTGCGAGGAGGGAGTTTGGGCTTTTTTCTCGTTCCAGCATCACAAGGCCTCTGTCAGATCTGGAAACCTCACAGTGCAGCTGTTTCTCCAGATTCTCATTGTCCCCACAAAGCCTCTGCGAGCGGAGGGAACATTCCTCATTAGGAAGATCAGCGTCGCCGTACACATGATTAAATCAGGAAGTCCTCGGATGTCATGATTTACTGTTCTGAAATCCGTGTTATCAGCCATGTCCGTCTGTACATTTCATGAGTCTCAATCGAGTCAAATGTTTGTGAATTACAGCGAAACAGCTTGACCTGGAAATCCTCATGTGCCCTCATGTCCCTGAAAAGCTTTTGTAGAAGTTCAGGTCTTTTCTGTTTGGATTTTCATGTTCTCCCTGAGCCTGCACAGATTTCTAGGATTTATTTCTTTTTTTTATTCCTGTAAATGTTGAGATTAGAAGTGTTACCAGATATGCTGCCAAACCCACAGGACTGCACACAGCAGCGCTCATCTGCGAGGTGAATCCTGCACCACTGAACTTCAAACGGCTCGGCCATTAATAATTCGGATTTAGGAGGTAGTCCGCCGCGAATTTGCAATTCTGATGGCTGGCGCTCCGACTGCAGGCGGGGGCAGGAGGTGGAGACATGGAGATGGGTCGGGGGAGGACAATTTGGGGGAGGTGAGAGGTGTTTACTGCTGCGGCATTCCTAAATTATACCTCAAACTGCTGACAACCTCGCGAAGAACCGCAGACACCAGGGAGCTTATCCCGACAAATACCCCTAAATTATTCTCACACAAATTGATCTATGTTTTACTGTTGCATAATTTATGCAGTTTTCTTTCTTTATTTGGGTCAAGCCTCCGTATTAACCTCTGCCTTTTTGCATTAGCGAGTTAATCAGGTTTTGTAAAGAATATTAAAGCTGTTGCAAATCTCCAGAATGTGTGTTCAGAAAACGGAACAACTGCTTCTTTTTATTCTAGTCTGTATTCTGTGAAAAAAAAAAAAAAAAAAAAAAAAAAAAAAAGTCAACCATCATTCCTAGAAGTGTGACCCTAAGGTCTTTGACAAAGTCAAACGCTCGTGTACGCTGTGGCCTCCATTCAAGATATGGTATTCAGAGCTGCAGAGAGAAGCGGTTTACCACACTGAATTGAAAATATGCACACTGAGTTCCTCCTGAAAAGCTTATGATGCAATTTCCTATAAGCTTGTGCAATTCAGATGTTAACTTCGAATCTTTTAGGTGATTCTGTGAAAACAGACGCGAAGCAGTTGGACCGTTTGAAGCACAGAAAACTAAATGTGAAGAAGTGAGCGGGGGATTGTTGTCTCATCCGTTTCCAGATCCCATCAGCTGGTGTCAGGAAGCCGCCCTGAGTGATGCTTAGTTTGCTTAACCAACATTCACACACTCCTACCGACTGACCCACTCCCTGGGAGAACTCTGGGAGGGGGCAAAGAGCGGCGGCGACCCCCCTCCAGCACGGCCTCGGCCGGTAAACAGACCGGCGGTTCCTCCCATCCTCCTATAGGCTGACTAACCTGAAACGGCGCGCTCGTCTGTAAACAGACAGCTTCAGGGAAATAAAATGATTCACGGTCTGAAACCCGATCACTCTGACTTTCCCCCGGCTCTGCCCAACAGTCAGCATCTGTGCAAACGCTAAGAGCAATTCACCGAGCGACCGTCTGTGGCGAGAGCAGCGGATGAGCGAGTCACTTTCAGCCGCACACATCCTCCGGAATCAGCTGCTCCCGCCTCTGATGTTAATGACTGCTCCTTCTCAATGACACCTGCCAAAATGGAATATTCTTAGGTGTTTTTTTGCAGAGATATCAGGTGGTGTTCGGAGGCGCACAGTACAGAGAACTGTGTCGAAGTTTCTCTCTCTCTCTCTCTCTCTCTCTCTCTCTCTCTCTCTCAGTTCAACTCACAAGTTCATTGAGGTTAATGATGCACTACCGCGAGTGGACACACACACACACTGCTGAGCTGCGAGCAGAACTGAGAGCCCACACGACCCGGGGAGGCCCCCACGCTGCACGCATTGAAGAGGATGCCTTAATAAAAGCGATACTCGCTCTCACAGCCAGCGCACATGCATAAAGATAGCGACCAACTTCCCCTAAACCGTGACTCAGAGCGAAGATGTCGGACAAAGGCAAAAAGCTGAGTTTTTCAGTACCCATATGGCTGTGCAGGTTCCACACTCACCAACGATTACTTTATGAAGAGATTGAGTTTTTGAGTCACTTGTTTTGTCTGGGAGCTTGAAGTGACTGTCTTTATGATGCTGAACTCATTTCAGAGGAAAATAGTCTTTCCAGCAAAACCATGTGTGAAAGCGTAGTGACTCAGCTTAAAAGCAGCGGCTCTGAAATTTGCTGTTAAAACGTGAAAAATTTATGTCATTAAAATGTTCACACTTTGGTCTGGAACCACTGATTCCTGCAGAACTGTCCGTTCCGGCCGGCGTGTTTCCTCTGAGCGGTGCAGGCAGTCGTTCAGTCCTCAAGCCGTCCTCAGCTTCTGACTCCATCTCTGGACGCAAGGCTGTCAATCACTGTGCACCGTCAGAAGTCAATATGTCAAAACTGAGAAAGCTGTGAGTATATACTGAGTTTTTTTCGATACACTGAAAATGTATAAGAAAAGAAAATATTTGAAAAGCTTACTTCACTTTGTTGCCTCCCAACTCTGCAAAGTTATCATTCATGAGTGTGTTACAGCTGCTTTAGTGAGCCAGTATTTACATTAATACACAGCATAGGAGCCGGGTTTGTTTTCCTGTTACTAAAACATGTGCAGAGGGGGATACGTTCCATCATACCTCCGCATTGAAATGCGGGCTAAGTGGAAAGCTCGGCAGTCGCGCCGGTGACAGAACCTATATTTCAATTCCCGGGACCGGGCCGGGCGCTCACTGAGCCTTTTGATGCGGCGATGCTAGAGTCTACACAAGATGACAGCTCTGTATACTGCGGCCGGCTCGGCGGGGAGCGCCGCACGCCCGCCGCTTTCAGATCACTTTCAGTCGTATCGTCGTTATTTCGTGACTCCGAGCCAAAGCTTTGATTAAAGGCTGCTGTTTAGGTGGAAGCTGGAACTTTATAGCCTTTTACTCTGCCGTACGGGACGCGGTGTTATTTTGAGGAATCTCTTTAACCCAAACAGAGTGACGGGGTTAAATGAAATGGAAGCGGCTGGCAGGCAGGCAGGCAGGGCACGGCGAGCGACGGAGCATGATTCCTGGAAAGTGCTTTCCCATGTGCAGGCGGAGCGGATCGGTTGGACGGGAGCAAGTAGCGGCCTGCGCCGCCGCTCGGCTCCACAGAGGGCATACTTTTGAAGACACTCTTGCCAAGTCGGAGACCTCCCACAGCTGTCTGACTGAGCCTGGGAACGATGGGCGGACGCTCACCTGCAGCAAGCCTGGACACTTTTTAATCTACAGATTCTGTGCTCCAGGGGGTTATGGGAAGTATTGTGCCTGTAAGATCTGTGGAAAAACGATGAGATCGACGAGATAATCTGGAGTGAGGGCTGCCGTATAATATTACTTGATGGGAAGATTTAAAAAAAGAGGGAAAAAAAGCAGTGGCATAGGAGTATGAGGGAGCACGTGTAGCTACATGTACACACACATGTGCACATGACCAGATCCTCCAGATAAAGGGATTAAATGACTGGCGGTCTGAGCGGTTACTTTAATTGAAGATTTGCTGATGAAGACATCCTGATGCTTAATAGGTCTTTTCTATTTTTATCTGGCAGCACCCTCACTGACCTTTAGTAGTAAAAATACCACGCAATGAAGTCAGAGCCAGATATATCGCTGATATTAATACCATTAAATAACTCATTTTTATCCTCTGACATCTCGCCACTGGAGGCACGTGAGGTGGGAAGCGCCGCACGGGGATGAAAGCCAAAAGGTTGCAGCTCGGGGGGCATTTTTTTAATCACGAAAAAGTATCAGAAGAATTCAAAACTTCACGCACGTATTCTGCCAGCGTGAGTGTGTCATCCAGGAATCCTGCCAAAAGCCAAAGCCACGCGGTGCCGTGTTTTCGCTCAGGCATGTGCCGGGACGTTCCTCGGTGTCGGAGGGGCGCTCGCTGCTGCAGAGGGTTCACAGAGTGCAGAGAGGAGCCCGACATGATATCACACTTTGCACTTTCCACTTTCAACTTTTGCCTTTTCTCGCCAGTTTATTGTAAAAGCCGCCGCCGCCTTGAGTCCTCCTCCACGCTGACTTTGCTGTCGCTGTGACTCAGCACCTATAAATGTTCAAATGTGTAAATATTGCTTCATTTCTTCCTGAGAAGCTTTCTTTGCGGCATGGAATGCAAAGCAATGAATAACCAGATCTTTTTCCATGTAAACTCTTTTATCTTCAGCAGTTCCCGCTTTTAATGAATCCTGGCTCCCGGCACAGATTCCTTCACTCTCACTGTTTCCTGCTGTGACCGAGCAAACCTCGAGTCCTGTCAACAAACCTGTCATGACAGTTTTTTTCAACGTTTCTGAAGAAATTTCGGGACTGGGAGTGTGCCCCAGCAGCGACTGAGTCACAGTTTCAGGTATTTGTCGTGTGTTCACTATTACATATCACAGTTTGTGCATTCAAAGCCTGAGTCAGACTGCAACTTTCCCTCTTCACCCACACTAAACTGAAAAACCATGTCAGGCTGTTTGACACCTGAGAATATATCTACATGAGAAAGTTCTTCAGTTCTACAGAAAACTTTTTTAAGCTCTGGCTGTTTCCATAACTTGTTTTGGTCAACAATAATTAATTTCATATAAAATGATAACTGAACTCCTGTTGACATTTACTGAATCTAAAGTTGATAAAATCTCAAAATTGTGCAATTAACAAAACAGTGGAAGTGGATGGATCAAGCTATGAAACGACCAAGTCTTCATATTGTGGGCAACACAAAAACTGCATGTAATTTGCACCCTGAGGCTCGTGGTCACATGAGCAGCAGAAGAGGCTCATTGCTGCTCGGCGTAGCTCAAAAATAGATACTTGAATTTCAAACTGTGTAAACATCCCTGCATTTATTAGAAAAACCAGATATCAATAAGAAGAGTGAAGGACTGATTGACTGATTGTTATTGAGCCTGATGGCCATCGCATCAGGAGTGACGTTGGAAATGATTGAGAAAAAGAAAGAAATCCAAACGTGATGAATGCAGAGTAGAGATGACTCTGTGCTGGTCTATTATAGAATTTTAGAATTTAAATAAGTGTTAACAGCACCATTAGCCCCGTGAGAGATCAAAGTTTCACCACTTCTCAGGCATATTTAAGACCTTTTCATTTATATTTCAAAATATGTATTTATGGCAAGATGACTTTCCACTAATTAACCTACTGAAGATCTCTTGTTTTAGCAGCATACAAAAAATATATATTTCATTTTCTGTTCTCTTACAAGCAAAAACATGAGAAAAGTTTTAAGGATTCCTTTCAGGTGTATTTCATCATATAGAGAATAGACTGTGATGACTAATTTAGCTACACACAATAAGACATTAAAAAAAAAAAAAAAAAAAGAAACACTTTTTTTCCTCCTGGCAGGGCCCGGGTAATAAACTGAATCAGGTCTGTATGATGTCAAACTGAAATGTTCCCGCCTTTAGAGGCTGAGCGGGTTTCACATCACTTTGACGGAAGCGGCTGCTTCAAAACAGTCAGAACAAAACCACAAAGGTCTACAACCTGGGTACAAGTTGTTGTGGGTTTTTTTTGTGCATCAATGACAATAGTGGCGTTCCCTAATGGATATGCTGTGCATTTGAATACAGGTGAGAAGTCACATCTTATCTGCGGATGCGCCCTGCGGCTGTGAGGTGTGAACAAGACCGCATGTTTCTCACCTCCTGCTGTAAAAAGCAAACAATGCCTGGCCGGAGTGAGGGATTTAGCAAGTGGCAGATTGTTGAATGGGAGAGAGCAGACCGCTGGCGCTGGTGAACAAACAGAGCAGCCACATCAAAAGGGCCCGGGCGGGAACGCTGACGGAGGTCAGACTGGCGGACATTTTCCCCAACTCAAGCTCTCTGGACGGCGGTGAAAACCAGTCACTTTGTCCTCAGGCAGCACATCAGCTCGCACTAAATTAAGAGTTTTCCTGTAAGAAGTTGAATTTTATTCATTTCTTTAGTGAAAGAATATTTTTTTTTTTATCTAAAAATGAATTTTGAATCAATTTGAAATCATTAAACAGGAGAACTGCCTGAAGACATTTTACTACTACAGTGACAAACCACATTTTTCTCTGCTTGATCCGGAACAAAAGTCTGCATTTGAAGTTGCCTGCAAACTGGTGTGAATGTGAGTGTTTGACCTGCGGTGGAGGGCATCCAGGCTTTGAATAAAGCAGCACTGAAGATAAAGTCAGTCTCGTTATGGGTCAAAGGTTAAATAAAGATCAGAAAGGAGACAAAAAGCATCGAATGAAGGGACTTTTTCACTTCTCGTCGAGAAGCCCCCAAACATACAGCAGGGACATCAGTGAAACTGAAAGAAAAGAAAGACCTGATATGATCAACTCATGTATAGAGCACAGCAAAACTCCTTGCCAGAACACTTTCAAAAGCACTTTCATCATCCATATAATGTTTATCATCTCAGAGACATTGGTCGCAAATTTCTTATTCCCAAACACAGATCAACAATGAAAAGCTTTTGTGTCTCCGTTTCAGGTGTAAAACTTTGGAACAACTTAAGTCCAGATCTGAAAAAATGTTCAAGCATGAGGATATTTAAGAAAAAAATAAAAGAATCGATACTAAAGAATTACGATCTTAATGAAATCAACTAATTTGAAGATGTTTTCTTTGTCTTTGGAATTTATGATATGTTACTGATCTGACACAGGAAACTGATAATGATAAGTTTCAATTGGGAGAGGGGGTGGGATTAAATAAGCTCTGCTTCTTCCCACTCCTTTTCAGACATGTGGGATGGCATCTATGTTCTCTATGTTTGGTATATTTTGTTTGGATTGATGTCTGTTTTGATTGATGTCTGCTTTACAAAGTCGCTATTTAGATGACTTTTCAATTTTGAATTATGGTTTGCATGTTTGAAACAAATAAATTCATTCATTCATTCATTCATTCATTCATTCATTCATCGCACTGCAAAATTCACGCAGTTTGGTTTTTTACATTGAGGAATATCACCGTTTTTCTGTTTATGTTTCCAGTCCTCACGCTCAACTAAAACCTAAAATAACCAGCTATAGTTTTCCATTCATTGAACGTCCAGAGTTCAGCACATCGAGCTTTTAGAAACTGTTCTCATACAATGATACACTAAACTGAACTGAATCGAATTGAATCGAATTGAATTGATTTAGTAAAGGATGATGCTGTGGCCGCATTACTTGTTGACTTTAATTGTTTGCATCAAGAATTTTCCTTTGTAAATCCTGTTCTATCTCTGAGAATTGAACACTCGGATGACGGAGGCTGCATGGGGCTCTCGACCGACCAATAAAAGGAAAGGTTAACACAGCGGTTTACAAAAACGACCACTCAAGAATAGTGTGTGTAGCTTTTTTTTCCCGGGTGATGTAGAGAAAGCAGAGCCTTTGTGTTCAGGAAAGCTCTCTGTGGATAAATGTACCGCGCGGTGGAAACGAGGCTGAAGGGTCTCAGAAAAGGAAAGTGTCCTCGTCGGAAAGGAGGGAAGAAAGGCTTCGGGTGGAAATGGTGCAAAGCGTCACAATAGTGCAAAGGATGGGCTTGAAACTGGAGTCTCTCAAAGTGATGCTGAGCTTGTGTAAATACGCCACGACTTAAACATGCTGAAGGTGTTTTATCTTTAATTCTAACTATTAGAAAGACACCGAGGCATAAAGTATTCTTCCTTTTTTTTATTGTCTTCAAACAGAACTGAAGTGGTGGATTCATGTCTATTTAATAACTTCATTCTGCCTGCAAATATAAATATATGCATCCATCAGCAATCTGCTAAAAGAGCTAAAAAACATCAGATCATTAAATATTGGCACAATGTGTTGAATGTGTGACCAGCTGTGGGGAAAACCCTCATCCTAAGTACAACTTGAAATAGTTTTCATTTCTATCACTGAGTTTATCATTTAATTAGAAATAATCTGCTTCGTATCTCTCTTGATTTTGAAAACTAATCACTGTCATGTGAATTCTATAAGCCGGATTGTTCACACTGATGTTTTCTATCTTAGATTGGATCTAATGTCTGAAATTGATAACACTTCAACATGTTCTGATAAAATATCTGTAACTTTGAGTCGTTTATGTCAACAACTTGCTAAACTGATAGTTTCATGTCTTATTCTGTAATGTTTCTTATTCTATCATTTATGTTTGACATGACAATACTGAACATTTTGCAGACTTTTGTTCAGGAATGAAGAACAGCTCCTGGATAATTCGGAGCCTCAAGCAACCGAGTTGAGTTATTCTTCATCAGAACTTGATTTTTCCTGATTAAAGCATCTTTTCAGTGAAAATCTGAACCACTTACAGTCTCAGTTTCATTTGATGCAAACTTCACTACAGGTATGTTTGTTTTTCTGTCCTGATCGTTTAGGGTAAACTAAGGAGGAGAATACTTGAGAAACTCTTTGTTGGATCAGGTCTTTCATGTCAGTCTGAGGAAATGTCATCTTTTCACAGCTTCGACTGCTCTGAAGTGGCTGCATTAAAGAAGAAACATCAGAAGCTTACAGAAAAATGAGTCTGATTTTTGGATTTTGAACAGTTTATTCTACTGTTAGGAAAGAAAATATTTTCAGAATAAGACAGAAAATATATTTTTCCTCTTCTACCTGAACCCGTGCAGAAGTGGTGGAGCTTTTTAAATATGCTGCATCTGAATTATTTCATCTATAAATTCAGAATTCTTGGTTGATTATCATAACTGAGCTCAATCATGCTTTCAGAATTTTTTATAAAGAAGTTGATAGCATTGAAAGTAACATCTGGAAACGTGAGATGGAAGCTGCGAAGACACGCTCGGAGCGGGCTGAAGAGGGAATCCTGCGGACAGCAGGTCAACGTCATCCGAATGAACTGGAGAAATTCCCCGAGCAGAGCTGGGATCGTGAATTCCTCAGAACCAAGGCGATCGAAAAGGCTGCAGCGTCAGTGCTCATGACACAGGTCAGGGTTTCATAACCATAACCAGCATCGTGGTTCATGCCTGGAATGAAACAATCATTTACTCCTCTGACGCTCTGCTTCACAAAAGTGATTTGTTGACTATTTTACGGCCTTTATGTGGCAGATTGTTTCTGTCTTCAATCTAAATAATTGCCGAGTTCCATTTGGGATCTATAAAGCAGATTAATCCGAACATTGGTTGTGTTTTGTTTCACAAAATAAAGTTATTCTGAGCTGTGAAAGTAGCTTATTAAAAGCTTTTGGGAAGTGATTGCCTCTTCTCAAGTCACTACAGCCGTAAATGTGTCCTAGAGACAATAAAACTGAAGACACACACATCTCTAATCGCCCGGGCTTTGCGTAAACATGACACAATGTGCAAAGTATGTGTTGCAGCGGTTTGTGGGATGAGGTGGTGCGGTGGCGGTCCAGGAGAGTGTGTGTGTGTGTCTGTGTGTGTGTGTTTCCCGGTCGCTGTGTGGGCATCCTCACTTCACCACCTGAGCTCCGGCACAAGGTTCCGCATGCCAGGTGAACCGCGACAACGCATTCCTGCACCTCAGGAAGGAAGGAAGAAAAGAGAAGGGAGTGGGAGTCGACAGAGGTTTATTTTAATGAGCTTTGTGTTTGCTTAACCTCCTCTCCGCTCGTCCAGATCTAACCCCCGGCCCCACATGAAAGCCGGCGGCGCGGCGGGCCAGGCGGCCTGACCTGGCAGCGCTCGTGTTTGAGTTTGTTTGCGGCGGCCGTCCCGGAGCAACGGAACCCGCTCGGACCGGACGTTTGAAGTGAGAGACGAGGAGAGGAGTTAAGTTACAAGAAAGGAAAAAAAAAAGTAAGTGTGGCAAAAGGATGTCCAGTCTAGCGAGCGTGACTAACGGCTCGGCTGACCACGTCCGAAGACAGAAGAGAAAATGGCGTCGGGTGAACCGGCGCCTTATCGAACCCAGGGAACGAAGCGGAGGCGACAAAACTGCGAGCGCTTTTGAGGAGAGGCGAGTTATATGGCTCGTTCAACGCAGCCTGCTCTCTCGGTTTTAGATAGAAGGATCAAAAACAAACAGTGGTGTTTGCTCAGTAAACACACAGCAGGTTGTTAGCCGAGCGTAAAACGTGGGAGCAGAGGAAATAACTCGGAATCTGTGATCCCCGGAGAGACGGGAAGACAACCACTGGAGACTTCTGAAACGACAAAAACCCTCCAGAAAGGGTTAAGTTTAACTTGATCCTATCATAATTAGGTTTTCTTCCCAGTGAATTACACTAGATATAATCAGTTTGGGAGCCTGGGATGCTTCCAGGTGTTAGCAGGTGTTTTTTTTTTTTTTTCACTCTCTGCTGAAACAGCAGAGAGGAAGGAGGGAGAAGTTTCCCTCAATTTCAGTCTCAGTCTGAAATTATTAGTAGAAAAACTTGGTTCCAAGTGACTGATATATAAATAAATCTGTCAGAACACTCGTGCGAGTATAAACTCATTATTAAAGCAGCTTCGGAGGAACACTGCTTCCATTCCTTTCCCACTTTATTCTTCCTCATCGCGACCAACCCATCCATCCATTCATTCATCCACCCACCTCTGTATCCACGCATTCATATCATCTGTCCACCTCCACATCCATCGATCCGTTCATCCACTCATCCATCCGTCCTCCCATTAATCCATCCACCCGCCCACATCCATCCGTCAGTGAAACATCCGTCCACAGCGTGTTCCTGAATCGCTCATTGTTTGTTTTTCACTCCGTGGGACTTTTCCTCGCAGCTTTCTTTCCAAACTGTCTTCAGAAATATTTCCAGTGATCTGGGAGTTGCTCAAGTGAAAACCGGAGTCCGATCAGCTGTGAGTCAAAGTGGAAAAATGCAGAATATGCTGAAAAGCTGTGGCGGCGGGAAAGTCCTAAATCATGAAACGGATCCTTCAGTGTTTTGGTCGGGACTTCGCATGAGGTGCAGACACAGCGTGGAGGATCCTCGTGAAAAGGGCAGAAGATTAAACACTTTCACTGTCTGCAGCTGTAAACAGGAGGAAGCGATGCAGAACACTCAGGACCGGCTTCGGCGTAATGAACACACAACTTGGCGCGCTTTGCCGGACTCAAAGAAAAACACACTCCAAACAGGCTGCCAGATGAGGAGATTTATTCAGACGGGAACACAGTGCCAGAAATGACTTGCAATAAGTAAGCAAAGAAATGTAAGTGGTTTGGAAAAAATGAAGGCGAAGCAAATTCCTTTCCTTTTTTTCACCGAGTGTCGCTGAAACGAAGACATTACAACTTTATTCAGAGAACGCTTTATTATATTACATCTCATCTTGTTCTTCAACCTTGCAGATAAATTTCAGTCTCACTGTTACAGCAACATGTGGAAAACCCAGATAACCCCTGGGTGAGGTGACAGCAGAGCGGGGAGAGGCTGCTGACAACACTGATCAGCGCTGTCCCTTTAAGACCAGTGTGACAGTTGTAATACTAGGTACTTCCCAACCACTGCGGCGAGCCCCACAGGGGCCTCATCAGGGTACGTCCGCTCTCTCTCCAAAGAAAGAGGGAAGTTGATATGACCAAAAGCCATTCAGAAAGTGTGCTCTTCATTAAGATGCAGTAGAGCTAAATCCGCCATCGATTGCTTCCACCTTTGCATCCTTCCTATTAAGATCCATATCTTCATTCGTCTATTAGAGCAGCAGCTGTGGCGAAGATGTGTGTGTGTGTGTGTGAGAGAGGGTCTGCATCACAGCCTGTGGCGGCGGCGGCAGCAGCAGCAGCCTGCAAAAACACAAATGAACAAATCAGAGTCCCGATATGACTGTTGAACACAATTTGGTTTCATCAGGCAGGTTCCCATAAAACGCTCTCAGCACTGTAAATGCGCCCCTCCTTTCAGAAGAGAGAGAGAGAGAAACATTAGTGGTTAAAATTTCACAGTAAATTTCAGATGACAGTGTAAAAACTCCACACCTGCAGAACGAACACATGAGCTGGGACGATGGTATGACAGAGCAAGGGTTAAAACACTTTCAGTGACAAATACAGGTTGTTGTTTTTTTTTTCTCTCTCTCTCCAGAAGCAACACTGTAAATCATGAATTACGGTGAACATCAGTCCCCACAGGCTCGACGACGCCTGCAGGGACAGGAGGTCCAACGAGACGCACGAGCTGAATCTTTACACTGGCTCTGACAGAAGAAGCGTCGCACAAAGTTTTAAGTTGTGCGGTCGACTTTCGAGTTCTTTAGCAATCCTGGATAAAGTCAGACAAAAACATGGTCAAATGAAGGAGTTAAATTCTTTTGCGAGTGTGTTTCATACAAAATTTCCGGAAAGTGTACCTCCTTACGCTTAATCAGTAGACCGACTAACACAAAGTCAAGAGCTCAACAAATGTGTCAGAGTACAACGATGTGCGCAGTAACACCCTAAATGTTACTTCTAACTCCACTTCAGTTCAGTCCATATCAAGTACTAATATTCAATGTTTTCCACAACAGTTTTTCATATCAACCTGTATATTATAGCATCAGATTATTTTGTCCACTGAAATGTTTGAGTTTCTTCTCAACCGGACACTTGTAATACTTTCTGCTTCACACCTGCATGACTGCGGCAAACAGGAAATTTGACACTTTTCCTTTCAAAATCAAATATTCTGTGACTTTAAGAGTACAAAAGACACTTGACCTTTTTTTTTTTTTTTTTTCAAGGTTTGGCGTATAAAGATATAAAGCTGTAAACACTGATGAACCTAAGTGCTCATTTTAGTGGGCACTCAGGCTGTAAAGCCACATGACGGCTCAGCGCAGCTCCTGACTGTAAAACTTAAGTGCGACAATTCAGAGAAGCGACAGTGACGTCGTTACAGAAAAGTCTGCTTTCAACTGGAGTTTCTGCTGCGATCCTCCTCCACTTCCTGCCATCTTGCTGTGTGTGTGTGTGTGTGTGTGTGTGTGTGTGTGTGTGTGTGTGTGTGTGTGTGTGTCTGTGTGTGTGTATAAGCCTGCTGTGGAAAGTCGCTCGGGAATGCATGTATGTAAAACACGTCAAACGACGAAGGTGTTGAGTGGCGTCACGTTCAAGCCGGCAGTTAAAAGAAAAAGCTCGAGCAGTGGCGACGACCACAGTCGGGGACATCACCGTGTTTGCATGGAAAATCTGCACTGATGACTTGTATAGCGTCTCTACAGAGGAGCGCAGCGGCTGAAATATGACTCACATTATGAGACTTTCAAAGTAAACCGCCGCAGAGAAGCTTTGGACAGCAATACAGGCGGTTTGGAGGCTGCTGTCAGACGTAAACACACTGATGTCACGGCTATGGAAACATCTGCTGATAAAGGGGAAAAAAACATTTATTCTTTATCATTTAAGGGAGAAATGTACTTAAATTTTGAGGAAAATGTGTGCAGGAATCAGCTTTTCATTGAAAATTTAAGCAAATGCGCCAGCTATATATAATCAATTATTTCATATTACAATTTGTTCATAAATCAGTTCTGGAATAATGATATAAAAGTGAAAAAAAGGGGGGGGGTTTGCAGCAAAAATCAAGTGGAAAAAAAAAAAACAAATTGAAGCCTGCAGATTATACAAAAGATTCAAAAATCAAAAAGATGCAGAGTTGTTGGTCCGATGAGAACTGCTGGTGCACAGAGCAGTTAACCGGGAGAGGATTTCCTACTTCCCGCCGGTGTATCTGCTGCTCCCATCACTGCCCCACTTCCAGGGTGTTACTCGGTTCACACCCCGGCTGGCGTCTCGGGCTGCTGAGTGGCTGTAAAAAGCCGACCACGTGTGGCCGGAGGTGTATTTCCAGGGGGGCTGACGGGATATTAGAAGGAATGTGGGCGAGGTTGTAACCAACACGATCCAACTGGCACCGTGCCCTCCCCTCCCACCCCCTCCTCACGTGATCTCGCCCCTATTTGTGGCGGTTTGGTATCTGAGCGCGCCCGCGGTGAGTCACATGTACATTTACGGTACGCACGCCGCAGCCCTCCCTCGCCGACGCGCGCATCTGAGCGTCCGGCGCTTTTATTTAAGCAAAAGCTGCTATTTATACACAATGAGCGCCGACCAAAGTGACTGCAGCTGAAACACAGAGGCAAGTAGGGGGGGGGGGGGGGGGGGGGGGGGGAGAGGGGGTGCTGCGTGACATTTCCTCACTGAGACTCGTGGTGCACTGTGGGAAAGCCCGTTTCATCTGCTGCTGATTAAACCAGGTCAGTCACTTGATAACGGCGGCGCTGGAAGCGGTAGTCTCATCCACAATAGGTCACACAGTGAACCACTTGGCTCCCGTCCACCAAAAAAAAAAAAAAAAAATTTGATCGCCTCCGGCAGCATTTAATAAAGTATCAGACGGAGAGAATTCAGCAGCCAGCGTCCAATGAAATTATCCAATGAATCCGTTAATTTGGTCAAAACCGTAGGGCGGGAATATGAAGCAGAGCTACGAAATAAGTCAAATAAAGTCTGTTTTTAAAATTTTGTCTTTAAAAGCTGGACAGGACTCTACACATCCACTGAAAAAGTTTTTTTTAATCCACACATGGTTTCACCTCGTCTTCTGATTTGAACCCCGTAAAGTTAATTTCCAGTCAATACTTCAATAAACACTAAAAAGATCCACTTCCAATCTCAGTTTTTTAAGTCGCTGTCTTGGTGAAACGGCATTCGGAAGATATCACAAAACTGTGAGAAGTTCTTGAGTTCTTCACTGACTCGGCACAGGTGTGTGTTTTTAATGTTTTCCAGCAAAATGTTTCATGTTTAGATGATGATCTCTGGACAGGAAGTCCTGGAATCCAGCCAAGCATAATGGAAATGCCCTTTTCTCCGCAGCCTCATGTTAAATGCCAACCAAACCGAGCCTCTCAAATGCAAAACATCAGGGATCTTTGACAAGGATCAAAATTATTGGACACAGAAAGACAATGCAACATTTCACGGTCAGAAATCAATGTTTTACTCTATGTGACAAAAGCCAACATGAACCCAAGATTTACTGCGGTGAATCACGGAGGATTCTCCAGTTGACTGCAAGTTATTGCTTATCGATCTCCAAGACTGAAATATGAAGTTAATGAAGTTTTATGTCACTTGAGGGTCTTTTTTTTGGAGAAGCTTCTTTAGTGGAAGGAAAAAAGATGAACTTTGATCTGAACGAGGGTCGGAAATACAAACAGAGTGAGGTATTGACCGGAGCGAACCGCTCTGTCTAATAAATCTGCCTCGTTGGGTCATGAGCCGCGAAGGATCTGCCTGATATAAGATCTGCTTTTATCTCGCTGAGTCACAAGTTACTAAACTGAACTGAAGCCGCTCCAGCTGCCCGGTCTCTCCGCGGTAACGCCAACTGCGAGGAATGCAGCGGCAGCAGTGCCGACGCGAGCAACTCCTGCGACCGCTCTCTCTCTCTCATCGACAGCGAGCTCATTACCCACAAGCCTCTTGAGAAACCCGAGGGCGACTCGTCAGGGGGGTGGGTTAAAGGTCTGACCTGGACCGTCCCGGGTTTTGGAGGACCACCACGAGATCAGCAGCAGCGACGGTGCTGAAGCAAGGCATCTCCAGGCGGTTCTCGGGGGCGTCGCCCCCCCAACTCCAGATGCGGCACGGGGATCCTCCTCGCTTCGCGATGCGGAGTTCAGCGCCGGGTCCTCCTCAAGAGCTCCAACCTCATTAGCAATCTGCATCTCGGGAGATTTACCAACCGACACACTGACCGACAGCTGCTGCCGAGAACCGGCCAGCAGGCGAACAGAGCCCCTCGGCAATGGGGCACTTCCTAAAATCAGCCATTTACAAAGCGGAGATTTCTCCCGATACAGAGGCGGCATTATGCAGTGGAAGCGTGCGACATTCTTCCACTGCCAAAACCAGAAATAAATGGGCTCAGACTTTTCAGCTCGGCTTTGTAATGACTCAGCGTTGCTAATGTTGCTCTTCACACAGCTGCTGGCCTCATAAAGGACCACACATATGAAGAACTGGGGACATTTCAGCGGTTTCTTCCTGCCCGTCTTTTGACTCATGTGAATAGACACAAATGAGACCATGAGGAGAAGTGAATGCATCTTTTTTTTTTTTTTTTTTTTTTACGTCTTTGAAAATCGCTTCAATCAGATAGAAACTAACAGCTGATGGAGGCGCCATGTCAAATCAGGCTGCTATCAGGTTCAAGGTGCAGGAAGAGAGAGGAGGAGGAGGAGGAGGAGGCGGGGGGGTTAAAGAGAGAGAGAGAGAGAGAGAGAGATTCCCCCTCAACGTCTTTTTGCACGGGGAGCCAGTGAAGTCACCACAGCTGCTGCCGCTCTGCCATACATAGAGGCCGAGTGAAAGGTCGTCCCTCCAGCTGAGGGCCGTAAATTCAAGACGTAAAATGGGAAAGACGTACGCTCCGCTAAACAGGTGCAGAACCAGAATGAATGGTCACCCGTTTTATCCCCCCTCCCCCCCCCTCTGATGGAGCAAGGACAAAGAGGGGTGAGACAGGAACATTCAGACTTGAGAACTTACGACGCTCAAATGGCCTTAATTAAAACAACGAAACCTTCATGAAACCTCTGCAAATTTAGGATCTGAGGCAGGAACTTGGCCTGTACCGAGCCTTTTTGGAGCTATAAATTCTAGAAATGTAAGGGGGTAAAAAAAAAAAGGAATAAAACGCCCATATCTGAGCAGGAACAAGGTCAGGAGCGAAACCGAGTGAGGGATTTAGCTGTAAAGAAAGCCGATCTTGTTCATTTGCGGCACTTCCCAACTTCCCCGTGAAAAGAAGAAATGACACACGAGCAGCAGCCAAAGAATTTGAAACAATGCCCGTGGCTGTATATTTTGGTGGAGAACACAAGACATGAATGCTGTAAAGAAGCTCAGTCCGCTGCTGTAGATCTCCGAATCTGCTTTCTGAACCTCGGCGAGTTTCCATGCTGCTTGGCAGCTTGACCTTTACTCGTGCGCGTGCTGAGGTTTTCTTCTATTTCGTCCTTTGAAACATCCTCAAAGGGAGGAAAACTTCTTTGGATACACAGCGGATGCTCCTCTTAAAGGATCCACCAAGTGTGCGACTTTTGACATTTTTGTGACTTTAAAAACACCGAGCGACGTGGATTTCGTCAACTTGGATGCGTTCGCGTTTTATCGCGTTTGATCTCAAGTCTGCCTGTTTTCAGACTGCATGGGAATGATATCTCTTACAATGCTCGCAATTTAGCCAATATCGGGTCACCTCGAGTCAAGAAAAAGCCACATATGTACCAAATGTATCTGATACGTCCCAAATCTGTCAGAAACGGGCCGTATGTGAGGGATTTACACCAGAGTCAACAGGAGGGCAGGTTTCAGACTCAATGACAGACGTGTTGATCTACATCTGATTGATGTCTCAATAAACCACCATCTGGAATAAGAACACCTGTTCATATTTCTATATTTCAATTTAGAGGAAGGCAAAATAATCAGCTCAGTTTTATTCAGTAATATAAACCATCATGCGTTTCACTATCTGCAACAACAGCTAGTTAATTTGTCGTCGTGTGTGTGTATTTATTACCTCCGCCAAGGATGTTATGGAATCACGTCGGTTCGTTGGTTTGTTGGTTGGTTTGTTACCAAGATTACGGAAAAAGTTATCAACGGATTGAAATGAAACTTTGTGGAAAGGTGGGTCTTGGGCTAACTTAGAATCCATTAAATGTTGGTGATGATCCGGATCACTGCCTGGATCCAGGAATTTTTTAAAGGATTCTTTATCATTGAGCGATAGGGCAGTGTTTCACATAGTTGGGCAGGCCCGCCGACAGGGGGCCTGTGCGGCATGCGCACGCCACGCCACATGCATGATGTTATTTATGTGCTTCGACGTGCGCCTCGCCGGGCCAGTGTTGATTGTTGCTTGAGCGTTGCAGCATGTAGTGGGGTAAGAAACCTGGGAGTTGTGGGCGTTCAACGCTGTTAGCATTCGGCTAGCGGCGTTAGCATTCGGCTAGCGGTGCTAATGGCGGCCTGAACCCGTTTTGTTGCTGTTGCTCCGTGACTTACAACATTGGCAGTGACGTGGTGCATGGTGTCGATCTATTTTCAAGTGCTGCACTTCAAAGATGAGTTCCTATTCACTTTATGAGCACGTGAGGCTTTGTTTGAGAAGACTCATGGATGCAGGGCTCAAACTGCGCATGCCCAGTAGGCGCAAGGCATTCTGGGAAATGTAGTTTTTGATTGATTTCAGCCGTCTTTGTTATTTAGATAGATGTTGCAAGCTTTCTCTGCTTGAATAATGATTACATTCAAGTAATTGTATTGTGATGCTTTATTTTTTATTGTATTTCAGGTTTATGACCTGTGGTCATTTTGGTTGAATAAACAAAAACAAATGACAAACACGAGTCATAATATAGTGTGTATCCTGTTATATATGGTGTTCTTACTGTTGTTGGGCACTGATTTGACTTGTGGCGGAGGTCTGCGCTCTCTAGTTATCCTGAATAAAGTGGTGAGATGTGACCTGCTGTTGTTGCTCCTGGGCCTCATTGAGGAGCTTATCTGCTGCTTAAAAGTACAAATCCCACCTGTATCAAGAGACAGTAATTAACTTAAGACACCCTCATGAAGTGTTAATGATTGATATATTTAATTCACTTTTTGTTGCTTAGGTATAAAGGATCATCTGACTGGGAATAATTGTGTCAATGCCGACTCATCTGAAGCTGCAGGAAAAAAATATCCATCCTGGGTTGACGATTAAGAGATCATGGTGACGTGTAATGATGGAAACTCAATCTGAGGAGAAAAGAAAAGTGTTTTGTTCACAGTGGAATCACTTGCTCCACCTAACATGCATACCAGCAGAACTGAGGCCAAAGTAAAAAAAAAAAACAAACCTGATTCAGAAATGATCTAATGACCACTGAAAGTGCATTTAATGTTAAAGAGGCAAAGGTCATTTGGAAATGCTAAGAAAAGTTAATCATTCGAGGTTCTTCTGCGGAAACCCCCTCAGTCACCCTGACCTCTGACCAGCACAGACCTGTGCCGACGATGAGCATGGGAACGCATTTGATTAAATTCCTGCAAGGTGCTCTGAAGATACAGTATTAAAGAATGCGGACAGACACAACGCTGATACCAGATATAGTAACAGAAAAGGTTTTCATTCCCCGAGAAAATTCTGTAGCAAAGCAGATTCTCTGGAATGTCTGCAGTTTGAGTCTTTGCATGTTTTCACTGCGCGACTCCAACATTTTATCAAAAATACATAATAATGAGTATGAAAGGATAAGAATCTCTCAGTTCAGAGTAAATCTTGAGGGTCACTCAGAGGTCACATGGGGTCTTGGACTAACTTGATAAACCACGGGTGTTGTCCGCATTGTTCAGTGTTCGCCTGACTTCCTCTGGAAACGACGCCGTTTGAGGGAAGCCGTTATGGAAATAGTTGGAAACGTTATGATTGGTATGGAAAGCCGTCACGCTCGCCCACGGCCATATAAGACCGACTGTTCTCAATGACATTCGTGGAATTTCAGTCTGTTTATTTTTCTTTCATCTCCACATCCAGTCATTAAGAAGCGTCCCACACAAATCCAATAAAGGAACAAGCAGCCCTCACATTAGCTTTCTGAAGCATCCGTGTTGATTTCCTGCTCTAAGAATGACACCATTATCACACAGAAAATATATTTAATTTGGGTTTTTCCACTTCTTGGCAACAAATCCTTTTTTTTTCTCTCTTGGCAGAGAAAAAACTTATACCATGTTCATTAAAAATAAACTTCTTTTCACAAAGAAGCATTCAATTTTAGGAAATAACTCATTGCAGTTTTAGCTTCCTCTATTTTCCCCTTGACAGCTTTGACATTTCCCATGATGCCGCTGCATGTGGTTGACCCCACGGTGAACCGGGCGATGCTGCAGATAATGAAGATACACCGCGGATGATTTTTATTTTTTATTTTTTTGTAAATGTCACGATGAATTTCATGCAGTTTTTGTGGCCGGGGAGGGCGGCGGCTGAAGCCCCGTGCGTTCAGGAGGAAACGGCGAACGGCGACGAAACAGAAAGGCATGAAGTTCATGCCGGAGTGACACATGACGAATGAACTTCCAGAAGATGAAAGAGTTATTCACTTCCTAATAACACAAACAGCAGGCGCTCTGCGTATTTACACCCAACAGGCTAAAGGATAACGGATAAAAACGTGTGGAATAAAACAGAGGTTGACAAACTGCATGAAGGTGACGACTCCTCTGACGTACCTCTGCAGTTTTTCAGGGGTCGCGACCTCTGCGACGAGGTCGTCCAGACAGCGGATGCCAATAAAAGCCGTCTTTTCCCAGCAGCTCGCTCGTGCCTGAGACGACCCCTCCAGCTGCTGAGACGTGACCCTTCACCCCAGAGTCTGACCCCCCCGCCACCCCTTCCCAAGCTATACATCCCAGCAACGCCGGGTATTTTAGGTAACACGCCGATGGCTAACCTGGCTTGGCGGGACGGCGGCGCTTCAGAGCGGCGCTGCATTAATCAACAGCTCGAGCGACGTGTGAAACGGGAAGCTCCGTGTGGTCGAGCCGCCGTCCAGAGCCGCCATCTCGGTTAAAACTGCAGGTTCAGCTGTGGAGTTCCTTCACGGTCATTTAATTCAGTTCCTTTCACAGGAGGAATGCCGTCTCTGTCATTCATTCCTTCGGCCGCTTTTGAACTCTCCCCCCCCCCCCCCCCAACCTCCAAACAGGGAGGGCTAAATATTTACACGGCTGCCTCTTGCTTGTTTAATGTTAACGGCGAGCTCGCCGCTGCACGGTAAATGAATGAAACAGCCTGAGACAAAACACCCCCGGGGGCTGATGGGTCCCAGGCCGCTCCGCAGCGCCGCTCCCAACAGGTTCAACCTCCTTTTCAGGGCATGGGAGCCGGTGGGCCCCGGGGGTCTGCTCGGTCGGGGGGCTCGGCGGAGCAGCGCCGCCCTGCTGACACTGCCGTCTCTCTGAAAAGAGGCGATCTGTGCGTTCAGAGTTGGCTCGGGCCCAGAGAGATTAAACGGAGGTGGGCCGGATCGCCATGTGAGGGCATCGCGGACAAAGACGGGCCGCCGTCCGATCAGCTGCGAGCGACCGCACTATTTATTTCTCACAGACGGCGTGTTGAACTCCCGTCGCATCAACAGAGTGGAGAACACTTAAAGAGAAGCTATTTGAGATGCTGACCCGAGCTGAACCCGCTGGAGCCGCTCCACAACGTTCAGCAGGGGAAAAAAATCACAGCGCCGCGAGCGAACGGCTAATAAGTAACGACTACAAAGACCTGGACCGGCTCATCTGTCGGAGCGTGGAAGCCGACTGGACACCATTAGAAAAAAAAAAAGAAGGAGTGACCCTAAATTCCAGCAAGTCAGTGGAAGAGACGGGCGAAATGTTTCTGCTGAAAGGGGCAAATATTCAGCAGCCAATTAGCTTGAAAAACCCACATACGTCTCAGGTAGAGGCTATTTAAGGTCCCTGCGTGTTGGAATATATTCTCTGATGAGGATGTAAAGGACCGTTAGCTGCAGATGAAAGAAAACGCTTCTGTTCAGACTGGATCATAAAGTGATTGATGGACTGTCACCTTCAAGCTGAAGCTTTCAGAACAGCGTCTCGCGAGAAGAATCTTATTGCGATTGAAACATTTCAGGAATTCAGAAAAAAAAAAAAAAAAGAATGAATAACTTCCTAAAGGCTGACCCAGGGGAACCAGCCCTGACGGCAGAATTGACCACTTGCGTCTTCTAAATCCATAATCGGTTTACGTTGAGAGATCCGGCGAATTCTCCACCAGTGAAGCGTGCGTTTTACTCGCCAGTGAGTTGTAAAACTGCCAGAGAGGAGCAGCAGTTTAACCTCCAGGGAGGATAATCAGAGGAAGGAAGCTATTACCGACTGTGATCACGGAACAAATGTCAGCTGTTGGCGTTTCGCTCAATCTGTCACAACTCAGACATGACGGCCTGCTCCAGGACATCAAAAAGATGCTTTTCTCACATCCATACAGCGAACACGACGGCTTATACAGCATCGCGCCATCACCGTGTAGCGTCAGAGCGAAAACCAGACAATATCACGCTGGAGGTCAGCCGTCTAATCGCTGGTGAATCAGCAGCAACAGAAAAAAGTCCCGTCCTGCTTCTCCCCGATAGTGAAAAGAACAACAGCCATCAGCAGGAAGAGGAAACAATGTCCAATGTCACAACAGAGGAGACGGCAGGATGGGGCTCGCTCAATCCTCCAAATCCGAGTGTGAAACAAAAGATCCGATTTGTGCGTTCGTAACAATTGACGGGGAGGGTTTCTTTTTTTTTTTTCGATTCCAAGAAGCACAATTTTCTCCTGAATCTCAGACAAGCGCTGCCAATCTGCTGTGTGAATGAGAGGCTCACGAGACATGGCAGCACGCAGGCACTTCTGGGAACGGGCTTTTTTTTTCTTTTTTTTTTTTCAGTCTGGTGCTGCATTTGTCTCATTTGGCAAAATCTGATGATGAGATTCACAAGTACAAGTGCATCATTTTTATTCAGATGCAGAGAAAAAGAAGCCTGGCTCGCAGAAACACTGAAGGCACTACAGAAAACATTTTCACATTAGCAGAAAATATTACCTACACTGGGTTTGGAATTAAGATGATCAGTTTTAAGAAGTCCTTGGTAAATTGAAAATGTCAGGATTTTTTGTGGCATTTCTTTGTTTTACATGGAAATAACCAAAACTTTTTTATATTTGATGAGTAGTTTTGATATATAATGGGTAAGAGTACTTAAATCGAATATATTTTAACAGTTTTCTGCATTAATTGGCTATTAAATGGCATTATAAATCACTTGTTTTACTGTGAAGCTTCTTGTCCTGTCAGTAGTCGTGGGTTTTGGGATTTCGAGCTTGTTTGCCGATTTGGGTTTGCTCTCAACTCCACAGTTTGTCTCACAGGTTTTTGATGCATTTGCAATATTGGTCCCACATGGACACATACCAGAGACAGAGGAGGGTTTCCCAACATGCACCTTGCATCCGACTGGCTCCGATTTGAGTTAGCGAATCAGAGTAAACCGTTTTAGGAGGAGGAGAGTGTTTTCTTTCATTGTTTTAATGAGAAATGTCACAGCCAAATTGGGCAAATACTGAAAAACATTTCTCTGAGATTTTGTTGACTTTTGAATTCAACCTTAACATCTTTTTATTTCATAGCTGTACAATCATCAATTCAGCTTTGGTGAAGTTTTTCTTAGTAAATGTGATTTATAAATCCAATCATATCATTCAATGTAAAATTGGAGGTCAGTGATTACTGCGACTCTCGAAACATTGAAACTCTGAACGTATGACTTGTGAGATGCAGTTTCACTCACTGCGCCCTGACTGACTGAAACGAAAGCTCAACTTCATGACTGAAAACACTCATTTCCCATTTATGCAACCAAACAAACTCTGGTTTTAAAGCTTAGTTTCTAGTTAGTTTTATCCAAACCCCGATGGCTGTCAAATACAGCTTTAATAGAAGAGCAAAGAATCAACTTTTTTTTTATTATTATTATGTTGCTCGATAGAGACAGCAAAATCCATTTACGTTTAGAAATGGTGACAAAAAGCTGCAGTGCAGCAGCAAAGTGAAACTCTAACAAGTGTCAGTTGAAAGCTGCTGTTTAGCAGCGGCAGCACTGTAACGGCGCGTGGCGAGCAGCAGCAGGGCGGGAGGGGAGAGCGAAGAGGGAAACCTCCGACAGGGGAAACCGGAGTAATGAGCCGCTACTTTTGGAGAATCCGCTAACTTCGAGAAGGCGGACGGCGCTTCAGAGGTCACCTGAAGGTCAGGTGGCTCCGTGCAGGAACTTGTCCCCTGATTAAGATGGAGGATGCTGAGCGCAGAAGGCAGGAGAGGTGCAAACGAGCCAGGGGACCCAGGGGGCCCATCTGTCGTGGGCAAATAAACGGGGGCTTCGGAGAATGAGAAAACGGCGCTGCCTGTCCCTCTCGGAGGCTCGGCAGACAGCTCCATTAATCAGGACCGGGATGAGCCTGCTGGGCTCACGGCGACAAGCCGGCAGCGGCACCACGGCTGCTCCCTGCTCCTCACACCCACTCTCCATCAGAGGCGGGAGCCGTCAGCTGGCCGCGGCCTCACTATCACTGTTTTCACAACTGTCCTCCAAGAATAACTGAAAAAGTGACGCAGGAGGGGCAGAATAATTTACGGAGCGTCAGCATCCCCACCGATACGCAAACATTGTTTTAGGAGAAGCTCTGGCGTCAGGATGATTTTATGAGAACGCAGACAGAAGGGGATGACGGTGAAACAGGAGATCCAAACACGATGACTTTAACGTTTCTAATGGTCGTTGATTATTATCAACTCCAACTCCTGCCTGCTGTCTTATGACTGATATAAGTGAGCTTATAACAGCATCAATGCAACTTTCCCTGAGTGCTGCTGCTGCATCAAACTGTCACAAAAGCAGCCTGTTGACAGTCGAGCACAAGTGCTGGTGTGTGCACGTCTCACGTGCGTGTGTGCACGTAGACGGCAGGGGGAAGTGAGGGAGAGGGGCTTTGTAAAGGGGCTTCTGTCAGTCGCTCCCAAAGCTACAGCAGTGCGTCACGAATTTTACTCACATTTTTGTATCCGAGTCAAACAACTACTGGAATATGACTGAACTGAATTCAAATATATACACATGCACTACTGACTGATAAAGAACGACAGCACTGCATGAAATTCGACCAAGTCACTATTTACATTCAGTCCACCGCAGCTCATTTCCCAGGTCAAATATTTTAGGACGTCAAGTCTTCTGTTTCCATTCAAACACTGAGATCGATTTCCTCTACTATGTGAAAACACTTTGAGATCATTAGCCAAAACGCTTCATTTGCATTGCGTCCCCCCCCGGCACTCGAAACGTTCACACTTTTGTAACCGTGAGCTATTCTGAGCGCCAACGCGGCCTTAGCCCCGCTTGGCGAGCACGTCTCCTGCTTCCCCAGCAGTAAGATAAGACGCGTCCCTTCATCCCCGCCTCAGACGCAGAGAGAGAGAGAGAGAGAGAGAGAGGGGGGGGGTTGCTGAGAGGGGTGAGAGGGTGCAAGCAGAGATAGTGGAAAGATGGAGGAGCACTTTAATAGTATGATTCAGCAGAGGTATCAATTCCCACAGATGGCAGGCCGGCTCCTATTGACTTACATAGGAGGAGAGTAAAGAGGCAATCAAAACCACCCCAGGGACGGACAGTCAGCACATCAAAAGGGAGCCGGATCGACGCGCCCGAGGCCCGCTCATCAGGCCCGAGTGGGAGAGAATGGAGGCTGCGAGCGTAAAGCGAATGTGTTTGGAAATAACCGCAAAAAATCAAATCATCCCCGGCTGAAGAGGCGGCACACAACCGAATCCTTTAAGATGTCACTGTAAACACCGACATCTATCGTCCCCCCGCCCACGTCTCGCCGGATCGCTCCTGTCACCGGCGGAGACGCCGCTCTCGAAGGACGGACTCGAATTTAACAACTACCTTCTTTCAACCCTTCACCGCCCGCGTCTGCTCATCCAGACAGACAACTGGAAATCCTGAGCGACAACCCAAGGCTGCGCGAGGAGCGGCGGCGTTTCACTGAAGACCAGGTGTCAGAGGACGTCCCCGTGACATGGAAGTACTGCACGGCTGCCACAGACGTGCCTCTGGTGGTTTGTTTTGGAGGCTGGCAGCTTTCGCGACCCGGCTCGCCGGGGGCCGCTTCTAAATAACACAATGACGGGAGAAGACGGGAGGAAAGGTGAGAGATCGCCCCACCCGGAGATGAAACGACCCGACGCTGATCCCGCCTCCTCGCTGAAAACGGAAACAAGGCGTGACGGCTCACAAGCCGGCGTCGCACCAGGAGTAAAACTACATTAACCTTCTGCGGCGGCTTTTAATCAGTCTAATGAGAGACGCCAGACAGACAGCAGCCTGACCTCCAACCCCCGACGAGCGAGTGATGGAGAGAGTTGGCACTGACAAGACACGATTAATATTTCAGTTATGGTGCTTTAATGATCATTAAACTGCACCGTGAACTCAGCTGGAACCATCTGATCCAGTGTTGTACCGCCCGCTTCCCTTCGTAATAAACACAGATGAATACAAATGACGGGGGAGCGTTGGGCTGGATGTAATCTGACCACCAAAGGAAATGAAACACTTCTAATTCAGCACAAAGGAGTCGGCGAGTTCTTCGAGTGTCAGCTGGCTCAGAACTAATCATTCGTATTTGTCATTTTATCTTCTAGTACAGGGGGAAAGCAGAAATTAGTGGGGCGTGGTTATGCATGTGGATAGAACTTTGATAGATTGCGTTTGTCCATCTTTTGACGGACTAAATGAACATGTTCACTTCTGCATCTTTGCATTTGGTAAAGCGTTGAAAACACAACAAATGCAGATGAAGGCAAACGGCACATCCAGAACTTTTATGACATTTATCATGGGACAACACTTTTCTAATGTTTGCGACAACTACAACAGCTCTGGGGGATATTCTGGAGGGGTTCTTTTACTGGGTTTTACACGAGCTGAAGGACTGTGAATAAAGATAAGTTACACGCAACTGTCCGGCCACCTGTCACATCCTGTGTTTGGCTCATTAAGATGTCTTTGGTCAACGCTTCCTACATGCTTCAATCAAATTACAGCACAGTGTGTTTGCTTTGCTTATCAGGTGCCCAGCAGGGCTCACACTTCCACGGAGGAACTCTTCACACTAATCTACTGCAGACTCGGTTTTAATTAAACCAAGCCCGATCTGTAAGCGGCCAGACCAACGCAATGCCTCCTGGTGCTTCGCTTCAGAGGTCTGGCTGGATGAATAACACATCTAGGAGAGCTCAAACTGATAAATGTAATTTTATTTGCCACTGCTTTCTCTAATAATAATAATAATTTGGAAGCACCTGGAGCAAGCCAGTTTGAATAAAAGCCACCAGCTTTCCAGATTATTTGTGTGCGGACGTGCCAATATTGGGAACACACGTCAGATTAGTCACGGTGTTTGTCGTCACGGCGCTACACCGTTCTGTGCTGTGGGTAAACAAAAGGTGTCGGTCCGTCTAACGCTCCTCCTCTGCTCTGTCAGCTCAACAAAGGCATTTTAAAAACGGGCTTATTAAACATGTGGGCATGGTTCCTTTCAAACCAGAGTCCCTCCACTTGCACAATGGCAGGACACATAAACACAGTATGTAGGTCAGTCAGTTTGTGTCTATTGTCTCACTTCATGCCTGAAGTGAGCTGACAGCGAAATCAAACACGTTGTTTGCCCAGCGTGACTCATCCTTCACGTAGAACCTGGAAACTGGAGCAAGGTTCGCCCCCTCCGCCTCGACGCGGCCCTCCCGAGCCGCCGCTTGTGTCAATTTTTACCGAATGCCGCCGGAGACTGTGCCGTCCTGACGGTCTGACGGCAGCTGGGGATCACATTTCCTTTCTCCTGTGACGAGAGGTTAACCCAGACCTCCCGGGTGTGTTTATAGCAGTGTGTCAGTCAGTGGCACAAACGGCGCTCGGCTACTTGTAGGCGCGCAAAGTGAGGCGGAAAAGATGGGAGGAAATCCATCCAGTGATTTCACACACCCCATTTGCTATTTTCCATTTGATGTAAGGCTACAGCTGTAAAGAAGATCGGCTGTCCTGTGGGTTCTGTGTGACAAGGGTTGAGTGGAGATTCTAAGACGAATATGTTGAACGGAGGCATCCAGCGTGGAAAAATGATTTCACCTGCTTTGAAAAGCCTTTAAGAAGGAAGCTGAGGGAGTTCAAGAGGTTAAGACCTGCTGAAAAATACGCACATACACACATCAAATGCAGCAAAATGTGCTTTTTGCTGCTCTGTTCTGTCTGTCTCCATCGTCGTCATTTTGCCGAGGAACAGAACGCCGAAATGTGAACTCAGGTCCGTCTGAAATGGGCTCAATTAGAGCGGCGTCATCTGCAAACATCAGGATCCGAACTACCTACATTCTCACAGCTCTTATCTTCTATCGAGGAGCTCGGACTTCAGACATCTTAGAAGACATTTTAGTAACTTTCCACATCAAATTCCATATTTTTTATCTTCCTGTCAAGTTCTGGGCGTCTTCACCTGCAACCTTTCAACTCTGCATCAAACACAAAAGCATGAGCAGCTCAACGTATGTCTCCTCTGGACGTCTGCAGCGCAGCTTTCCAAAAAGGGCTTGAACTCAGTTGTGTAACAGACACACACTCACACACACATCCCACCTTGCTATTGCAGAGAGCAATTTCATCTGGAACACACCCTCCACTGAAGCATTGCTACCATCTCTTGTATTGTGTATCACCACACTAAAACACTCAGGAAGTTTTTAAACGGCTTCATTCTTATCTATGTATTAATGTCATCCATTGGTATTTTTCCTGTGGTTATACGCTTAAATGTTATATATATATATGGCTTTATTTTAAGCCACATCCCTGAAATACTGAAGAAATCTTGCAATTAAAGAAAAAAAGTGATTCTGAGTTGTTGAAAGCTGCGGTCTTCGTTCCGTGACCTGATCACAACACTTGCTGTTGCTTTCTGGCCGAGCGCCTCTCAGATCAGGGGAAAGGGGTTTCAGATATGCTGCTCCAGGCTGGTCTCTTCACATGTTTTAGAAAGCATTAGAGGAAGACGTCTGGATGCTGTGACTGATGGCCTTATGTCCGCAACATGCGAACATGTGTTTGAAAACGGTATGTGTATATGTCTGTGACTTCGGCTGGAATGTGCTGCTGCTGCTGATATTCACCAGGACAGTACTGGAAAAGCAACGGCTTTCAGCTTTTACTGCCTAAATAAAGGTTGAACACTATAAAATGAAGAAATACGTAGATGGTCAAGCATCATCTAATTACTTGACACATTATATCCGAGGTGTAAAATCATTTTTAGACACCTTTTTTTTCATATTTCTCCTCTTGGCTCTGGAGATGATAAGCAGTGTTTGGTCTGCAGTGACAACGGGGGTCATAAACACCAGGGAAACCCCATCAGCACGGCGTTTCAGGGTTTGGGAACAGATAACGTCTGATCTGGCGGCTTCCCGGGGGTCCTGCCTGCTCAGCGGCCCGTTAACATGCCTCTCAGCCTGGGGAGGGGAGCTGAGGCTCGTGGCTCCTGCGTGGCCGACTCCCTGCTGGGGAGGATGGCTGGAGTCAAGAGCTTTGTCTTTCAAATCAGAAAGTATGAATTATTCAGGCTGTTAAGCCAGGGGTCATCAGAGGACAGAGGAGAAAAGTCAAGGGGTTTTACAGTGGAAGAGGAGCTGGAAATTAACAACATAGTGATCTAAAAGTACATGTAATTCATGTATTTATAGAATTAATATAGAGATACATTTGTGAAACTGGACAGTTTCTCCTTTTTTTATAGCAGTATGTTCAAAGAGATCTCTTGTTTAGATCTCAAGACTACTTAATTAATTGTATTACAGTCTGAGTAATGGAAGAAACAAGATTAAACTAACTATTGACTGTCGGTGGGAACAAAAATACTTTATTAAAAAAAGCCCGTCAGCTTCAAAACAAACCAGTTCCCACTGCAGACCTCTTGCTGACCTGAGCCGTGACAACCCGAGGCGACGTCTGTGTGTGCATCTGTCTGACGGCGGGCGTGAGATCTGTGTGCGTCTCGCTCCGCAGCCGAACGCGACGCGATATCAGCCTTTTGCCCCGTCGACTCAAAACAAAATCACAGCGCCACACGTCGATCGTCGATCGCTGGGGTTTGAAACTGATGGCACCGAACAGAAACCGTCAAGACGGTCGGAAAGTTTGGTGGGGGGGGGGGTGCACTCGGTCGTGGTCGGACACTCAGAGAAGGTCAGACGACATCAGTTTCTTTCGTTGTTGATGAAGCGCTTCATCAGCGTGACTGATTGAAATACGGCGCCTAATTCCTGCAGAGGGAGGTGCACTGATTGGGGAGTCCTTGGGCAATCTTCTGAGGATAAATCCTCCCCAACACATCCAGCATTTGACTGATTCACACACTGTGTGGGTGGAACTTCAAACACAACGTGAGAAACTTCAGAAAGTTCGCTCCCATAATGAAAAGTTGAGGCGGCGTTCCAATGTCACATGTGTTTTAGTATGCAGGACGCAGCTCCGCAGCGAGCCTCATCATTTAAAACTCCGGCACCGAGAGGGCCGAGCTGAAGGTGCAATTAACCGAGCATTTAATGCAGTTTGGCCTTTGACAGCAGGGCGTGTTGAGTTAGTGCACAATCTATCAGAAAATAGAGACATTTTCTGAAGCACAATATGTCATTTTCGCTTGCTGGTCTCGCCTATTTTCGTTTTGCATCACATTACATCTTCGAATGCCGCCCTCGTCGTCCTGCTGTCCTGAGCTCTTTAACACTCCGGCTCTGGTGAGAGTATTAGCACTAATGCAAAACAGCCAATTTCCGTAGCAAAACACAGACAGTACTGCTCTGCTACAGTTTGAGCCCATGTCCTCCACATGTGAGAAAAGGCTGATGGGTATTCATCAGCAGCTCATTTCCATCTGAATGCCAGCTGACCTGTAGCTTGAAAAGCTCCACTCTGACAAATGAAGACTTTTAAGGCGAGGGTGAACTCTACGAGACCTTGGCCAACTTGGGCTTTATTGTATATTTTCTTGATCACATATGTATATTTCACAAGCACACTAAATTACATCACTGACTAGAGGGACCCATTCAGTTACAAAACAGCATGAAATTGTTCCTGGAACTCAACTTTTTTCCAAACGTATATTTTTTCCCCCCTAAATGATCCATATTGGTTGAATGTGAGAGACAGTTCAGTCACACTTTTAGAAAATAATAAATCCAATACCCACAGTGGAGCTATTAAAGCAAGACTAAACCAAAACCGATGAGGTAAACTATTAATTTAAAGTAAAACTACAACATTTTTCTTGTATGAATTGTGATCAGTGCGTTTCTGTACTTTAGAAAACTGTTGATTAGTTGTCCACTGTAAGGGAATACAACCACATGAACACAACAGCCATCCAACGCATTTTGTTTACAACAACAATAGACTTGATGCCAAAAAAGCATGCTGTGGATGATGGCTGAAATCTACTCAGCTGATGTTAAAAGCTAAATTTAGAGCAAAGAAACAACGAAACGACTGATCCATTGGTAACCCACTGGACACAACCTTCTGGGTACAATCACACTGCAGTATCAGTTCCTTGAGGAGTGTGAATGTGTCTCGTGTATTTGTAACGTCTTTCTAAGCACTTTCATATGGTTAAAAGTTTCACACAGTGAAAGCAAGACGCTGGTGGTCCGACGCAGGTAACCGCCGCCAATAAAAGCCCCGAAACAAAGAATGCAAATGAGTGAAGTCATTCCATAATAAACGCCTTCAAAGAAGAAGAAGAAAAAAAAAACAACACTCAAACTCAAGTCTGCAGGACTATCAGCTGCTTTAATTTATCCAGCTTCCAAGTCTGAAAAACAAAGATTACATAAGAGCAGACCTCCATGTATTACCGGGCCTCTAAGTATGTGTGCAGCCCTTGCTTGTGGCGAGGCGGCAGAGCTTGGCTGGAAATCGCAGAGGTTCTCTGAGCTCCCCTCCGACATACGTAACACTGACTCCAGTGAGGAGCACAAGGTCTCAGTGTATCGGGGCGGCCAGCGGTGACGTAATCCCCAGCAAGCGCAACGAAAATAAAAATTCCTCCGCTAACTCGAGGAAAAGAAAATATCTCTGGATCTGGCTTCGCTGAGACTCCATCTGCATGATATTTCCAAGCAGCCGGGAACACATGGACGCCGTTCAAGAGTTCAACTCTCTCAACTCCGCTCTTTTTCTGGTACTTCAAAAAAAGGGAAATGCTTGGAGAGCAGCCTGGCTCAAGGACTGAAACAATTAGTCAATAAGATTCAGAACTGATTTACTGAGCAAATCAAGAAATGTCTTTTGTCAGCGACTTGAAATAAAACTAAAACTTTAAATCAAAGCCTTTCAAACATGGACAGTTTATTAGATAATCCAAACTTCATGGGGTATTTCCTTACAGTTTTGTTGTATTCTACTGTATGAATGACTGGCTGAATTGCAGTTTCAGGGAAAAGCAGAGTTGAGTTGTCTCGTATTGAGCATTGGTGTTACACCTGAATGACTGAGCCAAGCCTCATTTTGTCTTCGAACAATGGTTTTCAAAGTGCGGGGCGGGCCCTCCCCCGGGGGCCACAGCAGCAGGAAGTATCAGGGATCGATGGAGGTGGTCTTTTCTCAGCATGCTTCTCATCTTTATGAGAAATAAGATTAAAAAAAAAAACAAAAAAAAAACAACTCCTTGGCAGAGAAGGAAAAGCTGAAGGCTGTAATGTGGTTCAACCTCTTCAATAAAAGCTAATTTAACAAATCTGTAGCTGATGTATCACAAATCAAAAAGGTTGAATTTAGAGGGGGGTTTTTTTCTAATAAAAGTAAAACTGAAAAAATAAGCACAGAAATAACCACTCTGAGTGTTTTACCCTAAAAATACCTAAAAACAGACTCCTGCGTATTGATCCCTGCAGTAGAAACCTGCTTTTCTTGAAGTTACATCATGGCTCCTCCTCTGGAAGGGGATTAGGAGGCTCACTCCAGCAGGGTGGATGCATGTTGTCATGGAGCCTTGAACCCAGGTCACAGCACACTTTCCCTGCTCCCCTTGCACTGCCCTGCCCATCTAGACCCCCCCCCCCCCCCCATTGAATCCACACTAATCCCATCTTTTGTGGTCCTCCCATGTGTCAGCACCCAGCATGCCTCAGACACTCTGCTCCACCGTCTTCACCTGCTTTTATTTGCTGTCACAAATACATACATATAATGCCAGTTTACTGCAAATAAACCAGTTTCACGAAGCACAACTACAAATCCAGGATCTCTGTGCAGAACCTGATGCTGGTGCAGGTGCCCTTTGTTATCCTGTGATCACAACAACTGTGCCACTACACTGACAGCACGGATAAAGCCATGCTTGGAGCAGCTTTTGTCTTGCTCAGGGGGAGAATTAAAAAGCTTATACATGCAAAATATTATAATCAACAAGCAAAATGCAAGAAAAGCATGTGGTCCGTGCGATCAGCTGGGGAAAAAAAAAACATGAAACTATAAACGGACCACGTGCTAGAAAACATCCCCACGCTCCAAACTCTGCAGCAGCACCAGGAGTTGGAGACAAAAGAGAAGCCAGACAAGAGAAGAAGACACTTGTCTTCAGAACAATGCTGACCCGCGGGTTGTGGTCAGATTCACACCAAACAGAATCACCTGCACGACCGATCTCATCCCCACAGCTACACGGCTTCTTATTTAGATTTCATTTGCATAATTGGAGATAAAGAGACTTTCCCAGGAGCTTCCCAGCCTCCCTCAATCTGTCCTTTAGCAGAAAGATCTCCTACCTGCGCTGCGCGGCGTCCCCGCCGCCGCCGCCGCCGCCGCCGCTTCCAGCTTTTTATTCCGTTTCGGTGATGGTCAGACGTCTCGCGGACTGAAATCTCCACCTCACTTCCATGTGCTCGCGACTGGGACCACGCGCTCAGGGGAGCGCTCGGAATACGGCGCGTGACGTCACCGGCAGACCGGCAAACAAGTGAAAAAAAAATCAATGGAAAAGAGAGGAAAAAACCGCGGAAACGCGAATTAAACTCAACGAATGCCACACGAAGAGCTTTTATTATGCAGCTTTTATTTATTTCTTGATAATTTATTATTTATTTTTATGACTTTTTCTCATTAGCTTTGTCATTTTGCCCAGTTCTTTATTAACTACAAACCTGTGTGTTTCATTCGGTTTTGTCATAGAAATGAAAATCCTTTGGTCAACAACGCGTTGAAACCGTGCAGATGTTCTGCAGAGGCACATTTGATGACTTCCAACGCAGCTGTGAGTCAAGTGTTCAGTTGACCTGTCAAATTATATGCTTATTTCAGAATTATATTTGAGCAGAATAGATCTAGTTTTTATATTTTTCAACTCACACGCATTCACAAGGATAGAGATCATCAATACAGCTTCTAAATCTGTTTTATTCAATTCAGGGATGCAGAAATCTAGAGCTGATCCCAGACAATATGGAGCAAAGGCTTTATACACCCTGGATATGATGCAGGCTCATCATTTTGTCACCTGCAGGTTGTTTAGGGTCATGATCAGGTCACAAATGCATGTCAGTTTTTGGACTGTGAGAAAATGTAAACTCCACAAGCTAGAGAGCTTGCCTCCACAACTTTGTTATGGATGCAAGAATGCAAAGCAGCACACCATGAATGGAGGAAAACCCTCAGTGATTGGCTGGTCAATGTTGAGACTGCAAATTATGTTTGACAATGTGAAATCATCTCACAGGGCTCTTTTGTGATTTCTGTGCATGAAGATGGACTGCCATGTCTAATATTGTACCATTTTAATGCCATGGTGCACTCACCGTGTCTTATCAAACCTGCAAATGAAACTATTTCAACCTAACTTCTCTTTCACCGGTCAGAGGACACAGAACTTCCTTCTTATCTCTGGATGACTCATATTGTGAGTCTCTGTAGTTTCAGCTCTGCATTATTGAGGGGTTGTCCGTCTCTCCCTCCATTACTTGAGCATGTCTGGTTCTGAGTGAGGCTGTGATGAGATGCTTTTCATTGTAAGAACAAGGACACAGGTTCAAGAAGAAACATTTCTTTTATATTTCAAAAGGAATCTAGGAACATAAGAAAAAACCCAAACACCAGGTCTGAACATCCAGACAATTGAGATCCAAAAATACACTCTTAAGAAATATTAATTATATACAAAACATAAAAATTTATATTTTAGTGTGGGCATTTAACAAGAACAGCCCTATTTTTTAACATTTTATTAATAAAAATAAACTTTTAAATATTTCACCCACCCATAACTTCAGCTGAGGCAGTTTCAACATTGAAATCAAACACGATTCCAAACAACTTAATCCTTTTTGCATTTGCATGCAACAACAATAACTGTACACCCAAAGCCTTGAACTTGCATAAAAAAAAGGCCAAAAACAAGAAAGTCTGTGTCAAACTCTAAGCACGAGCACTCTGTAGCTGTGCCAGTCTGTGCTTTAGAAGTTCACTCCTCCGCCGCAGCTGCTCCTTGACCGAGAGGAGTCTCTGTTCGTCCGTCTGCATACTGTAAATGCACTCTGTAGCCTTCTTCAGGATCACCACCTTGGCCGCCTTCTCGTTGTTGGCCACCTCGGGGATCTCGTCTCGCAACGCGAAGAAGCTCAACTTGAGCTCGTTCCTCCTCTGGCGCTCCAGCACGTTATGAGTCCTCCTCTTGTCGTAGTCCTCCGTGTCGGACGTCCGGGGGCTTGACCGCGGGCTCGAACACTTGCGGTTGCTGCTGATCTGCTTGAGGACCCTGCTGTGGCCGCTCCCGCCGCCGCCGCTGCCTCCACTGCTGCTGCTCTCCAGCTTCAGCCTCTTGACAGCCGGCTGCTCGTGCCTCATGGATGGATGAGCGGCGTAATTGTGCTGGTGGGTGGAGACGTGGCACCTCTTCAGCACGAGCGGGCTGGGATGCCGGGTCTCCAGCGGGCTGGGGTCACACCGCTTCACCGCCTGCCTCTTCTCTACCGTCACCACATCAATCTCCTCCTCCTCCTCCTCCTCCTCCTCCTCCTGGTCGTCCTCCACCTCATCATCCTCATCCTCCTCCTCGTCTCCATCTTCATCTTCTGAAACACAAACAAAATCATCATTCACATTCTGTCTGCCATCATCACAGGGAGGGGTTTCAGGCTCTCCAGCATCAGCTGCGGTCATGCCCTCCAGCTCCTCTGACAGCAGCGTGACATGAACTGGGCGGATCTGGCAGCACGCTTCTGCCTCCTGCCACCAAATCTGACCAAATCTGACCGCAAGCACTAAATCAAGACGCCCTCCGCATGCACGCTCAGCAGACGGGCGTGTCTGCAGGACGGGAGCATCTCACCTGAGTCGCTGCAGCTGCTGCTGCTGCTGCCGCTGTTGGGCGGCGTGTCCAGCCCCAGGTCCTTGCTGGGCACGGTGCCCGCGCCCTGCTTGGGCGTCTCGGCGACGGGGTAGGGGAAAACCACCGACGGGTCGATGCACTCGGACGCGGACGTGTTGAGGTCCTGCAGGTAGCTGCTGTTCAGCCTCCAGGCGGCCGCGCCGGCGGGCTCCGCGCCGCCGCCCCCGGCCGCCACCGGCGACTCCTTCCGGGCGGCGTGCAGCGAGGCGAGCCGCTCGGACACCACCTTCTCCAGCTTGGCGGCCGCGGAGAAGCCGCTCCACATGCAGTCCTGGATGATGATGGACTTGAGGAAGGTCTGGGAGTAGTCCGCGTCGCAGATGATGCTCTGGTTGACGGCGTCGTCGCCCAGGAACTCCGTGACCATCTCCAGCTGGTCTGCGGTGGAGGGGAAGATGCTGGACAGCGACGGTCTGCGGCTCGGCGAGAGGGGAGGGGTCGGCAGCAGTTCGAATTTCTTCCAGATGTCTTCACTCGGCGCCGGAGGCTGGAGCTGCTGCGGGTAGAAATCCTCCTCCTCGTTGTCGAAGTAAAAATACGGCTGCAGAGAGTCGTAGTCGTAGTCATAGTTCTTACTCGCCAAACTTGAATTCAGCGGCATGATGTCTCCGTCCTTGTCCCTCACTACCGTCAAGCTGAGAGGAAAAAAAAAAAAGGGGGGAAAAACCGGGATGAGCATCAAAGTAAGAGAGCAGCTGCTGCTTGGCGCCGATCCTGCATGCAACATTTGTAAGCATCATCACATGGTCACTCCAAAACACGGAGCTCTGCACGCCGTGCATGCATGCACCGGTGCAGCTGCAGAGCGTGCATCCCGCAGACACGAGGGCTGGGAAAAACTCTGGCTTCACTACTTAACTGTTAGAGAGGATAAACGGCTATTTTAAAGCCTAAACTGCAATAAGAAGCTGCAAAACCCACTCCCCCGTCTTACCTTTTTTAGATTTTAATCTGCAGGCGAAAGAAACGGGGACGCCGTGGACCCAAGAGGCGCAAAAAAAAAAAAAAAAAAAAAAAAAGCAGTAAAGTTATTCCAGAGCGGCAGTAACATTAAATCCTTCCACGGAGGCGTCGCGGCTCGGTTTCAGCCTGTGTGTGAGGCGAGCATGCATGCAGAGAGTGTGTAGAAGCTGCAGGCACGACGCGCTCCCGGTCATCAGCGGCGTGAGAATCACAGCTGAGCTACACAAGTCTGCAATAAAACCCTCTGCCGCATCGCTCCGCATCTCCTGTGTTCCTCCGCGTTTTCCTCCCGCGAAACAGTCACCGGTGTATCACCGGCATTGAAAAAAAAAAAGGGGGCGGCTCAACTAAAAATGAATTTCCTTACGTGTCGCCGGGAAACGCAGTTATGCTGTTGTTTGAGATTAAATCGCTCACTGAATACACGGTTAGTTCCGTGTAGCACTCGTTTCTCCGGCTGGGTTTCTGTTGAGCACTGGGACTACTTCGTGGGAGGGGTCATAGTGGAGTGTAGTACTCCCATTGACGGCATGCAGAAAATACTAATGTAAGTAGTAGTGGCGGATAATTAGGTTTACTACTACTCCGCCGAAAATACACACAAACCGCACATGTGCCGATGTGTGAAAGCGGGCAATATTACAGTGATCAGAAGTTATTAGGTCAGGGGGGTTGCACCTTATATGACATTAAATCATCGGCGGTATTTTTAGGAAACATATTTAGTTTCAGTGCACGCCTGCAAAAAAAAAAAAAAAAAAAAAAAAAAAAAAAGTGATAAGCAAGCACTTTTAAAAGTCTTCCCGGTTTGTGTGGAGGTTTCATGATGAGGCGCACCTGCTTACCTCCAAGTGTCTGCAGCCCCCTGCACATCTGAACAGGTGATTTCTGCAAGGACACACGCCAAAACCTGGCAGTTTGTGGGTGTAACCGGACGTGCACGGTGACCACGCACGACGAACGTGCTCGTAAAGGACCGTCTCCACCTTGCAATGTAGTGGTTTTGTGGTTGATCAGATTAGCGCCAATTAACTACAGGAAGGAAGCGATTAAAGGAGTGAGGTGGGCGCCGCAGACGGATGGAGGTGTCCTCTGCTGCAGGTGGAGGAGGAGGAGATGGGCGGGCTTAGAGCGCCCTCTGCTGGTCTGGTCAAAGCGCTGCAGGCGTGACAGCGGCGTGTCACACAGCATGGAGGTGAAAACTAATTTACAAATCACGCACTAAGCGATGGCAAGTTATTTATTAAAATGTTTTCTTGTGTTTTAACAATTTTTAGGGATTTAGGAGACTTTTAAAGTCGCTGCGACAAAAAGAGTGTAATTTAGAGGGTTACTGGAGCGCTGGTAAAATCAAGGTTACTGGGTCATCTGTTAGAGCAAGTCTTAGAAATGAAATAAAACAATAACTAACACTAAAACCCAACAGTTTTACAATAACCTGGAGAAAATAAGATTTTTTTTTTACACATAATCAGCTCTCTGACACTGATATATTTTCAATAATGTCAGACAGCCGAACTACAGAAGCAAAATTCACATCGACACACAACATAGGAAATCACCATTAAATAGAGGTATATGCATGACAAGCACACAGATTTCGATGCGTGTTTTAAATGTTGTGGATTTATTGTATTGGAAAAATCCTGAAAAAAGATTCAGCATCCTTGAAAGTAAGAATCCCATCCAGAAAGTCTTTGCAACTTTTTGCAGTTTCATCCTCTAAGTCAGTTTTAAATGGGATACTTTCTGCGCAATATTATTCCTAATGATATAGTCATAATATTCTAAAGCCACAATGATGAATACAACTTTTAATCCAGTCCACAGTTTTAATTTAACTTGTTAAAATACAATTTTTATCATCTTACAGTCATCCATCCAACCATCTCCCACACTGCTTTATCAAGCTCAGGGTCCCAGCATGGTGGAGCTAATCCCAGTGGGCTAAGGCTGAAGCTAGGGTACACACTGTACTCCAACTCATCACAGATTGACACTAAGTCACACACCTGTGATCAGTCTAGAGTAACAAATTAACCTAATATAACTTAACATAACATACTTACTTTGAAGGCTTTTACTGTGTGTGTTTTTTTTATTTTATTTGCTCCTTTAAAGTCTTGACAGAAAAACAAAAGCTTTAAAGAAACAGAAAGAAGAGGACCAAAAGCAGTGAAATCAGCAGAGATACATTTCACGAGCTTCTCCTGTTATCAGAAAGTGGAGGAGTAAATCCCCACTCTGAAACTGCATCCTCCTCTCTTTCTTCCTCGCAGATTCCTCCATGCTTTCTCTCACGCCTCTCTTTTCCTGGCTGTGAGATGCTGTGTGGAGGATAGCCATCGTAGCCTCCAGATCCGTGCGTTTCGGTCACGGTGTTTATCGGCTCCGGATGTTTCTTGTGTTACCGTGTTTCAGCGCTCCCCGGGGACACAGAGGGAGCTTTGAGGGCACCTGGCACCGGCTCCTCTGATAAGTGGAAGCTTAGGGCCGGTTTGATTGTGGTTATTTTTCTTTCTGTCAGTTGGGCTACATCTACCAGGGCTGTGTGACACAGTCTGCACAATAAACTGCAACTGGGATCGAGATTTTAATCTGGTCAGGTTTGGGAAAACAAGAGTCGATGGTTAAATCTGATAAAAGTCAGAGGTCAGTTCACAGCAGATGGATTCAGTTCAGCCTGTTCTGTCAACGTCAGATACAAGTTTTTTCAATCAGTTCAATCATTTCCAGCAGGAGATGTGTCTGAATCATTGTTTACAATTAATTTGGTTTTATAGACATATAAAATTTGATCCTGTCGGTGATTGGACCTCTTCTGAAGAGGCGAACATTTTTTCCTCTTGAAAATAGCGTCTCACTTTATGCTGATGATCTGAAACTGATGGTAGTGAGAAGAAGCAGCAGCAAAACCGCTGAGATAATCTACCGATGCACACAGCTTCTACAAATGTGATTTAGTGTTTACTTATGAGCTCCAGCATCATAGAAGCATCTTAATGTCAGATGGCGAGAAAGCTAACAGCTCCTTCAAGGAGCGGGACAGAGAGAGACAGCAGCTCTGCAACTGTAATCTGCTGTTTAGATCTTGTCTTTAAACTCTTGGGAAGTTCCAGTAATCAGTATTTAATGATAGATCATGTTTAAAACTGACTCAACGTGAACATTTTATGTGGTTATATCTTCATATCTTTCATCTCTTGACTGTTTTCAGTCATTTGTTTTGAGTTGAGTGAGCAGAAATGACCTGGATTTATTTTTAAGAGTCAGTTTAGAGCTGAAACTTCAGTGATTAATTTTTTGCTTATGGAACAGACAAACCCAACCTTGTAGTCTGATTTAGGCATGTTAAAAGTCCACAATTAAAATAGATGAACTTTTTTCTAATATAACAAGAACTAATCTAATCTAATCCCACCTAAACCTTTTGATTTCCAGTAAAACGTGTATACATGTTTTGTTTTTTTCCAGTTAAGGAAGTGATGCGCAGACTCTGTGTAGCAGAGAGAATGAAAGAAAAGCTGTGGAAGTGTGATGTTGTTTGACAGACCAGCACAAACCGCTGCAGTCAGAGGCTGTAATGAAGACGCAGGCGGACACACACTCGCAGGGGAGGAACACATCAGCAGACTCATATTGATGAATGGAGGGTGGATCTCGATTCAGCACGACACCTCGGAACAGGGCAGGAAATCGATCTGTGCTGGGCTCAGTGGCTGAGCGGAGGCTGCCGGCCAGGCAGCCGGCAGTGAGACTGTGGCAGATGTGTCGGACTACTCAGGAGCTAAATGTGTCATTAATTATTGACGGTGACAATGGGGGGGATATTGATACAGGCTGCAAACTACTGAGCAGCAGTGTGTTTGTGCAACATGATCTCGGGTCGAGTTTCATTCTTTGAATTTGATTCGTCTTAAAATGAGAGAAGAAATCAAGGACACAGAAGTCATGAATTCGTATTTCCACCATCACACTGTGCACGTGCAACTGAACCTCAGTAACATTCCAGGGAATTAATGGAGCAGTTCACTGGCTTATAAACACATTATAATTTGATCTCACATCACACTGTCATTCTACGCCTCCTGTACACTCAACATCAGATGATTATTCATTCCTCAGATTGAACTAAACTTTGTGATGAGCTTAATTATCAGACATTGGTGGAAGCTGTTTAGCTTGAACTAGGTTTTGGGACAGTCGTGCTCAAACTGCTGTTGATTCACATCAGTTACAGTCCACTGAACATGCATCCTCCTCCGACCTCTGCAGGTTTAATCTCATCTGTCATCTTGTCAGAGCGTTCTGCTTCTGACTTCAAACTTTCTATCTTTAACCTGTTGACCTAAAAACCACTGATCTCAACAACAGAGCACTTTTCAGAACCCAGCGATGGAGTAATTTAATGAAGATTAAGCTTTTCAGCACAATAATACAGGAACAGGACTGGCTGTATTAGAACATTGAGCAATGAAGTTGAAGAAAGAGAAGGAGAACTAAACATACAAATGAGAACATGATGCTGTTTAAAAGGTCAAAAGAACATCTAAGTTGATAAAAGGAAGAGGAAATGATAATGCTATCTGATTTTCAGACTGCAGAGAGATTACTCTGTCCATAGGAAGATCTGAGCCCATCTCAAAGAAAATTGAATTACTGCATCTTGGACTGAGTCACATGTCTGGGAAAACATTTCACTCCATGTCCAAGCGGCTCCATCAGCTCAAAGCCAGGATATTTTGGAAAAAGCGAAACTTATCAAAATCACTCTCATTTCACATTTTATAGCTTCAGTATGCAACGGATTTCTAACAGGTTTTATATAAAATGTCAAATACAGGAATATTTACAACAAAGGAGCCTAAATATGACTCAGTAGGTGCTATGAACACACTGCCATTTGCACTAAGGAAGGATACGGTAAAGGTACAACTGTACTGGTTCTATGTTCCAATATAATATGTTGTCTGAAGGGATTTAAATCAACTGAGGATTTTAGAAGAAAAGAAACGCAGACATAGATTTAATTTGTAATTTACAAAAGGAAAATTTATCATACAAACACAATATTCTGTGAGGTATTCAGAATCACAGCCCATTTTTTTGCAATAGAGGTTCTGAGGAAAGTCTGAGAAGATTTTGAAACTTCATGTGGGGATTTCCAGCGTGCCGGTGCCACTACCAGTAGACCGCTGTGAGAAAACCTTCATGAGTCCTTTGGCTGCCAAGTCACACAGCGTTACCCTCATGAAAGCAACAACAGTGCAAAACCATGATCATATCTTCACTGCAGCAATTGGCACCAATGAGAGGGTAGATCCTTGTGATAAGACGCAGCTGCTGCGCAGAGACGTCTTTTGCTTCCAAACCCATGAGAAGTGAAACCCTCAAGTTCAAACCAAATGAAAAGAAGCAGGTTTCAGAGGGTTTGAGCGTCATGGAACGGAAACACCATCAAGGTCATCTTCATACAGCAGATAAAAAAAAGTCAACTGTTCAATAAAGCCTTTCCTGGAACTATTGTCTGTCTTTTTTGGGCAATGCTTCAATTTAAGCTTTGGAAAGATTTAAAACAATTTGTTATTAAGAAAGATGTATTGTTTGGTATCCATATATGGACAGAAATAACGTAGTAAATTATATATCATTAATGTATTTAATGTATTAGTTATTCTAGGAAAATCTCAAATTCATAAAGCTAATTTCAGTAACACTAAAGCTTCTTTTATTGCTTTTGAAAAGGAAAATCAAACAATATATAAAAACTATTTGATTCACATAATAAAAAAGCTGCTTCTGTACCTTACTTAATTTTTAGATGAAATTTATAAGGTTTTTTTGTAGTTGTAAGTTAATGACTGTGTTTTGTTTGACTCTGGTTTGGCTTTGGTTTGTATTTATTAATGAAAATAAAAAAAAGAAAGGGTGTCTATAAATTAATTTAAAAAATAACTTTAAAGACCAACTCTTAGTTCTGAAGATTTTCTCACAGAAAAGGCGTTCCCTATCAAATTAAAAGCATTAAGCTCAGCTCATTCCGTGTGGAATGACAGAATTAATGAAAGCTATAAAAAAATGAAGCGTTCATCAACTACAAATGCTCTTTATATAGATGGGATTGATATTATGAGTAATAAATGCACCAATAAACACATCATCTCTATTTTGGAGTGACATTTTTTAAGGCTTGCTTCTTTTAAATTTTGTGTCACCAACAAAATGAAAGAATTACATTTAAATAAAACTCCATTGCATATATCTATCCAACACATGGCTATTTAAATTCCTCCACTCCAATGACAAAAGTACATTTTGTAAAACTGAGCATTTAAATTGAAACTCATCTGTTTTGTATTTGTTCATGTTGGTGTGCATTATGGAAAACTATATTCTGTACAAAACAACACATAAAGTCAACACTGAAGGGAAGAACATTAAACTATTTTTAATTCAGTGAAAAAAAAGCTATGTTCAATTGTTAACTCTTAGATTTTATTAGGGAATGTCATGTCTATAAAGATAAATTTCTGAACTCTACAGCATGATTACAGTTGCTGATTGAGTTTGAATTTTAAGTCTATTATAAGGAATGTATATCAATGATCAACGTTCACACAGAGGTGTTCAACAAGTAGGCTGTCACATATAATTCTCATTTCACATGAAATTCCAAATCAAATCAAATCAAATCAACCTTTATTTATAAGGCACTTTTCATATATATAAAAAAAACAGTTCATCCAAAGTTCATTACAGTAAAACAAAGATCAGTGCATTAAAAAAAAAATCACGAGAGGAAATCAACCAAGCATTTGTGAGTTATTACTCAGCGAGTTTGCCACCAGCAGCCCAGGAGATGTTAGACAATATACAATTCCCACAGGTAGATGAAGATTTGGGGAGGAGTTTGGGTGGACCTATTACAGCAGCCGAGGTGCAAGAAGCAATTAAATCTTTTAGTGTCGGTAAATCACCGGGCCCAGATGGCTTCTTGGCCGAATACTACAAAGCTAATTCTGATCTTTTGGCACCTGTTTTGAAAGCAATGTATAATGAAGCTTTTTCCCTCAGCCGACTTCCTAAGACCTTGTCCGAAGCTACAATTTCCCTAATTTTAAAAAAGGACAAAGACCCCCTCTTATGTAGTAGTTATAGGCCTATTTCTCTCTTAACCGTAGACTTCAAAATCCTTTCTAAAGTCCTTGCGCTTCGATTACAGCGGGTCTTACCTCAAATCATGTCTTCAGACCAGACTGGTTTTATGGCTGGGCGTCATTCATACCACAATTCTAGACGTCTTTTAAATATCATTAATTCACCATCTAGTTCACTTCCACAGATTGTCCTCTCTTTAGACGCGGAGAAAGCCTTCGACCGCGTTGAGTGGAGCTTTCTCTATGAAGTGATGAATAGATTTGGTCTGGGTAAAGATTTTGTTCTCTGGGTTAAGCTGTTATACTCCTCGCCGTCAGCTTCAGTTCGTACAAATAATACCATATCTTCCCCTTTTTTACTGAAGAGGGGCACCAGGCAAGGGTGCCCGCTCTCACCTCTCTTATTCGCCATTGCTATCGAGCCTCTTGCTATTTGGCTGCGCTCAGAGGAAGGGTGTAAAGGTATTACTAGACTGGGTGTAACTCATAAAGTATCTCTTTATGCCGACAATTTGCTCTTATACATTTCTGACCCTCTGAACTCTATCCCTGTTCTTTTTAATATATTAGACCAGTATAGTATAGTGTCTGGCTATAAACCTAACTATCAAAAAAGTGAATTGCTCCCCATTAATTCTTCAGCCAAAGATCTTTCTCATTCAGCTTTACCTTTTATGTGGGCAGAAACCGGATTTCGATACCTCGGTGTTTTTATTTCCCCCTCCAAATCCAAAATGATGAAGCACAACTTTTTATCTTTATTGGAAAATGTTGGAAAAGATTTTGAACGTTGGTCTTCGTTACCTTTGTCCTTAGTTGGACGTGTTAATTTGATCAAGATGACCGTTCTTCCCAAGTTCTTGTACTTATTTCAACATGTACCCACTCTCCTTGCAAAATCTTTTTTTGATAGGTTAGATAGAGCTATTTCACATTTGCTATGGAACGGGAAGCCTGCCAGACTCCGTAAGTCTGTTCTCAAATCCTCTAAGACTGATGGTGGGCTCGGCCTGCCGAGTTTTAGACAGTACTACTGGGTGGCAAATATACAAAAGCTTCTTTATTGGTGTTGCAGTGATGATAATGTCCAATCTGGGTACAAACAGAAAAGGCATCCTGTCGCTACTCCCTATCATCAATACTCAGCTCGTCACTTCCGTTATCCTTATCTCTTATTGGAGACAACCCTGTAGCAAAGGAAACTGTAGTTATCTGGAAACAGTTTAGAAAACACTTTGGAATTCTGGGAGATTCTGTGCTGAATCCTTTATTAAAAAACTGTAATTTCATACCTTCAGTTACTGACTTGGCTTTTAGAATGTGGCACAACAAGGGAATTAGGACAGTAAAGGACCTGTACCAAAATGATGTGTTTTTGTCATTTGCTGATCTGTCTTCTAAATGTGACTTGCCAAAATCAAATTTCTTCCGCTATCTTCAGGCTAGAGATTTTGTCAAGAAGCTGTCCCCTTACTTCCCCAATAGGCCTCCTGAATCCCATCTGGATACTATTTTGGAAACTGACCCTCATAAGAGGAGAGGTATCTCAGTCTTATACCAGATCATTGATAAAATGGTTTCTAAAACAATTCCTCTTACCAAAGCAAGATGGGAAGAAGAATTGCAGACGGCCTTGTCTGAACAGCAGATGGAATTAGCCTTGAAGTTAATTCATTCATTCTCAATATTTGCTCGGCATGCCTTGATCCAATGTAAAGTTTTCCATGGAGTGCATTATACAAATTTAAAATTATCTAAAATTTATCCAGGAGTCAGCGATGTTTGTAATAGATGTGGGCAGTCACCAGCCAATCATACTCACATGTTTTGGGCTTGCCCTAAACTGAAGACATATTGGTATGAAATTTTCAATACACTTAGCCAAGCATATGGCCAAGCCATTCCTCCGAATCCGGTAACAGCTATCTTTGGCATACCTCCAGATGTAAATGTATTCCCCCCCCCCCCCCCCCCCCGCCGCCTCCAAAACAGGTTTTGACCTTTACAACTTTGTTGGCTCGTAGATTAATTCTGCTAAAGTGGAAACTTCCCCACCCTCCATCTCATGATCATTGGATGAAGGATGTACTATTCAACTTAAAGTTAGAAAGACTTCGATTTCCTCTAAAAGGTTCTATTTCTAAATTTAAGAAAGTTTGGCATCCATTTCGATTGTTAGTTGATACCCTAACTATTCTTCCTGAGGTCGATTGAATTATAACAAATTTGTTATTTTTTTATGTGTATGTAAGAGTGTGCATTCTGGGTGTTGTCTGGTTGCCCTTTGTTTTTTGTTTGTTTGTTTTTGTTTGTTTTTTTAGGTGTATATGTTGTCTTTGTGAGTCTAGACCTGGGTGTGGGTGCGTTCTAGGATGGGGGTCAGGGAGTTTAAAAGACATACAATTGTACTTGAAATCTTGCAATTTTATAACTGCTATTATTGTATGCCGTGCTTTTTAAAATCAATAAAGAGAGTTGGAAAAAAAAAATCACAAATGACCACACCTTCACCACAATCATGTGCGCATACACACACATGCACACAAATGTACTCACAAACACTCACATTCCCACATTCGTCTCTTTTATTTGGGAGACATGGCATGGCACTGAGCAACATGAGAAACACCGACACAACAGAGGTCAAAGGTCACAGCAGGTGCCATGTAATAGCCCTCAAATGGTGAAGTGATATTTTAGAGTGCCTCGAACGCCGGGCTCACATTGGGTCTAGTATGGAATTTCCACAAGACTCACACTGCCTCCATTGGGTCTGCGGTCAGCTGAGGCTCCGGATGTGGAGACTGCGCTGGGTTCACACTCAAGTCAGGAGTTCACGGGAGAACTACCCCACTAAAGAGGAAATAAATGTAAACAACAGCCGAATTTTCCAGTTGGATATCTCTTTCACGTTTTTGGTGCAATTTTCACGTCGTTTGACTTTCCTACAATGAGTAAGTACAAAGTCGTTTGTTCTTCTAATGTGCATAATGATTAGATCGCATTTTTTTGTTACGTATTTTCTGTTTAGCTTGATCCGGCAGGGCTGAGTCTTCCGCAGCGCCACATGGCCTTCACACCAGAGACACACCGGAGCCGCACGGTGGCCAGTGTGAGGTAACAACATTGATTTTAAAGACGACTGATCAGTGTTGTGTTAAGTATTTGAAAGTCATACTTGATTGAAAGTACAGATACTTTGCTTGAAATCTACTTTGGTAAAAGTGAAAGTCATCTGTAATTTACCAATACTTGAATGAAAGTCTTAAAGTACCTCATATGAAATGTACTTTAAGTATCAAAAGTAAAAGTACAAAGGCATAAATATTTTATTTATATTTTCTCTCACAGACAAGGACATGGACGAACTGAATTTAAATTTAGTGTTGATGGCCGACTGCCGAGATCCTTTTGCTTCGTAAACAAGCCCCGCCCACTCCTCATCCTCATTTGGATTTTGGAGTTGGGCTCAGTCTGGGTAGGAGCCCATAGAAGGGGATTCGGCTCGGTCGTGAAACGGCTGAGCCAATCAGCGTTGCCGCTTTTTGTTTTCAATTTTTTTTTTGGCGAATTCCGATGGCTAAACCGGAAGGGATGCCATCTGCATAGCGGAGATTACTGAGATAAACTTTAACCATCGTCTGAAAGCTGCAATCAGTAAAGTTATAGCCAAAAATACCAAGTATTACAACAACCAAGCACGAGTCTGCGCCTGGTGAGTTTCTAACAGGAAAAGACTTTTTTGCGTGTCTTTGGGTGTAGAGACGCTAGAGTTAAAGAGCTAAAGCTAACCCTTAGAGAAGCGAATGCATTTTGATGATGTATTTCTTTTGAAGCGCTGATTGGCTGAAGTACACTGTCAGTCAAAGGAGTAACCGACAACCCCAGCACGAAGTTTCAATGGGCTCCTATCCAGACTAAGCCCAACTCCAAAATCCAAACACGGATGAGGAGTGGGCGGGGCTTGTTTATGAGGCTAGAGATCTTTACTATAGAGCAGGTTTAACCATAGAGTATGTTTACTTTCGCCACCTGCTGGACACAACTGTAATTACAACAGCTTCTTCTTCTGTAGGTTTAGCACTGCCACCTAATGAATAAGAGTGTAATTACAACAGTAACTTGTTTTTTTCCTCTGAATGAAACAAAAAAAAAAAAAACCTCTCTGATATCTTTAAATGCCAATTAGGAATAATGGGGGAACATTTAAAATGAGCAAAAACAGTGATTTGTTTGATATCGTGATAAATATCGATATTGACCGAGATGACAAAAATATAACGATAATATTATATGGAAATCAGACATGGGACACTGGGTCCGAGGGCCAAACGTGGCCCCCATGGGACCAGCTACCTTTCTTAGTTTGTTTTTCTCCTGACTTTGAAATAATCGGATTCCAGAAATGGACCTTTTATTCGTTTATATGTTAATTCATCTAGTTTTATTGTTTTTCCATCCTGAATGACAAAACAAATTTACCACTCAATGTTTCCTTTTTTAACAGGTGGATGTAGCTTTTCCAAATGTTCACTGTCTTTATTGTGAATAATATTCCTCTTACAGTCTGTTGCACAAAAGTAGGATTCATTCATGCAGGATCGATGACTGAACCAGGTTCATCCAATCCAAAGCAAGACGTTTCAGGAACACACATTCATAAAGCCAGCTGAAACCAAGCCAGGAGCAGCGCGCACGTGATTCCTTAACAAGACCACCGTGACCAGTCACAGAGTCAAGGATTCATCATGACAACCAGAGTGGCGTCCTTCTCTCCACCAGAACAGGAAGTTCTTATGGAGGCAGATGAGGAGCCTGGAGCCCTGCAGTCTGCCCTGATGATGCCCCCACCCACCACATCACGCACCCCCACCACTACCCCTACACCCTCACCCCCATCACCCATACCCGCCCCAACCTGCCCAAGAAAAGAGGACCAAAAGCAACTCTTGGCACCACAAACCAGCGTGCACTCAGCGTGCATGTCGCTGCAAAAAAAGAAAGGAAGGAACTTCATTACCAGTCAAATCAGCCCAAAACCAAGTCGGCCCCGCCCCCGGGATACATTGCCAAGGGGCCTGGCTGCTGTATTTTGGAGGCCCACAGCTCCTGTCAAACACACACACACAGAACAAGCAATTACAGATACAAATTTTAAGAAATTAAAAAAAGCAGAAGAAAAGAAAAATGTAAAATGAAAAGAAATAATCAAGTGACAATTGCTCGATATAAAACAATAAAGGAAACAAGAAAAAGAAAACAGAAAAAAAAAGATGACCAACAAATTGTTTGACAGACACACAAAAGACAATACATAAACAGAGCAGAGACAGATTAAAACAAAATTAAATAAAGCCAGCCTGGCGGCCTGCAGCTGGTCACAGTGACACATCCCAGGGGCCGCTTGCAGATCCAGACGGGACAAATGGGAGTTGGGGACCGAACAGCTGTGTCCAAACAGGACCACACTGACAATGGTGTGAACCCGAGGAGCAACGCCGCTGCTACACGAAGAGTTCCAGGTCTGCAGGTGGGTAAACATGCGCAGCCCTCCCCTGGCACCACCCACCAATCAGCTGTGTGGGAGAGAGAAGAGCAGGGAAGAGAAAGAACATCCTGCTCCTGTGGTAAAAATATATCTCCCTGTCCTCTATCTCACTTTTATGCAGCTGGATCATGGATAAGCTTATCCTGGATAACCAAGACATCCTGGATTAATCCCTTATCTTAGTTTTGTGCAACAGGCCGCAAGTCAGCGTTCCACAAATTAATCAGTCGCAGTTCTGTGGCTGTAATACAAAAGTTTCACCACCAGATGGTGCACTGAGCTCTGTGCTGCTGTGTCTTTGTCACCCTTATAATATAAAAGAAGAAGTCCAGACCAAACTATTTTTTTCTCATTTTTCATCTTGGCAATGTGAAATGAAGAACACTGAAAAACTTAACAAACTCACATTAGTTTCATAAAACTAATTCTTTATGGTGATACATTGTCATCACAGCTCCAGCTCAGAGTTACAACTCAGCAAACCTGTGATAGTTTTTAGCAACATGCAGAGGTGAACGAGTGAGTGGGGTGCAGATAAACAGGGACACCCAGTGTTTGCAAGAAAATATTTTAATCTTGTCTTAAGCGCGTCTCGCAGATGCCAGGACATATGGTTTAAAGTCAACCTCCCTCACCGCCTGCCCCTGTGGGGGGATAGCCAGGTGGTGATTTCACCTGCACTAAGATCTTGGAAGCATCTGAAATTGATGGTTCAATGCTAAGTGTGTATAATAGTGTCGAAATACTAATACAAAGAACTAAGTGGACGTTTGTCCAACGCCTGGACCACACTTCCTTCCTCCTCACTTCTGACTCACACATAGACCCAAGGCACTGTTACAGGCCGGTAACTCCATAACACAGTGTGATACAGATTAGAACTGCAACAACAGAGTGATGCATGGTATTTGATTGAGGCAATGTATTTAAACTGCAGCACTCGGATCAGGTGAGCCAAATCAGATGTTTAGAATTTAATTTAACTGGCAAACAACTTCCCAGTGCACCAACAAATGCAAAACCGAACTGAGTAGTACGTCTCTGAATGGAACTGTAACAACATACCAGGTGAGGAACAGGGCTGTGGGTGCTGATTCCATCTTTATCAGATTTTCCCCCATAAGAGAACATTATTCACGCTTTGACTAGCTGCAGTTAAAGATGAAAAACCAAAAGGGAAAATGATGAATGCAGTGGTTCCTTGGTTCTAGTACCCTAAAAATGTGCACTCACAGAATGTGGGGATCAAACTGCCGATAAAAATGGACAGACCACAGTTTTCAAAAAAATAAAACAATCTGTTAAAATCCTTCTTTACCACCTCTGAAAGACCTTTTAGCTGAGTCATTGCTTCTGATGTGAATAACCATTCGCCTTGTGGAGGGAGGAAGGTTTTCCAGCAGACCTGGGAGTTTTTCTCAAATGGATAAAGCTCCTGGAAAGCAGTGAGTGGTGGCGTTAAAAAAACAAATCAAATATAACCTGTGCATTCACAGGTCACTGCATACCTGCCAACAGTCCTGATTTATGCAGGAGTCTCCCAAAGTTTAGCCCTTTGGCATGGGTAGATTTGATGAATCTGAACTTTCATGAAAATAGTGCAATCATGAACCAATCAGGAGGGAGTTATGTTAAGCTCCGCCCACAAGTTAAAAGTGTGTGGTTAAGCGTGGCAAAGAAGGGAAAAAAAGAAAAAAAAAGAAAAAGGACCCTTTTTGTGGAATCTGATTATGTCAATTTAACAGAAAGACAAACTAACAAAAGGTACCTTTAGTTACTTTTCCCCAAGGTGTCTTCTTCTCTGTTCTTGTTAGAACGTAGAAGATTAAAAAACGTTAAATTACATGAACTGTAAGCTGTAAAATTATCAAATAGCTTCTTTTGAGTCGATAGAGTTGATGTTGAGTCATTTAGCTAATTGTTCAATAGATTTCTGGTGAAGAATGGAGCTTTTTGTGGCCCATTAAATGAAAGTGGTTTGAAAGTGATTCCTGGTTCCTCCACCAGGTGGCAGTATTGATCCAGTTATGGTTAAATCGGGGCTGATCTGTTTATCCTGATCTATAACTCCTGTTTTCACAACGCGAGAAAAAACATATTTTAAACAACAGAACTGAAAAATAAAGACAGGCCTGTTTTATTCGAGTCAGTTTCGGGGTGTTGTTATCAGGCGGGGTGTTTTCTCTGATTGTGTTGTCTTCTGCACACAGTGAGGAGATATTCCAGAAATGTGTGTATGTGTGTGTGTGTGTGTCTGTGATGTAAACAGCTTGGTGTGTGGATCCGGTGATGTCACGTCGGGATGCCTGGCCCATGTGTCCGGGGCAGCGGCGGCAGTCTCTGGGAGGGCGAACAGCAGGCGGATCCTCGGCTCTCTCTCTCTCTCTCTCTCTCTCTCTCACGCACACACACACACACACACACACACACACACACACACATACACACTCCTCAGCGCCGGCCACACCGCGGGGCGTCCTCTCAGCCCAGGGCTGTGTGAAGTCCTCTCGCGTCCCCTCCCACCCCTCGACGATGATTTGCGGTAAAGATGCGCCGGTCTGAATTTCCCGGTGACCTTCGGATCCTCTCAGCAGCACCGGAGCTCCGCGAGCAGCCGCCGCCGCCGCCGCCGCTTCAGGAGCGCCCCGGCTCCCGCCGCTGCCCCGCCGAGTGAAGCCCACCGCCCTCCTCCTCCTCCTCCTCCTCCTCCTCCTCCTCAGCTGGATACCCAGGTGCCCGGACTGCCCTCCTCGCGCCGCCAGCCTCCCTGGTCTCCCCCGTCTAATCCCCGCGGACCGAGGCAGATGCCCGTCGCGCTGTCCGCCCGGCTTGTACTATGGTGGAGTTTCCATCTCTCAGCCCTTACTGGCCTCTCATCCGCTTCCTGGTGCCTCTGGCGATCACCAATGTTGCCATCGACCTCGGGGAACAGGTAACCTCCGCTCTCCGCCCGCTTTCAGCCCCGGAGCGCGGCGGCTAGCCGCGGCTAACGGAGGCTTTAACGGCTTTAATCCGCCGGGGGGGGAAGTGAGTCTCGGTGTCTTCTTCTCCCAGCATCTTCTTTTTTCTCTCTCTCTCTCTCTTCCTCCTCACTGACACACTGATATGTTTTAGGCAAATATGGCCGGTTCGTCTCACGCTACGGCTAATTTTAGCCGCGTGTGGAGACATCCATCCGGCTGGATGTACATTATTTAGGAGGAGCGGGGAGAGAAGGCCCCTGTTTATTCTGCTTTTGTTGCGGTAACGCGGCGCTCAGTGACACCAGCGACTGTCAGCTGTCACTGAACCCGAACCGGGCCCGATTCCGCTGCTTTTTAAACCTCCACAGGAGCCCGGCTTCAGTGTAAACATTGTTTTGCTCTGTTTTCCTGCTCTGACATTTCCTGTCCCTCTCCTCCTTTTTTTTTTTTTTTTTTTTTTTTTCTCCCCCAGTGGATCTGAGCAGAAAGCAAACACATGCAGGCTTGGAGATGTCAGGATTAAGCTTATGTAATGGTTCTGTTAGCTGGTATAAATAGCTCTCAGTCCTCCAAAGGAAAGGAGCAGCTGGAGTGGCTTTTTTTTTTTTTCCTCAATGCAATTGTTTTACAGTTGACTCTTGGAGTGACAGACACTGGCAAGGACATAATGAAACTCTACAACTTTACTTTTCTATTTCCTGCTAAATGAACCCAAACCAAGCCATTCAGCTGGATCCAGTGAAAATAAAACCCAATAAATCAAGATCTAGACAATAAGAAAACGCTGCTGGAAGGAAATTCTTATTTGAGTATTCAGGTTTGCAGATATATTACATGCACAAACACATTGCATTTACACACACGCGTGTGTTTTGCAGCAGCCAAAGGTCCCGTTCTTTTATTGTGTCTATAAATCCTATTGAATTTGGTGGAGTAGTTGTTGCAATGTGGCCGTAGATAAAGTCTGGCCAAGTCATAGTCATGTGGGCCGATCACCTGCCGCTCTAAACTCTCTCTCTTTTTGCGCTGTCTCGCCTCTTCCTCCCCTCTCATCACAACCTTCCCACCATCGTTTTTTTTTTTTTTTCCAGGCCCTCAACAGGGGCATAGCCACAGTCAGAGAGGATGCGGTGGAGATGTTGGCCAGCTACGGCCTGGCGTACTCCCTAATGAAGTTCTTCACGGGACCCATGAGCGACTTCAAGAATGTGGGTTTGGTGTTTGTCAACAGCAAGCGGGACCGCAGGAAGGCCGTGTTCTGCATGGTCTCGGCCGGGGTCATCGCGTTCATCCTGCACATCTTGATAGGTGTGTGCTTTAAGGGAGTTGTTTGTGCACGCATGATAACAGTCTTATGACTAAACCGCATCCTGTAAATGTGAAGTTCTGGCATTTTTTTGGCAAAACCTGAAGTTTAATTTCCTGCAATGACTGCTTTTTGCTGTGGGGTGGAGGAGGGAGTTGGATCAACAATCCAGACTGAGGGCAGAAATCTTCTCTTTCACCTCAACTCACCTACGTTTTCTTGTTCTGTTTTGTTTTCCAGCATACACAGATTTAGGATACTACATTATTAATAAGCTCCACTATGTGGATGAATCTGTGGGACACAAGACCAGAAAGGCGTTCTTGTATCTGGCGGCGTTCCCTCTGCTGGATGCCATGGTGAGTGTAGAACGATGGAGCTCTCTTTCTAGATTGAAACACACCTGACCTAGAAAAGGCTGCTCTTTAATCCTCTCCTCACGCTGGTTTCGAGTGACGGCGCGCACGCCGCCTCACTTCCATCGCACTCATCCAGCTGTGAGGAAGTGGCCTAAATAGAGCTTTTGTTTTTAGCGTGCAGCTCTGTGTCTTGTGCTAACCTCTCTGTCCATTGTTCGTCTTCCCAGGCTTGGATTCACGCAGGGATACTTCTCAAGCACAAGTACAGCGTCATAGTGGGCTCTGCCTCCATCTCTGATGTCGTGGCCCAGGTAATGAGATCCACCGACTTCGAATCCAATGCAGAAGTCTGTAATTCGGTTAGAAATGTTCTTTTTTCATCATTTCTGTTCCTCCCTGCAGATCGTGTTTGTGGCCATTCTCCTGCACAGCAACCTGGAGTGCGTGGAGCCTTTACTCATCCCAATCCTTTCCCTGTACATGGGTGCCTTGGTTCGGTTCAGCATTGTTGGCTTGGGTTACTACTGTAACATCCACGACAACATCCCGGACTCCAGTGGGCCTGATGTCGGGGTACGTACTGAACGTAAATCAGATCAGGTTATGCTTCTTATTTAAATTACTCCACATGCACTTAATGCCATCAAACACTGATGAGGCTGGTGTCAAATTACAACCTCTTGGCGCAACATGTGAGGTAAGTAATTTTCCCAAAAGTAAGCTTTTTTTGATGTTTTCAGTCAAAATATGATTAGTGTGATATAAAGGGTCAATAATGGACTAATAGGACATTTTGCCGCTGTGTTCGATTCCCTGAATATGAATAAAACTCTGGAGAGGAGGTTTTATTGACCGGCCGTGTCGCTCCTGCAGGGCGATGCCACCATCAAAAAGATGCTGAGTTTCTGGTGGCCCCTGGCCCTCATTCTGGCCACTCAGCGCATCAGCCGACCCATCGTCAACCTCTTTGTGTCTCGCGATCTCAAGGGGACCAGTGAAGCCACAGAGGTGAGTGCTTCTGCCATTTACTATTTATTTCAAGAGCTTTTATCATATAAGGTGTTTTGTTTGCTTTTTTTTTATAGGGCTTCTGTTTTTTATTAAAAAAGCCGCTGCAAATGACTTCACTATAACTCAAGTAGTATTATGGATATTACAGCTTATAAAAGGAGATTTTACAGCTCTGTGAGGCCAGTGGACTAATTTTCCCCCTCAAGTTATTGCGCACGAAGAGCCAGATGCTAACAGACTCTCTCTGGAGCTTTCTGGCTCTCACAGAACCCCCAACTACTAGAGACAATACAAAGCTGTTTACCAGAACGAGCTGGAAATCATTGACAACGCTGGCCGCCGGTGGTTTGGGTGATTCACCGCGTACATGTGAAACTCAGGCCATGATCACACCGAGAGAAAACATTCCTATGTGGCTCCACTGTCCCCCGTGTGAAGCTCCGCTCTGCCCATTGTTCCTCAGGACACAATAACAAGCTTCAAGGCGCTCGTCCAATCATAAACTTTTGGGAAAAGCTGCCCGCCGAAGAGGAAGCGAGACACACACACACACACACACACACACACACACGTGTTGCTTTCATGTCGGCTATTGTTAGGCGCTCGCCGTTAATCTGGCCGTGCGCGGGGCCAAGTATTTCCAGCTTTTAAAGCGGCAGCGTGTCGATGACTTGGGAGCCGTCTTTGTCTTTGTCATTCCAGGCCGTGGCCGTGCTCACGGCGACATACCCCGTCGGTCACATGCCCTACGGCTGGCTGACCGAACTGAGAGCCGTGTACCCCGCGTTCGACAAGGTAAATCACACTGTTTACGTTCACTGCGGTGCTCACAGATTTTTTTTTATTTTTATTTTTTTCCCTTGCCTGTGCCACTCATGAGCTTTTTCTCATCAACAGAACAACCCCAGCAACAAGCTGAACATGGGCAGCGCCCTCACCAAGTCGCACATTAAAAAGTTTACATTCTGCTGTCTGGCACTGTCGCTTACGGTAAGGAGAGGAATCACTTTGAGGCGTGTAATTTGACTGGAGATGTGGCTTGTTTTTATAGTCTGTGGAAAAAAAGGTTCTACTTGAACTTTTTGGAGGCATCATCATCAGATTTATGAAAACGCTTGCTAACAAGGAAAAGAAGAAAAAAAAAAACCCAACTCCATCCAGTTACTGTTACAGCTGGTTTAAAGTTTCACTGGTAAATTTCACACAGGTCCTCCCTGCTCCAGCAGCTTTTTGTTTATACTACAGTGTGTCCTTCACTTCAACTTCACCTTTCCTCCAGTCTAGTCGTCCAACTGTTGACACACTTGGCAAACTATATTGTCTTTACGATAGAAAAAGTCTGCTGCAGACACACACATTGATAAGTGAGCAGTTGCATCAGATGGGTCGGCCTGAACACCTCGAGCCGGTGAAATCAAAACCTTCACACGTCGCCTAATCCGGCCGCATCGCAGATTACTGCGTCTGGGCCAGATTTCAATCCCAGACCTAACGGAACCGGTCGCCTGCTGTGCAGAAGCACGTCGGACAGAGTGCCCGAGGTGACTTTGTGAGGAAGTCAGATTTAAATCCTGTGTTTTCTCTAAACTGGGACAAACATGCGGAGAAAAACAAACCCCTCCGTGTTTGCGTTGCTCCGTCACGCCTTCAGAGCCTCGCGGTGACGCCGGCTCTCGGCGGACTGAATGTACTGTGTCTCTGCCGTCCTGTCGCGGTTTCAGGTTGCAGGGAGAGACGTTACAGTGGAATTTGCGAGGGAGGCTCAGGGGCTTTTGTCCTTCTTAACACTCCCGCCCAGCCTCTCGGAGCTTATTAAAATAGGTATTCACATAAAAACGTATCGGTTAACACATTCCTAAAGCCCCTCGCAGGTACACACTCCTGCTCAGTAATGAGCGCTTTAGTCACATTTTATAGGCTGCCGCTGAGGGGCTTTGACGGCGGATCATATCGTTCAGGTGCTCGCGTCATATTTACTGCCTTGCTCAGCGCTCTGAGTCTTGGTTTGGTTTGCAGCCTTTCCCCCAGATCGCTGTTCTTGTAAGGAAAACAGGAAGTTTGTGGCAAAGGTTGGCTCTTTTAGAAAGAGGAGGAGGAGGAGGAGGAGAGTGGCACGCCAGATGTGAAATCCAACAGTCATAAACATGTATGTGAGGGTGTGTGTGTGTTTGTGTGTGTGTGCTTAGCACGCCAGTACAGTAGGTCGGCATGTCTCTTTGCAGCCTGCAAAACAAGTACTCATGTCGGGACTTGTTGTTAATGAGGGATGGAGCGGAGGCAGCGCTGAGAAAACAGACGAGGAGCCCTGAAGAAGGCGGCTGAGTAACGTTCCGGAGCAAACAGTTTGGTGAAAACACACTGCTGGGGGCCGGGAGGCCCGGAGGCGCTGCGTGTGGATGTCTCACCTTGTTTAGAGAAACCACAGCTGAGTCAGGGGAGACAGTGGCTTCGCTTGAGCCAGACAAATGAGTTATTACGGCCCTCCTGCTGCTAACGTAATGATAGTCGGTCAGCACTCGCCAAATGAAATCATCAGTGACAAGTAATCCCTTCATGCGTCTCGGTGAGCGGAATTAAAATTCAGAACCACATCAGAGGTGTTTGAGCAGTTTATATTTCCTCAGCTGCCCAGCGGAGAGCGTTGTGTGTCGTCATATTTCCTTCTTTTCTTTTCTGCTAACATAACAAATGAGTCAGCCTCGGCGGCAGGGGAACGCTCACATTTATTTTTAATCTTTTAGCACAGTGTGTGAAGTCAAATCGGATGCATAGCTTCATGATAGATTCCATGTTATAGCTATGTTCATTCTTGATATTTACCATTATCTCAGATGTCACTTCACTTTCACACACGTCAAAATACTTCCCCTGCAGAAAAGCATTTCATTGCGCTGTTTGACAAACCTCTTTACATCATTGTGTTGTGCCAAGCTGCCTTGCTCAAAGGGCGTGCCCCATCATGTTATGGTTCAAAGCAGACCCTGGTAGTACGGCTGCAGTAACAGGACCAGTCGTAGGACGTCGCAGGCTGCCGGTGACCCCCTGTTGAAACCCTACCACAATATTCCAGCATGCAGCGCTCTCAGTATTGTTTTGGCAGATACGTCCCAGAATAAACATCACAGGTCGGGTTTTGTTTACCTCTGCTGGCCCGACGGTGGAGATCCCCACGTGAACCGGGCCCGATTTGCCCAGATGCTCGCCGGGTCACATGTCTCGTGTGTCGTTTTATTCTGGCCTCGGGTCAAAAAGCTGTCAGGGTGTTGATCAGGTCGAGAAGAGTTGCGGCTGCGCTGAGGGCTCTCATCCCTCGCTGCAGTTGCAGTGGTCCGACTGGTATTGAAACTAGTTTGAATCGAGTTGTTGTTCTTGGCAGAGGAAACCTGACGCCTGCTTGTCTCAAACCATCACTTCACGCCTGCAGTTTGTTGTTTTCAACACGAGTTGGGTGGAACATGCCTTAGTTAGCAGCGGTTCACTAGAGGTCTGCTGCTGTTGCTCCACACCACCGATTTAAAGGAAGGCAAATGCTCTCCGGCTTTGAAACAACGCATTGATGAGGGAAAGGTATGCGTGGGAGCAAGGAGGAGAAATCCAAACATGTCGGGACGGCAGCCGCAGACCAGCGACTTGAGGATGGTTGGCGTTTAATCAGGTTAATCAAGAAGTCTGTCAAATACTGAGGGATGATGAATGGCGTTAAGCAGCACTCTGGTCACATGGCGAGGGTTTCACCTGCTCTGTTTAACCCCCCCCCCCCAATGCTGCCATCGGTAATAGCTACGATACGCCTTGTTAACGTCGCGCTCGCCACGGAGGCCGCTTCTGGAAACAACGTCATTGTTCCGTTGCGAGCTTGTTTTTATGTGAGCGTCAAAAGCCCTCGTTCAATCCAGCTAATGGAACTAATGAAATCTAATGAGGCGAGCTGGGCGCGTCTGTTGTGATGCAGCAAAGGCAAAAAGAATAAATTAGTTTTTATTTATGGTTTTTTTTTGTGTGTGTGTGTGTCCAGCTGTGTTTCGTGGTGTTCTGGACTCCTCATCTATCAGAGAAGATCCTGGTCGATATCATCGGGGTGGAGAACGCGTTTGCCGAGCTGTGCATGGTCCCACTGCGGATCTTCTCCTTTTTCCCTCTGCCGGGTGAGACGCGCCTTGACACACCTGGATCCCCGCTTCCTGCTGTCGCTTTAATGCGGCTGCAGCTCAGACCAGTGGGGTGATGTTTCCACTGTGTGTGTGTGTGTGTGTGTGTGTGTGTGTGTGTGTGTGTGTGTGTGTTTGCAGTGACGGTCCGGGCTCATTTGACTGGATGGCTCATGACCCTGAAAAAGACCTTTGTGCTGGCCCCCAGCTCGGTTCTCCGCATCATTGTCCTCATCACCAGTCTCGTTGTGCTGCCTTATATGGGGTAAGTCAACACTTCAGAGAGCGCCGCGGCCTCGCAGCCGCCACCATCGGCTGTTCCACGCCTTCCTTTTTTTTTTTTTTCCCCACAATTCACAGAGAAAACTGTAAATGATCGGGCCTGATTGTGATCCGATCCTTTGTTGTAGAGTTCATGGGGCCACGCTCGGGGTCGGATCCCTCCTCGCTGGGTTCATAGGGGAGTCAACAATGGTCGCCATAGCAGCCTGCTATGTTTATCGACAACAGGTGAGAACACCTGGGCTGAGATCATGGCAAACATGAAAACAGACACCTTATGTTGTCTATTTTTCTGTTTTTTAACCTGGTATTTAGTCTTTTACTAATTATTATTGTCCGTCCCGAGCATGAAAAGCATGAGCCGTCCATACATCACCTGCAGGGGAAAACACGGTCTGACAACTTTCTGCACAGAAATCCAAAGCTCTCAATTATCACTGGCAGTATTTCAACGAGAAGACCGAGCTTGAACCGTTCTGTACACGCTGTCCTATTAGTCAGTCATACCGCAGGAATATTCTCATCAAAAGGGCATCTTAATAAAACAAATGACCTTGTTGCTGGTGGCAGTGAATTCAGTCGGCAAGCACAATCGTTTTAAATCATCACTGGTTTTATGAAGCTGAAGTCCGGGTTTCAGTCGGTCTCTTTTCCAGGTCATATTAACCCTTTAAGATCTGAGGTAATGCCGGCGTTCCTCCCTTTTAGCCTTTGTTTGTGGCTGCTGTGTTCTTCTCCTTTTCGCAGTAGAGACTTGAATCCATATTGCAGCAGAACATAATGGGCTGGATATGCGTCACTCAATGTGTCGAGATGAGAGCTTTCTTTTGAAGGTTCTCAACTTAGTCGTTTCGCGTTTTTTGGAGACGTAGCCGATCGTATGTTCTTCGTGAAAGAATCAGATGTAAACACTAGAACGAACCAACTGCGGTTTGATTTCCGTTATGACACAGATACAAAGCTGCAGAATCTCGTTGATCAGGAAGCCGCGGTGGTTTTTTTTCATTTCACTCGAGTTTCCTAACGCTAGTTGAAGCGACACGTTTCTAAATGTCCTTTTTTTTTTTTTTTTTTGCTTCTGCCACAGAGGAACAGCGAGATGTCCAACGAGTTGGTGGTGGAGGGCGAAGACTCCGCCCCCATGAGCGAGGTGTGTCCCAGGACTCCCATGGACGCCATCGAGGAGCTTCAGGAGGAGGAGCAGGAGTGAGCTCCCTTTTAAAAAAAAAAAAAAAAACAACACAACAGCTGAACTCTCTGTGGAACTTTTTGCTGAAGAGGAGGCCGCCGGGGCGTCACGGTGCAGGACAGGAGAGAGAACCTGAGCATGGTTTGATTTCAGAGGCCTCCACGCCGACCCGCACGTCATTAAAACGCACACTGTAAAGAAAGCCATGCACCTCAGCGTTCATTCATCCGTGTACAGAACCGTCTTCCGCCCTTCCCGGACAGTTTGCATCCTCGGCACCCGCAGGCGTTATTAACCATTCTCATGCGTTTACCGGTAATCAGTCGACACGGGAGAACTCTTCCTCCTCCGTGGCGAGGACGACGCGTCCGTCGAGTGGTAGTGGAGTTGCCAAAATTACACGATTTCATGTTCTTTTATCCAATTTAAGCAGCAAGGCCTTGCTTGAATTCAAATATAGACATATTGTGGGACTTGTTGGGTTGTGCAATCGTATTTTAAATACAACAGTGTACAGAATCTTGTTGTTTTATATAGGTGAAGCATTGTGTATATTTAACTGCAGAGAGGGGTCGGGCATCCCTCGTGGAACACGGCGTGTTACAGAGAAACAGTTCTGATTGTTCACTTTCCATGCAGTCTGGGAGTCCATCCACTTCTGTTTGGCCAAACGTTTTCCTGGTAGTGTTCAGACTGTCGTACGTACTGTATATACTGTATAGGCATTCTTATTTGGCAAATAAATTGCTTTATTATTATTATTTTTTCTTGCTCATCTGGAATTGGCTTCAGTCTAACTGGTGTGGATTTTGCCTTCTGGGCCACCGTACGTCTCACTGGTTATTTTGAAAAGAAAAAACAAAAAACATTTGCAGTGTTTTCCACTTCCCTCGCACAACAAGCCACTTAAGTTTTGGACAAACAATTTCCAGCAGCTCATAGTCATCAGTCGTGCCTCATGTGTCTCTGACAAACCTAAGTTTAGTCCTGGTCAAGAATCCGTGTCTTGTGATGCTCGCTCGACATTGGTGGCTCTGTTGCACAGCGAGAAGCCAACAATCATTTTTATTTAGCAGACAGATGCACTTTAACCTACATTTTAGTCAGTCTTCACACAGATTCCATCGGGACAAACAACTGAAGATCAACAAAAACAGAGAGGAGACGTTTCTGAATTTCTTCTTTTTTTTTTTATTCTTTGTGCCTGCCTTGGAACGGCGCAAAGATTACAATCCTAGCCGGGCCATGTCCCGGGTTTATATTTTATTCTTTGTGTGATATTTTTCGCCTGAATCCAAAACTTCACACATCTTTCCAAACTCGGCGAGCCTGAATGGATGATCCTACAGACACGAAATTTTCAGGACAAATCTATGAAAGGCTTGTGACTCGGAAAGTGAAAAAAAAACTGGGAATTTCCTTTCACGGTTCTCGACAGACGACATTTCTTCAACCATGCGCACTGCATGAAAAATTGCCGATTCACTGTCATGGCTGCTGAGTGGAGCTTGTTTCCATGGCAACAGACACGCAGCTGCAGACTCCGTCATGGCTGATCTCAGCTCAGAGCTCACAGGAGGAGTATGGAGGAGTTATACAAACACACACACACACACACACACACACACAGATTCGGCAGCAGATTGCAGGCACAAAGTCGAAATTTCCGCGGGAATTTTCTAGTTTTAAATGCCGTCCAAAACTCTCGACAAAGCAAGAACAATCCCGCAGGTGGCATCGCCAACGCTTTACTGCTAACCGGTCACCTTCACCTGCTCCGTTCGTAGGGCGAGGAAACGAGCCTCTTCTCACTAATCACCGACATTCATCCCTAAATGTGCATCATTTCTAAGGCAACATGGAGGTCCAAGCGAGCCTTTCTCCCTCTGAAGCCAGTGGCTGGTGGGTGGATTGTTGCTGCTATCTGCAGCAACCCTGGCACGTTTCTTGAATTTACAACAGCTTGGTTAAAGGCAACATGTTACACATTGAGTTTAACACACACACACTTACATACACACACACCACACAAATCATACCTCTGACGCAGGCTGCCGTTAATCCTCCAAGTCGTCCGATCATCGTCTCGTTTAAAACCTGATGAATCGTCAAACCCTTCATTGACTAATTCAGCAGACTGACTCCGGATCTGTCACGCTTACTCATTTAAAATTCAATTCTGACGTCGTCAAAAACCAATAAATTAACTCACAAAGTGCCCAAATTCCAGTGTAAACACCTCAGATTGATGCAGTTCTTTTGGCGCTGATCATCCTCTGGATCAGGACTTGACAGAACAATAGGTAAAACATTTTAAAAAAAACAACAACCACAACCTGGGCTTTTCTTCAGCTGAAACAAACACTTGGCAGCATATTGGGGCCACATTATGGCATTTTTGAAGTTTGCATTTACAAGATTAAAGCTGATTCTTTAAGAACAAAATCAGAAGGTAAAAATTGTAATTTTTTTTTAAGGGCAAAGTTGAAATATTGCAACAATGACCTCTTGAGAGAGAAATCATAAAATACTGTTTGGTTTCCCTTCTAAAATTTAAACTTTAATCTTGAAATACAGAAGGTTTGTTGTTGTATTTTTTCATATTTAATGTGGTCCTAATATGTAGTTGTACAATGAAGCCCTGTGAGATAATCTGGATCAAAGACAGACGATCCCAGAATATCAGATATGTACACACACTCCAATAAAAAACTCTGTTTACAGTACAGTGTGTACCAGAGCGTGGAAACCACGTCTCGTACAGGGTCTCAAATCAGCATATTCTTTCAAAAGGAATGAGTCGACATTTTGGGGGTGGTGCTTATTTGCTCACTGAGTGTTGATGGGCGGAGCCAGGCGCCTGTTAGCTTAGCATTACAGATGGAAAGAGCTCGGTTCCCGCGGCACGTCTAAAGCTCGCCGTTTACCAAGGATGTCATCAGTCTGGCTTTTGGAAAGCAAGCTAACAAGCGCTTCCCCCTCCCCAAAATGATTCCTTTCGGTTGGTGTAAATCTGTTGGCGGTGGTGGACCTGAGGGGTGTTTGTATGGCAGGAGGAGGCGATCAGCTGGAGGCGGGCTGCTCCTGCGGCGCCGCGGCGTCCGCCACTGGCACGTTGTAGTGGCGGTCGTCCTCCGTCACCAGGCACACGGACGGCCAGTCGTCCTTGTGGTCGTCCGGGTAGAACGTCACGAACTCCTCCGTCTCTGCTTTGTACAGTCTGTAAACTTGGATGGTGCACTGCAAGGCGTAGCCCAGCAGGAACATCTCCACCTGCAGGGGGGAGGGGGGGACGACAGCGGCGTGTTTACAGAGGCAGGGCTGTATTTGTGGGATTTGGCAATAATAGATCTGATCAAAACAGTGAAAATAACAATTGCATTCCGCGCAGCTGCTCAGGCCGACGGCGCTGAGGCGCGGCGCCTCCCAAACACGGCAAGCGGCGGCATGTCTCCCCGTTCATCAATTCAACGGCGGCACGCCCCAGTGGAGACGCCGGCGGCGGAGTTCGCGGGGCGCCCTCACCTGCTCCAGCCCGGCGCTCAGGCCCACGTGGCTGAGGTGGTTGGCGAGGAAGGCGTGCGGGCAGTCGGACGAGTCGCGCGCGAACAGCAGCCAGCAGAAGAGCGGCACGTCGTCCCCGGCCTGCATGCGGCCGTGCAGCTCCACCGCCCGGGACAGCATCAGCAGCTTCAGCGCCTCCAGCAGCCCCAGCTCCTCCTCGCCGCCGCGGAACACCCGCTCGCACAGCTGCTGGCGCTCCGACGCCGAGGCGCAGTCCACCGCCGCGCGCCACTGCAGGCAGAACAAACACATCGCACACATTATTATCATCATCCGCAGGAAATTAAACGGCTGGACAAACCGTTCCTGATTACAGCCTCAAAATGTAATATTAAAAGTTAAACATCATTAGCGGCGACGTGAGCGAGATTCTATTTACTTTTCATAATACTTTAATGAAGGCTTGCTTAATGATGGGAAGATATCATTTGGCGGCTGATGAGAGGCTACATCCATCAAACTCCTCTCTGTGGTAAACTCAAACAATTAGCAGCAAACAGGAGTTTACAAGCAGAAATGCTGAGAGTTCTTTTTACTTGGTAAATCATGTCAATATTCTGTAAGTTTATATTTAAAGGTGCTCTGATGCCAGGTTGGACACAGCGGTTTAGATATATATTAATGGGATTAACGTGTGCTCAGGTTCGGAGCTCTGGGCTGCTTATTTAGAGTGAATCACGCGACATAAATAGAGGCGCTACGTTCCATTTCATTCACCGGAGCAGCTGCAGGGCTGACTGACGCTGAGAAAACTTCACATGTTGTCTAAATGTTTATACTGAGGAGTCACGCGGCCGCAGACATGTTCACAATGAGACTCGGGATCCGGAAACATCCTGGATTTCTCTGATCTGAGGCCAGTTGAGTCACTTTGAACTTCTCATTCACTTCATAAAACGCCGCTGTGCAAAACAGATCCACAGTCACATCCGTGCATAGAAACTGAGAAACGCGGCTTTCGCGGGACACTTTCTCTGCAGCAGAACATGCCACCACAGTTTTCGCGACCACAGTTTTCACAAACAGAGAGAAACCTCCTCTTTCTGCGCGGCACGCAGCTCCGTCTCATAAAGCAACGGACCGGCTTTCAGAAAGTGTGTGTAGTAAACAGAATTCCTCCACCGACTATAAATCCTGCTGCGGAGTTGAAGTACTTTCTTTGAGGTTGAGGGTCCCTTCACATTTTTTGCAGAGCAATGCCAGCTTGTTTTAATGATGCACTTGGGGGGGTGAAAACGAAAAAAAGAGACTTGAGGGGAAACAACCACTCTTTAACATATGGTAGCAATCGTGTCTGAAAGCTCTGTGGATGGATATCAATACCCTCAGTGTCCACAGCTGGCATAAAAATAGCGCCGTGGTTTTACCCTGCGCTCTGTTAAGAACAGACTTTCTGTGTGTGTGTGTGTGTGTGTGTGTGTGTGTGTGTGTGTGTGTGTGTGTGTGTGTGTGTGTGTGTGTGTGAGTTTCACCTTGTTCTGCAGAAGCTCCAAGTAGCCTCCGAGCTGCTGGGTGGCATCTCCTGCCCCGTCGCCCTGCAGACACTCTCCAGGAAACGTCCACTGACTTATCAGGCCTTCCTGAGCCGCCAGCTGCTGCGGCAGCTGGAAACGCAAAGAAGCAACAGGAGATTAGAGACAATCAGAGGGGATGCACTACTGACGGAAGATTAGTCTTTTCTGGAGGGAATATCCATTCTGCTTTCATATATGACTGATATGTTTTGCTGTTTATGTCGGCGCCCTCCTGTGTTTTCACCACGGTTTAAATGATCTTTGGCGAGCGCTTCCTCAGAGTCAGACTGTCTCCACATCAGACGGTGTTCAAAGCCTTGATTTACGTAAACAGTCGCCACATTATGAGTCTTTTCTTTTTATTCCTCCTCTGATTATACAGTTCAGACCGCTCATCTGTGACTGGACAATCCTGAAAGCCATCAGAACGACGAGTATAAAGACAAATGAGAAGTAAACATGTTGACTGAGTGAATGAGTGAAATCTCAGAAGATCGTCGTACTGTGGCTGAAAACTTAACGAGACCTCGCCTTTCCACAGTCTTCTCAGGGCTGTAAAACGTACCGTCTATGGAGCGACATGACCTGCAGCCAAAGACCATAAGACTTCTGAGAGCTGTGCTGCATTAGCCTCTTGCTCTGGTTATTTATGACGCGCACAGATGTTTCTCCTCCGACATCAAGTCATCAGAAAACCAGGGGAAGATCAGTGTGTGTTCATTTAACTGTATGTTGGTGTGCGTCTCTTTCCGGAAATGGACATGACTTTGCATTTTTTGAGGTAAATCGTGATTAAATTTAATGTTCAACAAGTCCTACAATTGACAGGCCTTTTAAAAAACCCAGTCATGTCACTTTAAATACTATTACATAAACCTAATATTTACCAGATGAAAGAAGAATGAATAAAGAACAGATGTTTGTATTTGTTTTTCTGGAAAACTTTTGAAACAATAATAATAATTTAAAGTTTTTTAAAATCCGAAACACGTGTGAGATCCTGGACGAGCAGACTTTACCACACTGTTCCAACTCTCAACCCTCCTGCTGTCACTGCATTTTTCAGTTTAGAGCTTTTTCACCAAAACCAGCACAATTAAAAACAAACACTTTTACAAGCGAAGCTAAAGCTCGGCTCGTTCTCATGGCTACTGCTTCTGCTGCGGGTTTCACAGCGGAGGACTCTCCACACACACTCGTCTGTCAGAGTCGTCTGTTACACAAGCGACCAGATGCGAGTGTCAAGGTCTGTACACAGACTTCTGAGGGGAGGTCAGAAAGACCGCCAGCTTCATCTTTCTTTTGAGGAAATATTTTAATAGTGGTGCTTCCTGTTTCTCATACACTCTCAGGCCGGTCGAGATGAGTGCAAGAGGAAGTGCAGATGACAAGCTTCTAATAAATCAGAAATAACAGTCTGAGTCTCGAGCAGTGTGTATCACGGTGTCAAACCGCGCGTCGCTGCAGACGTACCGAGGTGAAGCTGTGGTCCTGCAGCCAGGCAGGCAGATGTGTGCTGTGAGACAACACCTGGAACAGCGTGGCTCTGAGGGCACAGTAGTTGTCGCCCCTCACTCTCCTCACGCCGCCGAACCTCTGGGACATCTCCTTATAACCCTGCAGCGGCACACACACACACACACACACACACACACACACACACACACACACGCCACAGGAAGCCTCTTATTAGCCACGAAGCGGCTTTAATGGGAGACGTTTCTTCCCAGGAGCTGCAGGGACCCACCTTCTTAATGAGAGCACTTTTGGCGGTGTTTCCTTTCCACTCCCGCTCGCTGTACAGCAGAGTGTCCACCGCCGGGGACAAGCTGCATCTGTCCTCCACCTTTAAAACTGAGCGAGCCAGAGGAGAGAAGTGATATGACGGAGCGAACAAAAGAGCCGCTGTCTAACATTTAGCGCTGCGGACAGAGGAGGCGGTTGTTGAAAATCTGCGATGCGAGTTAATTACACAGAGGAGAAAGATGTACTGACGCGGAGTCTCCGAGCTGGGCGGGTGTCCTGCTTCATGACTCTGGGATGCAGACAGATCCTCGGCTGCTCTGTAGAGATCCTCCTCACTGAGGGAGACACACACACACACACACACACACACACACACACAGCTCATCAGGACAGCGCTTCATGCACAGAGCTGGCCAAAAACAGATGTTTCTCATCAATAAACCCTTGCGAATGTGAATGTTGTCAAACTTACACAAAATGTATAATAATTTAAAATATTTGAATCGTGATGTATTATGGGTCACTTTTGAGCCACACCTCTCTTCACACACCTGTTCCCCAGACTGTCCTCCTTCTGGCCGGCAGGTACGACGGCAGCGGTGTCGTCCGCAGTGCCGTTCGCCGCCGGCTGCTCTCCGTTTCCACTCGGCTCCGGGCTCTCGGCCTCCTCCGGAGTTTGGGCCTCGGTGGAAGCGCTCTCTGGATCTTCCTGCTCCTTCACCTCACCGTCTTCCTTCACTTTTGGAACGTCTTCAGCTTTGTCCTGCGGCTCCAGCATCACTTCCTCCTCTGAGGTCTCTTTCAAACTCGTTGCACAATGGAGCTCCGACTCTGCAGCCGCATCGGAGTTAAGGCTGTAGACAGAGAAACATGCGAGTTCACTCCTCATGTATCAAAAGTCACATTTCATATGATGAAATGAGCGTTTAGTCCAGCAAATGTTGCAACACAGAGGAAGATAAGAAGCTAGATTCATTTTCTCAGGATACTCAGCAGAGGTAACTCTGCCCCCTAGTGGCCGCAGTGGAACTACCCACTCACAAGGACATAAACAAGTGTGTGTGTGTGTGTGCGCGCGTGTGTTTTGAAATCAAAAACCTTGAACCCTCTGACCTCTGGCTGGCGTCGGCTGGAGCGTCGGTCTCTGGCACCTGGACCGAGTCCTGGTTCGTATCGCCGAGGCCCTCGGGCTCCGATCCAGGAGGAGAGGGACAGACATGGAGGCTCTCTGTGTCTTCAGGAGGAGCCGAGGAGACGCCGAGATCCACGTCCTCCGTCTCAGCGCTGAACGGAGATCGAGGACAAAGATGGAAAGTTACAAAGCATCCGAGTATCAACATATTTATCTCATTTATGTCGGTCATTTTATTTATTTAGAATAAAATGATAAAGTTTCTATACTCATACCAAGAGTTTCAAAGCAAAACATTTTAATTGAGATCAATTCACCCTGTGGTTATTAAAGTAGGAAAAACCTCTTTGAAAAATTCTTATATTTTGAGATACTGTGCTTTTAATTTTATGACTTATAAACTGAATCAAAACAAAAGGCTGGAAATGTTTCAGATTAAGTGTAATCAAATGAAAACTGTTGAAAATAAGTGTAATTTGTCAATGTATTCATTTTTCTGAATCTCACCCGTGGATGTTAGCGGCGTTTCGTAATATCAAATGTCCAAATACATTTTGGATTAATGATTGAAGGAACTGTAAACTTAGGACTGCAAATAAAATAATTACACAAAAGTTGAACTCTTCCCTGCAAATGTTCTCTCCTCTGAGTGTGGAAAAGATTCCACGACTGTAATTCTGCTGGCAATACTAAATAGACAGATACTGAACATTCTAGAAAAGGAAAATGTAATAACTCATATCGAATGTACGCTTTGGTGAAAGAGAATCTGCCACAGGGTTGGCATTTTGAGTGAATCATTTCCTGTTAAAGACATGAGAATATTCCATACAGACCAATTAAACAAGACAAATCTATAAAAGAGCCTGAAATAATAACATGGCTCCAGTAGGTAAATAGGCCTTGGTTTATCACACAGAATAAATCAGTGTATGCAGTAGATATGAGGTTGATGCTTCTTGGAGTGACTCAGCACACCATCTCGTGGAGAATGTGTGTATTACAACAATGAATGGGCTGAGGAAAGTCACACTTCCTTCAACACATCACTGAAGTGCCATGGAGAGGACGTGACTGTGGTTACATGTAGTTGAAAAAAAATAGATAAATGTAGTAAAGTTCTGCCTGCCTGTAAATCTTTTAAAACTGCTCTTATAGTTTACAAAATTGATTAACAATTCGATTCATGGTGCCAAAGGCATACTGAAACTCATCTGAAAAGTCATTCTGACCATAAAAACCTGGAACTGTTTGATCAAAATAAAACGAATAAAGCACAAAACACATTTATTCTGCAACGGTAACTCACAAGGTCAAAGGCTGAGCCTTCTGGCTGGCTGCAGGGATGTGGACGGGCTGACTGGCTGCAGCAGGAGGAGTCTCCACCAACTCCTCATTACTCTCAGTTAAAACTTCCGTCGACTCGGCTGCAGCGTCGGGCGCAGGGAGAGCGGAGCGTGGCTCTTCCTGATCGCCATCGTCATGAGGAGCGCTCGCTGCCGTGTGCTCTGCTGTGGGGGTTTCAGTTTGGGGGGGATCTTCCTGGCGAGCCGCATCTTCTGTCAGTGAGGCACCGTCTGGGATTTTTCCCTGCGCCGAAGATGAGTCTTCTTCCTTCACTTCTGCATTTGATGCTACGACTTCCCTCTCGGCTGTGGCATTTTCTTCTGGCTGAGAGTTTAAAGTGCACTGCGGAGGTTCAGCTTTCCCACTGTGGGGCTCGGCAGGAGTTACCTTCATGTCTTTGTCTTGTGCTCTGGTGCCGTTTTCTTTGAGTTTGGCTGCTTGTTGGGGAGAAGGCGCCGCTGTCTGGACACTCTCCGTCTGCACGGGTCCATTTTCCTGAGTGTTGCTGAGTTCAGTCAATCCATTTTCGGGCTTCGCCGGTACAGGTTTGACCTGCTCGTCGGGACTTTTTCTACATGACATAACACAACAAGCCAGAGAGACGTCAAAAACACAACCGAAACCAAAACTCCAACTCAGCCAATTTGAGACGTTACTGCCGCCACTGCCAAGACGCTGCCATGAGAAGCTCCACAAATCTCTCTACACTGAAGGCAGAAATGAAACTTCACTCCAAAACATTCATGTTCATCGCTCTGAATAACTCATCAGTGTTTTACCGATAAATTCCCTGTCCTGCAAACCTCAAAAGACCTTTGGAAATCCCCTGGCCTGTCTCCTCAGCCAGTTGATCACACTGAGCATCCTACTCAAACCACAGGGGGGAAAACAAATCGTTTTCTACTTAAATCTAGTCCAGGGCTTTCAAGGGTATTTTCCTGATCAAACACACAGACTTTGTTTGTTTGTAGGCAGAAAACGATAAAGGTTCTGATTATGAAATCTCTCAGAGACCATTTTCTGAAACTGATATAATCTGCAATCTGATTTTTCAACCCAATGCTGCACAGGGACACAACAAACAGGGGATGGTTTGTTAAAACTTCAATATATTTAATTTCCCTCAGGTCTTAAAGAAGGTTCTGTCCTGCCATGAATGATCAGATTGTCTCACAATAGTAAAGCCTGCAGGAATGAATCGAAGTCCAGACAGACAGTGTGGTGTGAGCAGTATATTTAACCGAGCATGAACGGCAGACATTCAAATCGTGTGTCTGCACACAGCCTTTGTGTCAAATCTGAATCAGAGACAGCAAATATAGTCAGAATTTGGTGGGGAAACAAAAGTGTCACAACTCCAAATGCTGAAGAGCTCAACAACTTCCCCCTTTTTTGTAACATCTGGTCCTGGTGAAGACTCTACAGACACACAAAGCTCAAATCACTGATGTCCTTTACATGCTCACAGTTCAATCTTCTCCCATCCACCTCACCTTAAGTCATCGTCTCCTTCAGGACCGCAGGTGCCCGCCACGACTGCTTCTCCCGCACACGCAGTGACCTTTGAGTCATCTTTCAGCAGACCGCTTCGCTCCTCCGCACTGCCACAGGGACTTTCAGTGCGACAGCAACAGTTCCCCATCTGCTCGCTCCCTCTTGGCGGGAGGTCGGACAGGTCGTAGCCTGAACAGCCCAAAAGTCTAGCGGGAGCGACCTGATGAGTCGCTGGAGCGTGAAGACTTCAGGAGTCCATGTTGAAGAGGGTCAAGCTGCTGATAGAGCAAAGCAATAAATGGTGTTACCACAGATTTAATATGTTAAGATTTCCAACAAAAAAAACCTTATGTTGCATGAGATGGATTCAAAACATTATGAAGTTATCACAGCTTTAAAATGAAATATATCAACCTGTATGAGAGCATAATACTCTATAAGACAAGCCATCTCTGAAATGAGTCCGAAGTGGTTTATTTTAAATGGGGTCCCACCTGGGTTTCCAATTTAATCTGTAACTTATAATCTCATTGTGTGTTCTCCCCCCATATTAAGAAAGGGAGATAAATTAAAACTTAAAAATCGAATTAACTTCAGACCTGCACATCTTCAGGCTGCACAGCTGTCACTTTAATAATACTGGAGCTACAAAACAAGAAGCACATGTACAGTATGCTTTTACAGAGGAAACCGTAAAGAAGAAGTGAGCTGAGGTACTTTTCAGGCAGAGGGAAAGACAAAACTGGCACGAGCACAATGGTGTGTCACTTGGCAGCTGTCTCCACATTTGGTTTGAAAGTTGTATGACAGTTAAAGAATGTCTGACTCTGGGTCATAAAGGTCAAACTCCAATCTACAATTACACTTAATAAGAAACAATGTCTATCGTTGTGAATTAAAACATGCTATTCGGAACACCCTCTGAATGAAAAGGTGAGCAAAAAAAAAAAAAAACAACAAGAAATTGCCAGGTGACATAAATGGATGATAAAGATCATACGCTGACAGTTGGGATACCACTGCAGATCGTATGATGTTGACACAGTGGGAGACACTGTATTAGCTTAAACATGATGTAAAAATAGAGCTAACGTTCCTGTTTTATCACAGCGTGTGAACCAGCACTGAAATGTACAGCTTATACCCTTTTGTTTATGTCACTATCTCACAGGGAAAACACGTTATTGGTGTTAAAACAGCTATACATGCCTGATAAAAGCTGCAGTGGAGTGAGACTCTCTTCTCTTTCGGTCCCTCGTCTTCCTCCCTGAGCTAACGAGCTAGCTGCGGTGAACTTACAGCAGAAACATGCCCAACCGGAGAGTGACCGCCACCGCCGCTGCCGCCGCCGCCGCCACCGCCGTTGTGTCTCCTTCTCACCTACGACAGCTGCGTTATCGTTTAAAGCGGCCCATTGCAGCTGCAGGGCGGCGCGTTTAGGGTGTCTGATGCGGAATGTCGGTACGGAGCCGTGAGCATTAGCATTAGCGTTTAGCATTAGCATTAGCCGTAGCGGTGGGTCATGGTCCCAGGCAGCGCATGACGTCATACCCGGGAGCGCTGCTGCGTTCAGGAACACCTCGGATATCAGAATGTCACAGCAAACGATTTCACTCACTCACACACACACACACACACATATGTAGGGCCCGTCTTTAACCCGGTCAGCCCCTTTATGATCTCTTTTTCAAGGGAAGCGAGACCAAGGCAGCAGCTTAAAACGTTGTTTTGAGTATTAGAAAAGAGAGTGCAGAGGTCACATAAAATGCAAATCAGATGAGATAAAATAAATCAGAGTAATAAAGTTATAGTTGCATAATGGAGCTATCATGTAAAGCAATGGCAAGAATGATACAGATTCCAGTTTGTCAACAATGTTTTAAAATGTTCCCAGCAAGACTAATTCCTTCGGGTTCAAAGTTTTCTGTAGTGAATTGCAGGCAGTGGCTGCAGAGTAGCTACATAAAAGAGTGCTTGCTGAATTCAGTGTCAACTTTAGGGACCTTTAAGCAATAGTAACAGCACAGCTTTAGTCAATTTGTAAATAAAGCCTTGTCAAACATGATTATGTTTTCCTTTCCATGATTTAGTCTTAAACTTGAATTTCACACCTTGAGTTTTGGATCATATATTAAATAAATTTAGGTTTAGGTGAAAGTAATTCTTGTAGAGAAAAAAATGTTAGAGCAGAAAACTAATTCAAATGGAAAGTTGTGTCTTTTCAAAAGATTTAAAAAGCTGTGACTGCTGAAAAAGAGGTGGCGTTATGGTCTTTCATTTAAGCCAACAATGCAAATCTGTTGTCTGTTATATGTTTATTAAAAAAAAACTCAGACAAACCAAACCAAAAATAAGAATTCAAATTTATATTTTACATTATATACATCATTTGTGTGTAAAAAAAAACACTCTCACAAAACCCTGTTTTGCCTCGGGCTTAAAGCATCCCAGCTGAGCTTTGAACCTGCTGTGACCTTTCACAGCCTTTTTATCTCCTCTATGTGAGCGATCAGCTCCTGTGGCAGTCCCAGATTCAACACCACATCCACGCAACGCTGCAGAAGGTGGTTTAGATCTTCCTCCACGCTGGATGAGCAGTCGGTGGACCGTGAACCCAACTCCATTTTTTCTGCTGTCCTGCAACAGTCCGACTCTTTGCATGCTCCCTCCGCACAGCCGCTCGGCTCCACCTCCAAGTCCTCCATGCTCTCAGAGACATCACTCACACTGGGAGGAGGATTCTCTAGAGCCCTCTTGATGCCGTCCATGATCTGGTCTTCATGCTTTACAACTTGCTGCAGGAGGTCAGTCACAGCGGCTGGGACAGGGCTTTCAGGATGCTGGATCTGACACCAGCAGCTTATAGCACTGAAACACAAACAAAGAGGTGGCAGTGTCACACACAATGGCACAGAGAAGAGACTGGGAGCAGGAACAGGCTGCACAGAAAGGAATCCAGCACAAAGGATACTCATGATGTTTCTGTATGAGAAAGGGGCTCAAAACTTTACAGAATTTGATGGGATTTTTTCAGAGTTCACGGATCACATCTGAATGCCTTATGTTAGGATGAGTGCCAGATCTTAATAAGAAATATTCTCTTTTTTACATTTGATTCTCTGTAAAGTCCCAGGCTGTAGTGCACGTAAATCGCAGGAGATCTACAAACAAGCTCACATCCGCACAGTTTTGAAAACCAGCCAGGTGATGTAGCTTTACCTGACCATCCCCTTGAGTCGGCCCACAGCCGCAGTCTGCGCCGCTCCTTCCCTGAAGCCCTGGTCGAACCCGGCCTGAAGCGAAGCCTCCTCCCCGGCATCCACCCCGTCCACATAGCCGTCCTGTTCACCCAGGAGGACAGAGGGGAGCTCACTGACAGGCCACAGTGACATTACAGAGGGAGCAGACCGGCAGAAAACAGATGCATTAAACTTTACCTTGACTCGTTTCTTCATGTTGGACATCCATTCTTTACTCTGGAGACTCAGCTCGTCCCCACTCTCGTCAAAAACATCTTCTCCATTAAAGGACGCGGCTTTAACCCACGACATGGCGAGTTAAATACAGTTAAGAACGGATTTTAAGAGTAAAAGAGCAATGTTTGACCCCACATGGGACACGCATGAGTCTGGATGAACAGGAGACAAACTGCAGCCTCAGCATGCGAGCAATCCCGTGACGTCATCGCCGCGCGACCTACAGAGGACTTCCGGATACAAAATAAACATAACAGGCGCTCAATTTTAAATCAAACACATTTAAAAATTCACTCCTAATCGTCATTTTTAAGATGCGAGGCAGTCTGGAAAATTATAATGTCAGATATGGATATATTTTTTTTAAAAAAACGTTACATTTAAATCACGTCTTCAAAAGCCAAAATGATGGATATGATTATAATTTATTAAGGGGGGAACTTTTGAAACCTGTTTTATGATTTAATTCCTCACTGTCAATTCATTGTCCATACTGCTTTGCTGTGCAGATTAAAATACACATAGCTATACAAGTGTCAGGAGGAGACATACATTTGCTGTGATTTTCAACTACAAACAGAAATATCTTCACTTTCATCAGTTATTTACTCTGAAATCACAACAAAGAAATACAAATGCAGACGTGGAAAAGGGAGTTTAAAAAAACGAAACTAAAATTTAACAAACATTTCAGAAAGAATTAACACTGGAACAGTTCACTATCATCCTCTCATTATACAACAGCTTGATCCAACTCAGGTATTAAAGGTGATGAAACATCCTGAGTCGACTGTAGGTGAAAGTAAATTCACAACCACACATACATATTTTTAATTTTTTTGGATGATTGGAGCACACTGGAGAATACTGAACAAAGTTACATGACAGAGAACATCTGGTGCTGGTACAGAAATACACACGTGGACAAAATTGTTGGTACCGTTTGTTTAAGGAAAGAAAAATCCACAGTGGTCAGAGAGATAACTTGAATCTGCTGAAAGTAATAATAAAAAAATTCTATGAAATTTAACTAATGAAAGTCAGACATTGCTTTTCAATCATGCTTCAACATAAATATGAAAAAAAAAAAAAATTGAACTCAAGAAACAGGCCTGGACAAAATGATGTCATGAATATCACTTAATGATTGGTTACAGAAAAAAAAAAAACAAAAAAAAAAAACAAAAAATATCTCCACGCCGGATTTCCGGCACTGTGTCGAAGGTCTTCAAGCCCTGTCCCTCTGCCAGTTTTTTTAGTTTTGTCTCTTCAGTTTGTCTGGTTGCTTTGGCTGATCAGTTCTATCAACTGCCCTGTTTTTATCTGTCATCCCAAGATGGGATTTCAGGATCGTTTAAAGAACCTAACGATCCTCCTCCAAAATGTTTCCTTCTTTGAAGCCTTCAGCTTTCATCTCCTCCATCTTCCTCTTGTGCTCCGTCATGCTGGATTCCAGCTCCTCCTTCATGGTGCAGTTTATGTGAAGGAGTGTGGACATGTCCTGGGTCCACCTGGATCAGTCTTCCTCCAGCTCCTCCCTCATCTTCTCCATGGTCTCATCAAGCTGGAAACAGCGTCTTTGTGTTCCTCAAGGACACGGGGCTTCTCCTTCTCAAATGTGCCAAAACAGAAAGCGTTTTATTCAGACAGTTTCACATGAATGAGTAGGTATCATCCATCCATCCATCTTCTAAAATTTTAAAATACACACAACAATGCCTTAAAACTCCAAATCAAGTTTAAAATAAAAAAAAAACTAGTGCTGTCAGTTTTAATCGCATTGATCGCAATTTAATCGCATTGATCGCAATTAATCGTGATTAATTCATGGAGAACTGTCAACAATTAACTTTTTTAAAGTTGAGATTAATTGCAATGAAGAATCTAATCCTCATAAATTAGTCCCAGTGTCAGGAAAAAACACTATTATCCTCTAGTTCTTTTCTTTGACCCAATTGGCAGACCTCAATGGATTAATTGCGATTAAAATTGACAGAGCTAAAAAAAACACAAAATAAAACAAAGGGAAATATAATTGTCGACTGATCAAGATATATTTAAAGTTGCTTTTTTTAAAATGCGGGATGGAAAGTGCCCTGGGAATAACTGAAATCGATATGTTCTAGGTGAATTTCAACAGAATTTGTTATGGTTGTGTTTAATGATAGGATCACTATCTATGGTGAGTTTGCAGAGTTTCCTTGAATGTGATTTTTCAGTTGACTCATGACCATTAAAGGAATACTCCGAAGATTTTGGACCCACGCCCTATCCCGATCATTTACACAGTGAAATAAGCTCATAAATACCTTTATTGTGTCTGTGCATCCAGTGGCTGTCTCCCAGCTGTTAGCATCGTAGTTAGCTTAGCTCCACTGCAGGAGGTGAAGAGGAGACAGAGCCAGACTGATGAAAGTGGACAAAATACTCCTTCCAGGGGACGGCGTATTAGCACTTGAAGTAAATCCGAATGGTTATAAAACATTTTAAAAGACGTGTTTTCTTTTCAATCTGTTAAAATAACGTTTTGATACACACAGACCTGCACATGCGCAGTGCTCCACGGAAGGATATATCGGCGCACAGCAGTAGAAGCCATAGACTCAGCCGCTGTGTGCCGGTATATCCTTCTGCGGAGCACTGTGCTGGTGCAGATCTGTGTGCATCAAAATATTATTTTAACGGATTGAAAAGGTAACAATCTTTTAAAATGTTTTATAACCATTCGGATTTACTTCACGTGCCAATACACCATCCCCTGGACCACTGGAAGGAGTATTTTGTCCATTTTCGTCAGTCTGGCTCTGTCTCCTCTTCACCTCCTGCAGTTGAGCTAAGCTAACTACGATGCTAACAGCTGGGAGACAGCCACTGGACGCACAGACACAATAAAGCTTTTTATGAGTTTATCTCACTGTGTAAATGATCGGGATAGGGCGTGGTTCCAAAATCTTCGGAGTATTCTTTTAAGATTCCTCTGTAACCAAGGAGGCAGCGGGAAAAAACTATGAACAGCAAAGCTTCTGAATGAAACCAAAAACGTCAGCAAGTGAACCTGCAGAGAGACCAGAAGGTAGACTTATTACAAACAGCAGCAATCAATAGGGGATAGATTCCAACACAATGGACACATTAAGGTATAAAAGAAGGGAAACAGATTAGACTGTATAATCTGATGCTATTTGACAATTTGAGAGGGACTTTTATCAAGATGCAACAGACTCAACTAAACATGCAGTTTTCCAGAACAATACCTGTGGCTCTGAAAAGAAGAAATGGGCTTCGTGCTTCACTCAAGCTGTGCCAGTCCGCTGCTCAGCAGAGGAAGGTGGACCAGCTCTCCTTCATTGTTGTACAGCAGAACCGTGAGCCGGGGCCTTGTCATCTCGTGCCTCGGACAGAAGAAAAGATGCGTCATCATAAATATCCATCCATTCAAGGACTGATTCTTGTGCTAAAAGACTTTATTCTTCTCTCTCTACATCACACTTTGTGGTCGAAATAATTTTACAAAAGATACTTTACAACAAAAACTTTCCCTCTTTGGTCAAATGCCTCGCTTTAACTACTAAAACTGGTTATTTCCTCATTAAATAGGCCTCTGTGTGTGGAAATGTACTGCAGTTACACTGTTTGCTGATTTGAATTTAGCCCAATGTCAAATTAATGTCAGATGGAATGTTTTCGGAAGTGGACATTCTTATAATTTAAACATAAGTCTTTTGTGTCATCAGTGTTTATTCAGTTGATTTTTTAAGGGGAAAACAGCACAATCAGATTGCAAAATTTGCTAATAAAACTTGATCACATGAAGATTGAAAAGGAGAGTGGACTGTATGTATAACTTTCCAGTGGGGAAAGAAGTGGAAATATTTTCTGTTATTTTGATGAGAAGATGCATATTTGTGTTTGACTATTTTTCGTTATTTTTTCACACGTGGGTGTGGTTAATGCGTGTGGGAGGGATGTATATAAGCTTGCCGTAAGGGGGCGTGGTTTGGTGGTGCGTTCATTGTTCATGTCAAGAGTACGTGTGATTCCTGTATGCCTATGTGACAAATAAACGCGTTGATCCGCGAGTTGCATCCACCGTGCATTCTTGGCAGCCCTTCCAGAGGGCAGATCGCTAATTACAGAAGGCAGTTAGTCGAAATCTGGACACTGTATGATGTTGGTGGAGAGTTCAAATCGCTGGCAGAGTCTAGTCAGGACTTAATTTTAATAGAGGGTTTTCGACCCGGAAGTCGCCATCTTGGAGGTACTCCGTATCACAACAAAGCACGAGTCCTAAGGACGATCCAGAGCGTTATCAAGAAAATGATAAATTATTGCCGTGTCTTTGGTTGTACCAATAGGTCAGACCGAGAAAAACATTTGGAATTCTATAGACTTCCAAAAGTTATAAAAAACCAGGGTGAGCAATGGCAAAAGCTATCAGAGGAACGGAGGTGCAAAGATCTACGAGGGAAACATCTGGACAACATCTGAATTTGTTCGGCACATTTCTTGTCAGGTAAGTAAAACAGTGCAACAGTTTAACCCAACACTAGCAGCTCATTTATTGGGTTACCAAAATAACCCAAACTAACCCACTTTTTAGAGTGTAGTATGCTTTGTCTAGTAAGGCTGATGTAAAAAAAAAATCCCTCATCTTGAAATGTCCTCATTGAATAAACATAAAGTTTATGTAAAAGGTCGTGTGACCTTTCAGCACCCCAGGAGGGTCCCACACTACATGATGGAGCCACTGACATTGAGGTCAGCAGACATATCTCTGTTTGAAATTAGCTTTTGACAAAGCTCTCTGGAGATTATTTTAAAAGTTAACATGAATTCAGAAAGATCCAGCATCATGTTGTCTGAGTGCATTAATAAACACATGATGATAATTCTCTCCAGAAGAAAAGAGTTGGCGTGAGTGTGTGACACATTTTAAAAATATCTGAATGATTTCATTTATTTGCAGCTGATAAAATAACTTTTTGAGTCACTGCCTCCAGTCATGTCTCGTCTCCTCCCTCTGTCAGTTTTTTTTAGTTTTGTCTCTTCAGTTTGTCTGGTTGCTTTGGCTGATCAGTATTAACAACTGCCCTGTTTTTATCTGTCATCCCAAGATGGGATTTCAGGATCGTTTAAAGAACCTAACGGTCCTCCTCCAAAATGTCTCCTTCTTTGAAGCCTTCAGCTTTCATCTCCTCCATCTCCCTCTTGTGCTCCGTCATGCTGGATTCCAGCTCCTCCTTCATGGTGCAGTTTATGTGAAGGAGTGTGGACATCTCTTCCTCCAGCTCCTCCCTCATCTTCTCCATGGTCTCATCAAGCCGGAAACAGTGTCTCTGTGTTCCTCCAGGACACGGGAGTTCTCCTTCTAAAACGTGCTAAAACGGAAAGCATTTTATTCAGACAGTTTCTCATGAATGAGTCGGTATCATCCATCCATCTATCCATCTAAAATGTTAAAATACACACAGTAATGCCTTAAAACTCCAAATCAAGTTTAAAATAAAGAAAAACACTAAATAAAACAAAGGGAAATATAATTGTAGACTGATCAAGATATAATATTTAAAGTTTCTTTTTTAAATGCGGGACGGAAAGTGCCCCGAGAATAATTGAAATTGAGTAGGAACTATTTTTTTTTAACACATTGGCATAAAGTAATATGCACTTCGAGAGGATGTTTGAAAAAAAAAACATTTAAATAGTCTCTCAATAGTCTCAGATATATTTGTATTGACTGTATGCACTGCAAAATGAAAGCAAGGTGCGAATATAGGACCCATTATTTGCCAGATAAAATTAAAATCCTTCATTTGTCTCAGAATGGGGGATTTACATTGTGTGCAGCAGCAAGTGGGCAGTGATAAGAGTTGTCAAATAATATGAGCAATAATACACAATATTAAAAACAAGAACAGTAACAGTAATACAAAAACAGATAAAAAACTATGACTTTACATTCTTGAATAACAATATTGTTAGTTTATGGAAATGTTCCAGAAATGACGTTATTCCTGCACAGAATAAATGAATCAGTAATATTATATCACTTGTTTTAGGGCAGAAAGCTGTTTTGTTTTGTGGCGTTCACTGTTGAAGAAGCGACAGCGCCCCCTAGTGAGAACACACACCCAGACATTCACAGCAACAACCTGCAGAGGGCGCTCGAGCCTTACTGTAAAACTGTGTGAGCCACACTGGAGTCGTCATCATCATCATCATCATCATCATCATCATCCTCAGATTGAGCTGATCTGCTCTTGTATTCAGTCACATCGCTCTACTGTGTGTATTAACTTCCATAAACGTGCATAAATAATTGTTACATAAATACCAGTAATAAAATAATAAGATAACCGTTTTCTCCCTGAGCATGCTGACTTTTGTTTAAAAGGTTGAACTCAGATTTATATTTTAGCAGAAAAAATCCGCTGATTTAAATATTTGGGGATACATTAAACGATTCAATTCAGATGTTGTTTTGTGATGTGCCTTAATATTGTTACACTTTAAAAACGTGTTTTAGACAATGCACTGTTTTCAAGCTCGGGGTAAGACTTTCTTTTGAAGAAGTTACTAAAAGTTGCAAAAGCATAGGATGGTATAAAATACAGTTCTGAACAATGAGAGGAAAGAACAGGACATATCAAATTAAAAAAAAAAAACAGTATCAAATTTGAGTAAATGAGCAGCTTGTTATTTAGTGAAAATTCTTGTGCATACTACAATGATTGAAAAACGACACATAATGATATTTTGCTCACAACAACTGAAGCTTTGATCTGAAATTATTCTCATTAAGAAATAAGAGAAAACTAAATTCCTGCTAAACCTTTATCAGTCAGAATGTCTGTTCCTGTTTTTCCTCTTTTCCTCTGGACTCCACCGTCCATAGAAACGTTCGGTGCAGCTTCGACGCTCCAGATGTTGGAGTCTCTGTCCAGTGCAGCGTTTCAGCTTCCTGTTTAAGTTTTCAAACAAGAAAATGTCATCTGTCATGACAAACACATTATTCACTCATCAATAATGCATCTGACCTCCCTTTTTCTCACTGCTGAGGGGAGAGAGGGGGAAGAAGAGGGAGAGAGAGAGAGAGAGAAAAAAAAAAAGCTTTTTGTTTTATTTTCGCGTTTTCTCATCTTCCATGCCACGCTTTATGGAAAACACAGGAGAGCGTGGACAGCGGGTAAATGCCTTTCACCTTGGCGGAGTGCATTTGCAGCTGCCGGACAACAATGGCCTTGAGAATACCGGGAGGCCACGGCGGAGCTGTCTCTGTTCTGGAAATGGAGTCGGCCCGGAGGCCTCATTCGGCGGCAGCCACACCTTCGCTTGCCCCTCGCTCCAAGAGTCAAAACAACCAGCCGGGGCAATCACCTGACACATTTCCATCCAATTTCCACTGCAGAATGTGTTCATTTTCAGGCTAATGGCATGTCATTTTGCAGGAGCCTTTGGTCAAGAATTAATCCTGGAATCAAAACAGATTTTCCGGGGAGCAATCTTCCATCAAGTATTGATTTTTTTACACTCACGGAGCCTGTACTCCCTAATTTAACCTGACAGCCAGCAGCACAATGGACTGGGAGCACCTTGGCGTCTCACAGAGGGAGCTCTCCTCCTCCTCCTCCTCTCCACGAAGTGAAAGAGAGATTGGGAAGGAGGGAGAAAAAGGACTCCCAGATGAATAAAACAAAGAGCATTGCTTACAGAAAACAGAGAGATAAAGCTTCCGTCTCTCTGTTTTACCTCTAATTATGTTTTCGAGGATAGTGCAACTTGGGCAGGTGAGGCTGAGAGGGGAGAGGGGAGAGTGTTCTGGGGCCATCAGCTATCATTATGGGCCTGTTGACATCTCCCTGTCTTTGAGTGATTCTCATCTGTGATTTCCCCTGGCCATTTTCTGCAGATGCACGGAGAGGGGTTTCATCATGGCCCCATAAAAAGGGCCCAAAGTGTCCGCGCAGGCCCTCACTAATAAGAAAGCAAAGATGTGTCCGACTGTGTCACTCCTCTCCCATCCATATCTGCTCTCTTGATGCCTTCAGATATGCAATCATTCTCTTTCCGCTCCCTCTCCTCCTCTTCTCTCGCTCCCTCCGTATGTGCGGTAAGTATACTATACCGTAGGTAGAGGTCAGCGGGATGAGAGGATGATGGAGGGCAGGGCCGGTTATTTTCCTCGAGCTCTTAAAGCTACGATGACCCATGTGCAGGGAAGTTGCACTTTGCCAAAGGGTTTTTTTCTTTTTTTTTTTTTTTTTCTTTTTTCATGCACTGGTTACAAACTACCTGACACAAGAGAAACTATTTCAGTTTTCATCTGCAGCTCTTAACTTGTAATCAAACATTTTGGGCAAACATGATGAGTGTGTGTGTGTGTGTGTGTGTGTGTGTGTGTGTGTGTGTTTTTTCCCGAACACAGTCAACACTTGGTACCTCAGTTTGTGCACTCACGTGCAAACAGACCGTGAAAGTCGGTAGAAAAGCCCCTTAAATGGGTCTTCATTATGCTGATTCAGTGATTTAATCAGGTATACATAAATATCATTCGCATACAGTTTTCTCCCCAGATCTCCGGTGATGCAATCAGTAAAGTTTTATTTCTATGCCATTTAGAACATAAACACATCATCTTTATTTTACATTTAGAAAATTATACATAAAAAGTCAATAATTGTTTGAGGAAAACCATGGCAAAAGCAGGGTTTTTTTCTGCTGTGATTGGCATTTTAATATTGAAGGATCTCAAGCATATTTAAATAGGATAAATTACTTAATTAATTTTCTTGACAGGAAATCTGGATAAAAAGCAGGGGTACAGTGGAGGACTGGTCCATAAGTTAAAATTAGATCAGGTTCATATGAATATGAGATCCTGTTTCTGCTCTGGTCAGTCTGGACTTTCAGTGTTTTGTCGAATAATTTCTCAATGTCTAATTTTGAACTGAGATAAACTTGTCACACGACTTCACTTGGAGCTATTTGTAGATATTGAATGAGGCTGATAGTAGAGGAGAGAGCCGTTTCAGTGGCTTCAGTCCAGATGATTCTCCAAATGAAGCAGGAGGATATAAACGCGTTTTAGGCAGAAACGACAGCGTGGTCTCCAGGAACGGCAGAGGTGTTGAAGCAATGTGGGGAGAAAGATCAGACACTTAACAAAAATATGCAAAGAGTTTAACAAGTTTATTTGTAAATTAATTGACTGGTAGTTATATAAGTGGTTGGAAGTTTTACGCCCGGCGTTTTTGATGGCGGTCTTTCCGGACTGTGTTGGAGGCAGGCGCAGCAGCAGTTCGCCATACTTTTGGTGGAAAAGTCCTGAAAATGTCCCTGCCGCTCCGGAACAGAGACATCACAGGCTAAAGACATGCATTCAAAAACCCGGGCTGCTAGAAAGTTAAATGGACTATGGGCCGATGCAATCAGCTGCTCAAGTCAGACAGGTGTCTCTGTAAAGACCCGGGCTATTAACTCCTCTACCTGCAAATACCTCACGGTGTGTCACCGCTAATAACGCCGGGAAAAAGAGGCCGAAACAACGGTGAAAGCAAAGGGGATCATATGCATGGCCAACCCCGATTGCATGTGAGGATTGGTAATTGCCCCCCCAGAGGCATCTGGGTGTGCAGAGCAGCAAAGTGGGAGACGCCTGAGCAGCTCCGGCTTCGCAGTCGGTGTACCAACATCTCAACCCCGAGGAGGAAGTGAAAACAAGGAGGCGGGGGAGCGGGGGGGGGGGGCGAGAGGGAGATACAGACAGTTCATTTACCCAGAACATCAGCCCACCGCACATTGTCTGAAAGATAAGGGAAGTGAATGCTTCATGCCTGATGGAAAACAAAGGCAGCAATTTAAAAGCATCTGCATCCAACACGTGGCGACTCCCCCCCCACCCCCCCCACCCCCTCGCTGTGTCCTGACTGATATTGAAACATAATCCATTTGGAGCGCCGACATGTCATTATATTTCTACCCGGCCTCCTCCTCTCCATTCAGGACAATTTCAGGTGAACAGGAATGTTTTATTTCAACAAGTCAGACAGTCTTCACTTTGATTCAGCTCGGGAGAGAGGAGAGAGAGAGAGAGAGAGAGTGACGGAAGGGCACGCTGGAAAAAAAGAGAGAGTTTACTTTAATTCCTTCTTAAGGAGACCTCAGCTGCTCTCTGCCTCTGTAGGTGCAGAAAAGGAAAAAAAAAAAACAATGAATCACACAGATTCAGAGATCAAAACTCTTCTTTACTGTGCGACTGTCTTTACTACCAACATCAAGCAGCACAAAGGCTGGGGTGAGAATCCTCAAACTACTGTACACTCTGCTCTCAGATCTCCTCCAGAGGAGAAGAAAACAAGAAGAAAACGCAGGTTTTCTAAGAAACAGACTTTTTTCTTAAGGAGTTTGAGCTTCTATTTCTGACATTTCAGCGGTGCTTCAAAGCGCCGGGATGTTTGCAGTTATTGAAAACGGTTTAATAAACTTTGTTTACTTAAAGAAGGGGTCAAAACTAGTTTAGGAGAGATAAATCAAACACTTTCTATCATGAGCAAACAACTTTCATAATGCACGGTGGAAATACACCGTCAGATAGGAATCTTTTTTTGTGTGGAGTTTGGATGTTCTCTCTGATTCTGAATCTGAGGAACCTGGCTGGACGGAGTTTGCATGTTCTCCCTTAACGTGTGTGGACTTTCTTGACGTGTGTGTGTTTACTACGCGTAGTTTGCCGGATCAATCGCTTTCTGGGGTAAAGTTCAGATTGTGCACAAGTGAGAGCAAAAGCAGACTGATTGGAATCAGCCTCGCACGTGAGTCTGATTGATAAGAAGCCGAAACCCCGTCGAGTTCCTCTCCGCCGAGCTGCTCGAAAATCTGCGGCCCGCCGCCGCGGAGCAGAGAGCGAGGGAGGGAGGGGAAAAGTAAACTTTTATCAGCGGCAGAAGACAAACAGTTTGAGAAAACAGATATGGGTCAGGAGCTGCATCTGCACAATTACCGCCGTTAATGGCAGAAGCCGATGAAGATGGCGCGTCCGGAAAACAAAAGAATATCAAATAACGGCGCACACCTCAGCCATCACGGCTCAAACACGCAGCCGGCGCCTTGAAACGCGGAGAGGCAGGGCGGAGGGAGCTGAAAGGAAGACGAAAAAGCATCTTCAACATCAGTTTTCAGTCTAATGTTAATAATTTATGTCGTCTGTGCTTTTTATTATTATTATTTATTTATTTACTACTTTCTTTTCAGCAGCCTGCCGGTTTTTTTTTTTTTCTTCTTCTTTTTTTTCAAAGACATCACGGACAGGGAAGCCGGATCAAACTTTTGAGTTTAGTTTCAAAAGGCTTTCTCCTCGTTTATTTATATATTTCTGCTCCTTTACACTTGTCTTGTTGTTATTTGGCGAGGCGAACGCATGAAGCTTTGATGAGAAGCAAACCTGACATGCATTCTTCCCTCCTGACCCCGAGGAAATCTAAATAAATAGCTAAATATTGTATGTGAGCGTCGCCTTTCACCGCGGCTCCTCTCATTAAAACACTTAAAGTGGACAGTTGGATTCATTCAGCCGACGAAAGGTCGCGGGGGTCAAGCTAACGCGAACGGGGAGGCCGGCGCGGGGCCGCTCCGCGCGCACTTGACCGTGACCCTTCGGAGAGAGGGAGTCAGGACGACCTGGGCTTCATTTGACACTTTCAATAGGCGTGTTGACGCGTTCGGCTCCGGGGGATGAAAAGAGGAGCGCCGATGTTTTCTCAACATCTGTATGCGGCTGGAAACTTTGAACTCGTGGAAGCGTCCTGTGCCCGAGTTACTCAGACACACACTCTGCTCCTGAAGCACGAGCTGTGAACCGGGAGCCCAGTTCACCGCCTCAACGAACAAAGGGCAACTTTATTTTGAAAGTGTGCAGGCGCCTATAGAGGGGAAATACATTGTGTTTGCAGAAATTCTGATAAATGATGCATTTATCTTTGATTTGATCCCTTCAAACATGTGATTTGAAGGCGGTGCAGTCACACAAAGTATTCCAGAGGCTGAGATGAAAGATGTTTTTTTTATTGTGAAATATTTGCTAAAAAGCTGAGAAGTTTTATTCAGCTTCTACTTACTTTTATTTTGAGTATTTCTTTTCTATTTTCTGCCATTTATATGAACACTATACGTACAAAAATCTCTCCAGGTTAAAATATGGAGCCACATACTGCTGCAAAATCATCTAATTGAGACTTTTATTTCATGTTTTGTGGATCTAAAGGTAAAAACTCTTGAATTAAGCGAGTAGCTCTGCTAGTTTTTTATATTAAACAGTTTATCTCTAAGTATTTTCAATTCTTAGTAAAACAACTGATGCTGAAAAGACTTGTAATATAATTTCAAATGAATTGGTCTGAAGTGTCTTGATCAAACTAAACTGAAATAATTCAATAAGTAAAAAGCCGCGATGAGAGTAAAATTGTTCCTCTCAGCTTTATGCAGATTAAAAGATTGGGAAGTGATTAATCTCAGCTATTTATTAAAGAGCGAGATGTTTGTGTCGACTCGACAGAAGCCACACAACCTACATTAGCAGGAGTTCGCTGGTTTTTATCACTTCCTCAGCTTTAAATGGGGCTGGAGATTTACATATAGTGTAATTCAATTATACCCATAATTTATTTACTCTAATAAAACCAAATTACGCTGCTCTTCAACTAAAAAGCAGTTGTGTTTATTTTCCAGAGGTGGGCCTTACACTCCTTTTAAATTATATGAAACACATCTTAAGTACAGTAATGTCAATTTTTTAATCATACTTTCATAATTACATTTAACAGGTTACTTAAACTTAATTTACAGAGTCATTTCTACCAGAAATCTGCACTTGAACTAATCTTAAGCTGTAATTTTCAGCAATTTCATGAAAAAAACCCCCAAATTTCATAACATCACATCACCCTGATGTGGTAAAGCAGGTGTTTTGAGGCGGAGGAGTAATCCCAACATAAACTCAACACAAAGTTCATGTCAAACAATTGTTTATTACTAATTATGGTACAAATAAATGTGACAGACTTGAAGCTTTTTTTTGTTTGTTTTGTTTTTTAGAAATACACAAAGTGCTGCTTAACTGACCAAACAGATATTGCTCTATAGATTAAGTACAGTTTTCAGTCTATAAAAAAAAGAAAGAAAGAAAGAAAAGAAATCCAACCTCTGCAGGCTCTTCAGCTTTGGTTTCTAGTTTCTCTGACTGTTAACAAAACGCTAAACCAGCTCGTCTGTGTTAGTAAAATTCCCCAAAATGGATTTAAATGAAATATCCTAATGGAGTTAAGAGCAACATTGCAGCGATCTTCCTCTGTGTTTTTCTGGGTCTGCAGGGCTGTGAGAACCGAGAGGCTGAGCGAACGGCGCCGGAAACCAGAGAAAACTCCACAACAGCGTTCAAACCGACGAGTCAGACGTGGCTCAGGAGGAAACCACCGCACACAAATCAGACAATCATGTGTCACCTAATAAATAATAATAATAAAAATAATAATGATGAGGAAAAACATCCATCCACACACACAGATTCACACACACGCTACTCTGACCCGCGGCTGCTCGTACGGCGCACTGAGGTAAACCTTTGATCAACTACTCTACATTTTCTACTCTTGGATTCTTCTCGGATCTTTAAAGATTGTCAACACCACGGATCTATTTCTCTGTACAATGTGCATAACGATAGAGCTTTGGTCCAGCATTGGAAAGTCGAGCGAAGGCAGAACTCCTTCCTGTGTTTTCATTTCGTTTCGTGTGTGTGTGTGTGTGTGTGTTTTGGTTTTGGTTACAGCTTTATTGTTACGCCTCAGAACTGATCCACTGCTGCGTCGTCCTCAGACGTTCATCTGAGCAGACGTGTCGTATTTCTCGGCCGGGGGGCGGACGGGGGGGGGGGGGGGATTCGCCTCAAGAGTTGTTTTCAGAAATAAGAACACACAGGATGTGCAGGTGTTAATGCAGTGACTTCCTGTGGACGTGCACGTGGCCTTTAAATAAAAAAAACTAAAAGAAAGGAAAAAACCCTCCACGTTTGCGTTTCCCTTTTCCTGCTGATTTGGTCTTAAAGCACAGATGTGTGTAAAGCTTTTCCACGTTTTTTTTTTTTTTTTTTTTTTTTTCCAAACATCAGAGTGTGTGTGGAGGGAGCGCACGAGCAGGGGTGGGAGTGCTCCGAGTTCTGAGATAACCAATGTGACATGGAAGGACGTGCGCGGAGCGGACACATGATTCTGAATAACTTGCATCAAATTTTGGCTCACTTCAAATTAAGTCGACTCGTTCTGACATGTGACACTTATTCTCAGCGTTCACCTCGTTCTCCTCCTCCTCTTCCTGTGAGGGGGGGGGGGGTTTGTTCCGGCCAAATATCTGCAGTGACGGTCTCGGACGCGTCAAGCCAAAAATAAAAAAAAAGATTGAAAGATGCACACACAAAAAAAAAGTGGACCAAGTAAAACACACTTTTCTCAACATAGGAGCTAAAAAAAACCAACAAGTTTCCCGGTAAATACTGCCGATGGTGACATCAATAACGCCCACTTCGCATGAAAGAAATGCAGAGTTTAACAGCGGTCTTTGCAGGAAAGCATGTTTAATGTGACATGTTATAAAAAGAGCTGGACTGGATTGATCTCAGGAGTTTGGTCAGTTCCGACAGAAACGCTTCAACCACATCGTGTTCATTTCCAAAATAAAAAAGGATTAAAAACCAATCAAACAAAATCACTTTTCATCGTATTGTAAAAAGTCAGATTGGGGAAACGTTGACGCATGCCGAGGCGAATCTGCTGCAAAGAAAAACCTGTTTTTTTTTCCTCTATGTTGTAACGAGACGAACGTAGACTGTGCTGCAGCTGGATGACGTGATGAAGAGGGGAGGAGGAAGAGAAAGCTGTGAGAAATAAATAATAATAACAATAATAACAATAATAAAAAAGGTAACATCTTCCCCAGTCCTTGAGCTGAAGTGTGTGTGTTCTTTGGCTATCAGGCTTTGGCAACAGAATGACACAGTAGCTCCGAACAAAGCTGCAGGTAGAGTCGACCGACACCGAACCCCCCCCCCCCCCCACCCCACCCCCCGAAACCCCACCCCCATCTTCATCATCCTCATCTGTCTTCAGTGTCATCTCCATCCTCGGTTAACAATCTCATTAAATCATTAATAAATACCTGTAAAAGTTGTACAAAGTTACACCGTGACTGAAAATATCTGCAGAAGAAACACAAATCGGAGGCAAACAACATTATTTATGCAATCGTTTTTTTTTTTTTTTTTTAAACAGCAAAGGTTCTTTCTTTTTTTTTTTGTTCTTTTCAAAGTGATTTCAATTCGAAGACGGCGTTTTTTTTTTTCTCTTCTTTTTCCGTTTTAGATATTTACATACAAACAATGAAGGAAAAAAGTAAGCGAGACAAAGATAAAATGTATACTCAACCTCACACATATAGCTTAGATTTTTGCCAGTACAAATGTAAAAATTTAGAGCACATTTACATTACAAAATTATTCTTAGTACTCAGATGCAACAGACTTTGGTAAATAGTGTTTTGATTTGGTATGATCTCTTTACTAAATCCCTCCTGGTGGGAACCAAAATTTGGGCGACAGTCTGGCCGTTCGGGCCAGAATCTAAAACTCTTTGAAACAGCACACTGTAGGTTAATTTTTCTTCTTCTTCTTCTTCTTCTTCTTCTTCTTTTTTTTTTTTGTCTTCTCTTTTTAACATAATGCTCAGATATTAATCTCTTTTTTCATGTTTTTGGTTTTCGCCAAGGTCATTTACAGAACTGTGGTAATCACACTGACAAACACATAGTTTTTTTGTTTTTGCAGACTCGTGACTGTCCGTCCGCTCGGGAGCCGGTTCCAGTTCCCCGCCGGGGGAGGAGATCTTTCCGCCCTTCCTCGTGTTTAATGGCCGCCGCGCCGGCTCGGTCGGACGGCCGCTTTATTTCGGGAGCTCCTCTAGAGAGTCGGTGAGCGGGTCCATCGGCGCGGCCGCTCCCAGTTCGGGCTGTTTCAAGCGCTTTATCGTGTTTTTCAAGGCCTGCCGCTTGTTGCAGAACCAGACGCGCACCACCTCCCTGTCATAGTTCAGCTTCTCGGCTATTTCCGTCATTTCCTGACCGGAAGGGTGTGTGTTCTTCTCAAAGTGGCTGTTGAGGATCTCGAGCGCCTGCGGGGTGAAAGAGGTCCTCCGCTTGCGCTTTTTCGAAGGCTCGCTGCCGATAAACTCAGTCAGGTTCTGCATGCCGGATCGGTGGCGGGCTTCAGCCTCGGCCATCCAGCGCTCCAGAACCGGCTTAATCTTCTGGGCGCTTTTAGGGGTGATGTCCAACTTCTCAAACCTGGCAGGATATAAAAGGCCAGGGTTCAGTTTGCCTGTCAGACTGTTACCTATAGTGTTCTCTTGGGCTTCCTGTGGTAGGAAAAAGTGGCTTCTCAGGATGGTGTGTCTGGGGAGAATTGAAGAAAAAAGAATCTTACTTAGGTGCCCTGCCAGAACAAGGGACAAGCTGCCTGTCTTTTTTCGTCTCCTCAACCAGAATGCCACAGGGACTGAGACTAACGTCCAGGTGCACGTCGGAGACGAGCTCCTCTGGAAAGCACCTCGGCTGCTGCAGCAGCTGCAGGTGACTGTGTCCAGCGCTGTGCTGACGTTTTGTTTCATTTATTTATTTATTTCGGACGAGGCTTTGGTTCTCTGTCCCAGATTGGCAATAATGGAGAAAGGAGATATTGCCAATGATTATAAACCAGGTTCAAGCGAACCCGGAAGACACCGCAGTGCCGAAAACTCAGAAATCAACACAAAAACGAAACAAGAATTACTTTCAAATATCCATTTTGATCCCTCAGGTGACAAAAACAAACAGAAAGAATAATAATAAAGTAAAAAAAAATCCAGTAATGCATGCAGTTAAATATGGCAACATCATTTATTTACAAAAAGAGCTTGAATTATTAATCAAAATGTACATTGAATACATTTTTCAAACTTTCTTTCGTCTTTTAACAACCTCTCATTTTATATTTAATAAGAACACATTTGCACACTCTAATGCTGAGAGTTTCTGCAACTTTGCACATAATTCAGACTTCAGGCGTCACGCGGACGCCACGCACTCGGAGTGCAGAACGAGGCGTTTTTTCTAAAAACGCGGCTCAGTGACTGTCGGGTGCATTTGGCGCAGGACGAAGATTTTATAGGGCTTCTTTGTTTATGTGTGTAAATGATCAGATTTTGGCAGAAGAACAAGAATTTCATTCTGATATGACAGATATTTTGCTCCACGGTGGTTCAGGACTCTGAATCATTTTCTAGTAAAGCTGCTGTAGGTTTATAATCCTTCTTTAATGAACTGCTTTGTTTACTGTCCTTACAGCCACAAACACGTGTGTCTCTCTCCTCTCCGTCCTCTCTCTCTCTCTCTCTCTCTCTCTCTCTCTCTCTCTCTCTCTCTCCACCTCCCTGCAGGACCTCTGAAAGGTTTCGATCTGCACTTCCTGTCCTCATCGGTTCTGCAGTGTTTGGATTTGCTCGCTGTGTTCGCCTTGTCTTTTCCTCCCTCCTGTTTCTTCCTGATAGAAGAGAGTTTATCCTCTACTGCTCCTCATTCTTGCTCAGGATTGTTAGTTTGTTTTATTTCTATGTAAAACTGCCATAAGCTTCTTATTCTATGTAAATAAAATGATTCTTATGTTTTTCAGTCTGGATTTTGTTGCTGAAATTTAACAGCATTAAGTAAAATTCAAGTAAAATGAAGCAGCTGATACACTTTCAGTGTAAACCCGCATAATGTTGCTTTAATCTGCAGAATAAACGGCTCATTAAACGTCACGCGCACTCATCCAGGAACCATCTCATTCCTCAAATACCTGCTCTGGAAATAGTCGAAACAGAATTTATTAAATATAAAAGCCGCAAATGCTTTTAGTAAAACAACATTTACTGAGAGGCAGAGTGAAGCTCTGCTCTCCAGGGAGCAAACAATGCAAAAAAAAAAAAAACCAGGGAAGAGTTTTTAATGGCGAGGTGAGCTGAGGGCGAGATGCCCATGCATGCATGAACCTCCTCTGTTGCTACACCTCGTTGGCGCATCCCCTCCTTGTCGACAGGCGGTATTATTTATAACCATTCTCCTAAACAGCGCAGACAGAGGAGGCCTCCGTACTGCGGGGAATACATTAGTAAATATGAGGAGTCACCAGAGACGGGACATTTCATGGATCAACAGGAACCGCGGACGCTAAAACGAGTGGAGAGCGGCTCAGCCGGGGTACGCTCTCGCTCCGCGGTGCGCCGGCGCCGGCGAGGGAGCCGCGCCGCCTCTTCTTAAAAGCACCTCGGGAGCTCTGCCGAGACGCGCTGCACGTTGGGTCTGAGCTGCCGCCGGCCTCGGGGTTTACAGTCGGCAGGCAGACGCGCCGTACGCACCCAGATCGTTTCAGTTTCCTCCCGCAACACGGCGACCTTCACATTTTTACCTCTGCAATCTGATTAGTTCCAGCTTTTCACCGTTTCTTCTTCATCCTTTTTTGCAGTTTAAAAGCTGTTTTGATGCAGGTGAACACGATCCTTTAAGAGGTTCATCTGGTTTTCTCTCAGTTTCAGCTCGATCTATTCAAATGACCAGGTTTGAGTTCAATTTGGAAGACCTGATTCCTCTCTGTCACAGAGTTTCTCTTCAGCTTAATGTGGAGAGAAGTCTGTTATTTCACAGGGTGTGTAATTTCTGCAGCCTGGAGCGTCCAACTTTCACAAATTCATCCTCACAGTAAGACTGTGATGCTAATGATAGTTTGTTATCTGTCACTGCTGCATTACTGCAGGGCTCAGGGTTTTGTTATCTCAAACAGTGATTACATTGAGGGAAAATACAGTTTTCTCAGTATTTTCACTCTTTCCAGGTTCGTCTGGTTTGACGTCTCTGCCTCAGAACGTCGAGAGCGGCGTTAAAACTCTCTTCACATCACTGTTTCATCATCATGTCATTTCATGTAATCTTGAAATCAGACAGATTAGCTATTAGAGTTTTCTAAACTCTTTTAAGATCATTTCTGGACTGATTTCCTAGAATATTAGTTGCATTTCAATTCTAATTGATAATGTTTATTCAGTTGAATTTAATTCTCAAGGCGAAACGGTGAATTTTATTCATTTATTTTACATTGTAACCCATTTTAAATAAATAGCATTCTTAGTTTAGCTTTTATTTGAATCTATTTCATAGAAATCTGGTTTATTTTAATCATCAAAAACTGAATATTGTAAAATATTTTGATGTTTAGTTTTCAGTGTAAAGGAAGTCTTAAATCCTGATCTCAGTCGTCCCATCGCGCTGCTTTATTGTCTCGTCCTACAGAGGCCTTCTGACGAAACATTCAGTCGTTTTTTTTTTTAAGAATTCTGTGCGCAAATAATTCATTATACAGTTAATATTCTAATCAGGTTCATGCATGCTGTCTGTTTTTAAAAGATTTAACTGGAGAGGAACGACCATGAGCGTCATCATGTTACACTGGATGACGCCAGAGTTTTATTTTCAATTTGAAGCATAGAATTCAGAGCAGATACTGGCCTGCTCTTCTCTGCTGTCCATCTTATTCCTTCTCGATTGATCTTTTTTGTCTTCATTTGACCTCAATACCGACTAAATTGCAGCCAAGAGAGAGACACACACGGTTTAAAGATGCCCCCTGCCTAATGCCCGGGCCTGTTTATATAAACTAATAAAGTGCTGGGAAACATGGCGAGCAACGAGAGCAGACAAGATGGAAGCATCTGTCAGTGTCTGTTCACTGTCTGGGCTCAGAGCCGCGGCCCCTGAGCCGCTCTGACGTCCCGCCGCTCCTCCAACTTCACGTCTGTGTTGATGTTAACTAAACTAAAGCATGTGAAGTTTGGCCCTCCGCTACTTAAAACATCAGGATGTCATGTCGCATGTCAAACAAACAAAAAAAAAATTGTCTTAATGGCAGGAATAACAGCCCACAGAGTGTTTATTTTTGAAGCTAATGGCTTTTAATGTATGTTATAAATATTTGAATTATGCCCGGCCGTAAATATTTCATGCGCGATTTTAAGACTTTAAACATTAGCCGGGGCCTCATAAGAGCGACGCCGGCTCCTGTACGGTTTCACATTTTATCGGCCGTTTGATGTTGATGCGATGAAAGTTTAAAAGGCGCGTGGCAGCGCCGCGCCGCATAAACAGCGCAGGTCATCGGCGCACGCGCCTCCGAGGGGCAACGAGATCTGAGAAGCTACTGAGCAAAACATTCACCTCCAGTTCTACAATAACTGAACATTTTTACGATTTTCTTCTCTTGTGGGCGCCGCGTGGCCCGATGATCCCGTCCTCAAAAAGCGAAATGTGGCTCATTTTGGCGTCTTCATGCTAAAATGTTAGTCGAGTGGAAAAACGGGAGGAAACCAAACACTCATTGTCCGACCGTCTGATTGTCTCATTAATATATAACGGCGCCATTTAGGGCTAAACTGTCCTGGCGGAGGCGGCAAAGAACACGGCAGTCTTATTAACAGCTCATCGCCGTCGAGCTCGCTGGTGTTCGGGCGGCGGCGGCGGCGGCGGGGCTTAGTAATTATTAAATGCTTTAAGTGCTCCGTGCGATACTTGTGTATGTATTTTGCATAAGTGACGCTCGGCTGTCATGTCAGCGGGCGAGAGGGAGCGGAGAGAGAGAGAGAGAGAGAGAGAGCGAGAGGGGTGAGCGCAGACATGAGAGTCAATTATGGATTTTAATATCTTAATAATGTCTGTTAAAACATGACAGGAAAAACACCCGACAGCTCACTGAGTCTGCACCTCTTCTTCTGACAGAACTGGAACGTATCGACTGAAGGTAATGATCACTTTAACTGTTAAGATTTTTTTTATCCGCTCGGTCTGTCCTTACCTGCAGATGGCGGACTGGCTGTACGCCGGCCCCTCGGCGGCGCTGAGCGCCTGGCCCACCTGGGTCTGCGTCAGGCCCAGCGAGAGCCGGCGGATCTTGAATGCTTTGGCGAATTCACGGATCTCCTCCAGGTTGACCCCGTCCACCTCGCTGGGGGCGGTCTGCGGGTCTACAACACACACACACACACACACACACACGTCTCATTTTTATTAGCCCTCTGCTCCTCCGCTTGCTTTACTCTCTCTTTCAGAGTGAATGAGGCAAACATCCAGCCATATGTGATCATGATCGTCTCCAAGCAACTTTCAGAAAATAGTCGTGCTCTGGGTCACTACTTATTATTCCTCCCCGCTGTAGGAAGCATCTGAGGGATGTTTTGTCGAGTAAACTCGTCTGAGGTGTGAATACAGGTATGCCACGGCTTTGACTCGCAAGTGTAAATTTTTAAATCTCTCCTTAAAAAAAAAAAGAAACGTTTGGACAAAACTAAAGCTTTCAGGGCAAATATAGATGATTACAGTGGCGCGGTATCCGTCTGATAAATATTAAAGATTAAGGAAAAGCACATTATTTCCTCCATCTGACCCCCAAACAGAGAGTTCAGGCCTTTAAAGCGGCTCCGGTCCAGAAAAGAGACGCTTCACACAAAGAAATGTTGTTTGTGAATTTCCACATTTGAGCACATCTTAAAAAAAAAAAAAAAAAAAAAAAAAAACTTCAATGAAGCATTTTGAAGAATCTCCTCGCTAATAAAAAGTGATTTCGCATCGTACATCAATGTCAGGTGCCCTGGCATCCTGCTTACCAAAGCAAAGTTTGTGCCTCTGAATTATTCATTTTGGTCATTATCAATGAATTATTAAAGGAATCCTCCAAGCGTATTTAAGCAAAAATCCATGCCGCTGCCATCTCGTCGAGCCTCATAAGTGACGTGCGGCGTCTGCGGCGCGCTCCAGACGTGTGAACACTCAGGGAGATCCGGAGCGCTCGCGGCTCCGGGTCCCGTCGTCTCCACAGCGACGAGCTCGTCCCGCTCATTCCCAGCGCTCTCTCTAACGGCGAGTTTGGCCTCTCCGGATCAATAGACTCGACTTGAGGATCAAAACCTTTTTTTTTTTTTTTTAAATTGAAATAATAAAATGATGGAGGGAAAAACTGAAAAAAAAAGATACTTTGCCTTAAGTTCGAGTTACTTCAACACGTTTCCGCTCGCATGCAGACCGTTTACTGTCTCGGTGTAAAACTGCTGCTGCTTTACGTCTGACATCTTCCCATCTGATTAATAGCAGTCATTCTCCGCTCTTCAGTCTGTTTCCGCCTTTGTGTGGAAAACACAATGGCGCTTCATCTCCTCCCGGTCCGATTCTGTCGTGGGAGTTTGCATTGTGTGTGTGTGTGCGTGTGTGTTTGCTGTAAGTGATATTGGGAGGAAGTGATAGTGCTCGTACTCAGCATAAAGCATTAATTCCATCAAGGTCTGAGCCGCTCTGATTTTGTGCAGACTCAAATGTGGTTTATCAGATATTTTCCAGGCTACAAGTAAACATAAACTAAACACAATGTCTACAACGAGTTGATCAATGGCGACTTGTTTTTTATTAAATTCTGCTGCATTGTAGCTGCCTTTGAAATGAGTTTACATGGAGTTTAGGAGAATCGACCCTGACAAATGAAATTTATCTGAATAAAGCAGAGTTTTTAAAGGCAGTAGCTGCATGCTGACAGGCTGTGGCCCGGTGATTTATAAGGCCCTGCCAAAGGCCCACGCACCGGGAGAATGAAACTTATGTTCATTATACATAACATACGCCACTTTGGATTGTCTAATAAACCACAGAAATGACAGTCTGGGAAAAAATGAAACCGTGGGAGGAGGTGGGGATCAGTCGCAGCGATGCACACACTTTGTCTCTGTGAGGCTCTGGAAGGTTCAGTTTTACTGGAATTACACAAAAGACGTGCAGACTTATTTACCGGCTCATATGTGAGATTGATGCCGAGAAGCTACACTGCAAAAATATAAATAATAGATCTCTGATCTACTTTCATTAACTTTGATTACTCTGCAATTTCAGTTTGGAGAGTCTTGTTCTTAGCAGGATTTGTATCTACAGAGAAAAAAAACGAGCCTGAATATTTTAATCCGCTTGTTCAGATAAGAGTGAATGAAGAACGGCTCTGCTTAGCTAATAAAAAAATTAACTCTGATTATTATTTTTTTTACCTGTTTGCAGCAATAATAAAGTTGCTTTAAACTGAAATCTCCTGAGCGTGTGCAGAAAATCCAGAAAACGTGACTTAGTGAAATGATAACATCTTCTAAATCCTTGATTTATTTGTTTTTATCATGATTTACTCTGAAACATTTCAACGGACATGGCGTTCTCGTGACCCCTCTGGAGCACCCACAATGCACCGGGTCCCGTTAATGCTGCTGAAGCTTGATATCTTATTCCTCTGTGCCACAGAAGCCCATTATCCAACAAACGTTTAAAACCCTGCTCTCGTGCAACCTGCAGAAACACCCCCCCCCCCCCCCCCCCCCCCCCATCAGGAGCGCACACTCCCGGTCATCCTCACACACACTGTGCAGCTTCTGTACACACTGCGAACACGCCACTAGCTGGCGTTTGGAGGAAATGATGCTAAACAATCAAGAGCCCAGCTGTTTCCAAGGCTTTATGTCCTCAGAGTTAAAGGCTGAGAGCCCAGCGGGACAGGAGACGACTAATACATGGCTAGAGCAAAAACTTTAAGGGCAACATATGTTTTGTAATTTCCTGTGGATTTTAGTGAAAAACATTTCCTTCACTGACTCCCTCAGCACAGAGGAACATCCTGAATGATGAAAATGAACTAAAACCATTTTCTCTGACAAACACAACATTTCTTAATTCTATCTTATAAGAAGTGACTCCATCTACGTATGAGTGAAGACACGGAGTCTATCTGAAGGCATGCGGTGCTTCTGGACACTTACTGCTGACCAGCTGCCCCACGCTGAGCGCCGAAGAGGAGGAGGAGGTGGAGGAGGAGGAGGAGGCCTGGTGGAGAGGACTCTGTCTGTGGGGCATGTGGAGCAGGTTGGGCTGAGACGATGCAGGGCCCGTCTGACCCTGCTGAGCCTGAGGCAGCTGGACACACACACACACAAACACACAGCTGATGCACTGACGACAAGCAGCACCCACAAATACACACCGTCACCTCTGCACATCGCCGTATTAATCATAGTTCAGAGTAATCGTGTCATTACGGTGATTGCACTACAATATCAAATCTAATCGAGCATTCAGCAGCTATTAAATTAGCAACTTAGAAGCTGAAAATAATGACATTTACTTTGTCCCTAATAACGACTAACTGTAATTACTGCCTGCAGTATTTAGACTGACGGAGCAGAATGTGGTGCCAATAATCCGCTCTGCAGACTACAGGAGTTTCACTGCTGTCTGGTTCAGCTCAGGTACTCCGCCGTCTCTCCCTCAGCTTTATAATCACTCCGCCGCCCGGAATCAGCTCGTGACAATTAAAGCCTTCCCTCCTGTCATCGCGTTCGCGAGGGTGATAATGACGGCGGCGAGAAATCCCCAAATAAAAACGCGTGGACACAGCAGTCCCCGTATCAAACATAATTCATGATCCGCCGGCTTCGTGCTCTGATGGCAAAAAAAAAAAACGATGTATTTTCATGTTTTATGCACATTTGAATTGCTTTTACAAGATCAAGATGGTACGTCTACACTTTTAAAGCAGAGAGCTGTCTCTGCTGTAAACTGGGCTGGCTTCTCCTCTCCCTCCTTTGCTATTAATTATTTTCTCTGTGGCATGTGTTTGTTTGGATGGTGGGGGGTGTCAACAGCGATGCACACACTGTCAGGACTGTTGACAGGCTCGGAGAATTATCTGGCTTCACTGGAAATATTCGAGACTGCAGGCTCTGACAACCGTAAATTATGCCCGCGGAACAATGTGTACATGTGGGCTTTGAAGTGCAGACAAAAAGCATAAACATTATTACAAATGCATTAATTCATTCAACGGTATGATCTGCTGTTTCGGGGGGCCGCAATTAAGTGTCCATCTGCGGAGAGTTCATCCATTCGGCACTGCTGAGGCCTCTGGATGTGAACTTTTACCCTGTAATTCTGTCGGCGGCATCATTATCGAGTCAATACCGTTTTCACTGTTAGCGCGCGTGCATGTGGTGTCACACTTTAGCATCGTATAGATCACCAATTTGGGAGTGGGTGTTTGGAGCGTCTCTATATCTAATGTGAACTCAAATCAGGCGAAAGAAGGAAGAAGAAAAAGAGTTTTTTTTTTTTTTTTTTTTTTCTATTTGGTTTTCTTCAAATCAAAGCAAACTGCTTCTTGCTCGGGTCAGAAAGGACAAATCATAAGGTTGGAAAGTGTGACTGAGGAAGGAGCGAAGGAGGTGGAGGGAATGAAAGAGAAAGAGGTGAACAGAGTGTTTGAGTTTTAAGTGGGGTGATGAAAAGTGTTGTTGTGTTTTGTGCTTCTCCTTTTTTTTCCCTTTCTTTTTCTTTTTTTTTTTTCTTTTTCTTTTTTTTAGTTTGGGCTCTGCGGGGGTTTCGCAGCCTCACTGAGACTGAGTCTGAAAGGTTGTCTGACAAGTACCTTCCAAACATGCACTGACACACAGGGAAACATGCAAACGCACACACACACACACACACACACACACATTGCGAGCAATTGTACCAAAAAGCTACAATTTTCCGAGTGGAATGATGCAAATGAATGTTATGAGTAGTGAGGCGGGAAAAATACGACTTGCTTAGCATAAAACACAACTGGCTGGAAAACAGGAAGACGCGGGGCCGTGACCCGACTCCGCAAGCCGCTGCTCATTCCACGGGATTTAAAACCAGCTCTTCATCACTTAACAGTGTAATAAGCGACACTGCATGCCGTCTCCCTCCAAAACTCTGTGTGTGTGTGTGTGTGTGTGTGGGTGTGGGTGTGTGTGTGGGTGCGCGTGTGTGTTTGCACGTCCACGTTACCTGCTGTCCAGGCTTGATTGGTGACAGCGTGATTCCCTGGGTGTTGATGACAGGCAGGATCTGATTGCCGATCACCGTGGCGATGATCTGGCCTTGAGCGTTGGTCAGAAGCTGAGGTGTAATTGGCTGTACCTGCAGTGCTGGGTTGCCACCCCCTGATTGGCTGGAGGGCCCTGCAGAGTTGGGCATCAGTGGGATTGTTCCAATTATCTACAAAGGGGGTAGAGAGGAGACGAAATCAGCTGGGCGGTTTTAAAAAGGAAGAGGGAGCACGGAGGGTAAACTCTACTGGAGGTATCAAGACGTAATGATATCTGCCGCTGAGAATCTTCCTTCTTTCATCCCCGAGGTTCGGCCGTGATGAATACCGCCGGATAAATAAATGAAGGTAGACATTTGGGCATGTCACGAGGCTAATCAGAGCGCTGTGCTTTCCGCTCGGGCGGCGAAAAACATGCAGAAGTGTCCGCCGATCATCTGTCACCGCGGCGGTTTTACAGGCTCCAGCTAGTGGAGCCAAAGCAGACTGCTGGGAGCGCACTGCAAAGGTCAGCGCTGAATACCTGTGTGTGTGATGGTGCACACCACTGACTGTATTATCCATCACCAGGCCAGGACTGCTACGGCTGTGTCGGAGTGTGTGTGTGTGTGTGAGAGAGAGAGAGAGAGAGAGAGAGAGAGAGAGAGAGAGAGACTGTGTGTATCTATGTGTGTTTTTACTTAAGTGTCTTTGTCTCTGGTGGAAAGACTTCTGAGAGACAGGGACCCCCATTTCACTTCCTCACACACATGCACACACACACACACACACACACACACACACACACACACACACACACACACACACATGAGAACAGAGGACAACAGGAAGGAGTGAACAGAACGAACAAGAAAAGAAACAATGAGAGGGAGAAGAGCCGAGCATCGGAGAGTGAGACAGGACCCTGCGCCTCTAATTCAGCTCTCGGGGTCCCGGGGGTACTTCACCCCTCCTCCACCCTCGGCTCTCCTCTCCTCCGTGGCTGTAATCAGGAAGGGCAGATCAAAGGGGGCGGCAGAGTGTCACTGCAACGTTTTAGCTCTCAGAGCTGCCAGAGTGTGGCCAAGAGTGGCGCTTTAGGGGGGACTTAGCGCCTCTTCACCATGATGAAGGTTAATGTCATCTGGGGACTGGTTCTGGGCAGCTCCTAAGCAGGCGGCACCCCGGCTCGCCCAGTGGCAGCGCTCCTCCAGCAGGCCTCATTACACCGGAGAGCGGCTCAACGCGGATGAGACGCTCATCATTTTCTAAATTCTCTTATTTGGCAACTGGGGCAAAGAGCTGCTTTTGCAAAAAAACAAAAAAACAAAAAAAGAAACAGTGTCTTGGATTCGTCTCTCTTTATGTTTATATTTCAGTCTGAGTTTGCACATCACAGCCCAGAGCGACGCTGCAGAACTACAAACCGTTCCTCTCTGGCTTCCCCGTCTCTGTTGCCACTGTGGCTAATGTGCCTCGGTGGCTGGCCCGCCTCCCCCTCCTCCCTGCCCCCGTCTCTTTGACATAATAGGGAGGGATCAGTGAGAGAAAGGTGGGCCGACAATCTGTAATTCATCCCCGCCACGGCTCATTTGCTTACGTTGCTTCGCATTAGGGGAGAGATAATTTATCTCTCTCTGTGCGGCGGCTTTACAAATTCCCCGTAATGCTCTCCTGCCACTTAGCATATTTTATTGCCTTGCCTGACGCTCGCGTCTCCCGAGTCTCACTGATCCCACTTTGCATGCCACTGTGGCAGGGAACTTGTTCCGCTCAATTATTCATCGTCATTGGACTAAGTGGTTGTTCTATAAGCATAATAAAGGAGCGGGCGACTGACAGCTCGGCTCTCATCCCCGTCCCACCATGCATCGCTTCTCCAGCCGAGTGTCTCAGGCAGATGCTTCGCGGCGGAGCTGCTCTCAGGCTGGAGGGCTGGAGGTCCTGCAGGAACGGGGCTGCATGCTGCTGCCATGGGTGTTTTTCTTTCTTTACTTAATATAATTTTAATACAAAAGGTCCTTTGTCACAGTTTCTCACAATGCGTGTTAAAAAAAAAAAATCAACTTTGTTAAAGTTTGCCTCGTCTCTTTGGAAACACAGTGCACAAAGATCTTTTCAAAAGTTTTTCTTATTATGTTTTTTTTTTTTCAGGGTCAACCTTTAAGATTTCAGTTTTTGTGTGTGTGTGTGTTTTTCAATACAGGCAGTAGTTTAAATTTCGGAGATAGCTGATTGAGTGTAATGTGAAAAAAACTATGTTTTATGTCATTGAGCTGAAAACGAAGAGGAAAGTATCAAAGCATGTTGAATGTCTTACAAACCTTCATAATCTGCTAAAGTTTCAAACAGCACAAGTTCTAATGATATATATATATAAAGAGCAAATGATGGGAAACTTGAATTTTCCAAGTAAATAGTGTGTAGTATTTGACTTTTAGGACAGCTTACACTTAACAAGGCTCCTTTTCTTAAGGTTTCAGAGCATTTCATTTGCAGTGAGAAGGGCTTTGAATCGCTCACTGTACAGCAGCTCTTCCTGTGATGGAGACAGGAAAGCGTTTTCATTTCAAACGCCCTGACTGCGGGCTAATCACACACCTGTTTTATAAACAAACAGCCTTCAGATGCTTGTTTCAATTACTGCTAACTCACTTATCTTTGGGGTTTTCTTTGTCTGGATGTGAGACACACGCCCCTCTCCACTCTGCAGAACTCATTAAGATTATTCTCCTCTTGTTTTCACAGAAATGTCATCTCATCCCTCCAGTCAGGGCAATCTGTGTCTTTAGCCATGGTGGCCAGGCAATATCTCTGCCCGTTTTCTATCCTGCTCTCCTCATGCGGCGAGCTGAGACCCGAGAGGGGAAATGTTTGGGAAGTTTGGGCTCGTGTCAACATACAAGTAGAAAGAAGTCAACATTCAGAGCAAATTAAAGCTAAAGACGGCAGTCTCATACCGGTGCGCCAGACAGAAGAGATTCCTTCTTCTTTTATAACCTACAGATGCTGCTACAATGCAGTTTTAAGTGAATACACATAAAATATAGTTTTTTTTCACTGTTGTTGGGAGAAAACAATCTTGTAAGTTTTATATAATTAGCTTTCTAGTTGACAGATTTAAAATCAGCAGGTCAGTTGGAGTTAAAGCTGCGGCTACACTGGATCTCAGGGCTCAAGGCCTCCTTTAATCAACAGTACAAACTAGTGATGTTACATTAGTCTCAGCGTTGTTTTCTCATAAGACTCAAGGCTTCCCTAAAGGCCAGTGGAAGCTGGGTGGAGAAAGATATTTATAGATATGTAGTTTTTTTCCACACAAAGAAGCAGCACAAAGGTTCATCAACACAGACGTACAAAGTCCTCGACACAGTTTTAATGCTATGTCAAAAAATATGGGGAGTAAAAAATAAAATACACTGAAAAAGAAGATGTTCACAAAAATGCCAGAGATTTGCAAAGAGAGAGAGAAAAAAAAAAAAATCCCAGGAGGGAGAGTGACTTAATAATTGTGGCTTTTATCCGCAGCCTTAATCACTGTTGTAGAGGCGGTGAAAATGAAAGAGCCTCATTGATTCTCCGAGGAGAATAAAGGAGCCCGGGCCAACATAATTAAGGTTTAAAAACATACTGAACTCCAAACGTCCATCAGACCTGACACTTCTCAAGGTTCCCGGTGCTCCTGCTTATGAAAAAAGTCTTTTGACAAAAGCTTCAGAGGAAATTAGGAGGCCGAAGACAGTGAATGATGTTTTAAATTCAGGAATGAGATACGTTTTTACACGCAGTGATAAAGCTTGTTCCCTAAATTCCAATTAAATACTATCCTGAATGAATAACAGCTGCTCTCTAGCAAATACAAAGCAGAACGATTGCGTGTTTGCTGGACCTCCAGCCTTGTTTGAGATGTATTAGCCTGTATAATATCTTCTGTGTTTGGGGGGGGAAAGGAGGGGCAGGACCTTCTGATAGGGCCGCGCGTGTTTCAGAGTCCTCCGTCTGAATAATGCTGTGGAATAATGAGGTGGGGAGCAAAGGCAGTAGCCCAGGGCTTTGACCGTCTCTGTGACCTGATTATGTCAGGCAGTGTCAGCCACCAAGACACTACAAAAGCACAGAGCATCCCGTCAAGTCCATATCCACAGTGATCTGTTCCCAGCGCTCCAGGCACCTTGTGAGCCAGGAGAGTCCATACTGTCTCATTAGCAGCGTTTAGCATCAAGCCCTCGCGCACGGGCAACGCGCCTTCTCTGTAAAACCAAGCGTGGTCAAACTGGTCGGCTCTGCAACACAACTTCGGCAGGTGAAATCGAACGGTGTGCACATGTTTCGGCCTCCCGCTTCGTGACCATTACGTGTTTGAAAAGTGAGCGGCGCTAACAAACGCGAGGGGTTAAAGCGTGAAACATAAAGTAGCGCGAAAGGGCATATTGTCCGTACAATATTCCCCTAATATGAGCTGTGTGCACCTGAGATAAGATGATTCATTAGATAGAGCCCCACAATGACAAGCGCCATCGTTCAAGCCTCTGGCTACTGATGGAACAATTCTGCAGCCACCCTGCAAATATGACAAGGTCAGCGTTTTACTGCAACAGGCGCATGCGGATAAGGGAAAGAGGAGCTTTGTTTATTCCCAAAATGCTTAATATATGGTGGGTCGGTGGACCGGACTGCAGACAAACGGCTTCAAGACGACACGAAGAGCTAGAAACCAGGAATCTATGTGGAAAGATCAGAAATACTATAGCAGCGGTTTATTTGGAGCGGCGCATTCGTACATGATAGATGGTCTTCCAACAGCTTTTACCGATCGGTTACCAAGGAAACTGTTTTCTTCTGTTGTATTTATGTAGCTGCATGTGGAACTGATCAATCGGCGGGTGCGGCGCCTACCTGTCCTTGTGCGTTGGTGACCAGCTGCCCGGTGGCGCCCTGCAGGTTCGACAGGGTGTTGCCGAACACCTGAGACCCCGCGATGGAACCCATGGCCGCCGCCGCCGCCACCGCCGCCTGGCTGGCCAGAGGATTCAGCTGGAAAAGGGAAAAGGAAGCAGGTTCAGAGGATTCACACGTTATTTATTTATTTCTTTTGTTTCTAACGGCAGTGGGGTCTGTACAGTCCAGCACGGAGGGCTGCACAGTCCATCACGCGGCTCCCAGAGGTCTTTGCTCCCGGACCCGGTGGGAAGCTCCGGGGTAGGGAGGAGCAGCGAAAACCGGAGGGCGGCTGTGAATAAGTGGCCATTTTACCACTCTTAAGTGCTTCTCTGGCCCCCGGGGCTCCCCACGGGGCCCGGCCGAGCCTCTCCTCCCTGCAGCAGCGGCCCAGCGGCTCGCCGCTCTCACAATAGAGCCGGGGCGGCGGCGGCGGCCATGCATCACCGTATCGTCAACCGCTCCAATACGCTTCGACGCGGAGATCCTCCCGCGTCACGCGGCTCTAAAACACTGATAGCGCAGCGGAGGAGGGCTACAATGGCCGTCCTTACTCCCGCCGTAATGGACTCATCTGGTCTGGCCCGTGGTTGTGAAAAGAGGCTCCGTGCGTCGGGAAGAGGCTGTAGAGCAGCGCCACATCGCCCAGATTACCCATATAAATCAAGCTAACCACTTATTAGGGGGCTGAAAATGCACTGCTGATTTGGTTGTAGTGCAGCAGAGCAAAGTCTTATTAGGTTGAGTAAGTAGATCAAAGACCAAGAAGAGATAGGAGACCTCCCAATTACTCAACAGAATAGAGAAATAATAGAAACACTGCTCAGTAACAGGCTGCCTGCTGCAAATGCCGGTCGGCCACATATTTAAACCAACACGGCCGGAATTAAGAACAGAGTTTAAACGCAAAAGCTGGGAGCAGATATCAACTTTTCCACACGCTCTGCGGAGAAATCAGCTCTGTTCGTCTGAGATCACCCGGTTGCCATTCATCTTTTCTCTTACCCCACCAACCATATATTATTACACTTTCTGAAATCAAATGATGAAAAAATGCCACTGAGCGATCGATACTTTTTCATTGACAGTAAAGGTTAAGCACATTAAGAATGACACTGCATTTGTCTTATGAAATCATATTTCATGTTGGTGGCCTCAAATTGGCCGTGATTGATATTGCCTCCCCTCGTCTGAAAGTCATCCAGTTTTTCCTCGATAATCACAGGATTGTCTTTTATGTGTCCGGCGGTCGTCCTTCCACAATTTCAACATATCCAATGTTGGACGTTTTTCCGAATCGGACTGAACACATGTAAAAAGTTACAGCATTTTAAAGACTCCCGCACTAGCGGCAAAAGTGAGATATAACGGCAAGTTTGTGTGGGTTTACTTTAAAAGTTTATGAAACTGTGAATGATCAGGGAAACTCTTGGGATCACGTATGTCTTCAAATGTGTTAATTATCTTTGACCGCAAAATATTAACAGCTGATATTATTTAGAATTTTCAATAAAATGACTATGAAGTCTTCATTTTTACAAACACATCACCTTCAACAGCTTCAAACCAGATACTGATCATAGAGACAATACACACTAAAGTAATGATATTAAGGCACAAACTAATCATACGTCAGATTCTCACATTAAGGGTTCCAGTGATGTTGTTGTAGTAAAATAAATGTTGATATAATTAGAGAAACAATGCTCTGTTGCAACTCTGACACTAGTAACTGTATATTTTTACTTGTTAATAGGACTTTAATCCAGCAATATTTCTATTCATGATTCTTCCATTTTTTTTATGTGCTTTATTTCAATTATTGGCTACAAGTAAAAATCTGACTTTGAATCAACCAATAAATATGAAAAGACTTTTAAAACATGAGTAAAATTAATATTCAAATACATTAATTAAAACCGATTTATGCCAAACATTTGTTAAATGTATGAATGGGAGTTCAGTGAGAATGATTGTACTGTGATGAAAAACACGTCTCGTCCGAAGGTTCAGTATAAGCGCTTTTCTGTTTTTCACGGTCAGAGAAAGAAGCATGAATGTGAACATTTTTAAGAATCAGTCTGAGAGAAACATATGAAAGCTGAAGCCTCTCCTCCTCCTCTGCCTCCAGCCTGCAGCTCGCTGCTTTCTTGGTTGTTAAAATCTGTTTTCAAGAAAATAATTAAGCTCATGTGCCGGGATAGATTTGGTCAGCGCTGCCTGTGGATGAAATTTCAATACGACTGATCTACACAAAACACACCAACACCATTTTTTTAAAGAATCTATTATTATTATTATAATGCACATTAACAACTAATCCTTAAAAAAAAGATGGCGACTGATATTGATACAAACTAGAAGCTAAAACTCAGCAGATGAAGAAGAAGGAGAAACAACAGCTGTGCTAGTTTACACGAGACAAGCTGTGAATATAAAACACTGGGTGGAGGGATGTTTTCGGAGCATGTGGGTGAAAACACGGCGTCGAAGTTGCTGAAATAGTGAACGTGGACACAGTGAAAAGCCAGCACGGCCAGTTAAACAGCGTTAAACAGAGGCTCCAGATCAGCACGCGGATAATGTGATCTGCTCGGGCGAGCACGCTCCGAGTCTCCCTTGAAAATCTGCTGCGCTCGGCGTCATTGTGTGAGTGATGGGTTCGCGGAGACGCGCTCAGATTTATTTGAAATATTATCATTGTGTTTCATTCGATGATAGCCCTTTCAGGCGCTCTGTTATTCTGGTAAATCTAGCTGGAAAAGAGAGCGGGGCTTTATTGCCGCATCTCTGCCGCGAGGTAATATGGATAGCAGTTGGGAGGAGAGCCAGGAATAAAGAGAGGTGAGGCTGTGTTCAACACCTAAACAGGTGATTTTCCGCCACGGTGACTCCTCTCAACACCTCGGCGGGAGGCACAAAATGACAGACCTGGCCCGGCATTTGTACTGATTGTATGTGTTGGAGGAGATAAACAGTCATCTTCCAGTTTGTAGAGCCTGCATGTTAACCATTGTGTTTTATTCCTTTCATTCCACATGAAAACAGAGCCGAGAAGCAGGGACAGAAACGCTGAAATAAAACAAAATCAGGGTGATTATTTATGATACTCTGTGCAATTTTTAAGTAAACTTCAAGCCAGAAAAGCAGACTTTTTTCCTTTTTTTCCCTCTTTTTTTTTTTTTTTGAAGGAGCACTGCTAAAGCCTCTATTTTATCACGTGATATCGCTTGGTGACCTTTGACTCCGCGACGCTGCTATCACTCAGTCCACTCTCCCGCTTTAATATAGCCAAATATACAGGGCTACGCAGGGATCAACAAACACAAAATAAATGTCTCGGGTGAGAAAAAAAGCTTGCAAATTGCCCAAAATGCATCTTTTTTTCCCGTACGGCGAGAAGGGGAAGGGAGTCTGAAACGCCGGCGGGCTCTCCATTGCCAGTTTGACCACGAGGGTCACCTGGTGCAGCAACCCGTGTAATCTCAGGAATAGAGGGAAAAATAGTGTCCCCGCAAAGCGTGGAGAGACCCCTGGAAACTAAAAATCGTCTGACACAAACTAACTGGAGTTTATACTTGTTTTTTTTTTTCTTTTTTTTTTTTGCTCTTTTCATGTGGCGTTTTAAACTTAATTGCTTTTTTCGCTGGCCTGCACAGGACAACAAAGAGCAAAGATAAATGGACAAGTGGTGCAGATGCCAGCAGGGGTACAGATTTGTCTACAATCAGGCTTCAGCAGAGTATGAAACTTATTTTTTTTTTTTTAAGCTCATTTGTGATTCAGGAACAGAATCAAACATTTATCTAATCTAACAGAGAAAATGAAAGGGAATATTAAAAGAAATGAGCAACCAGTAATGTTTTCATTCACAGCAAAATCAGCTCAATGTAAACCTTTTCTTGACTGAAACTAGCTTTGATTACTTTGAACTGAATCTAAAATCTGTGAAAATATTAAAACAAGAGCCGTTGCTGCGTCTTTAAGCCGTGAAGGCATCAAGGTGTCCCCAGCAGGGGAATTAACAGCCAACACCGCGATGGTCTCTGAATGAGAGGAATGTTTCTTATCAGGGGCAACATGGATGTTGTCCTCGTCCATCCTGGCCGCACCACTCTGTCTCCTCCCTGCTCTTTTCCCACTCCAGAGTGAATGTAATCAGCTGTGACATGAGAAAACACGCTCTCTGTCTGTCAGGACTCTGCTAGTCTTCCGCTGACAGTCCTCCGCTGACTCTCCCTCCTCCTCCTCCTCCTCCTCCTCCCAAAACGGCCTCTCCCTTCCTCCTCCCTGTCTCCCCTTCCTCACATCCGCTGTGCTTATGAACATCAAAATGCCATTAGGCCCTCCAAAACACCTCTGGTCCCTTGGTTGGCGGGCCCCGGCGCTGCGGTCTTGCACTCTGAGCCCTCCGAGCGCCGACGATTGCTCACCGCTGGGCCTCCGCTCCGGCCGTTGTGAAAAATAAACCCCCCCAAAAAAAAGAGCCGTTCTTGAGGAAAAATATTGGGAAGTGAAAGACGGATAGAACAACTGGGGCAGATAACGCCCGGCGAAACACAATAACGCCCCGCATCCGGTGACAGCCGGACATTGTAATTGCTTAAGGCACTGGAGGGATGGTGGCGGCGGCGGGTGTGGAGGGCGGCGGGGGCGGCGGAGGTGGCACGGCGGGTGCTAATGGAGTGATGTCATACGAAACGCCAGAATGACAGCTAGTTAACTGTGGAGGTTTGGCTGATCAAATAAAACGCATTAACTCCGGGAAATGGATATCGCGGGCAGTCTCAGAAATGGCCATATCTAATGAGGCAAAATGCAAATGAAGGAGGGAAAGAGTCGTGAAAACGTTTAAACTAACGATAAAGGGATGATGGAGTGCCGGACAGTGGCCGTCAATCTCCCCACTCATTACCTTCATGTGAAATTAACAGCAGCTTTAATCATTACATAAAATCTGCTCCAGCCCATTTGTTGATAATTGTGAGGCGCAGCGGTTCAGAGTGGGTTCTTTGTCATCAATCACAGCAGCAGTATATTTCCTCTGGTTAGGGGACATTCTGCGAGTAAAAATATAAGTTATACCACAATCCTCTTACACTATTTCTCTTCCTGAGGAATGATCTATAATATTTAGCTGTTTCCAGATGTATTAAATTTGAAACTACTTGGTGATTAAGTATCTACAGGAAAGTGCTGACCATCCCAGCTCATGATGTGACATATTTGGTGCAGTTATTTCTGTACCATACAAGCGCCGGGTTGGAAATCATAGCAGCAACCGGTGTTGCAGTAAATCTGCCGCGCCTCCTGCTATGATCTTAAAGTGAATACCTGGCTTCCTCCTCAGCTGCGGGGAGAAAATGAAAAATAAAATCATTAGTCATGAGCTCCGTAGAGAAAATATGAAGGCTATCATTCTTGGTGTATTAACAAAGACTCCTCTCAGCCTTTAGATTAGACAACAATTACTTCAAATATTCAATATGTAATAAAACATATTTCTTGATTCTGGGAGTTTTATTTCAACTGGACTGATTACATCCCATTCCTTTTCGTTTGGGCGGAAATGGCATCTCTTTTCACTCTGCTGTTGTTTGACATATAAATATAGCATTTGAATGACTTTAATATCCTCCTAATCAATGTCCAGTGATCTTTTGATGTCCTCAATTCAATATAGGAAGGGTCATCCATGCCGCAGCTTTATAAACACAATAAAGGTAAATGATTACTCTCCACTGTGGTGTCCAAAAATACGGCCCGTAATGAAGAGAAATGGAGGAGTTTGAGGAGGAGGCCTGTCATGTGTCATTGGCCAACTCTAAGCCTTAAGATTAATCACGAGAGAGGGGCTCTGTGGCTAAGATGTGGTCACCCTTGATCGATAAATCCGCCACCCTCCCTCCCTCCTCTGCTCCCATGTCTCTCTGCTCCGCTCCCTCTCCTTCTTATTCTCCCCCCCTCAAAAAAAATAAATAAAAATAAACACATTTGTCGACACAAGTGAAATCAGCATAAGTGGAGAGACGAATTGATGAAACGTACCGCCGTATTTGTATCGATTACTGCAGTTTTGACTTCAAAGGTTTTTCCCTTTTTGAGGAGTTGACTTAAGGAAATAGACTCTTGCATACTGGCTGAGTTTATTTACCAAAAAAAAAAAAAACATCAATTGCACATTCACAGCGATAATGAAAAAGGGCAGAAAATCACCTGGCAGGAAATAAAAAGACGAAGAAGAAGAAGAAGAAGAAAAAAGCTGTTTGTAGATTTCAGGGCAAACAGTTCAGAGGAATTTCAATTCATGTAGCCCACTGCTATACATGGCAAAATATACACCCAGTCCAGCCTCAGACAACCGCGAATGAAAACACTGTGGAGAAGAATTTCTGATAATATTCTGCAGGGACCACAAATGGGACTTTTGACTTGGTCTATGAGGAGGGCATAATGCAATAACATTGCATTAAAAGGGTCTTTTTACAGCGCGGCGGTGCTGCGCAGCTGTATTCCTTGTGTGAGCCCGGTGCTCTGTTTGCGGTCACTAATGGGCATCAGAAATTACAGGCAGTGGAATCGCGCCCCGCGGGGGGACTGGCCTCCTCAGCGGAGCGGAGCACTTAGACGGTGTCTGGGAGGCTGCTGGAGGAGAAAGGGGGGGAACTCAATGTCACAGCCCTGCCTCATAATTAAAGAAACCCTATTCCTTATCCACTGTTAGGTGAGCCCTAGCCCGGTGCTCCATCTGAGGGCTCCCCTGTGGGCGTCTAATGCGTGTTGCCCCGAGTGTGCATGTGGGCTGATCAGGGAACGGTGCCTTTCTGCTGGGTGTCTGAGCTGGAAGCCCTCTGCCCACCTCCAGAGTAATGGAGCCAGGTTTAGAAGAACCGCGGATCTCAAAAAGCGGAGGAAATGTGAACTTGGCGAGGTCTGAAAAGCCGACAAAACCCACAGAAGCCAACAGGTAAAGTGCGAGGCGAAATGCAAGTGCAGTTTTAAAAGTGAAAACGTCTCCGCAGCTTTCCGCACGATCCTTCGGAAATATGATCAATTTAACTTTTCTCCTTATTTAGAAATTCAAGGCTCATCGTCGGCCCTTAAGTCTGTAGATTTTCTTCCTGCCTAATCCCTCATTTGAAGTAAATAAAAGTAGTAGAGCTGTCATGGTCAGGTTGTTTTCCTCATCTAGCTCCCATGCTTTATAATTATTCATATGAAATGTGGTGCTGTTGATGGGCAACAGTCTTATTTTCTGCTTCAGTCAACAGTGCACATTTGTATTTCTAAATTGTGGAGCGCTTGTTATGTAAGGCAATTTTCTGCCTTCTTAAGAGCCAGATCTCCTGTGCATTAATAAGTGGCTGGGCTGAGCTGCTGGAGAGCTGAGGGGCCTGTTCATGCTCTAAACCACACAGCCACCAGCAGCCATTTAAACACCAAATACCACGGACAGAAGCTGAAAGTTCTAGCAGAAATTTGTCTTTTTTTTTTTTTTTTTTTTTTAAAAAAAAGGTGTTGTCCAGGATGATAGTACTTGGTTGTGTGAACGTCTTAGGCATGTTTTCACACACAGGCACAGGTATGTCACAAACCGAATCGTGGATCTCAGGTTTCTGTTGATAACGGACGTGTCCTTCTCAAGTGTTGAGGCTTTCACTGACAAGCTGCGGGACGAACCATTGGGTCCACAGTGGAGCATGTCATTCTAATTTTAATTTAATATCCTTCAGAACGACGCCGGCCCGTTTTCACCAAATTGAATGAACATGGAGCTGATCTGGAAAATCAATTAATCAATGTGCAAGGCTCATTTAATACACGTGTTAATATAATGGGAGGAAACCCCGCCGCCCATAAAGAAAGAGATATTCGGAGCAAATTGGACGGTGGTGATTGTAACAGCGGCTGACATAAGTAAGAGTGCACCGCAGCGGAAAACAGTGACACGAGTGTCTGAAGGGGCCTCAGCTGGAGACAAAAGCAGCAGAGATGGGCCCGAGATTCGAGGAAGGGACGGCGGAGGCGAACGGGAACGGGAGGGAGGAGGTGCAAAGGGGAGGAGGAACGGGGAGGATGGCAAGAAAGTGAGAAAAGACGGAGAGTGCACAGAGCCAGGCCTCTGAAAGGCCGTCGTGGTTGGCAGCAGCTGACCTTGGTGACGATGGGTTTTCACCAGAGGCTTCTAATGAAGGCTGATTGCCAGGGAATAGTGAGGGAGCCAAGGGGCGGGGAGGAGAGTGTGGAGGGGGAGTGAGAAGAGAGAGAGAGAGAGAGAGAGAGAGAGAAAGAGAGAGAGAAAAGGATTGAGGAGAGACTCAGGTAATTGCAGCACTTGTGGGTTGAGGCCCTGCGGTCCTGTGATGTCGGGGTGCAGTGGGGAAGAAGAGAGATGTCTGTGGACGCTTTGGTGGTAAATTGTGGAGCACAGGGATAGGAGGCAGGCCCCTAGGCTGTAATTACCCCTATGAGTGTGCGGATGGAGAGTGGACAGGCCCAGTGTGGGGCTCTGACAGCGATCAAGGGGGACAACCGCGAAGGGGAGAGAGACGGGCGGCAGGAGTCTGACAGAGGAGGAAGACAGGACGCCTCCACCTCTTCCAGGCCCCCCCAAAAAACCAGCCAGCCAGACACTGAACCAAGGTCAGAGGCTATTAGTGAACACACAACACGCTGGCGACAAGACAGCCATGACAGGAACAGCAGCGCTGTGGACGATGCGGTTTCTGGACGGAGAAAGACATAATGTAGAAGGGGGGGTGGAGGAAACAAAAAAAAAAAAAAACAAGCAATAAAACGCAACTAATTAGTTGGGAGACTGAGAGGGAGGCATGCTGGGCCTCCACTGGATGGCGCAGCAGGGTCAGGAGGTTCTGGGCAGACCAACTGGAATAACAGATTTGATAGGTTGGCCTAAGCTTCCTGCTTCCACGGATCAGTATGTGCCGCCTCTCCTCTCCCTGCCTGGGCTGATGTAACTCACTGGAGTGGCAAATTACACCAGACCTACAGCTGTAGCCCGACATTATGATTAATTTGATCAGTAATTTCTCCTGTTTTTCATTTTAATCGCCGCGACCATTCTGCTGTGGCAGGTCTTTCAGATCTAATTAAGATCAATTCCGGTGTAACAGACTTGGCGCGCCTCTACCCCGTCAAATCCCTGAGCTCTCCGGGCGTGGAGAAAACCCGCAGCTCTAATCAATCAACTTCCAGCAAAATCCAGCGGGCTCCCGCAATCAGCCCATTAACGCACTTAAGCAAATTTCATAATCTTCCCCCGTCTATTTGTCATCACTGTGGTGGTGGCTATTTCAGGGAGCCACGGGCCGCATCGCACTGTACTCTGTACACCGAGCATGTCGGGAGAGAGTGGGAGGCTGACAAAGGTGAATTCTCCCTCAATTTAACCAAATTATGAGCATTAATCTAAGTTTAATGCACTGACTCAGGGGGGGACACGGTCTCTTATGGTGTTAATTTTACTCTAATAAGGATATTAATGAGCCAATGACTGAATTGTGCCGCACAAATTAAAAACACAAAAATACTGGAAACACTGGGGATGTAATGAATGCTCGGGATTTCCTCACTATGAGTTTCCAGAGTGTCACACAGCTCCCATGAGAAGAGAATTACAATGGGACATTAATTGGAACATAATGAGGTGTTTGTCTCTCTGTAGCTGTATATTCTGCAAATAGTTGAATGGCTGAGTGATTCTCCTCGTCTGCATAATGACAGTAGGAAATAGGGGTGTTATCTGTGTAATGCTCATTGTATTATGGTAATTATGACTCCACTTTACTGCACAGACCAGTTCCTCTGGTTAAAACGTGGGGACGTAACAAATTCTCCTCCGTGTCTTCAATTAAAACGCACAAAAAGAGGATGACAGTGACGATTCGGATGTGTTGGTGACAAAGGCCCCCTGCTCAGGGAGTTTCTCTGACTGTAAAACTTCTGTGAATTAACTAATTAGATGCTTTTCAGAGTTAAAAAAAAAAAAAAAATCCAATCACCGACCTGAGTGGTGGAGGAAGGAGGAGTGAGAGTTTAAATCCCATTGCGGGCTTGAGAGTAGCGGGGCCGCGGCCTGTCCTTGAGCGGGCACCTCGCTGGGGGACACACTCTTTTGACAACCCCAGCACTGACCCAGAGAAACTAAACCTTTTACGGCCATTCTGACTCACACACACACACACACGCAACGATACGCACACACCCCATAATCCTATTTGATGAGGCAATATCTTAATGACACCTGATGTGGCCCCTCTGCCCCCCCCCCTCCAGGAAGGTCTGTCCTCAGTCATCATGCTCAGCAGAAGTCAGTCTATATAAAGCTTACGGTCTCAGTTTCACGCTCGCTCTAAAACACCTGCCTGCCTCTGACGTTGTGCGTCAGAGGAAAAAATATTCAGGGATTCTTGGAAATTTGACCAAACGGTTTCCCGGCAAATCAAAGACTTGTACTAAGGAGAGTCTCGCCGTGGAGCGTCTGTTACCTAAGGTGTTTGTGCAGCGTCTGACGCAAGCTTAATGCACGAATCTGTATGTTGGTCAGTAACTCGGGCATCCACAGTCAGACTGAACAATGTGCTCGCTGCGATGTAGCTGCTAGTCTTTGGAGCCCATTAAATCCAGAGGCTGTTTTTCCTGCTGAGTCTCACTAGGCCGTGACAGGGCCGGAGAGGGCTGCAAGGGGAAACAAATAGCCCAACTCATCCTGGCCATAAAGAAGCTTGCACCACAACCCAATAAGGGTCTGACGCTGATGAATGTGACCGGGGACAGAAAGGCGACCCTGGCCAGTCTCCACCAGAAATGAAACCACAGGGATATAAAATAGGTTATTATCGTCACACTGTGACAGGCGGACGGACAGAAGAGCGGAGATGGATGGACAGACAAAGTGACTAAAAAGGAGGTTGAGTAGGCAGAGAAGCGAAGATTAAAAGACTGATTATAACTGGAGGATAGTTATCCTCAAAATCCGTCCCGCATCTGCAGCAGCGGGAGGTGATTCATGCTCTCGCCTGGCCGAGAAGTTCTATGTGCTCAAGTGCGTCGAGGCTTCGACAACAAGTTGCATATTCTAACGGCGCCACATAAACAGAGGAGCTGCCAGGCTCCATTTAAACACTGCCTCTTGATAAGGATCAAGTGCTGACAGAGAATCAAGCGCTGTGTATACTCCTTAAGCAGCGCATTTCCTCAAGGTTGACCTGCCCAAATCACACTGTTGATAATGACACTATTTAGATGCACACTTCAGCACTTCGAGTATTATCCCTCTCTGAAAGGACTACAGACCCAATTTCTGCCCTTTTACACCAACACCTATACACGGAGTTCTTTACGGTTCTCGTGATGCAGATCTTCTGATATATTAATCAAAAGAACCTCATGAATGGGCGAGAGGCAGCGGGTTCCCTCTGAGTGGGTTCAAGTGAATATCGAGACAGTGATACAGCTGGAGTAAGAGAAAGAAAGTAACTGAAATAAGCCACAAAACAAAAGTCAAAACTTAATGAATCATCTGCGAAACTATGTGACGAGTGAACCTGGTCCGAGACAGGGAAAGGTTCTCACCGGCAAAGGCATGGGCGGAGTGACGGGCGAAGGGAGGCTGCGGGCTGGTGACTGGTTGGGCCGATGAGGCGGCGACTGCTGCGGCTGTCCGGAGGTGGAGGAACAAGTGGAGCCCGGAGACGGGATGGAGGTCTGCTGTTGGCTGGGCGGTGTCATGTGGTGCTGGGAGGGCAGCTGGTTCTGGGCGTGGGTCTGTTGGTGATGGTGCTGCTGCTGCTGCTGCTGCTGCTGTTGCTGCTGGTGGTGCTGCTGCATCTGTTGGAGCTGCTGCAGGTGTTGGAGCTGGGAGTTCAGCGATGAGGTAGCTGTTGAGGAAAAGGAGATTTTTATTTTCTTTGATTCGTCGTCGGGCCTGAAGTCTTCGGAAAACAGATGAGCTGCAACTGACAACCCGACAACGAGTGTTTCAGCGCGTAAACAAGAAGCCCTCATTATTTGAGGAATATTCCAACACCTCAGATAGAAATATATGCACATGTGAAGGTGTGAGATGTATAGGATGAACAGTGAGAGACAGATGTAAATTGCACAGAGCCACAACAAGGTCCTCCAGGAGTTTTCTATCCTGCACGATAGAGTCAGTGAATTTAATTTAGCTAGTTGGAGGACAAAGCTATCAAGCCAGACTCACATAATTGCTCTCTCTGGAGCCAAAAGTCGTCATTGTCACTTGGAGAATGACAGAATCTTTGGTTTAATGGCTTAAAATCTCATAAGAAAGAGACATCCATCTTCACTGGAACAGTTCAGAAATAAACCCATTAACTAATTGGATCCAATAATGGCATGCCATTAGAGCCTAATTTCTACATTTAAATGCTTATAAATTTTTATGCAGCTTAAAAAAAAAAAATCGAGTTAACGCTCAGGCTAAGCAAGGCAGCGGCTGCACCAAGCTTCCAAGAGCCCGGAGTGTATCTCCGAAATATAAAATATAGCAGATACGGAAACATGGTGGTGTGAACACTCCTCGGCTTCATGGCAATTCTTCACGGCGGTTCACCCCGAAACATCTGAACGCAGCGTTTGGTGGTTTTCATATCAACTCACTCACACTTAATGTTTGAATGTCAGAAGAAAGCTCCGACACAACGCAGACAACAAATCACGGCCGCTGAAGGCATCCGCTGCAGTACTGTATGTGGAGAATTGGGATAAAATAACAACATCTTGAATGACCTTCACACCTGTTTGCGAAAAAAGAAGCGTTTCCTCACATGTGATTTTTTTTTTCCTTGATTGGAAACTTCACAAAAGTGATTTTTGTTTTTCTTCTGAACAAACCAGAGAAACCAATCACTCCTCTTTAAAGAGAACATATTGTTCTGATATGTGGCCTATATAACAAAAACGGACATTTCAGTCTGAGCTTCTGCTGTTGCCTTGGACTCTGCCATGGTTTGACGCAGGAAATGAAAGAATGAAACTAAGAGAGGACTGTGACAAGTTTCTGTGTGGATGAAAAGATAACGTGAGCTTGATGGGGAAAGACCAGATACCAGAGTGGGCACTTAAAATTTATCTTGGTAGAAAATATGTGCGTATGTTTAAGTGTAAGAAATTAATACATAAATTACATAAAAGCAATCTTTTTTTTAATGAAACTACATAAAATAAACTGCTTTGTCTTCTATTTATTGGAAGCAATGTAAACACAATGTAATATTTTAATTAAAAATGATGTTTGAATGAGTGTCAATTTTTTTTTTAACACAAATAAACATTGCACATCAGGAATTTATGCCTAAAAATCTGCAGCCTGTGCCTCAAGCTCACAAATGATGATTAAGATCATTTAAAACACCAAGAACTGAATAACAAACGCGATCTCCAAAGGGTGCTTGTGATCATCTATTGATAATGCAGCGCAGCAATTGTGAATACACGGCGTGGACAAGCTTGTATACACACCGAATCAATGCACTTGAATTATTTAAGTATGCCTGTCTCATAAAAGATGAATAAAACATCAGGGCAGACACGTTTTTGATTAGTGTGGTCACTCGGACTCCAGGACGGCCACAGATGAACATTTGATGAAGATCAGATCATCCTCCTCTTCCCCGGCTCTGCAGCAGCAGCAGCACAGCCAAAGAAAGCCGCCGTCTTTCGGCCAGTAAACAGTACACTTTTACATTTCTTCTACCTCCTGACACATTGACACTTCTCTCACACCCCCACCATGAATTATATATCATCTGTGCAAACGGCAAGAGTCCAATTCTCACTTGAAATGTTGGGGCAAGTTGTCTTGTGAGTGCTGAGCCCTTGACAGGACCGGCTCTTTTCCTTTTGCAACTTCTCAACGACAAAATGTTGAGCCCCATTTAAAGACGGAATAAAGCGGGAACAAAGAGAGAAGAAAACAAAAGGGGGGTAAAATGAGATTTCTGTCAGAAAATTATCGAAACCAGGCGAAGATCAAAGACGATTGAAGAATTTCCTCCAGCGCCAACCATTACGCTGAGGAACAAGAGGCACAACAAAAGAATATGAGGCAAAAGAAAACAAATACAGAGGGAATATGGAAGAAGCCCCATGTGGCCTTATTATAAGGGCTACACTGCAGGTAACTATATTCTTTAACAGCAGTGCTTTATAAATTCTGTCATCTTGTTAAGACTGTCAGGACCACTGACCCTCCCTTCCTCTCTAACTGGGCAACGGGCATCTTGAAGCTCATTCTTTTAACCACAGCTGTCTGATTGCTTTGCTTGAGCACATAATCCAAACGGCTTGTCTCAGCTAATTGTTTGTGCTTCTTCCTCCAGCAGACACGGGGCCGAGGATGAGAGCGGGAGCTTCACTTATGATGGAGCGAGGCCAAAAGGGTGCCGGGATCCTATAGAGCTCATTATATCTCCAACTGTCTCTTTGTTGTGTTTCATATTCACCAGTCCTTGTCTGCTGCGGCGCAGGCAGCGCTCCCACTTAGTCATCACGCCCGAGGGGTGGAAGAGCAAGGGGTCCAACTTTCTCTGTTGTCACAACTTGCCTATGCTAATGTTTGTATTAAGAAATGAGCTGCGCGGAGCAGCGAGAACCATCGGATGCGAGCCGAGCTGCGGCTTTCGGGGCGCCATTTAAACATTTAACAACAATCGTTCGGGAGTCTGAAACCCGCGAAGTGAGAAGTCTGAGGCCTCCAACCTTGTGCTTTGAGAAATTGTCTGCCATCTCTCTCTCTCAGACCTTCTTTTTTTATGCCTTAGTGCCACAGCAGAAATCAACTGTTATCTTTGACTGTCCCGGCCCCGGCTTCTGAAGTACTGGAGGACGGAGAGAGACTGATTGTCAGAGGTCGAAAGGCTAGGTCAGAGCCGACTCATTCGTCAGACAAAATGCTATTTTTGTTTCCTGTGTGGTGGAGGAGCGGGGGTGGAAAGGGTGGGCAGCCTGCTCTCTCATTACCAGCTATCTCAGTAGTCCCTGCCAACCCCCCTATTACAGCACTTTTCTCCCCGGGGTTGATTCAAGCTGGGCTCCTTGTTTTCCTCACGATGTACGACACCTGCGTTTACAACTCTTCCTGATGAGTTACCTTATACGTTGCTCTTGTGTGTGTGTGCATGCTTGTACGTACAGATGGAGTCAAAGTCCAGCTCCTCAAAGTAAATTTTAATGCACTACTGTGCTAGAAACTGAAATAAAATCCAAATATCTCCTCATGTTAAAGCATGAAAATAAAACAAGAGATAAATACGCAGCGCACAAGTCTCGACTTTACAAAACTATTTTAATGTCACAGTAACATCCGCGTTTGTTTTTGGGAGTTGGAAAAAAAAAAAAAAAAAAAAAAAAGAAAACCTCTTTTGATGCATTTAATCTTCCTACAAAGCAACAAATGGGTGCTCATCATCTTATGTTTGGCACAAAAGGCCTAGTCAAGGCCAGCATGAAGTGTGACTGCGGAGTCAAAGTAATCACATCTGCACAAAAGGACTTTTGACTATCTTTCATTCTGCAGACGTGAATGCGCTCCGCGTTGCATAAAGTACGGTCAAAGGAAGGTGGGAATGATCATCTCATGTCAGAGGAATTCAAGACTTCTGGCATCGTGAAAGAAAGCAACGGTACACAAACCTTGAAACGAATGCATTGAGTTCACAGACATGGATAAAACTTAGTGGTGCCTTTTGTGTCTCATCGGTAAGTTATGTGTATGTATGCAGACGGCCTTTGAAGCAATTGATGCCGAAGTAGTTCCTGTTCCTACTCTGACTTTATAAACCCACTGGTGCGGTTAAGTACATTTAGCATCATTTAGGAAGAGCAGTGCTGTAAATTAACTCGCCGATCCGAAACTGCAGCGGAGTCTGAAACTGTCCGAAGTGACCCAGCGTGTGTGTTTTTTCGGGGGGCTGCCGCCGTCTAAACACAGCTGTCACTCGCTAACAAGAGAGGTGAGAGGGGACAAACAAGCTCCCCATTACTGCTCTGCCTCACGTCCCGCTATGGGAGTCCATAAACCACTGTCTCAATTGCCTTTTCAGTGAGTCACACTGATAATTACTCCACTGGAGGTAAGGAGATTTAGACTCTATGAGATCTGGTAATTATGAAGGTGGTCAAAGGAAGGTCATTTTTTTACTCTGAGGATTAGATGGGCGCACTCGCACGCTGATGAAGAGGATAACATCACTGTCTCTGCCCTCATTTCTTTTGTTCACTGATAACTTTTATCACTCTGGGTCACTTTGTTCATATACAGTACCAAGACTTATTCTTTCCTGTAATAATTATTCTGTCAATTTCTTTTTGATTAATTGTTTAGTCTTCGAGACTCTGCAGGTTCGGTGTAATCTACACTGTGATTTTTTATTCTTAAACATGAAGACAGATAATTAAATTGAGGTCTAAATTTAGGTTTTTGCTTGAGAAATGGCCAAAAAGTACAAGTCAATCATAAAACTTTGCCACCAAGTGAAGGACAGATCGCTCATTCAGGTGAAAGTTGCGAGTAAAAGTCCAGCAATGAGTGTGGAAAGGCAGTCACAAAGTAAACCTCCTGCCAAACATAATAAAAATAATAATAAATATGATAAGATCATTTTTTCGTGAGGAGTGATTTTGAGAGTAATTTTACTTTGAAAGAGAAATTGTGGACTTCCTGTTGGATTTAGGTCAGCAGTGTCAGCACCTGAATTTTAGATCTCAGTGAGACAAACGCCTTGGTTTGATGTCTCTACGACATTGCTACAGGCCGTGGTGGCTGTTTTAGTGTATCTAGGTGGCGCTAGAGAACATATTTTGGCAGTGATGGGGTTATTTTTTCCAGTTTATGAAATGTTTCACCAGTCCGGATGTGCATGCCGAATTTAGTGAGTTTTCGTTGAGGTTTAGGGGGTCAAATTTGCGTTTAAAAACGTGGTCAGTATAATAAGGACGAAGCACAACAGAGACCTTGCCCCTCCGGGACTCGGTCCCTAAACATTCATACACTGATATAATAGTGCATCTAACTATAATGTCATTTCTGTATAATTCAAACAATACTTATCTTTTATTTTCCCAAACTGTGAAGCACATTAGGCTAAACTCTGAGCTGACAATAAGAAGCAAATGTTGTTTCTCACTGCGTTTTCTCTCTTTACAATGTCGACCATGTACTCTGTGTTTTACTCCTTTTACCGGCGAGTCCGTGCGATGGGTAATCACGTTAACGCGGAGGAGAGGAGATTCCCGCCTTGGCGATAGCTGGAATAAACATGGGGAAAATGAAACGGTAAAGGAGTTGGTGAACTCCTGAATAAAAACATTACTCAGAACCACAGCAGGCAATATCTGTGTTTCAGTGCTGCTGCTGCTGCTGCAGGAGGAGCCCAGCCACTAGGAAAAAATAAAAAATAAAAACATATATAGGCAGTTAAGATTTGAGCGGAGCCACAGCCACAGGATTTTAGAGAGTAAACCGCATCGCTTGTAGGGATCCAGAGATAATGCTTTCACTTTGTGATGCAAGGCAATATCAAGCAGCGTTGTAGGATTCTCACTCTGGGGGAAGCATTTCAAAGAATCAAATCCTCTCCATGGAGTTGTTACACATACAAGAAAATCCCTGTGTACTCGATAATGTTGCCCTTTTGGTGGTGCTCACGCTTTGTTATTGATTTCCAAAGTGTGGTCCAGGGACCTCTGGGGGGCCCTGACAAATTTCCAGGGGGTCTCCAGCAAAGTGAGATCTGGTTTATTTTCTCTGTGATTTTATTCCTCTGAGAGTTTGTGTAGGGACTTTTTTTTTTATTCCTGCCTCTTTGCAGGAGTCTGCAGCTTCATGTTTAAAGCACTAAGAAGGCACTATTTAATTTCTCTTATAATTTCATCCTTCACGGTCTAAAAACGTGTAAAGTCTGCAATGCATAACAACGTCTGGTCTCGCTTTGCTTCGAAAATAAATACAGGGGAAAACTTGTTATGTCGGACTCTAAAACAAAAACCCTTGAAAACACAACAACAGAAGAACAAACATCGTTTGGATGCAGAGAAATATTCTTAATTTTTCATACACTTCCTTGAAGTTTTACCGGTTTACTATAAAAATATGAACTTCTTACGGAAAAACTCAAATTAACGAACAAACCGGTTTAATTTAATGTATGAATTCAGAGCTTTCCCCTTTCTGTTCCAGCCTCATTTCAAATACAGCCGTCCTCAGACAGCCTGCACTGCTGCGGGACGCAGTGAGGGGTCCCTTGCTTTTGTCCTTCAGAGTCCAGAAGGTGTTGCCCCCCCCCCCCCTTCCTTCCCACCCTTTCTTTAAGTTAAAAAAAAAAAAAGAGAAGCCTGTCTGCCTGGCAGGACAGGCTGGGTTATTACAGCGTGTTCATGGTCCCATCATGTGTCGTCAGACCAAAGCGGAGGCCGCGAGTAAAAGCCTCATGCAAAATTTATGTTCATGCGGCTGTTTCAGTGGGTGGAAAAATCAATATTGCGGGCCTGATGCACGGAGATGACTGAGTGCTCTCTGACTGACAGTAAAAGCTGAGAGAGATTGAGGGGCTACATTTACTGCTCCAGAAATGGAGTGGAGTAGAGTTGCCCTAATAGTCTAGTTCACCTTAAATTTGAATTTCATTGTGGATTATTTTGGTACCAACTTGAATATTGGCGCGTTGAAGAATTACACCATTTGATAAAGAAACGGGAGCAAAGGAGGACTTAGCGGGCTTGTTTTCAGATCACATCTTGCAATGTGGCTTCTGAGTCGCTACAGTATTGTATATTACGGGGTTATTAAGCCTTCCCTTCCTTCCCGACTCACACAGATATAAAATGATTGTAGAATAATCAAAAGACAATGTGGGTATGAGGAGGACATCATAGGGCTTTTGTTCTGCGCTGCTTCGCTTACATATGCTTTTGATAGCGTGCCACATACCCACAGTGCATTTGGGGAGGAATGTGAGAAGAGAGCGAAAAGAAAGTGAGAAAAAGAAATTCAGTGGGATGAAATAACCCCAAACAATGGGATTTGCTTTCCATTCTTCTGCCTCCATCTTCTGTCTTTAATTATTCCCTTTGGTTGTCTGAGGGAGCGTGTAAGCACTTTCACACAGCACAACATGCCCAGCAGCACAACACTGTCTGCCTTAGTGATGTGGAGACTTCTGAGTGACACTGAGCCTCTTGTGATTATTAATGCTGTTTAATACAACACAGAGCAGCCACTATGACTGAGGGAAAAAACAGATTTCAAAATGCGCGCATTCAAAATGCAATGTGAACGGAATTATGTACAACACGGGCGCCGCGCTGGAGATACGTTTTTTCCTCCGCTACATAAACAATGTGTACACCACGAAATGAGTGTTTTGTAGATGTAACAAAGAAAATATGTATTTGATAACACATACCAAGGGTGCTCTATTTTGTACACAGCGTTTAATGGAACCTCAGCTGATCCTGGTGGGATCCTTTGTGCCGCTTTAGTAGTTTCTTCCTGAATCACATATGAGATATTTGAGAGCCCAGAACGATGTATGATGAATGAAGTAGCATGCTACTTATACGCTTATCGTGCTCACTGACTAGCAACAGGTTCAGCAAAGGGCAGCGGCAGTAAATGAAATTCCGCACCGGGACAATATATCATCAAAAGAAATGTATGCACCCGAAACTTACAAGCCTTCTTCGGATGCGGACAAGGTGCCTGACGGGGCTGGGGGAGGGGTGAGGCGGCGGCGGCGGCGGCGGCGGGGATGGTGAGAGGGGAAGAAAAGCAGGGCTGGGAGAGGGGGAACAGAGGATGGGGAGCTTTTTCTTTTTCTTCCTTCCGTTTTTTTTTTTTTTTTTTTTTTTTTTTTTTTTGGTGGATGGGTGAGGAGCAAGCAAGAGGGGGGAAGCAACAGATTTTGTTGAATCAGTTCTATTTTCATACTGGCTGATCTGTGTCTTTTAACCATTTCACTGCAGCTGGAAAATGAAAGTACCAGGGCTAATTTCACAGTGAGAGCTCACTGAACAAAACCTCCCACGGTCTGTGGAAAAAGGTGCTAAGTCTACTTTGTCACTGTGAATTACGGCAGTGTAATTCAGGAAATGGCCTTGCGTATGATGGAAAAAAAAAAAAAAGACTAGAAAATATGTTCAGAGGAAAAAAAGAAAAGAAGAAGAAGCTAGAAAAACGTTTTTTTTTTTTTTCTTTTTCCTCAAATGTACTTAGTGAGGCTTTCCTGTGATCTGCAAGTAACAGATACCTCCCTCCAAACACGCCGCCCCATTCCGATGCCACAGGATCCATCTGAGATGTGTCTGCAGTTAGTCCAGAAATAGCGCCCACGGGACCGACGCGCTGCCCGGGCCTCCTGCGGGACCTTTTAAGCTGCACTGATACTGATAAAAGCCCCCCACAAATCTGGCCCCCAGATACCGCCGCCATTAATTAAGGTAATTAGGCCCAGGTCAGCAATTAGTAACCACAGATAGCTTTTAGCAAGGCTAAGACATCCCCGCTGGCGAGGGGTTTGGTTCCATACCATCTGCTGACAGATGTGGCCATGGACTCTTTGGTTTCACGCGCGGGGAAGTGGAGAGCGGTGTTTAAAAGTGACCTCTGTGTGATCCGGGCCGCCTCCCAGACTCCCTCAGCTTCTCCGCCGCCGCCGCCGCCGCAGGATCACTTTGTTTCTTCTCACTTCTTTTTTTTTACCTCTTTTCTCTTCCGACCGTGGAAGAGAAAAGCGCTATGAAAATCCATACGTGTTGTTCACGGCCAGGGTGGGAATAGGAAACGTTCACTGCACAACATATCGAGCGAAATTAAAACATCTGGGCTCAGTGTAAGTAGTATTGATTAGAGCGTAATGCTACATTGATTTGCTTGTATTATTAAGTCCATGATGGATCCGCATTGATAAAATGTTAGTTTATATTATAATGTTATAAGCACTTATAAAATTAAGATGTGAAAACAATGGAAATAACACATTTACTATTGTATAAGTGAATATTTAAGCCTTTTTCTGATGTATGACCATGCATGTCCTCGACTGAGGCACATCGTGTGAATAATACATTCCATAGAAGGAAACAGGTACTTAATAGTGTGTAGCCAATCTTTTACATGAATCTGGTTATTAAATAATCTCCTGGGGAATCACCAGTGCTATGAATTGTGAATTAAGTGTCATTTTGATCAGTTTAGCATGTGTACATGTGACAGATAAATATGTTTATTCACAGTTCACATATCCTTTAATCGCATTCTGGGATTCAATTTCTTCATTTTCAGGCATTTTGAGGATTTCTGTCGGCACGCTTTTCAAGGCTTGACACGCTAACAAGACGACGTAAAGCGTAAACCTGTGATATGAAGGCGATTATCAACAACAGCACAGGCCTGGTCAACGCATGTGAGAAACATTCACAAACAAGCATGGCATTTATACCAGTATCAAAACACACCAGCGCGTGTGTTTCATCCTGTGGTGAAGGTGTGTGATATGAGACGCGCTGAGTCGCACAGGCTGATAAAAAAGAAGAAGAAAAAAAAAAAACACACAGTGAATACACACATTCAACCTCGGAGGACAAATCATGCAATAACTCACATTACCGAGAAATGGGAAATAAAGGATGCAGCTGTGCTGCTTTACACAATTCCACATTTGAAGCAATCGTTGATAACACCACTTTCATTCCAGTTCAGTCCCATAAAATTACCATTAACATTACAACTCATGCAGAACACAGATAAATGTAAAATGTCACCCAGTTCTGCCAGGCAGGAATTCAAGTTCCACAAGATTACCATCTCTGTCTGCTCTCTCCCACTGCACCTTGTCTAATATTTCATTTACAACATTTCATAAGTTCATTTTCCCCTCACTGACCATGTAAATCACAAATCAATTTTCATTTAAAATGCTTGACTACAGATTGTTGCTGAAAGCTTCTGGATTGCACCTCAGCAATACGGCAGACCTTTAGCAAATCTTGTGGAAAACGGCGTTGGCCGGAAGAGGGAGTCAAAAAGTGAGACGTAATTTCAACAGAACAACTCGGGGGGCCGCGCGGTCAAGGCATTTACCGGGAGCGCCTCACAAGTGCCGAAATATCAAAACAAGCCGTGATTATGTGTTGTAATTCGATACTTTCCTAATTTAGTGAAAGCGGAGCCTGGTAATTGACCGGTCGACTCAAAAGCAACAACAAGGCGACCGCTTGATAATGGAAAGATGAACTCTGCCAACTGTGCATAATTTTTTTCGGAATATTTAATCAATACGTGGTACATTATTAAATACTAAAGATTTAATTAAGAGCGTTAGTGCACAAATTATTCCAGAGGTTCAGATGATTGAGGTTTTATTTTAACAGATCCAATATTTGGCGAATGAATGTTAATTTGGCTAAATGAACCCAGCAGTGTTCGGAGGATTCACATTTAAAAACTTAATTACGCCAGCCAGTGGGTAATCTGCTTTCGCTCAGGAGCTGGGGGAATGGCAAATATCTAAATTAAAATGGAATAAAATTGCATGTTTGTGATTATTCCTGTAACTGGAAGCTAATTTCAAAAAATTTGCCAGGTTGTAATTCGAGCTCCTAAGTCAGGAAACTATCCTCCCCCCAATTGCACATTGCTTGATTGCCACCTTGAGTAAAATCCATTAAAATAAATGCACTCCCCTCCCTGCGCTACACGGCGCAGACGGGCGCTGTGTCGCGCAGAGAGTCTGTCTTGTAGGCAGGAGGTTTTGCAAAAGAGCCTCCCTCAGTGTTTACCAGCGAGGGCAGATGTCAGGGTTTGCTGTGGAGGAGCAGACACAGCCACATCTGATTAACAGTATTATTGTCCTCCTCCAAACCACCATAAAGACTGGTCCTCCCCCACCCCGCCCTCTCTCTCTCTCTCTCTTTCTTTCTTTTCTTGCTATTTCAGGCTGTGGCAGCGCGCTGTCCTGTGGCATGGCTGAACCGGAGTGACACTGCCACCATCCACAGAAACAAAACAGGAGTCAAGAGCCAGAAGGTTAAGACAAACAGTGCCGCTGTTTCTTACCAGACAGATAAGAAGAAAAGATGTCTGCTGACAGAGGCATGAAAAAAAAAAAAAAAAAAAAGAAAAAAAAAATCATTCTGTATATGTTAAAATACATGGTGAATAATTTGCGCTGTTGTTTTTGCGCAATTATGAAAAGCATGTATCTTCAATTCAGAACAAATCATTAGCATGTCTGCAACAAGTGCAACAGCGGGAGGTAAAATTTACGCGCATCTCCGCTTCAAAACAGACGTCAGAGTATAAATCAGTCTCGTGGGAGCGTGCGCGGCGGTGTGCATGTACAGCAAACCCGAGCCTGAGCGTAAATTTGTGTGTTTGATTCTAACCCTCTAGTTGTTCTCCTGTACGTTTTGATTGGTGATTTTTTTTTTCTCCCCTCCTTTCTTCTTTCTTCTTTCCGTCGCCAAATTGTGACAAAGGCAGTAACCCCACGCGCTTCCAAGCTGCTTATTGTAGACAAACAATAAACCACTGGCAGATATCAATGGCAGAGATGAGAACCTGGGTGCCATATCTGCTGGGACTGCCTGGCGAACCTGCCTCTGCCTGCGCTTCATCTCCAGCAGCACCTCTCACTCTCAATTATTTGGCTGCTGTCACAACAAATCAATCAAATTACCGCTCCAGGACTGTGTGCAGCTGCTCCTATTGCACCGCTAGTTGCATTAGCTTTGAAATGTATGAGGTCTACATTTTATCACTGTTATTTATTTAATGCGGCTCTCTCCCCTGCGAATCATCTTACAACCGCAGCAAAGTTAAATCATTAAAGGACGACGCGGAATACATATTGCCGGAGAACACTTCAAATTAAACAGCGGTGGGGGGAGAGGAGAGGAGCTTGGCCTCCGTTGAGTTAAGATGGCAGACGTTGACGTGAGGAGCGGTGGAGTGCACGCTCTCGGTCACCGCACGTTCACACAGACAACAGCTTATCTCCTTCCTTTGTCCGAAAATGATTTGACCAAAAAAAAAAAAAAAAAAAACACACACACACACAGGAGGAAAAACAATGAGCAACTAGTGTGGCTATAACAAGCCTCAAAACGGATGTGTGAGAAGCTGCAGCTCTGATAATGTAATGAGTAAAGGGACGCGGAGGCATTCCCTCGGCAGACAGAGGTTAAGTCGGCGGCCCGGCCCGGCGAGCTCACCTCTTAAAGGAGCAGCAGTCAGCCCAAGCAGAAAAGATGCAGCCTGACATGCCTAACTAGTGTGGAAACATTTGGCTCTACCCCCAGGAGCCCGCCCTTTGGTGGTGTAATGAGCACAGTGATTTCCCTAATTTGTATCGCGCCGAGAAAAAAAAACCAAAAAAAAAAAACCCCGCAACCTGCGAACGACACCGCCGAGCGTTTTCATCAGAACGACAGACATGCCTTTGATTGGCACTGACACGGGGTCTCATTACCGCAGGTGAGTGGGATGCCGACCTTTATCAGGGAGCTTGAGTGCTGTTTTGTGTTTCCTGCGGACGAGTACAGAGGAACAATGCTCTCACCTCACCATTAGAAGTCGACTCTCTGATGTGGTGCGCTGCCTGGCTTTCTGCTGAGAGCAAATAAGATGGGATATGCTTATTAATATGAAAGCGCCCCAGTAAACTAGCTTCTTGCATTACCTTTGAGTGAGTCGGAGAGGAGAGGAGTAGACAGATGAGACTTTGTTGTGTTTCCTCCCATTGAGCATTACATGTACAGTGCTTTGATACAGCTCGTTTTACAAGTATGGTAATCACGCTTTGCTTGTTATAAAATCAGGTGAAATGAGACGCATTAAAAATGCAGCAGAAAGTTAGCATCACGTCCAAGAACAAGAATCCCTGGTTGTTTTGTCTGCAGCAGCTGTAAACATATCAAAAAATGTGAAATTCATGTATGATTTTTTTTTTCCTGATCAGCCGTCATATTTACGGACCTCTAGCATGACCCAACCTAGTTTTTGCCTCTGTGAAGTCAGCTAGAATTGTGCGCACTCTGTCACAAAAGATAACTTTCTCCCTTGTTTAGTTTCATTGGGAATTTGTTTTTACTGCATGTTTGCAGGCATAAATCATTCTGACAAATAACCAGTTACACTGGTGCCTGTGTTTACTGAGTCTGCCACAAGATGCTGCTCAGTTTTATTTAAGCAACTGCTCCAACTTTATAGCACAACCCCATTACTGTGATAGTTATTCATCACGCTCGCAGAGAGCTGTCCTCCTGAAGCGTGCAGAAGCCCAGCCGGGCTCGTTCCCTCTCACTCTGATTAGCATTAGCAAAACACGAGACAATGAGGCGATTCTCCACTTTAAGGCTCAATATGCAAACTATTGAGTTCTGGACCGTCATTTTCATTTAATTTAAATGCAACATTTGATTCTGAGAGCCCGTGAGAGTCGGTAAGATTGAAGTTTGAGCATTCCTCCACCCTGAAATGCCCATTCGGTGAGACAAACGGCCTTATTAGTGGGTCATTAGCTGCCTCATTACATTTAAACACAGCCATTGGCTGGGCGTCTCTCGGAGTCTCATTACCGTTCCTTACTGTTGTCTTGCGTCTGATCTGACACTAATTAGCCGGCAGTGTGAGCACTGTAAAGCACACTCCCTCCCGAGGTCGTGAAATGAGCTAACCGCTCCCCGGCGACAGGGCAACACTGTATTACGTGTGTGATTAATCAGGCCCGGAGCCCTGTGGGGGTGTGTGTGTGTGTGGGGTGGGTGGGGGGGGAGAGCGAGGGGAGGGGGGGCGTGAGGGCAGAGGCCAGGGCTGCAGTCGTCTGACAGAGGTGCTGTGCCAGCAGGCCTCATTCAGCGGAGCTGTGATGAACTCAGACAGGGGAGAGTGGAGGAGCGCCGCGTGGCCAGAGGGGCCCGGACACAGTCAAGACATTTAGCTTCACTCGTGACTTGTGTCACTTTCTCTCCATGGAGGTCCCTTCAATACATCCCCTTCAGATAAGAGGACGTGCGAACGGGCAGTCTGTCAGTCCACACACTTAAAAAAAGATCTGCCACAGAGGCATTTCTCCACATCAGTTTCCCCCCCCCCCCCCCCCCCCCCCCCCCCCCCCATCTATCGCGGCTGGAGAATTTTATCAGCACGCTGAATTCAGACTGTTTGGTTTATTTGGCGCCGGACAATACGGATGACTGAGAGGTGTTTGTTTTGGCGTTCTGACACCCTTGACAGTGCGTTCGTCGATCAGTTCATCAGATCGCCGAAGCCTCCGGGTTTGTCCCTGGTGCGCCGGGAGGAAGATCTGTTGAAGTGTGAGTCAGACGGGCCTGCTGGGCCCATTATCGTCCACTACTGACGGATACATTGAAGGGCTCGCCGGATAGATGCGGGGTTTATTAAAAGCTCTGCCCACAGCGATGGCTGCTGTTATTTATGCATGTTTGTGTCCATTAGGCTTCTACTTCCACATTTCCTCACTCAGGGCATCTGTCCATCCATTTCCACACATGAAGGGAGCCTTCCATGCACTTTGTGCTGCACCGGCATTATTGTAATCTCCATCCTAAAAACACACTGCTTTACATGTAGCCTGGCATCTTTTTACATTAGTGCAGCTCTCTCATCTAAGATTTATGACTGACGGTTTCCCCATCCATCCCTCAATCTAATGGTATAAAAGAGACAATGTTTTAAACATTAAAATGAAAACCATTTACAACTATGATCAAAAGAGAACACTTGGGCATTAAACTTTAAAAGGCAGGGATAAGTACAGCCATGTGGATGGACAGATGAGGTGGAAAAGAGATAAAAAAAAAAGAAGAAGACGGAGAAGAAGTGAAGTACAGTGCACTCTTATGCACGGGAAAGAGACATAAAGTGCTTTTGCGCCGCACTGCAAAACGCTGACCTGTAATTAATATGGTTGTTCCTCTGGGCGCGTCGAGGATGGCTGCTTTTTGGGATACAAACCCCTGAAGGATTCTTACCTGGTGGAGACCTCTGTAAAGCACTTTTATTAGGGGGAAAAAAACACGGTGCCCAGCCTTCTGCTGAATGTATAACAAACTCCTGTTTGGAGCAATATTTGCTTCATGTATTACTAATAGTTTCTGGTGTCTTGGGTCCGGGAATCATCATGTATAATACAGAAACACATTCATCAGCTCTACGTGGCCATGCGAATATGGATTTTCAATTTCAACGTTGTTTTTAAACATCCATCAACTGTTGAGGGACGATGCATCTTCTTCTTGAGTCGCTCTACTTTTTCAAGCGATGCTGTCTCATCGAAAGTTGTTTTTTTTTTATATATATATATATATATATATATCTGATTTTTCCCGTTGATTCTCACCTTGCAGGTTCTGGAGGGGGAGCGTCATGATGCCCCCCGCCGCAGCAGCCGCCACCAGGCTCTGGATGTTGGCGGTGGGGAGGGAGAGCACCAGGCCCTGCTGCCCGCCCAGGTGGCCGCCGGCGTTGAAGGGGATGAGGATGGGCTGGTTCATGCCCGGCGCCGCCCCGGACATCACGCCGCCCACCGCGTTGGCCAGCTGCTGGGCCACAAGGAGAGACTGGAGGGACACACACACACACACACACACACACAACTTTAAATTAAAAGAAAAGGTCCTTCAAATCCTTCAAATGATTTATTTCACTGAACAAATGTAAATGTTTTCATCACACATTTTAAAAATGATCGAACGACAGTCTGAAATCTGTTTTCTTTTCCCATTTCAACATATCTGAACTGGAAACTTTACACAACTCTCATTTTTAGAGCCTATGGCTAATGATTTAGTGACTTTGAATCCAGTTTTATATTTTTAGTATGGGATGTAAAAGTGTTATATATAGTGACATAATATTTTTTAAAAATAAAGTGTAACTGAATAATCTAACTGATAATGTAATTGGTGCAAAAAAAAGCAGTAAACTGGGTTCTGTGTGTCGTAATGAAAACATGCAGCACAGCACATCATTATCAAGGGAGAGACGCTCCTTTAAGGTGACACCTTGCACAGTATGCAGAGTTAAACATAATTACAAAGATACATTTCTTGTGAAAAGCCGAGCGTTACCACTGCAGTAATCCAAACAGTCATCGATTGCTCGGCTAATAAGGTGACATTCAAGTCATTGACAACTATCTTGGGGCCCCTGTAGTCTAAATGCATAAAGCCTGCACTCCGAATCATTTCACTAATATATCAGATGCCAACGATATGTCCAGACTGCTGGAGCATCTGGTTCGGCTTGACCTTGTGCGGGGGGGGCATCAGTCTGAATCCTGATTTGGAACAAGGAAAGACTTTTCATGCCTTGACATCAGGGATAATTACAATACGTTCTAATGTTTCTACAGTACATATCTTCACAATACATCATGTATACTTTGTCACTGTCTCAGTGAAGATTCTCCATTTTTGTTTTGGATATACAAACACAACAAGATACTGAATTGTGAATTACGGGCCTGATAAGGCTGATTATAACTGAAGATCAGCTCAACAGGAGGAGAAATACTGTATGATCAAATTTACCTATAATACCAATTATACCTGTTTAACACGTTAAATTCATATGAGTTGTAGACCTTGTCTTCAGTCAGTTCATAGATGTTTATCAGTTCAGTTAAATTCAGAACCAACTGTTAATATTGTGACATGTTTACCCGGAATACCAAATTTATCATGTCGGAGAAAAGCCACACTAAATTCCTCATGTTTCCAAATGTGAGTATTTTGCATGGATGTTTTTGTTTCAGAAAAGATAAATGAAAATGTTTGACTGTTTTAGAGTCCTTTAGTTTTTTTTTAGACAACTCAGTGCAATCTGATTTTTCCATGTTGTTTAAATATCTACTCAAGGTGCACGACACAGAAACCACAACACGTTACAGTTTGCCACTTTCTGACATGTTTAATTGAGACAAATAAAGTATTTGAAGCACATGTCACCAGTTCCACTTCATCACTAATCAATGTTTTTGATGAATGCAGTTGTTTGGAGGCCGATCGCAGAGCTTCACGGTGTCAAAACCCACTGCTTCTGCCGGCAGAAATCAAACCCCATCTCTGTGAACGAGCTGAGAAATGCAGAGTGATTTATGTTACATCCTGCTGAACAAATCCCTCGTACCACAGAATAATGTGCTTGAAACACACATCACTTCCAGAAAAAGGTAGCAGTACTTTACTCTTTAGATGAGGGATGTAACACATCACTCCACCCTTCATGTATCCACTCGTTCATTTTAGTTAAAGTGGAATCGGAGCAGTCGCTCCCATAGACGGAGAGATAAGTTATCAGAGGAATCACTCCCAGATATTTTACACAGCAGAAGATCACTTCAAATGTATTTTCCGAGGAAGTGGGTTTGGAAATACACCTACACGTTTTTCATCGAGAGTTTTGAGCCAGAAGAGGGAGGATTTGTTGGATGGCGGAGACCTACAAAAACCATTAGAAATCTTAAATCTATTCTAAATCAGACATCCTTATAATGCTAATATATCCACCCTGCTAAACCTAATAGACAAGGTACTGTTTTCATGTTTCTAGGAAAAAAAAAAACTGAACTGAATAGAGAATATTTGATCTTTAAAAATAGCAGGAACTAAAATGTCCTCCTTCCAGTGTGTTGTGGCTGCGGCTCCGCCGCGTCGACTCCTCGGCTGCGACTTTGCTTCACGAGCCTTTAACTCCAATTGTCAGCTATCTGCTTCTGTTTTACATGGCGTGTCTGCAGCCTGCGCGGGATGCGGCGCGGGGCTGACTGGTGCGAGGAGCCCACCCTCCCTCTCGGAGCCCGCTGCTCCTAGGTGACAGGCGTGTCACCGCGATAACCCCGGCCGGCGCGCGACGCCCTGCAGCCCGCTCTGACGTGCATCGCGTTTTAAGGGGGGGGGGGGGGGTCACGTGGGCTCGCGTGGGGCGATAACAGGGCCAAAATATCTGCACTCAGAGGCAAATTAATACCTGCTAGAGGTTCTGTGCTGCTAAAAGGTACAAAAATGTAAAAAAAAAAAAAAAAAAAAAAAAAAGAAGCTTGAAGGGGTGAATATTGCTGCAGGGTGAAGTCACACACACTGCAAAGGATTCTTCTTTCACAACATTTGCTTTGATACGCGGCGGCAGTGCATAACAAGTGACAATCTGACGCATCTGAGAGCATCCAAAATGACATTTGCCATTAACTTTAAAAAATGAATTAATAATTCGAGAGCTCAAAGAATCCTCAAAGGACACTAACAAAGGCGACGCGTTTGTTAGCTGCAAGTGACATATGTTTAATCTTGCTTTTTTAAGTAAATTTAATCTCAAATCGAAGCCCCCACATAATCAAAGACGCCCTTTGAACATTTCATCTCTGAATCAAACAAAATGAGATTGCCAGGCTTGACAGCAAAGACAGCTTCACATAGAAGGGAATAACATTAAAAGACAATCCCACAATTATCAGATGGAGCCCTGATTTATTTATCATTACAGGCAGCTTTGGAGAAGCAGGCGGCTGTTAGGCACACAGGCAGCTGCCAAGAGAAAACACTGGAGGTTCTTTTTTTTTTTTTTAAAGCATGCAAGAGCTCTTGGTGTTTCGATTTGTTGTGCCAGTTTAAGGCTGATTATGATCTTTGTCTGAGGTGATAATCCTCTACATATACACATCAAACGCTAAGATAGGAGAAATATTTTGTCAACACAATTAGCTGAACTTTGGCAGCCATGCAACAAGCGTTCGCCGCATAGAATCCAGATGTTTAAGCAGTCCCCCCCCCTCTGCCTTTTCACCTCTTATTCCCACTCCTCCTCTCCATAGGTGCGGTGCCTGGCAGACCTGACAGCTGAGTGTTGAGAAGTGGTCTCCTAGGGGCCACACAGACGCGCACGCCGGATTGTGCGTTGGGCTCTGGATGTGGGAAGCAGCCCCACTCAGGACTGGATGTGGTACCCAGCCTCGCTGCCCATCAGGGGAGAATAGGCCCTTCTATCTGCTTGGCAGCTCTGGCACTGAGAAATTGCCCATAATCACCCAGATAGCAGACTTTTGTCATCCTAACTGCAAGTGGGAAACAGAAGGAAGGTAGATTCATGTTGGGTAAACTACCATCGGATAATGGTTGTTCGAACAATATCCGGCTCTGGAGCGAGAATCTATCAAAACATATTGATCCTGGAACAAGAGAATTGGGTATGGCATGCGGAGCGCCTTTGTTTCTGAAAAGTGTTAGCTTCACAGAGACTGTACTGACAGCATTAATATATTAGATGGTGACTGTTGAGAGCCGCCTGCTGAGGCACAGGCTCTAACTGCTGCCTGCGTTCCTCTCTGTGTTTATTCCTTATCTATTACCAAAACAGCGGCTTTGACCAGTGAGGGTGTGTGTAATGTAGAAAGTGCTTTTAATTAAGCACATTTTTTATCTCCACTTACAGCAGATTGACTTGTTCACCGGGGAATTCTCGCTCTGCAGACCTGCCCGACTAAAGTGAATGGCTTTCCCCTCGTCTCATGTTCCCTCTTTTGTCCGTCCTGATGAGGACCGACTGTCATTGAGTAACACTGAGTGCAGCCAGAATGGCCTTATTAAAGAGGGTGGAGGAAACCTGATGCTCTGCGAGAGCGTGCACGCGCATGTGCGTGCGTGCATGCGTGTGTGTGTGTGCGGCGGTGACATTGAGCAACACTAATGAGATAGATGTTCATTAAACACCGCCGAGCCACCAGGCCAATAAATCCAATCAGATAGGACAATGCCTGATTGAGCTATTAACAGGGCTGCAGGCTCGGGCTCTCCGCCGCCCTGCTTGTTTTGACAAGGCCGGTATTGTCAGCTCATTAGTGCCACAACTCAATTACATTTGAAGATGATCTGCGATGACAAAATAGTTTACAATTTACATATTGTAACTGGAAAAGGCTCATCCTGCCCGCTCCGTGTTTTTACATTTTTCACTTAAAAGAACGTCACTGACGGAGCTTGAGATCTTTTATTGAGACTCCAAAGCACACAACTTATATGTTACTCTCACGTCGGTTGTGGTCTGAGTTGAGCTTTTAAGAAAACTTAGTGAGCAGAGAAAACTGCGATGTTGTGGAGACAGACTGCCGGTGAAAGGTTGCAGTGAACTTACAGAGTCGCCTTCACCCTGAAATGTATTTTATCAAGCAAGTCACAACTATAGGACACTGGATCTTTATTTATTATGTCTCTTGTGTGTGGAATTGTTTAAAATTGGTATAAATGATTCAAAATGGGAAAGCAATCTCGTAGCTGCTTTTGATTATACTGTATATATTAAAAAAATAAGTTACTAAAAGGATGTTGTTGGTGTATGGCTTTTTCAACTAGCATTTTCATCCTCATTCAACATTTGAAATATTTTATTCAAGCAATCAAGGGATACTTTTTGGTGTTTTCTCTAATTTTTTAGCTGCTAACCTTGGCTAGTAATTTTTTTTTTTCAAGTCAATCACCAACACTTCCCAAACTACAAACTTTCCTTTGCAACTGATCAAACTATGAACGGTTACTTATCAACCACGGGGCGAAGGCAGGGAGCGTCCTGAAGCTCTCACTCACCTGTGGACCCATGGGGTATCCCGGGTGGGACTGACCCAGCTGGCTCTGCTCAGAGGGGCTGCTGCTGGCGTCAGACTGGACCGACCCGTCTCGAGCTCCTGAAAGAGCAACAAGCGGAGATCCATGTGGTAAAAGCAGCAAGAGATTAAAGAAGAAAAAATAAAAAAAAAGAAAAAGAGAGACAACAAAGAGTCCACTTGAGATCAACACAGACAGCATAAGTAGATAAACAGACAACACGGAGCACGCTGTGATATTACAACAGCGAGTGTCGTACAGCGCCGAGGAGGGCAGCTGGGAAAGGAGGGGGAATTTGTATTTAAGTGCTTTATCAATAACCGCCGTAGCACTGAATAAATTACCAACCAGCAGAGAGGCTCATTGATGGGGGATGATGCATACTGTCGGGTCCCCGATGGCCTAGATTACCGCTGAGAGATAGAGCTTCACCGCAAACGCCGGGGCCATATTATTCAGCCATTTACATCAGTGAGTATCACTCATCTCAACCCACAGCCCCTCCCTCCGCTCGGAGCCTGCAGCTACGAGACACAATTAGACCTGTTTGCTACGAGGGCAGAGAGGAGCGCCGCAGACAGGGACATGATAATAAGCCCGCTGATGGCTGCAGGGAAAATAAAGGGCACCAACGATTGGTTATCATAGCCGTCCCCCGTCGCACAGAATCTCTAAGCAAGAGCACCTTTTGAAAAGAGGACCGGTCTGAAAGGTCGGACGGAGTCATGTGGCCGGCGCACTCTGACCTCGGTCAGGTCAAAATCGCGCCGCGCCTCACCGTCGATAGGCAGACCGGAAAAAGCGACCTCCCGTCAATTCTCACGATTTAACGCTTGGCTGCATTAATGTGCTTTAAATGAGTCGGTTGAGGCGACGGCACAGTGCCGCTAAAACAAATCCTCACAAAACTATGATAAACAACTTCCCTCAGCGTCACACACGCTGACAATATAAAAGAATCTCCGGGTCTTTCATCGATATTAGCCTTAACCTTAACGAAGCGCGTGATTGACCTTCAAGCACTTTTTCAATGAGTTTTAATCTTTTGATTTTGGATTGTTTTTATTAAATAACGCCGTTGCTTTTCTATTCCCGCCGGAAAACATTGTGGGAAAAGTACAATATCAGTGTGACATCTTGATCTTGCTCTTTAGTTTTTGTGTTTCAAGTTTATTTAAAATTTATGGATTTTTTTTTATGCCACCAATTTCGGCTGTTAGTTTTTAATCTATTGTGATAATTTCTCTACACTTGGGCAAATATAAACTAAATCAACTTACTGTAAAAACTCATACCTTTTGTTATTACTTTGAAGGAGACCAAAATCTCTTCTCTCCTTTATCCTTTCATGACAAAAGTTGGGCTGCAGTTTCTGTAGTTTCTCTGTACTTTCTGTTAAAACCCACCTGACTAGTTTTTAAGTGTTGGTTTATGCAACATAAAGTTAGTAAGTAAGTAGAATTCTGGACTTCTGCCATTTACTTGCAGAGTTTGCATGTTCTCCCTGTGCATGCGGGGATGCATAGCTGTGAATGGAATGAAATCTGAAAGCTATTTGTTGACACTTAAGGAGTTGTTAGAGTTAAAAACCTCTCATTTGTTGAGATCTGACACGTAAAGGCTTTGGAATAATACAATTATGTGCTGGAATGTGTATTATTCATGGTTAAAGACTCAATTTACAAGGGCAACGGGGATTGACTCGCCGATTTGAAAAGCACAGAGGTGATCAATGCACGGACGAGTGTGGAGTCGTCGCTAATTTAGCGAGTATCATCCTGTTTAAAATGTGAAATGCAAAAAAGCCACGTGTAAAGTTAACAAAGCGCCTGCTCTAATGCACTGTCCTCCGTCGCGCGACAACTCTTTCCCCGAATAAAATGGATTTTGTAGATGAAATCAAACCACCCATGTGGAAATGCATTTGAAGGCCACAAAACCTTGTTGAACCACACAATGCTGGCTATGAATTAAAAAAAAAAAAAAAAAAAATGTAATCACATTTCCACTGTAAGATCGATTTTTTTTTAATGGAATATCGCAGCTTTTTAAATAAAGAATAAATCCCGGATGCATTGTGTCTTTTTATTCACGCTTGAAAAGGTTTTTTTTTTTTTGTTAAACATACAGGGCATGCAGCGGTTTCCAGGCTTTTCATAAAAGCTTCACACAAAACGTACCATTCAATAGCCATGCCAGCAAGATCTCATTGCCTGTCAAGTATATTTATGCAGTGCATTTAAAACTCTCCTCCGCCAACTAAAATCATTTCATCTTTGCATAAAATCCAAATAATTGGTGAATGGCATGACCTAACAAATGAACCTCAAGCATTTGATGGTTGATGTGAAAGCCCAAGGGGGAGCCTGCTTTTGTGGCTGGTCTCTACCTCTGGCTGGATGGCCCTGCGTCTCCATAAAGGTCCGCATCCTCTCGCTTATCAGCCTCGCAACCAAGTGGCTGTTTTGACAAGCCAGTCTCTTTTCGCCAATTATTTCACCCATTACAGGCCGCGCCGCGCTCAGCCCCACCCTGTGCACCCAGTGTGGGGAATTAAGATCAATCCGAACACACAGGAAGTACTTTGTGGACATATTTGAGTCAATACAAAAGCATGGATTTACGATAGCAGTATAATATCGTCACGATCCAAATTTATTTGTAAGTGCAGTGAATATTATGTTGGGTTCATTGCCTTTAAGCAGTTAATTCTCAGGTTGGATGTTATCAAATTAAAGCAATTTCTTCTCTCGAGACTTGAAATAAGTCTTATTTTCATTTACTGCGACTCAAACTTTCCAACAATCTCAAAAAGCAATTCAGCCGCCACACTGTGATAACACTAATAAACCCAGCAGTGCCACTGAGCCACTTTTATGCCGGTGAATTATCCAATTACCATTACAACAAAGTCAATTAGCTTAATACTGATATTCAACTAATAATGAAACAATGAGACGTTATAAAGTCATCAATATGCGGCAGAGAGGCTGGCTGACGACTGTAGTTAAGATATTGGCTGTGAATAATGTATTCCATCTGATAAACAGTGTGGCAGACTTACTGAAAAAAAACGATTCCTTTCATTGCATCGCTTCACAATAAGTTAGAAGGCTTCATCCCTTTGCAAATATCCGTAACGTTAACATATTTATCGCAAGAGAAAAGATCAATAATAAATAAATACACATGCACATCTTCCCCCAAAGGATTGGTGTAATTTCTTTAACCAAATTAAATAGCTGACAGCAGAAATACCCGGGGAGTCAATCTTCAATTCTTTTTTATTACTGGAATCTTTGGACACGTTTTGCTTTTCTTTTCTTTAAAAAAAAAAATCTACTTATCCAATGTGAATGATTCTTAAATAGATTTCCAGATGGCGATTAATACTGCATACAGTGAGGAAAAAAAAAAAAAAAAAAAAGGGAGAAAATATCTCTATCAAACCTTTACCGAAAAGAAAGTCCTTTGATGCTGTGATTATACACAGGTCATACAATGGAGAAAATGGAATGAATGGATGTATTGATGTGAGCGGAGATGAAAGAAGAGGCCAAACGGATGAAAGAACAAGCGACGCACATTCAACATTGCTTCACATTTATCCGGGACATTCAGACTACATCTCTGTTTTGAATTTTCTCCACAGATTAATTGCCGTTGTAGCACTCTAAATGCCTTCGAGTGCGCGAACATACGTGCTTTCACATAACTGATTACTTAAGAAAGAGAAGTCATATCAATACAGGACGAAGTGACAGTGACAGGCCGAAATGTCCTGAGAAAATACGCCTGATGTTGGTTAAATAATTACATTTATTACAGGGCACAGGGTGCAATTTGATGTGACTTATGTCATGGAAATATTGCCAATATCCACCACTATATAAATTCTCTTTCATTGATCACCAAAGTGGCCACTGGGGAGCGACTTTCAATGCCACACAAGGCA